>NC_044034.1:24226703-24936189 GCF_901765095.1 Microcaecilia unicolor
ATATAGTATAATTATCATGTATATATGTATATCTCTTAGCTAATAGTGTCCTCAGCGGTGCTCATTACTAGAAATTATTATTATTATTAGCACTTGTATAGCGCTACCAGACGCACGCAGCGCTGAACACCTGATACAGAGAGACAGTCCCTGCTCAATAGAGCTTACAATCTAAAAATACAGACAGACAAGACAATTAAGGGCAAGGGAAGTACTGGGTGAGAAGGAACAAGGGGAGGGCAGTTGAGTAGTGGCTAGGAGCCAAAAGCAGTGGTGAACATAACATAGTAGATGATGGCAGAAAAAGATCTGCACGGTCCATCCAGTCTGCCCAACAAGATAAACTCACATGTGCCATTTTTTGTGTATACCTTACCTTGATTTGTACCTGTCTTTTTCAGGGCACAGACCTTATAAGTCTGCCCAGCACTATCCCCGCCTCCCAACCACCAGCCCCGCCTCCCAACCACCAGCCCTGGCACAGACCGTATAAGTCTACCCAGCACTATCCCCGCCTCCCAACCACCAGCCCTGGCACAGACCGTATAAGTCTGCCCAACAGTGGCGTAGGAAGGGGGGGGCGGTGGGGCGGTCCGCCCCGGGTGCACGCCGCTGAGGGGTGTCGGCGCCTCGCTGGTTCCTTGCTCTCTCTGTCCCAGAACAGGTTACTTCCTGTTCCGGGCGAGAGCAAGGAACCAGCGAGGCGCCGACACCCCCCAGCGGCGTGCTCTCGGCGGATTGGCCCGCCCACCTGCCCCTCACCGCCTTCCAGGTATGTTCTCGCGGGCGGGGCGGGGGGTGTTGCGCTACGGAGGGGGGAGGGTGTGTCGCGCTGCACCCGGGGGGAGGGGGTGCGCAGCGGCGATCCGCCCCGGGTGTCAGCTGCCCTCGCGACGCCACTGCTGCCCAGCACTAGCTCCGCCTCCCAACCGTCTCTGCCACCCATTCAAGGCTAAGCTCCTGAGGATCCCTTCCTTCTGAACAGGATTCCTTTATGTTTATCCCACGCATGTTTGAATTCCGTTACCGTTTTCCTCTCCACCACCTCCCGCGGGAGGTTCTAGTAATGTTCAGTTTCTAGTAATGAGCACCGCTGGCACTGAGGACACTATTAGCTAAGAGATATACATATATACATGATAATTATACTATATACTAAGGGAACATTTCTGGGAACTGGAAGTTGAGCAGCGGGGTAAATCTCTAATGTGCCATAATTATCCATCATCTCAATTCTAAAATGGCGCTGTCTCAAGAACGCCAACATTTAAATATCACATGACCCTTGCACCCACCTATCAGATAAAGGAGCCCCATAGGGGTCACTGTGTTTAAAGAAAAAAAAATCCATTGTTGTTCAGCAGATCAAGAGACTCAATTACTACAGCGCTCGTCCTTATTGGACGTGAATGACAGTTCAACCGGCCTATCGACACGGCGGGATCTTGAAAATCTGCAAAAAACATTTAGGGCCCCTTTTAGAAAGCGGCGGTAAGCCCAACGCAGGCTTACTGCTCGCTAAAAAGGAAGCACCGCTGGGCTACTGCAGCAGCCTGTCGGTACTTCCCACCTCCAGCACGCTGTCATTTCCAGCGCTAGATTAATATATTTATATTTGTAGCACCGGTGTGTACCTGGCGGTAATCGGCCAGTGCCGCGTGCTGCCTAGTTACCGCTAGGTTAGTACGAGAGCCCTTACCGCCACCTCAATGGGTGGCGGTAAGTGTCCCCCCCCCCCCCCCCAAATGGCCACACGGCAAGTGCTTTACTTGCTGCACAGCCATTTCCTGTAGAAAAGCAAGACCTACCTTTTAATCAGCTGTGGTAAAAGGGGGCCTCAGCACGCATGAAAAACACGTGCTGACACCAGTCGCCACTGATGACCCAACAAGAGCTGTCGCTAGCGGCCTTGTAAGGGACGGTCCTTGAGGCAGCCCTTGTTGGGCGAAACGTGATCAGGTCCCCTGCGTCTGACAGAAGCTAAAAATCTTTAAGCTAAGTATTTGTAATAATTACTTAATGGTCAAGTGAAAAAAGTACTAGTTTGAAGTGCTATAATTATTTCAAAAATTATAAAAAGCATAAAAATTCAAAATGTAAACCAATCAGTTAAATTTTACATATCCTTTACACCGATGAGGAGGTAGGTGCTGTAAATCTTGCAAACGTTGAAGTAGATCAGCGAGTTGCACCGCTGAGGTGTTTTGGATTAAATATCTTTATTTGTTGAAGATAGGACGTATTTGGATTTTTGAATATTCTTGGACCTGCATGCATAAGTGTTGGGCACACTCGACCCACCCATGTCCTTCCCAGGTCCACACCCCCTTGCAGTTACGCACTATGGGGCGATGCCATAACAGGCCTTTGTAAGCCACATTGAGCCTGCAAATAGGTGGGAAAATGTGGGATACAAGTGCAATAAACAATAAATAAATAAATAAATAAAAAAGTGGCCTGCGGCAGTGCGAGCACCTCTTTTGCGCGCATTCTGGATCAGTTTTTGTCATGTCATGGAAAAGGGCCTTTTTTAAGGGGCCCGAAAATGGACGTGCGGCAAAATAAAAACCAGCTCGTGTCCATTTTCAGCCTGAGACCTTACCGCCACCCATTGACTTAGCAGTAAGGAGTCACACACTACCTGGGCGGAAGGCATGCAGCATGCGCTCACTGCTGTTTACCGCCAGGCAGTGGCGTAGCCACAGGTGGGCCTGGGTGGGACAGGGCCCATCCACTTAGGGCTCAGGCCCACCCAACAGTAGCACATGTTTAGCAGTAGCTGGTGGAGATCCCAAGCTCTACCAGCTGAAGACTTCCCCCTGATGGTAATGAAAATGGTGTGCTCTATGTTACTGGCACCTGTGAATGCTCAGTTTTCAGCGCATGCCTGCTGCAGACTACCAAGGTGGAGAGAAGCATTTTCCTCTCAGCTGAGATGTCTTTTGGTGGTGGTGGTGGTGGGGAGGAGAAAATTTGGTGCCCACCCACTTCTTGCCTAGGCCCACCCAAAATCTGTTGTCTGGCTACGCCCCTGCCGCCAGGTAAGCGCCATGCAGTTGAAATGGAAAATATTCTCCACCTGGGGCATGTGGTAGCCAGGCAGTAATGCTGATGTGGCATGCACTGGATGCGTGTAGGCCCTTATGTGCCTTTGTAAAAGGTCCCTTCTGGATTTTGCATGCACAATAAGCAGAATCTAGACTAGGAGGATGCATAACTGCTAATAAGCACCAATTAAACATCAATTAAAGCCAATAATTGTTAGTTAACACCAATTAACAGCTAATTATTATATTACTAGTAAAGAAGGCCTGTTTCTGACACAAATGAAACGGGTGCTAGCAAGGTTTTCCTCGGAGTGTGTATGTTTGAGAGAGAGTGTATATGTGAGAGAGAGTGTGTGTGTGAGAGAGAGAAAGAGTGAGATAGAGAGAGACAGAGTGTGTGAGACACAGAGTGTATGTTTGTGTGAGAGTGAGAGTCTATGTGAGACAGAGAGATAGACTCTGTGTGTGTGTGTGTGTGTGTGTGTGTATGTGTGTGTGTGTGTGTGTGTGTGTGTGTGTGGTGACAGAGAGACAGAGAGAGAGAGAGAGAGAGAGAGTGTGTCAGAGTGTGTATGTGAGAGACAGAGAGTGAGTGTGTGCCCCTGCACCCCATCTCTGAGGACCCCTTCCCCCCTCTTTCAGGACTCCCTTGCCCC
Organism: Microcaecilia unicolor; assembly: GCF_901765095.1. Lineage (NCBI taxonomy): Eukaryota > Metazoa > Chordata > Amphibia > Gymnophiona > Siphonopidae > Microcaecilia > Microcaecilia unicolor. The sequence continues at coordinate 24,230,407 of NC_044034.1, forward strand.
CCATTTATGGTCTCAGAACCCCCTTCCTCCCCCAACTCTCTGGTCTCAGGACCCCCTCCCCCCACCTCTCTGGTCTCAGGACCCCCCTCCCCACCTCTCTGGTCTCAGGCTCCCCACCTGTCTGGTCTCAGGACCTCCCCCCCCACCTGTCTGGTCTCAGGACCCCCTCCCCCCCCTCTCATCCCATGCACCCACTGTTGGTCTTTATGGCCTTGGACTGCAAGCAGGACGTGTGCTGCAGGCTCTCCCCTTCGTTATTCTGCCTGTTGTTAAAGGCTTTTACCTGCTGCTGCGCCACCAAGAGTGAAGGGGAGCAAGGACGGATGCCGCTTCAGAGTGCCTTTGTTTTCAGTTCAGTTTCAGCTGTTTCTGTGGTCCCGCCCTTCCGGAAACAGGAAATGAGGGCGGGACCAGAGGAACAGCTGAAATTGAAGCCAAAGCAAAGGCAGCCTGAAGCGGTTCAGCTGTCAGTCGCGATCGTGGGCTATTGCTCGAGTGTTGTAGCGGCTAACGTGTTCCGTGCTCCCGCGGTCCCACGTCCCAGCCCTATCTTGTTTGTTTTCGCCGCGCGCTTCCCGCCTCCTGGCTTGGAATTGTAGCATCTCCTGACGTCAGGCACACAGGGTTCTACTGTGGGAGAGTGACGTCAGGAGATGCTTACGAACACAGCCAGAGACATTGGAACATTGGAGGAGCAAATTATTATATTAGACTAGTAAAAAAGACCCGTTTCTGTTTTGAAGGAAATGGGCGCTAGCAATGGGGTTTTTGTTAGTGTGTTTTTGGTAATCATACAGTTGTTAGTAAAGTATTATAATGAGAAGGAATAATTGTTAAATTTGTAAATCATTCCAAGCCCCTCCCCCCTCTTTCTCCCCCTCCAGCCACCCATGTCCAGCGACCCTCCTCTCCCCCTGCCCCCCTCGGCGCATCACCCAAGTCCCTCCCCTCCCGGCACATCACCCAAGCCCCTACCCCCCACCCCCCCCCCCCCCCCGGGCACATCAACCCCCTCGCTACCCACAACCCCCAATAGTAACGGTGTCCGGCCGCTGCTGCTTCTCATGTTGAGCAGCAGCGGCTGGTACAAAAAGGAAAAAACAAAAAAAAAATTACAACCTGAAAAACGTGGCTCCGTAGACAGCCATCTGGCATTGGCTGTCGTCTCTGCAGCTGGGCCTCCTTTCCCCTCTGACGTCGCTGCATTCCTTCGGGGTCTTCCTCCAGGGGCAGTGATGTGCAGGGGAGAGGAGGAGCGGCTGCAGAGATGACAGCCAATGCCAGATGGCTGTCTACGGAGCCGTGTTTTTCAGGTTGTTTTTTTTCTTTTTTTTCTTGAGTGATGTGCCGGGGGGGAAGGGGCTTTGGTGATGCGCCGAGGGGGGGGGCACTGACAGCTGATTCCTAGGTAGGGGGAGGACCATTATCGACCCCCCCCCCCCCCCGCCGCTGCTGACTCCCTCCCCCGCCATTGCCCCCCCCCCCCGCTGCCGCCAACTTTGACGACCCCTTTCCGACGACCCTCTCGACCCCCCCTCCCGCTGCCAACCCTCCCCCCGCCGTCGCCTACCTTTGCTGGCGGGGGACCCCAATCCCCGCCAGCCGAGGAGGTCCTCTTCTTTCCGCGAAGGCTTCGCTCTGTTTCTGACGTCCTGCAAGTTGTACATGCAGGACGTCAGACTCACAGAAATGCAACGAAGCCTGGCTGATCTGCAAGGCTTTGATCTGTTTCTGTGAGTCTGACGTCAGAAACAGAACGAAGCCTTGCGTGGGAAGAAGAGGACCTCGGCTGGTGGGGATTGGGGTCCCCTGCCAGCAAAGGTAGCCCACGGCGATGGAGGGGGAGGGTTGGCGGTGGGAGGGGGGGTCAAGAGGGTCGTCGGCAGGGGGTCCAAGGCAAAATCTACGGGGGCACAGGCCCCCCTGGCCCCACGTAGCTACGCCACTGGTTGTGGGCGTTTCAAAAAAGCTATGTGTACTATCATGGAATACACCCGATCTGTGCCTGTTAGATGCAGGTATTTAGGCCTGGTTTTAAGTGACCTAAATGGGTGCACCTAATTTTGAGTCTCAAGAATGGCACATGTGCATATTCTATAAACTAGGCCTAAATTTAGGTGTAGTTTATAGAACTGTGCTAAGCTTGTGGTTTTTCAGTGCCAATTTTTAAGGCGCGATTTATAGAATTTGGCCCTAAATGTCACCAGAAATTGCATGTGCATATTTGGGCATGTGCCCAATTTGCGCACGCAATTTCAATTAGTGCGTATAATTGGCATTTTTAACAAGCAATTATTGGTGCTAATTGAAATCAATATATATGCAGGTAAATTTAGGCACGTGATCCGTGCCTAAATTCTACATGAATCCTCTGGAAAAGGGGGCGTGGAAATGGGAGGGTCATGGGCATTTCAGGGTGGAGCATGGGTGTGGATTTGAGTTGTATGCGCTATTATAGAATAAGAAGTTTCACTGCACAAATGTAGGCAGGGCATTTACACCACATTTTCGTTGTTGCAAATGGACACGCCTAAACTTACACGTGACCCTTGCGCTTAAATGCTATTCTATAAACCATGCCTAGGCATAGCTTATAGAACACCACTGAAGCATTTTTTTCCATGACAATTTTTTGGTGCAATTTATAGAATACTAGTAAAAAAAAAAAGGCCCGTTTCTGACACAAATGAAACGGGCGCTAGCGACCCTCCTCTGGACATGGATCAGCTGTGACGCATGTTTTTTTCCCCCCGGGTTCTGAAGTTGACATCATAATGGCTATGGTGATGTCAGCCTGATCTACGGAGCCTAGCAGACCAACTCAGAATGAGCCATGGTCCCAGGCAGCAAGTCAGAACGTTGGAGGTGAGAATTATTATATAGGACATCCTTAAGCCAATATTCTAACGTGGCTTAGTAAAAGGGCCCCTAAGACATGTAAATCAAGAAAGGCTCCAACCTGCCGAGGTCCTCATGCGACCTAATCTCTGTTGCCTTTTCAAATGCCCGTTTCTTGTTATTTGTTTTACTGTCCACTTTCTGAAATCTCTCTTAATTGCCCAGGGGCCCTTTTACTAAGTCACGGAGGTACCTATGCACGCCCAACACACGTCAAGTTTGAGTTACCGCCCGGCTACCATGTGGCCCTGGCGGTAATTTCATTTTTGATGCGCGTCCGCTAAGCGCGCCTATAAAATATTTTTATTTTCTTGGCGCGCAGGCGGTAATCGGGCGGTAATCATCATTCTACACGCACAGGCCATTACTGCCCGGTTACCGTGTGAGACCTTACCGCTAGGTCAATGGCTGGCGGTAAGGTCTCAGACCCAAAATGGACGCGTGGCAATTTTCATTTTGCCGTACGTCCATTTTGGGGAAAAAATGTTAAAAAGGCATTTTTGTTTTACAGGTGCGCTGAAAAAGGATTCTGCACACGCCCAAAACACGCGTCTACACTACCGCTGGCCATTTTTCAGCATGCCTTTGCAAAAGGGCCCCACATAGTCTCTCAACAAACCAAACATCAAGAAAGAGAATCATGTTCAGGCTTTATTCATAAGTGAAAGGATTCCGAGCAGGCAAAGATCACAAGCACATCACAATCCATTGATTATACATGAACAACTTTGTCATTCTCATACAAACAGCAAGAATGGGATAGCACCAAGAGTGGTGTGTGTAACACATTACATTAGACAATGTGTGATATGCAACAAAATCGAGGCCACAAGACTCATTAGATACTCTCTATCTGCTGTCTTTTCATGTCTATGATTTTATTAAGTGTATATCGTTTTGATGGTACTGCCCTAGGCGATTAATCAAATAAAAGTAACCTTGACCTTCAAACAGTGCCTAGCTGTAATCTGAACAATGCAGGGACCATTAAAAAGAGCAGACGGAAATGAAAGTGATAGGAAAACACAGGGCAAGATTTTGCAAGAAGGAAAGGAAAGGGGAGTGAAACAAGGAATCAAAACTAGAATGGAGATATGGTATCAGTCAACATTGGTCAGTGTTGCTTTGCTTGCTGTACTGATACCAGGCTAGTCTTGGCTGGAATATCCATCCCACTCTGCATCTCCATGGGATATACTCATTTTCAACCGAGCAATCAATTCAACAACCAAAGCAAACATAAATGAAGGATCTTGCCTTTTTCTTTCCCAGTGTGATGGTCAAATAACCATACAGTTAAGAAGGGTTCACGTGCAGATCTCAAACGTGTTGATATTCTAAACTCCACTGCCCTGCAGATGATTCTAGGCAACCGGAAAAATGCAAACATGTTAGATGCTACATTCTGGTGGAACACAGTATGTATGGTATCAAAATCTGAATTAAAATCTGAAAAAAACAAAACAAATAATCGACAGGCCATTCTTCAGACATGGAAACCTTTGGATACATATTTTAATACAAGATTTGTAATCACATTGACATTCTATGTATGGATATATAAAGGCTCAAGGCAACCAGTGTCTTATATATTTTGATATTCACAGAAAACGACCAGGTTATTATGTCTCTCTATATCATCTCCATTTTTTTTGATTATTGTTATTGTTATTTTCCATAATTATTTTATAGTTCTATTCATTTGAGCATGTAATGTATTTCTCTGATGAAACATCATTTTGTATACATGTTTTGTTACGTTAAAAAATAATAAAAAAGATTTGAACTATAAAGAAGGGTTTGTGTGTAAAGGACTAAAATACAAGCTGATACACGCCACCACCTTCTCTTACACGAGCACGCAGCTGTGGAATGCACTACCTACAGCCCTGAAAGCTATTGACGAAATAACCAACTTCCGCAAATCTTTGAAGACACATCTCTTCAACAGGGCCTACAAAGAGAACCCATAGCCTCACAAAACTACCTCACCAATCCACCCAGTTATTAAAGTCCACCTTCTATACCTTATATCCTGCCTAACACCTTCCTTCTCTCTTCCCTTACTTAATCTTTGTACATTAATAACTGTATCTGATATCATGGAATGACTTTGTCATAACAATACTCTCTGTAAGCCACATTGAGCCTGCAAATAGGTGGGAAAATGTGGGATACAAATGCAATAAATAAATAAATACTTTTGTGTATGTGCTTCCTTCTCCATGGCAGACATCACACCTGAGTGAGAAGCAATTGTAGAAAAGATCAGTGGGATGTGACAGTAGATAAGATTACACAACAAATCTAGTTTATCCATTTCTGGGTTATCCAACACACAATTTATCAGGTCAATATTCAAAAGCCACAGTCAGTATTCTTTTTAATGCTGGACATGACACCTAAGGGGTTGATATTCAAAGACTCTGTGCTCCTTAGGGGTACTTTTACTAATGTGCAGTGGGCCTACCAAACGGTAAAAGAGCACTACTCTGGGACATGCTGAGGTATCCTGTGGTCAGGTCCAGCCCAAGGCGAGATGCTACCTGAGGTGGAGCTAACATGCCGCCCCCCCCCCCCCCAAGCATTTTACCTTACATAGTAACATAGTAACATAGTAGATGACGACAGAAAAAGACCTGCACAGTCCACCCAGTCTGCCCAACAAAATAACTCATATTTGCTGCTTTTTGTGTATACCTTACCTTGATTTGTACCTGTCCTTTTCAGGGCACAGACCGTATAAGTCTGCCCAGCACTATCCCCGCCTCCCAACCACCAGCCCCTCCTCCCAACCACCGGCTCTGGCACAGACCGTATAAGTCTGCCCAGCACTATCCCCGCCTCCCAACCACCAGCCCCGCCTCCCGATCTTGACTAAGCTCCTGAGGATCCATTCCTTCGGCACAGGATTCTTTTATGCTTATCCCTTGTCACAGTAACGTTCCAAACCCAGCAGCGATACCCATACGCTGCCCTGCCGCCGCTGGCACCCGTCTCTTCCCTTTACTGCAGCTGCCTGAGCCTCTGACAAAACAGGAAGTTACTTCAGAGAGGCGGTCACAGTAAAGGGAAGAGGCGGGTGCCGGCAGCGGCAGGGCAGCCTATGAAAATCGCTGCCACTGCCGGGGTTTGGAACATCACCGTGACGAGGTTAAACACTGCGAAGCCGCTCCCCAAGATGCCGCTCCTGATGAGTGCTGCCTGAGGCCCCCGCCTCAGGTGGCCTAATGGTCGGGCCGCCCCTGCCTGTGGTAGTGTTCTGCTTAGCATGTGCTAATCCTACGCTGGAAAATATTTTTTTTATTTTACAGCACTGGAGGCATGTTTGGGGGTGGGGAGTAGGTGTGCCTGCGCTAATCTGGTGGCGCAGGCACATTACCGTGTACTAGTTGATTAGTGCAGGAGTAGCACGTCCTTACCGTCTCCTAAATAGTATTACATAAAGAGCATGAGTGACATAATAGAATTAAGCAATCAGTATGCAAAGGTAGTATTCGGAATAATAAAGCGTTAATGCGATATAGTTCTTATGATGGATCGTTGGAGTATTGCTTTGTTGAAGAGATAAGTCTTCAGTGATTTCCAAAAGATGATTAGATCGCATGATTAGTTGCATGAACTCCATCTAAGCATATTCTAAATACTGTGCAAAGATTTACGCACGGTATTTAGAATACTCTTAGGCGTGATTGCCTAACGCGCATTAGTTTTAGGCGCCATATATAGAATCGGGCCCTTAAAGGCTGAATAGCAGCTCTTAAGTGGTCAAGTGCTCACTCCAACCCCCAGAACGCCCTCAAAATAGCTTGTTTTGTGCTTTGGTGCTAACAGCGAATTTTATTGGTACTTAGCCGGTTAAGAGCTCCTTTTACTAAGTGGCGGTAAATCCAACATTGACTTACCGCTCACTATACAGGAAGTACAGCCGGGCTATTGCAGCAGCCCAGCAGTACTTCTCACCCCTAGTGCACCATCATTTCAACCGCTACGAAAATTTATTTATTTTTGTAGCGCCGGAGGGTACCTGGCGGTAATTGGGTTAAAACAGGAGATCTTACCGCCACCTCAATGAGTGGCGGTATGGGCCCCCCCCCCCCCAAATGGCCACACGGCAAGCAGGGGTGTAGCCAGACCTCGGCGGGAGGGGTCCAGAGCCCAAGGTGGGGGGCACTGTTTACCACCTCCCCCCGCCATCGCCTCCCCTCCCGCCACTTTGGACCCCCCCCTGCTGCCGCTGCTGCAACCCCCCCCTGCCACCCGCCCCCCCCTGCCCCACCGCCACATCAGGTGAGGATGTAAGGTGTCAGAAACAGATGATCACACAACGAAGACGCCGGAGTCGATCAGCGCTGAAGAAGACTCTTCAGCTGGCGGGGATTGGGGATCCCCGCCAGCAAACAAGGTACCTGATGATGCGGCGGCGTTGTTGGGGCGGGGGGCGGTGGCGGGGGGTCAAATGTAGAGGGGGCCAGGGCGTAATCTGTGGGGGTCCATGCCCCGTGGCCCCATGTAGTTACGCCCCTGATGGCAAGTGCTTTATTTGCCGCCTGGCCATTTCCTGTAGGAAAGCCAGATTTCCCTTTTACCAGCTGCGGTAAAAGGGGACCTAGGCAAGCGTGTAAAACACACGCCAACACCAGCGCCGGCCACCTTTTGCTGCAGCTTGGTAAAAGGGACCCAACTGAAAATTAGCAGCTTGCCCTGACCAAGTGATTCAATCGGTCGGCTACATTGTTTTGAATATTGACTGGTATATATATATATTTTTTTTTCCTTCAAATAATACATCATAACAGAATTGCTGCATCCCCAGCATAGAAGACGTTTTTTTTTTACTGTGAGAGGACATTGTTTAAAGCAGGTATCACTCACTGCAGGAGTAAGAAAGGAAATGGAGATGATTGACATCTTTCTCATCTTTAAAGTGGGGGGGGGGGGCATTGTTGTTGAATATGTCTGCTCATTAGGATAAGGCGTATTTCTGTGTGTCCCACGCATAGACATTCCTAGGTACAGTTATCCTATATAATAATTCTCACCTCCAACATTCTATGCGTCTGCCTGCCTGTGTCCATAACTTTCTTCACAGATGGGCTCCGAAGCCCTAGCTGATGTCACTAGACCCATTTTGACGCGTCCTATATAATTCTCACCCCCAACGTTCTATGCGTCTGCCTGCCTGTGTCCGTAACTTTCTTCACAGATGGGCTCCGAAGCCCTAGCTGATGTCACTAGACCCATTATGACGCGTCCTATATAATTCTCACCCCCAACGTTCTATGCGTCTGCCTGCCTGTGTCCGTAACTTTCTTCACAGATGGGCTCCGAAGCCCTAGCTGATGTCACTAGACCCATTATGACGCGTCCTATATAATTCTCACCCCCAACGTTCTATGCGTCTGCCTGCCTGTGTCCGTAACTTCTTCACAGATGGGCTCCGAAGCCCTAGCTGATGTCACTAGACCAATTATGACGCGTCCTATATAATTCTCACCCCCAACGTTCTATGTGTCTGCCTGCCTGTGTCCGTAACTTTCTTCACAGATGGGCTCCGAAGCCCTAGCTGATGTCACTAGACCCATTATGACGCGTCCTATATAATTCTCACCCCCAACGTTCTATGCGTCTGCCTGCCTGTGTCCGTAACTTTCTTCACAGATGGGCTCCGAAGCCCTAGCTGATGTCACTAGACCCATTATGACGCGTCCTATATAATTCTCACCCCCAACGTTCTATGTGTCTGCCTGCCTGTGTCCGTAACTTTCTTCACAGATGGGCTCCGAAGCCCTAGCTGATGTCACTAGACCCATTTTGACGCGTCCTATATAATTCTCACCCCCAACGTTCTATGCGTCTGCCTGCCTGTGTCCGTAACTTTCTTCACAGATGGGCTCCGAAGCCCTAGCTGATGTCACTAGACCCATTATGACGCGTCCTATATAATTCTCACCCCAACGTTCTATGCGTCTGCCTGCCTGTGTCCGTAACTTTCTTCACAGATGGGCTCCGAAGCCCTAGCTGATGTCACTAGACCCATTATGACGCGTCCTATATAATTCTCACCCCCAACGTTCTATGCGTCTGCCTGCCTGTGTCCGTAACTTTCTTCACAGATGGGCTCCGAAGCCCTAGCTGATGTCACTAGACCAATTATGACGCGTCCTATATAATTCTCACCCCCAACGTTCTATGTGTCTGCCTGCCTGTGTCCGTAACTTTCTTCACAGATGGGCTCCGAAGCCCTAGCTGATGTCACTAGACCCATTATGACGCGTCCTATATAATTCTCACCCCCAACGTTCTATGCGTCTGCCTGCCTGTGTCCGTAACTTTCTTCACAGATGGGCTCCGAAGCCCTAGCTGATGTCACTAGACCCATTATGACGCGTCCTATATAATTCTCACCCCCAACGTTCTATGCGTCTGCCTGCCTGTGTCCGTAACTTTCTTCACAGATGGGCTCCGAAGCCACGAGGGTTGGCGGCGGGAAGGGGGGCTCAAGAGGGTCGTGGCAGGGGGGGGGGTCCAGGGGTCCGAGGGGGGTCAGGAACTCTGAGGGGGGTCGGGAAATCGGAGGGGGGTCTGCAAATGGGAGGGAGGGAGGCAGGGAGGTGGGGTCTGGAACTCGGAGAGAGGGAGGGGTCTGGAACTCAGAGGGGGGTCTGGAATTCAGAGAGAGGGAGGGAGGGGGGTCTGGAACCCGGGGGGGGGAGGGAGGGGGTTCTGGATCTTGGAGGTGGGGACAAGAGGGGAGGAGGGGGGTATGCACCATCTGTACAAAAACTAAAGATAAACCCAATAAACGGGGGGAAGACCCTGGAACTTGGAGGGAGGGAGGGGGAACGACGACCCTGGAACACGGAGGAAGGGGGGGACACTGGAACTGGGTGGGAGGGATGGGCCCCAGGCACACACACTCTCTCTCACAGACACACTCGCACCCAGTCTCACTCTCTCTGTCACACACACACACTCGCAGATTCACTCTCTCTCTCTCTCACACACAGTCAATCTCACACACAGTCAATCTCACACATACTCTCTCAAACATACACACTCCGAGGAAAACCTTGCTAGCACCCGTTTCAATTGTGTCGGAAACGGGCCTTTTTTGCTAGTAATTTTATAAAATATGCAAATACATGCAGAGAATACGTCTAGAAAGGCACAGGTGTAAGGTTTGTTCAAGAGAATTTGTGTGCTACAGGGGCTGGTTCTGGGAGTCTATTTTACAGGCGCATCAGTGCCTAGGTTGCATTTAGAACACAGCTAAAAAAAAATAAAGGCGGTCATTAAAAATAGCACAGCAGACTTAGAAACATCAACAACCAAGTGCGTCTGCTATGAACAAAAATTAGCTGGAATTATTGTTCACAGAAGATCCTACTTGGTTATGGCCTTCATAAAACAGACACCGAATAAGCATTATTCTATCATTTAAGGAGGTAATAAATCAGCCCGCGGCGGTAAGCTGCTTGTACGTCACTCACAGCCGCGAGCTGCCCTAACCCCACATAATCAATGCTGGGGAATGCAAGGCTTCCGGACCTGAATATCCATGTATGTGCGCTGATAGCAGGAATTAACTGGGCACTGGCCGATATTCGGACTGGTGCCTGGTTAACTCGGTATATAAAGTTTGGACAGCCTTTTTGAACATTGGGCTCTGAGGGGCCCTTTTACTAAGCCTTTGTGCGCCAATTCGGAACTATCGCGCAGCTACCATGTGACCCAGATGGTAATTTCATTTTTTATGTGTGTCCACTACGCGTGCCGGGCGCTAACCGGGTGGTAATCGGCATTGTACGCAGACGGTTACCGCTCGATTAATGTTTGAGACCTTACCGCTAAGTCAATGGGTGGCAACAGTGGCGTAGCTACGTGGGGCCACGGGGGCCTGGGACCCCATAGATTTGGCCCTGGACCCCCTGCCGATGACCCTCTCGACCCCCCCTCCCCGCCGCCAACCTGCCGTCGCCTACCTTTGCTGGCGGGGGGCCCCAACCCCCAGCAGCCGAGGTCCTCTTCTTCTGGCGCAAGGCTTCGTTCTGTTTTTGTGAGTCTGACGTTGTGCAGGACGTCAGACTCACAGAAACAGAACGAAGCCTTGCAGATCAACCAGCAACGCAGGGGACACAAGATAAAGCTAGAATATGGTAGATTTAGAACAAATATGAGAAAGTTTTTCTTTACACAGCGTGTAGTTGGACTCTGGAACTCATTGTCAGAGAATGTGGTGGCAGCGGCTGGCTTTACGGAATTTAAAGGGGGTTTGGACAGATTCCTGAAGGAAAAGTCCATTGAACATTATTAAATTTTTTTATTTTTTTTTTTGGGGGGGGGGGGGGGTTGCCGGGTTCTTGAAGCCTGGATTGGCCACTGTCGGAGACAGGATGCTGGGCTTGATGGACCCTTGGTCTTTTCCCAGTATGGCGGTGCTTATGTGCTTATGTGACTCACAGAAACGGAACGAAGCCTTGCGCCAGAAGAAGAGGACCTCGGCTGGCGGGGGTTGGGGTCCCCCGCCAGCAAAGGTAGGCGAAGGCGGCAGCGGCGGGTTGGCGGCGGGAGGGGGGGTCGAGAGGGTTGTCGGCAGGGGGGTCCAGGGCCAAATCTACGGGGGCCCAGGCCCCCATGGCCCCACATAGCTACGCCACTGGAATACACTTAGTGGATATTTCAGCACCTAAATCTTTGCGCATCCATTTACACCAAGGAAAACACGTAGATTGAGGTGCACAGGGCCATGTTATATAACTGGCCACCTAAATTTTCGGCACTGTTGATAGAATCCAGCCCTTAGAGCTAAATAAAAAAAATGTCACCACCTTATTCAATTTTTTTTTAACAGCATGGCAATTTGAACACTGGGCTGTTATGAAAAGCTATGGGCAGTCAGAAGCAATCTGTGGAATTTCTACGCACTCCACCCAGCCATGATCATTCAGGATGGAACCAGCAGGCAACCAAGCAGCAGACCAAGGAAAGGACAAACTGCAAGTCACACCACAATTACACAGTTTCACTCTGGGGAGGATTTCCGAAGCACTGAAGGTACCATCACATCAATATCCTAAGTGGTTCATCACTGCACACTGCAATTGCAAATATTACACTACCACGTCTTCACGTTAAGACTGCTGGAGCAAACGTTATAACACTAGGTGAAAAATACACAGCTTCATACATAGCCATTCTTCAGGTCACTATTGTCTCTAGATCGTTTATTTTCTTATGTTAGGGACTGCTTAAATTCTAAACTTTTCGTTTCCTGTTATCTGTGCATATGTAGTTTTATTTCACAAGACCATTTAGCAGCACAACGATGAATTTTTATGTCACTTTTTTTTTCCAATTCTACATAACTTGTAGAAGAAGACTGAGCTACAGTGAAACCTGAATATGTCTGCTAGATATATGAAAGGAATAAGGGGAAAAAAATCAGTATTTAAACAGTGATTGGTCCAACAGTGCAGCTTATATTTGTGAACTGGTGTATAGTATCAAGTACAGTGACAAATCAGAGGCAGAATAAAATAGACAGAATGCAAAAATCTCACCTACTGTACTTTTACGTTCCTGAAACGGAGTCCCAGCAGCAGAGCTAACCCTGCTGATGGGCATCACAGTTTCTCTTCTGCATGGGATGAACTTGTCGTGCTCCGAAGCAAGCTACAGTCTCTGAATAAAAATCTGATTTCAGAAACCAAATCAAAGTGAAAACGAATGCATTTAAGGGAAATTCTCTAACCTAGGCACTCACATTTAGGAACAAAGACATATATGAACAAAGGACCCTCGCACAGGTCAATACAAGCAGGCAAACACAGCGAAGGTGACACCAAAGATGATGGAAAACAAAACGTCCAACGGACTCAAAGGGTTCACATCGGAAGCTTTATTCAAAGTATATAATGGAGTCGACACGAATTGTGTTTCGGACACAGAGACCTGCTTCAGGAGTTCTTGGGAAGTGTAAATATATTAACTCCTCAGCGTTCTACGGCATTTGAAAGTAATGACCTAGTCTCTGGTGTATCAAGTACAGGAGCACCTGCTTCCAAAGTAGCAGCAAACATGTCGTGTCGACTCCATTATGTACTTTGAATAAAGCTTCTGATGTGAACCCTTTGAGCCCGTTGGACGTCTTGTTTTGCATTATCTTTGGTGTCACCTTCGCTGTGTTTGCCTGCTTGCAAAGACATATATGCACCAGGGGCATAGCTACGTGGGGCCGCGGGGGGCATGGGCCCCCACAGATTACGCCCTGACCCCCTCTACATTTGACCCCACCCCGCCGCCGCATCAGGTACCTTGTTTGCTGGCAGGAGTCCCCAAACCCCGCCAGCCGAAGAGTTTTCTTCAGCGTCGGTCGACTCCGGCGCCTTCATTGTGGGATCATCTGTTTCTGACGCCTTACGTCCTGCACCGTGCGTGTAGCCCCGTGCAAGATGTAAGGTGTCAGAAACAGATGATCCCACAACGAAGGCGCCAGAGTCGACCGGTGCTGAAGACGACTCTTCAGCTGGCGGGGATTGGGGACCCCCACCAGCAAACAAGGTACCTGATGTGGCGGCGGGGCAAGGGGCGGGCAAATGTGGTTTGCAGTTGTGGCAGTGATCCAAAGGGGGGGTTGCGGCGGAGGGGGGGTCCAAAGTGGCTAAACAGTGCCCGCCCACCTTGGGCTCTGGCACCCCCCCTCCCGCTGAGGTCTGGCTACGCCCCTGATATGCACATCTGTGCAACAGAGGCATAGCTAGGTGGGGTGCAAGGAAAGCGTCTACTCCCCCAAATGGATTTTGAATAAAATAGTGCTTATGCAGATCAGCTTTCAGCTTCATACTGACGCCTATTTTACAAAACATCTGCAACCCCCCCCCCCCCCCCCCCATGTGCAGATACTTGCTTAACTTACATAAAGGTATTTGCAAAGACAGGGCTTCCACTTATGCCCTTGCAAATACCTTACAGAGGGGTCCTTTTACTAAGCCGTGGTAAAAAGTGGCCTGCGGTAGTGTAGGCATGTGTTTTGGGTGCACGCCGGGTCAGTTTTTACCGTGTCTGAATAAAGGGATTTTTTAAAATTGAGACGGGAAAAGAGCATGCGGTAAACCTGAAACCAGCACACGCCCCAATTCAGCCTGAGCCCTTAACATCACCCATTGGTCTAGCGATAAGGGCTCACATGCTACACACGTGGTGACCGGTCGGCACGCGCCAACTGCAGATTACCACTGGAACTGCCGTGCGTGGAAGGAAATAAATGAAAAAAAATCATCCAGGTGTTATGGGCACGCAGCAAATCTGAAATTACCACCAGAGGGCACAGTAGCCTGGCAGTAGTCTTACTTTGGCGCACACTGCGTGCGCATAGAGTTTAACACACCTTTGTAAAGGGCTCCTTAACGTTGTAAGTTACACACATCCCTGCCGCATTCAGGTTCTTGCATTTACGTCAACTCTATGGCTGGTGTATGTGTGGGCACCACAAAAAAATGTCACAATTTGCCCCAAGATTGGATGTGGAAAATACACTTTAGTGAAGGACCCGACACAGCCGTGTTTCAGCAGTAACTTTGATAATTCAATACAATTCAATAGTTCTGCTCAACCCAAACGATTGAGGAGAAGTTGCTCTCAATGCTATTTGCCATCACTCCTACAGTGCAGCCGTGGGGTACCTAAATAGAGGTGCCCTGTTATAGAATTATCCCCTAACCTCCGGATTCTATATAGCATGCCTAGATTTACGTGTGGTTCTACACGTAAATCTAGGCGTATTCTATAACTCCGCGCATAGATTGTTTTAACAAGCTGTTAAGCATTAACAGCTCTTAAGCAATAACGAGCACTAATTGGCAAAAATTAGAATTTGCGCACGTACATTGCTAAGCAAAAAGGGGTGTGGTTAGGAGGGCGTGGAAATGGGTGTTTTATGGGCATTCCAAACTCTACGTGCGTATTTATAAAATATGGGCCAATGCGCATAAATCTATGTGCAGGGATTTACGCCAGCTTTTCGTTGGCGTAAATGGACGCACGTGGATTTAGTCACATCAACCACACCTAAGCGTATTCTAAATAAAATACGCTTAGGCATAATTGCCTAAGGCATGTTAATTTTAGGTGCCATCTATAGAATCGGGCCCTAATTCTATAAAAGTCATCAAAAGTTGTGTACACAAATTTGGGCTCAATTGGTATGCGCAATTTAATTGAATAATGAGCCAATTAGAGCCAATAACTGGCTTTCTAACAAACAGTTATTGGCACTAATTAGATTTAATTGCTATTTATACGCGGGATCTGTGGCTAAGTTTTACAAGTGGCTCAAAAAAGGGAGCACAAAAATGGGAGGGTCATGGGTGTTTTGGGGTGGATCGCGGGTGTGATCTTGAGTTACTTGTATAACTGGGGCACTGCACGTAACTTTAGGTATGGATATTTGCACCACATGTTCGTTGTTGCAAAAGGCGGCATTTCAATTTATGCACAACTCCTGCGCGTAAGAACAATTCTGTAAACCACACCTAACTTTATGCATGGCTTATAGAATAGTATTTTTTTTTTCTCTGCCAGTTTCTTCAGTGCCATATATAGAATTCTCCTCTTAGTTATTAAAAATCAGTAAAAGCATTCCAAGAAATGCTAAGATGAGGCCCGCACTGTTTTAACATAGCAACTTACTTTGTTAACGATATTATTCTCCCTCTTTCACGATTATTACTGGAGGTTTCCTTATATTCTACCAGGAAGAAGAGACCCTCAACCCAGTGGCGTAGCCAAGGGTGGGCCTAGGTGGGCCCAGGCCCACCCACTTTGGGCTCAGGCCCACCCAGTAGCAGCACACTTATGATGTGGCTGGCAGAGATTCCCAAGTCCCACCAGCTGAAAACTCCCAACAACTGTTCCTCCTGCAAACCTTGTAAATAGCAGATCTTCGCCTGCAGCAAGCAGTGACTGATACATACTGCTCCCAACACCCCCACAGCCTTCCCTCTGACGTACTCCCACCTATGCGGGAACAAGAAGTTGCATCACTGGGAAGGCTGTGGGAACAACATGAGCAGTGTGCATTAATTGCTGCTCGCCGCTGGTGAAAATCTGCTATTTAAAAGATGTGAGAGAGGGTGGATGTTTGAGAGACCATATGGCACGCAGGAGAGACCAAATCACCTGTGGAATGGGGCCGGGTTCTTTTGACCACCCATCTTGGGCCCAGGCCCACCCAAAATTGGGTGTCTGGCTACACCCCTGCCTCAACCCATACCAGAGAAAACCCGAACAGCTGAAAGGAATTTAATTCATCACATTGGCTGGGAACAGGTCAAAGTTCCATCATTCACACCAAGCTAAAGGGGGCAGGATCTTGCAACGACAAACAGACAACAGACAGACTCTATTCTCCCATGATGCACTGGGAATTGCACAAGTTTCACAGTCAGTGTACAGAAGTGTGAGGACTGTGGACCATTTTGGAGAAATGTGAACTTTTTAGTTAAAACCCCTCTGGAGCATTCCCAGACCTTGTCATTCTGGTCTCACAAGGTATAAAAACGCTGACCTGCATATGAACAGGTATACTTCAGGCAAAATTATTCTATTTCTACAACTGATTTCTAGCTTCAAACTCATTTTCTCTATCTAGAAAAGACAGATACTCGAGGTGACATTAACATAAAAGTTAATACTTCTGAAAATGACGCCCGGAAAGGCAGAAAAACAGCATGAAGAGAGGGCATAATTCTCAGATACAGCCTTATATAGAAATCACTTTGATCTATGTCTAGGGTTTGAATTTTTTTCCTCTTGCTGCAGCTACTAGTACAAGACACAGCTTATTCTAGATTTTCACCCCATGCTGCGGATTACAAGCCACTTTTGAAATCTTACAACCCCTTTCGCCTCCATATTCTGCGTGACTCTAGTATGCAGTGAACAGCTTGTACGATCCCTGATCTCAGACGTACGACTCTTCCCTAGTTCCTAATGCACTTAGACCAAAAGCAGATTAGAAGTCTCTAATTAATTTTGTGGCCCTTATCTCCCCAAAATAAAACGACAAAACTAAAGGGCAGTGTGGTAAACCGTTATTCTTTCGCCTCAGCCAGCTTATTGTTCATCTCTTTGCTTTTCTCCTGGTCCTCTGGTTTTGTTCCACCACCGACGCATTCTGTGCCCTTTTTCTTTCACAGCTCGGCTGGAATGCACTCTGCTTGTCTTTGGCCTTTCTCACTGGTTTATGGCTTGTTGATGTCTTTTTTGGTTTGGAAGGCTGAAAAGGAGGTGTTTCTCTACCTGGGACAGACATACAGACAACCCAGAAACGCAGAAAGCAAGAAGCAGACATGGAAAAGTGGAAGGGGGATTTGGGTGGGGGTTGGGGATGGGAAGAAAAGCATTAGTTAGAGTACAGTATTATTAAACATTTATTCCCTAATTATATAATCTTGCGTGCCCATTTTCACACTTGCATGCAAAATTGTGTGCACGGGTTATAAAACACTGACAGTTAGGGTCATAACTTAATTGTTAAATTAGAGGTTGATATTCAAAGTGATTTAATTGGCCAGAAATGGCTCCTGGAAAACAGCAAGGCAAACAATCTGCAAACTCCAAGGTGGAAGGACAAAAAAAGCAGATCAATCAAAGAAAATAGATTATTGAATGACAACCAAAGGTTCAGGACGGTATTCACGTCACTATCTTTTATGATTCATTCGGTTCATGCTGTTTTTTACTGCATTTTGGAAGATTCATGATTTTAGACTTCCATAACTCCCCTGACGCAGCCCTGTTGGGCGAAACACGGCCAGTGTCGGGTTGATTTGTTTATTTGGTTGTCATTCAATAAACTATTTTCTTTGATTGATCTGCTTTTTTTGTCCTTCCATCCAGAAATGGCCCCTGGCCAGTTAAAGCACCTGTTCAGGGCTAACTGCTAATTTTCGGTGCCACACTGAAAACCAACTATTTTTTTGGGTGGAGTGGGGGGTCTGGGGGTGGAGTCAGCATCTATCCTATATATGAAAAAAAAAATCTTTAAAAAATCAAAACTTCCTTTCCTCTCAATTGCAAAGCTGCTTGCTGCTACAATTTGCTATATTTCTGTCCTCCTGCTGACTTTATAGCTAATCTTTTACCTTGTGTGTTTTTCGTGCTGAAATTGTTCAATAAGGGTGCTTATGACAAGAACTGTGTTTGAAACTTCTTCCTAGTACAGAGTTGACTGAGGTTTAATTTAATTAATTTGACTCCTGTTGAACCTGGTGCCTAGTAGAACCTGCTGCTTCCTGGAGAGTTGGGATTGGAATTCCTTAGAAGCACTACAAACCTTAAAGCTAAGCTTTTCTGAATGTATATATTTTCAGATTTTTGTGTTTGGTTTGATTCATAGATTCTATACTGCTCTCTTACCTGTGTGTCTCTCTCTAATTTCTTCCCAGAACATTGCTGATATGCAAGGGGGTGTATGCAGGGTCAGTATATGGATGGGGTTTCCCACTTACAGAACTCTGCAAGTTCTGTGCATCCCCGCTGTAGCTGAGGGTCTCACACTTATAACACCTCTATGGCTGACATATTTGTGGGCACCTTGATGTTATGCGTGCCAGTACTGGAATGTAGTAGTCGAACCTAGGTGTCGAGATTCCATTTTAGAAAAGTCTGCTACTACATGGCTTTGGGGTGCTTGTAGGCACCCAGTTACAGAATTATTTCCCAGAGTGGCTTTTATAAAATTACCCCATGGAGTGTGCCCATAAAAATATGCATGGTGATAAAATAGCGTGTAGGTCTACATGATACATGTGTAGGTATGTTCGTGGGTGGAGCGTGTATAGAGTCACAAAGTATGCACAATTTTTGTAAAATATTTGAGTGTAAATGTCCACAACGTAAATCTTTATTTATTTATTTGTTGCATTTGTATCCCACATTTTCCCACCTATTTGCAGGCTCAATGTGGCTTACATTGTACCGTGAAGGCGTTTGCCAACTCCGGTAGAGAAACAAGTACAAAGTGATGTTATAGTCGAATAAGGGTCATATGTTACAGACACATTGGGAATCAGAGGAGGAGAATTATGTAGTGTTCATTACGAGCTTTAGTTACGTTGTGTTGCAGGGTTCAGGCACTTAACCCCTAAAATGTTATAAAGACACATAGGGAGCAATTGTATAACTGGACCCCTCCATTTAGGTGCCCTTAGGACACTCCATTATATAATACCAGCATAATCTGGAATCAGTGCACCTTAGAGTTATGTGCCTCCTGTTACACGAACCATAGACCTGGTAACTACAGTAATCTGTAAGTTTTGTGCATAAGTGGGAGTTCCGCCTTTTAGGGGATAATTTTATGTTTAAATCATCTTTATTAAGCCATGCATCCAATAACAAGTCACAGTAGTAGTTTGTGATCTATGGCCATATATGGTGTACAATTTATCCACTAACCCACAAAAACCAATCATCTCCTCCCCCCCATCTGGAATTCATTGCCAGAGAATGTGGTAAAGACGGTTAGCTTAGCAGAGTTTTAAAAAGGTTTGGACGGCTTCCTAAAGGAAAAGTCCGTAGACCATTATTAAATTGGACTTGGGGAAAATCCACTATTTCTGGGATAAGCAGCATAAAATGTTTTGTACTTTTTTGGGATCTTGCCGGGTATTTGTGACCTGGATTGGCCACTGTTGGAAACATGGATGCTGGGCTTGATAGACCTTTGGTCTGTCCCAGTATGGCAATACTTATGTACTTATGACTTTACCTCCATCTATCCTATAGAGGAAAAAAAAGGGGGGGGGGGAACTTCCTTTCCTCACACTTGCAGAGCTGCTTGCTACTACAATTTGCTATTATAGCCCCTCCCTTAACACCATTCTCTCACCCACTCCTAGGCTAGCTTTCCCTATATAGGAAAACAAAAATACAATTCTCTTCAATCAGCCCTCTATTGGACAATCCTGCTCATTGATATTTCTTAAGTACACCTTCTCACACTTATCATACGCGACCAGCTTCTCATACATCTGCACGCAGCTATGGAACGCACTACCGAAGGCCATAAAAACAACGCAAGACCTAACCATCTTCCGAAGGCTACTGAAAACAGATCTTTTCAAGAAGGAATACCATAAACATCCATCTTAAATACTAACTAATAACATTATACACGATCTATACAAAACCGAACTTTTATCGCATGACTGCTTAATCTCACTGCTATTAATAATCAAGCACTACCACTTTAAACCTTATGTCGAATAGGGTCTCTCTATAGTTGATGACCTAATGTATATTACAATCCAATTTATTACTCAGGAACCTTCATGCAATACCATAATGTATTCTTCTTTACCATGTATGTATGCACATGGTATATATATACACCATGATCTGTTCCATATACTGTATATCATGTTCCATGTATGTTACCATGTATGTATGCACCTTAATGCAATACCATTTGTAATTCTGTTACCCGGAAATGGCAACCGCCATTACGGCAAATGTAAGCCACATTGAGCCTGCAAATTGGTGGGAAAATGTGGGATACAAATGCTACAAATAAATAAAATAAATAAATAAATAAATATCAACATGACTTTCATTCAATGCAATATTTGTTATGCCTTAGTCCTAAGGCAAACCATGTGGAACCTTAGAGTTTGCTCCATCTGTCTCCAAACATCAGCTAAGAACGATGACATGAACAAACTAAAGAAGGAATTGGCAGCAATTAAGGAAGCATCCATGACTACTCAATTCCCAGCCAATTTACCACGGCACTGCCATGGAGAATAAAGCAACAGAGGAATAGATGGGTCAAACTAGGCTCAGGTAGATTTATGACCTGTGTCACAAAGGATTCCACCCTCCCAGTCTTTGCCCCTATGTAATTCCTTTGCTGCATTTGAGTATTATGATGATTAGAAAAGAAGTACTGAGGTGGAGCCAGAGGAGGCAAGGAATGTAACTCAATCGAAAGGACCTCCCAAAAACAATGACAAATCAGCTCAGAGGAGAAAATTCTTACTGCTAGGAGACTCCAATACAACAAAATACAATACAATAAGTGCTTATACCCTGCAAAGTCACAACTGAGTTCTACGTTATGAGAAAAAATATAATTTATTAATGAATACTAAAAATGTATGTACAAATCAAATGTATATACTGTCAAAATATGGTAGATTTGATGAAACCAAATGTACTGAAAACCGCGATCGTAAATCTTCTGACATAAAATACGCTGCGTTACCAGAATCAAGAGAGTGTCCAACATATTTTATGTCGGCACTTTTTTTTGGTTTATTCGATTGAGCTGTTTTTTTCAACATATATACTAGAAGATTTACGATCACGGTCTACCATATTTTGACAGTAAAGGATCATTGTGTAGCCCCTGAAGCAGCCCTGCTGGGCGAAACACGGCCTGTGTTGGGCTGATTTGTATATACATTTTTAGTATTCATTAATAAATTATATTTTTTCTCATAACGATCTGCTCTGTTGATTTTCCGTCTTGGAGTTTGCAGATCGTCTGCCTTTTTGCTTTCTTGGACCCCCACAACTGAGTTCTATCCAGTTTACAATTAAAGAGGTTGGGTATACCCAGAATCTACAACTTATACATAATTAAAAGAAGAGTTTAACAATTATTAAAAAGTTGAAAAAGATATAAGAGGCATTAACTTAGAAATCTCTTGCACTATGCCCTGCACGCCACCAAGGATCAGATCCAAAATGGCTCCCCCTCTCATCGGTGACTGGACCAGCTTCTCCAAGAAGCTGTCGTTTATTACATCTAGAAATTTTATTTCCCTTGCGCTCCCTGATGTAACATTTATCCAGTCACTATTGGGTAGTTGAAATCACCCATTATTATAGCATTGCCCAATTTGCCAGCTTTCCTAACCTCTGTAAACATTTCTTCATCCGTCTGTTTGTTCTGTCCTGGTGTCTCTATCTCCCACCACTACAGGCATGTCCCTCCTCCTTTCTCACTATAGATGCTTCTTTCCTCTAGTCACCCTATCTATTCCTCCCTATCTAGAGGATTTTTCTTCCATTTTTTTGTTCCATCCTTCTCTTTCTTCCACCCCCCCATGAGAAACTACCCTCCCTGTCAATCAATGATTTTCTCCCATTCCCACCCACACTGACCCATTCAATCAGGGTCGGTCCTAGGGTCTCTGGCGCCCCCCAGCAGACTATGAGTTGGCGCCCCCCCAACCTCCTTTCTCTCTTCTCCCACCCTGCCCCTGTCCAACGATTCTCCTTCGCCCTATCCCCCGCCATTCCACGCCACCCTTGGTACTTTAAATCTTTAATTTACCTCCATTCCAGCAGCCACGTCATTTGAAAGCCCTGCCCTGTCTCTAGCCTTCCTTCCCTTCGTAAGTTCGTTCCCTCAGAGACCCGCGCTCGAGGAAATGACGTCAGAAGGCGGGACTGCGGAACGAACTAACGAAGGGAGGGAAGGCTAGAGACAGGGCAGGGCTTTCAAATGATGCGGCTGCTGGAACGGAGGTAAATTAAAGATTTAAAGCACCAAGGGCAGCGCGGTATGGCAGCGCCCTTGAAGGCAGGCGCCCCCCTGCGGTGCTTACCCCGCTTACCGGGTTTGACCGGCCCTGCATTCAATGTTTTATTTCTCATTTCCGCCATGCCCCACCCCACCAACTCAATGTTCTCCCTCCCTCCAATTGTCCAACTGACTAGGGGTACCACCCTTCTTCTAGAAGGGGTCCCTCTTCCTTTTTCATCCTCTAATTCTTAGCATCAGGAGCAGGAGACACGTTAATAAGATGTCATCTCCTACTATTATGGAGTCAGTTTTAGATTAGGATTGGTCCTCTGGCAACAGGAGATGGTGTTTTAACATGTTTCCTGATGCTGACATAGGGAAGACCATCGGACCATACCAGATACGCTGAGGAATTTGTAATCCCTCAACGGGAGTGTGGGACATAATCCACAAAAGTGACAGTCTCCTCTGAATGCAAGATACTTGGCAAGTGCAAGGAACCAGATGAAGGACATGAAAAACTAGAAAGTGAAGAAGTTTGGCAGAGTAGAATATTGAGTTTCCCTTCTTCTCTATCTAGATGAGAGCTGGAGCTCACAGCTGTAGGTGCCAAACTCAGTAGAGTGAAGTCTTACACCTGCTTGTCCACTGTTGCCTAAAAATCAACATGGCCATAATGGAAATTCTCATTGTCCTCCCAAATCTCACTTCCCCTCCCCTCCCCCCCCCCCCCCCCCCCCCCCCCACACACACACACTTCTTGATTACTGTGAACAACATAACAATCCTCCCAGTCTCCTCAGCCAACATCCTCAGGGCCTTATTGACTCATCCCTTTCCTTCTCTACACACATTAACACAATTAAAAAGCACTATCTTTTCTGCACAACCTCTCTAAAAACCACCACTTCCTGTCTGAGCTTACTACCAGCATCTATTTGCTTCTTCATCACCGTCTTCCTAGACTGCTTCAACCTGGTCCTCATGGGTCTGCTGCTGAAGGATCTCTCTGTTTAGAACTTGGAAGAACTATTTATCGTTTTCTGATACTAACATAGAAACAGAGAAACATGACGGCAGATAAAGGCCACATGGCCCATCCAGTCTGCCCATCCTCTGTAACCCCTAACTCTTCCTTTTCCTAAGCGATCACACGTGCTTATCCCATGCCTTTTTAAATTCTGGCACAGTCCTCCACAACCTCCAGTGGGAGGCATTCCACGCTTCCACCACCCTTTCTGTGAAATAATACTTTCTTAGATTACTCCTAAACCTAATCCCTCTTAACTTCATCGTATGTCCCCTCGTTCCAGGGCTCTCCTTCAGTTGAAAAAGGCTCACTTCCTGTACATTAATGCCCTTGAGATATTTAAACTTCTCTATCATATTGCCTCTCTCCCAGCCTATACATGTTGAAGTTCATAAGCTTGTCCCTATATTTTTTGTGTTCAAGACCGCTTACTAATTTTGTAGGCGCCCTCTGGACTGAGTCCATCCTCTTTATATCTTTCCATAGGTGTGGTCTCCAGAATTGCACACAAGTACTCTAAACGGGGCCTCACCAGAGACTTATACAAGGGCACTATCACCTCCTTTATCCTGTTGGTCATCCCTCTTTTTATTTATTTATTTATTTGTAACATTTATATCCCACATTTTCCCACCCATTTTATGCACCCAAGCATCCTTCTGGCTTTGACCGTCGCTTTTTCTACCTATTTTGAAGTTTTAAGGTCATCAGACACAATCACCCCCAAGTCCAGCTCTTCTTTCATACACAGCAAACCCTCTTCCTGACTCATTACATTGGAGCTCCATCCAATCCTGCATAAAATTCAGGTTCTAGGTCAGTTCCTACCTGGACAGTTCCCACTCATCAATTCCCATCTGGACAATTCCCACCGAACCAATTCCCACCACACCAGAGAGGGCAATTCCCACTCGTATAAAAAAAATATGCCAAACACATCCCTTTCCCCTTCCAGACATGCAGTTTATTGGAGGGGGGGAATGCCCCCCCCCCCAAACTACACCCATGCTTAACACACTCGTTTTTTAAGTTTGGAAACATTTCATTTTTTGTTCACTTCCGTTCAATTTCAGTTTTTTCACTATTAAGAACATCTAGCTCAGTATCCTGTTTTCCAAACAGTGACCAAGTCAGGTCACAAGTACCTGGCAGAAACCCAAATCGTGGCAACACTCCATACTACAAATCCCAGGGCAAGCAGTTGCTTCCCATATCTGTCTCAATAGCAGACTATAGACTTTTCCTCCAGGAATTTGTCCAAACCTTTTTTAAACCCAGATACACTAACCGCTGTTACCACCTCCTCCGGCAAAGAGTTCCAGAGCTTAACTATTCTTTGAGTGAAAAAATATTTCCTCCTATTTGTTTAAAAAGTATTTCCATGTAACTTCCTCGAGTGTCCCCTAGTCTTTGTAGTTTTGGAACAAGTAAAAAATGGATTTGCTTCTACTCGTTCTACACCACTCAGGATTTTGTAGACCTCAATCATATCTCCCCTCGTTCGTCTCTTTTCCAAGCTGAAGAGTCCTAACCTCTTTAGTCTTTCCTCATATGGGAGCAGGCCCATCACCCCCTATCATTTTAGTCGCTCTTCTTTGAACCTTTTCTAATTCCGCTGTATCTTTTCTGAGATAGGGTGACCAGAACTGAACGCAATACTCTCAAATATTAACATCAGAGCCATATGCTACATGTAAGAGCTTCTGTCTGTATATGTTATTTTATTGCCTTTTTTATATTCTATTGGTTTTATTATATATATGGATTGTTGCTATGTTGCTTTGAGTGCTGCTTTAAGTTTGTTTTTGTTTATTTTTTGTAGTTTTAATAACACATTTTGTATTTATGTTTATTGGCAGTTTTGTCATTGAAGCCCCTGATGCAGCCCTGGTTAGGGCGAAACAAGATATTTTCGGGCCTTTTCTATGATTTATGATTCATATACATGTGGTGAATAAATTGGACTTTTTTATTTCTACTCCTTGTGATCTGCTACTTCTTTGCTCCGTTCTGGACATCGCAGATTGTCTGCCTATTTGTTTTCCTGGACCTTAAAAGTAGTGATGTACGGACTGCGTAATATGTAACGTTGATCTGTGGAGACTAAAGCTGTTGGGCCCCCGAGGAAATTCTTGCGCAGCTGGTCTGCATATCTGGATATCCTATCACCTAGATTACGCTCTGCTCTCTTTAACACCTCGGAGTTTTAATTGTGCTTGTTGACAGTTCTGAATGTGTCACACACATTCTATGACACAGGGTGGTGGTTTGTTAGTGAAAGCTTTTGCAAGGGGGGGAGGGGGTTTGGAATATTTGAGAGGATGGGGGTCGGGTGGGAGAAGGGGAGTGGGGGTATGATGAGATCTCTGTTAACCGTTTGCTATGTTGTTTTTCTTCTTGTTTGAAACTAATAAATATACTTAATCATAAATAAGCCTTATAAAAAAAGTGGATTCATTAGAGTAAATTTGGTTAATTTGCATGCCTTAAAAAATTTAGTACATGCCAGGGGCGTAGCTACTAGGGGGCCACGGGGGCCTGGGCCCCCATAGATTTGGCCCTGGACCCCCCCCTGCCGACGACCCTCTCAACCCCCCCCCTCCCACCGCCAACCCGCCGTTGCCGTCTGCTACCTTTGCTGGCGGGGGACCCCAACCCTGCCAGCCGAAGTCTCCTTCCTTCGTTTGGTTTCTGAGTCTGTCGACGTCAGACTCACAGAAACAGAAAGAAGCCCTGCAGATCGCAAGGCTTCGTTCTGTTTCTTTGAGTCTGACGTCCTGCACGTTGTACGTGCAGGACGTCAGACTCAGAAACAAAACGAAGGAAGAAGACTTCGGCTGGCGGCGGTTGGGGTGCCCCACCAGCAAAGGTAGGCGACGGCGATGGCGGGCGGGGTCAAAGTTGCTGGTTGTGGCGGCGGGGGGTGACGGCAATGGGGGTGGGGGGGACTCGGTGGCACCAGGGGGGGGGGTAAAATGTGCCCCTCACCTCGGGCTCTGGACCCCCCCCTCCCACCGAAGTCTGGCTACACCCCTGGTGCATGCTAAATCAATTTAACTGGTGTTAACCTATGAATTAACACACACTAAGAAGATTAATGCACATTTTAAAATAGTCCAAAATTCACCCTATAAGGAACCAAAAATGTTCTGTACACATCCCTAATTAAAAGATTACTATTTGCTCGGGACTGAGTTTCTTACCTTGCTGATTTCTTTGTAAGGTTCACTGTAGAGACTGCGTATCCTTCGGCGCTCAGTAAACTTGTTGTCACCCGATGCTGGTTGGTTACACTCCCCTTTGAACGTGGCCTTGTAGCTGGTCTCATGGATTACCTTCTCTTCAGGTGGTTTGTACTGGGGCTTAGCTTTTATGGGCTTCGCTGGCTTGACATCTGTCCAAGGCCTGAATTCATTTCTAGTGATAAATAATGAAGAGGGAACCATATTAAAATTCCATCATATTCAAAGCGTTATTCAAATTAACAAGTTCTAATATTTTGTTTGAATGGTAGATATGTTAAATGTTGGTGTGCCAAGCTATACTACAGTGCAAGTTTATTTATTTATTTAGATTTTGCTGACACCTTTTTCAGTAGTAGCTCAAGGTGAGTTACATTCAGGTACTCTGAATATTTCTCTGTCCCAGGAGGGCTCACAATCTAAGTTTGTAACAGAGGCAATGGAGGGTTAAGTGACTTGCCCAAGATCACAAGGAGCAGCAGTGGGATTTGAACTGGCCACCTCTGGATTGCAAGACCAGTGTTCTAGCCACTAGGCCACTCCGGGTAAACGCAACATCAGGGCATGCTAGGGAGATAAAATTCCTTGACGAAATTAAGGCCTGCTTTATGGAGCAGCTGGTACAGGATCCAACAAGAGAAGGAAAAAATCTAGACTTAGTCAGTGGAGCGCATGATCTGCATTATTAATTTCCAGAACTTTATATACCACAAAATAGGGCCAGTATTTTTTTATTTTTTGTTACATTTGTACCCCGCGCTTTCCCACTCATGGCAGGTTCAATGCGGCTTACATGGGGCAATGGAGGGTTAAGTGACTTGCCCAGAGTCACAAGGAGCAGCCTGTGCCTGAAGTGGGAATTGAACTCAGTTCCCCAGGACCAAAGTCCACCACCCTAACCACTAGGCCACTCCTCCACTGTTGCACTATTTGAGATTCTACTTGGAATGTTGCTATTCCACTAGCAACATTCTATGTAGAAGTCGGCCCTTGCAGATCACCAATGTGGCCGCGCAGGCTTCTGCTTGTGTGAGTCTGACGTCCTGGGACGTCAGACTCACAGAAACAGAAGCCTGCACAGCCTTCTACATGGAATGTTGCTAGTGGAATAGCAACATTCCATGTAGAATCTCCAATAGTAGCAACATTCCATGTAGAATCTCCAATAGTATCTATTTTATTTTTGTTACATTTGTACCCTGCGCTTTCCCACTCATGGCAGGCTCAATGTGGCTTACATGGGGCAATGGAGGGTTAAGTGACTTGCCCAGAGTCACAAGGAGCTGCCTGTGCCTGAAGTGGTAATCAAACTCAGTTCCCCAGGATCAAAGTCCGCCACCCTAACCACTAGGCCACTCCTCCACTGGCGGCTAAGCAGTATGATAGTATTATAACAGAATCTGGCCATCCAGGTGCTGTTATAAAAGAGGATCTCATCATGTGGTATTGGTACACCAACATGGACGTGCCCACTTAAACAATTACCTCTATTGCCCCTATAGTCACCAAAAATTGTATGCGCAATGTAATTACATAACAATCTAATTAGTGCCAATAACTGGCTTTTTAACAAGCAATTAACGGCACTAATCAGATTTAGGGGGTTCCTTTACTAAGGTACGCTAGCTTTTTAACATAAGCCAAACATCTCTCCAAAACATTAGAAACAGCAGGCTACAATTCATTTTCAATCAACTGGGCTGATGCTGGTAGGTTAGTAGTAAAAAAACAACAACAACAACAACATAAAAAATAAAAAAAATAAAAAAAATCTACATACAAAAAATTAAACTTAGTGTAGAAAATCTTATTTTGAAAAGTTAAATTTTTTTTATTAGTGCTTATACTGAATGATATGCCAAAGTCACATCGGGGTCCTTTTACTATGGTGAGCTAATGAATTTAGTGCGCTCTAAAGGGTACTTTTATCAAACTGCGGGAAAAAGGGCCCTGTGTTAGCAGCGGGGGCCGCTTTTCCCTTGCACCATGGCCCTTTTTACGTCAGAGAGTAAAAAAGCCCCCCAGCGTACCTGGCCATGTGGTAAGAGAACTCTTCTCACATGGCCATGCGGCAGGGAGCCCTTACCACCACCCACCCACTGAGGTGGCGAAAAGGGATCCCGCGCTAATCCAGCGGTAACCGGGCAGCGCACGGCGATGCTCGATTACCGCCAGGTTATCACCGCGCAAGCCATTTTGAGGGTTCTCTTTTTCCCCAGGAAATGGCACGTGCTCGGGGCGGGACTACTGGCGGCCGCCGCATTGGGCCGGCAGTAGTCCTGGAAGAGCGAGCGGTAAGTCCACGTTGGGTTTACTGCTGTTCTGTGTAAAGGGCCCCTAAAGAAGTTGCCTTGATTTTAGCTAACCATCAAATTATTCCAACCGACTCTGTCCCACGCGTCTTGTTCCCATCATATATCTGCTCTTGGTCCCTCAGCTATATGGTAAGCCGTATTGTAGAAAATCTTTAGCATCATATCTATGTTAGTTGAATGCAGGGGCGGCCCAACCATTAGGCAGCTGAGGCGGGGGCCTCAGGTGGCACTTTTCGGGAGTGACACCCCAGCGTTACCTGGCAGCAGCGGCGGCGATTCCCATACACTGCCCTGCCGCCAGCACCCGCCTCTTCTCTTTACTGCGGCCACCTCTCTGATGTCACTTCCTGTTTCATCGGAGACTCAGGCAGCTGCGGTAAAGGGAAGAGTCGGGTGCCGGCGGCAGGGCAGTGTATGGGAATTGCCGCCACTGCTGGGTAATGCCGCGAAGGGGAAATAACAGGTGCTGGCAGCAGGTAGGAAGGGAGGAAGCATCTCAGCCTGGGGGGCGGGGTGGCATCTTAGCTCCGCCTCAGGCGGCATCTTGCCTTGGGCTGGCCCTGGTTAAATGTTCTAATGCGTGCTTAATAGGCGGATCATTAGTATTATGCTAACATTGTATTATATCTCTGGTATTTGAATTCCAGGGTAGTTCTATTATTAGATTTCAATTTACTGTTTCCTTCATTTATTTTATTTATGTATACACTTGGTTATTTTACTATTGCTATACTGTTAACACAATTATATTAAACTGTACCTGCTGTACACCGCCTTGGGTGAATCTCTTCATAAAGGCAGTTAATAAATCCCAACAAATAAATAAGTGAATGATTAATATGTGTTAAATGATAAGACACCCATTATATTCCTATGGGTATCTTATCAGTTAACATGTGTGAAATCTGTTAGCATACCTTAGTAAAAGGACCCCATTATAAGCAATGAAGAATTGTCTCAACCAAGTGTCATTAAATTTTACATTTGTAACCTTCCAGATAAATATGACAGCAGATAGGAGCCAAATGGCCCATCCAGTCAGGGCCGTGCCTAGGGTCTCTGGTGCCCCCCTGCAGACTATCAGTTGGCGCCCCCACCCCCTCCGTCTAGCAGAGCAGGAACAGAAGGGAGCAGGCAAGTAAGCTGGACCTCAGGAAAAAAATAGCACTGTATGTATCCCTAATTGATAAGTCTCTGACTCTAAAGTTTAGCAATTTCATTAAAGCAAAATGTATTTTCATAACACTTCAAAGATTTCCAACTCAAAATAGGAATGCTAATTCAAAATGTGAGCAAAGTCCTCTTAGTTTCCAAAGATTCTTTTTCTAATCTCCTTTGCACCAAAGGATATAATTCAGATCAAACATTTGTCTCTGATCAACTATCTCAGATCAAATATTTATTTCAGATTAAATATTAAGGTTTCCTTGCTTACAGTCACTTAAATCTACCTAGCCTTTATATAGCTTATAGGATTTAAACACTCTTAAACTGAAATTCACCCTTTTCTATTCTTCATAAACTTCAAGTAATCCTGAAATATTCAGATCCTTTTTCACTAGAGAAATCTCAAACTTCAATCTCCACCAACCTCTTTTCATTCATATTTTCTCATTTACCACATAATCTGGCAGTCTTTTATAATTTCAGTCAACACACACAGGAACTCACAGCTGCATGTCTCTCTTGGCCAAACCCACAGTCAGTTGCTGTCTCACTCTGTTCCCTTCCCTGCAGATTTCTAACAAAAGCTGATCATCCAATCAGAGAGCTCTATTTGAATGCAGATTAACATACAGACACTGTAATGGGAATTTTTAGTGAAAAACACTAGATAAACCCTTCGTTTTTGGACCAAACTTCACACTTTTGATCAGAGCCATGCCCTAACATTAAGGCTGTAAACACTTCCATCATTTTTTATTCATAAATATGCAAATGAGAACCTCCCAAAAACGGACTAATTTGCATACGATTTAAACAAATCTGAGCATATGACAACCAAGTACAGACTCCCAGCACCTGAATTCTGCAATTAGATTTAATACAAATACTTTAAAAACTTATTTTTAGCACTTTTAAAATTTCAGGTTGTCTTTAATTTGAATGCGGTTCAAGCTCTAAAGCTCACCCTGAGTGAGGAATTAGCCCCAAACCACAGCATATATAGCAATTTGGTTGCATTCTTTAAAATAACTTGAAGAGCCTGCCTGCCTCAGTGAATACTGCTGTTGCTTTCACTTCCAGATTTTGCAAGTGAGTGGAAAGCAGGGACCGCAGGGCAGCAGCACCCTCTAAGGCAGGCGCCCCCCTGCATTGCTTACCTGGCTTACCGCATTGGCACGGCCCTGCATCCAGTCTGCCCATCCATCGCAACCACAATCTCCTCCTTTCCCAAAAAGATCCCACATGGCTGTCCCACGCTTTCTTAAATTCAGACACAGTTCCCGCTTCCACTGGGGGGGGGGGGTCAGTTCCACGCATTCACCATCCTTTCCGTGAAAAAGTATTTTCTTAGATTACGCCTGAGCCTATAACCTCTTAATTTCATCCTATGTGCTCTCGTTCCAGAGTTTTCCTTCATTTGAAAGAGGTTCATCTTCGGCACATTAATGCCACAGAGGTATTTAACCATCTCTATCATATCCCCTCTCTCCCGCCTTTCTTCCAACGTATACACATCGAGAGCCTTAAGTCTATCTATAAACTTGCAAGTTTATTTTTACACTTTACACACAAGCAGGCAGATGATCAAAAGCAAATGCCGGCGCTAGAGGCTGTTAGCGCCATACTAGCGCCGGCGTTTGCTACTGCCCCATGATCAGAGCCCTCGAGAGCGTGAAACAATGTGCTCGAGGGCTCTTAGTGCAAGAAGCATGCAAATGCATGCTAATCAGCGCTAAACACATTCATCCCCAATGATCAGCGTCCAGCGCGCCAAAGATTGGGTCGCTGGCCGCGACAAACCCTACGCCAGCTCTGAGCTAGCGTTAGGGTTTGCAGATCATTGGGGAGGAATGGTGAGCGCTGTCCAGCATGCATTTGCATGCTGGCAGGCCCCCATTCCCCCCTACAGCAAACCTGCCAGCGAGGGCAGTTAAGGACGTCCAAAATTTGGACGTTTCTGTGACGGGGCAGTCCAATTTTGGACGTCCTTAACTGCCCATTGCAGAAACGTCCAAATTTTGGGCGTCCTCAACTGCCCCGTCACAGAAACGTCCACATTTTGGACGTGCTCAACTGCCCCGTCACTATACCTCCAACACCCCCTTGAAATTTGGCCGTCTGTGCAACAGGGCAGTTGAGGACGTCCATCTTCCAATTTAAAGATGGGCGTTCTTCTCTTTTCATTGGTCTCCAGCCCAGACCTGTCAAACAATTGCGGGAGGATTGTGCTGAGCGCATGCTCGGGCACAATTCTCCCGCACTTCTACCCCATCATCAGAGCTAATTGCGCTGCTTAAATTTGCATGCATTATCTCTGATCATAGGTCTAATAGCGCCCTGCGCTGTTCCAGCGCTATTTTAGAGCGCTGTTTGCAACAGTGCAGGGGTTTTGATCATCTGCCTGAAGGTTGTATGTGCAAGTTATAAAACAGTAGAAGTTAGGCACATAATTTAATAATGAGCTTTTAATTAATGCTAACAAGCAATAATTGGCTATAATTGCTATTAATTTGCACTCATTGCCTAATTAGCAGTTATGTATGTTATTGCCATTAGTCGATATTGTACAAAATGTGTAAGCAAGATTGCATGGACCTGGGAGGGGCAGGGGCACACTTAGCACTTACGTGCATGGGTTATAGAATACTAGCAGTTACGTGCTTAACTGTGTACATTTAGGTGCGAGCATTTAAACTAGCCTAATGGCATGCGCGTAACTGCGCCGTTACGCTAGTAGTCCATAATGGCAGTGGTGTGCTCAATTGCCAATATAGAATTTGCGCTTGGTGAGCACCATCTTGGTGTGTAACTTTATGTAATCTATAGAGCCGCGTTTTTCAACCGGTGTGCCACAGCTGATCCCCAGGTGTGCCACGGCAGTTGGGTCAGCTTAATTGGTGCCAGAATGGAGTAAGTTTTCTTGCCTCTAGTGCTCGGTGGCAGAGAACAACGATTCATACTACCTGCTCACACCAACGGAGCCTTTATCTGCTGCTTCCTGGAAGCAGGAAGTTACATCAGAGAGAAGGCTCGGCATTGGCACGAGCAGGCTGTATGAATCGCTGCTCCCTGCCACAGACTGCTAGAGACGAGAAAACTTTTAAAAGGTACACGGTGAGGGGGGAGGGCAAGAGAGACAAGGGGAGGTGCCTGGTTGCTGGCTGGAGAAGGGGACAGGAGGGGGAGATGCTGGACTATTTTGGTGGGAGTGGGGGAAAGAGAAGGTAAATGCTGTACTATTTTTGTAGAGGTGGGGGTGGGGGGGGAGGTAAAATACTGGACTCTTTGTGAGGGGGTGTGCCTTGACAATTTTAGTGCCGTATTAGTGTGCCGTGAGGCGAAAAAGGTTGAAAATCTCTGCTATAAAGAATCACCCCTATAGTGGCACTGAATATACACAGACAATTTAAATGCCATAGCCAGCATTTTAAAAAATGCGGAGTGCGGCATTTGAATATTACTCTTTATCTGCCAAATGGTGGAACTCAATGCCCAAGGCCATGAGAAGCATTAACAAGTATCTCTAGTTCAGAAAAGAACTAAAAACGCACCTATTCAAGAAAGCTTATGATTAATCCCATAAATCTCTAATTGTTCCCCAATGCACGTAATGAAACCTCACACTGTAATCCCTCTTGCTGGTTGTAAGCCACGTTGAACCGAAACTTGTTTGGGGATAATTGTGGGATATCAGATTGTAGAAACAAATAAATAAAATGATCTACAATCTTATTATCTTACTAAATCAACTTTTTGGGATCGTGCTTCCTATCCTGAAACTGATTCTCAGCGTCTAATGTGTACCTACAATCTCAGCTCATGCTTTGCAGCTCTTACGAGGGATTTCACGCTTTTTTCAGAGTGAAGTGCCCACGTTAAATGCCATGATCCCCTTTCTCGCTGCGGCTAATTATGATCACACCACTGAGCTCTAAAAAGCGATGGAAACCCAAACGAGGCGGAAAACGAACACGTGACTCACAACATTGTTTCACGTAACACTTGAGTGCTGAAAAAACAGTCCTGTAGTATTTTAAAAAACAAAGAGAGAGAATGAGACTGTAAGAAGTTAAATCTCCAGCACACACACATATATATCTGCTTTCATTACCTGAAACTCTGGCATCATCATTACCAGATTTTCTGTGCAGTTCCTTCCTACCATTTCAGCCTTGCTTCTTGCAGGCCACCGGATTCTGGATTAACCCTTTCTGATCCCTCACAGATTGAGAGAAGTCCCAGGAGAATTGGGAAATAAATGCAGCGCAAGACCGTGGAGGCAGATGGGCCAAAATATGCTCATTTTCTACTTAGACAGCCAAAACTGAACAATGGGCATGAAGGCGAGATGAATCAGTTCTTGGCCAGAGTATGAAAAACGGTATTTTTCACTTCTTACTCTTAAAGCAGAAGTACTAGCTAGATTTTTCGACTCATTCGATTCCAGGCAATGCAGGTTCTTCTTTTGTTCTCATTCTGAGTTGTTTATTCTTTGCTGCCTTTACATTATTTTTTTTTTGTTACATTTGTACCCCGCGCTTTCCCACTCATGGCAGGTTCAATGTGGCTTACATGGGGCAATGGAGGGTTAAGTGACTTGCCCAGAGTCACAAGGAGCTGCCTGTGCCTGAAGTGGGAATTGAACTCAGTTCCTCAGGACCAGAGTCCACCACCCTAACCACTAGGCCACTCCTCCACTGTTGCTACTGTTTGAGATTCTACATGGAATGTTGCTATTCCACTAGCAACATTCCATGTAGAAGTCGGCCCTTGCAGATCACCAATGTGGCCGCGCAGGCTTCTGCTTCTGTGAGTCTGACGTCCTGCACGTACAGAACGTCAGACTCACAGAAACAGAAGCCTGTGCAGCCTTCTACATGGAATGTTGCTAGTGGAATAGCAACATTCCATGTAGAATCTCCAGTAGTAGCAACAGAATCTCAATAGTAGCAACATTCTGGAATCAGATAGTAGCAACAACAGCATTCCATGTAGAATCTCCAATAGTAGCCACATTCCATGTGGAATCACCAATAGTATCTATTTTATTTTTGTTACATTTGTACCCTCCGCTTTCCCCCTCATGGCAGGCTCAATGCGGCTTACATGGGGCAATGGAGGGTTAAGTGACTTGCCCAGAGTCACAAGGAGCTGCCTGTGCCTGAAGTGGGAATCGAACTCAGTTCCTCAGTTCCCCAGGACCAAAGTCCACTAGGCCACTCTGAAGTGGGAATCGAACTCAGTTCCTCAGTTCCCCAGGACCAAAGTCCACTAGGCCACTCCTCCATTGTTGCTACTATTTGAGATTCTACATGGAATGTTGCTATTCCACTAGCAACATTCCATGTAGAAGTCGGCCCTTGCAGATCACCAATGTGGCCGCGCAGGCTTCTGCTTCTGTGAGTCTGACGTCCTGCACGTACAGAACGTCAGACTCACAGAAACAGAAGCCTGTGCAGCCTTCTACATGGAATGTTGCTAGTGGAATAGCAACATTCCATGTAGAATCTCCAGTAGTAGCAACAGAATCTCAATAGTAGCAACATTCTGGAATCAGATAGTAGCAACAACAGCATTCCATGTAGAATCTCCAATAGTAGCAACATTCCATGTAGAATCACCAATAGTATCTATTTTATTTTTGTTACATTTGTACCCTCCGCTTTCCCCCTCATGGCAGGCTCAATGCGGCTTACATGGGGCAATGGAGGGTTAAGTGACTTGCCCAGAGTCACAAGGAGCTGCCTGAAGTGGGAATCGAACTCAGTTCCTCAGTTCCCCAGGACCAAAGTCCACCACCCTCAGTTAAGAGGTTTCTGTGAGTCCCCGTCTCACAGACATACAATTATGCTTTTGGGTGGGCCTGGGCCCAAGATGGGTGGGCAGAAGTACTCCGCAAGTGATTTGGTCTCTCCCTCTCTCACCTGCATGCCATGTGGTCTCTCAAACATCACCCCCTCCACTGCATACCTTTTAAATAGCAGATTTTCACCGACAGCAGCAGCAACCAATACACACTGCTCATGTTGGCCCCACAGCCTTCCCTCTGATGTAACTTCCTGTTTCCGCATAGGCGGGAATACATCAGAGGGAAGGCTGTGACAGTTGTTGGGAGTTTTCGGCTGATGGGGCTTTGGGAATCCCTGCCAGCCACATCATAGATGTGCTGCTACTGGGTGGCCCTGGGCCCACCCGAGCCCACCCTTGGCTACACCACTGCAATTATGATGTCATAAAGGAGGTCTATTTATTTTCCAGACAATCCCCACTGGAAATTCTCTATGGTTTGGAGGACTGAGTGTCCGATGCTCAGAAGTAAAAAATACAGGTGCTAGAGACTCCAGACCGCTCAGAATACGACACCCAGACTTATCATCGGAAAAACACCTCTGTGAAAATCTACATTGGCTCCCAATTAAAGAACGCATTGCTTTCAAGATCTGCACAATGGTTCACAAGATTATCTACGGTGAAGCCCCGGGATACATGACAGACTTGATTGACCTACCTATGAGAAACACATCCGAATCATCACGAACGTACCTAAACCTGCACTACCCAAGCTGCAAAGGACTCAAATACAAATCAACCTACGCATCCAACTTTTCCTACATAAGCACCCAATTGTGGAGCGCATTACCAAAAGCCATGAAAACCTCGTACGACCACCTACACGTCCGGAGAATGCTAAAAACTTGTCTTTTTAAAAAGGCATACCCTACCAACCCAACAAATGCCTGATCTCTGCAACACAACAACACTAGAATTCAAAATGCACAAAACACAACTCTCCCACTGTTCAACGACCTTATGTGGCTGTCCCACATGCAGGGCCGCTGAGAGACTGGGCCGGGCCCGGGGCAAGGCCGCCCCTCCCTCGCCGCCCTCGCTCCCCCCATCGCCCTGCCCCTGCTCACCCTCCACCACCCCATCACCACTGCTCTCCCCTCCTCCGTCCGACCCCTCCGTCTACCACCGGGCCGGGCCCCCTGCATTGAAATCACAGTGCCTCTCACTTCCGTGTGAAAGCGCTGCAGGCAGCAGGGCAGCAGATCACCTCCCTTTGGCTCTCCTTCCCTTGTGTCCCGCGCTCGGGGAAGTTACGTCAGCCGAGGGCGGGACACAGGGAGAGAAGGAGGCCCGAAGGGAGGCGATCTGCTGCCTGCAGCGCTTTCACACAGAGGTGAGAGGTGCTGTGATTTCAATGCAGGGGGCCCGGCCCAGTGGCAGACGGTCGACGATGGAGGGAAGGTGGGACTGCGGCGCTGGGCCCCCCTTGGAGGCCCGAGCCCCCCTTGGAGGCCTGAGCCCGGGGAATTTTGTCCCCCCTGCCCCCCCCGCTCGGCGGCTATGCCCACATAAACTTTATCTCAAAATCACTCTGTATCTGTAAACACCGGAGACTGCAAACGCACCTCCGGTCCGATGTAAGCCACATTGAGCCTGCAAATAGGTGGGAAAATGTGGGATACAAATGCAACAAATAAATAATAAATTCATAAATATGCAAATCTATCCCATACATAGGCATTGTGGATATCCTGAAAACCTGACTGGCTGGGTGTGTCCAGAGGACTGCATTAGACCAAGAAAGCAGGCTGGGCAGTGGCGATGCCAGGAGCAGGCAGGGAAGACGGTGACACCCAGAAACAGCTCCAGAAGCAGAGAGACACAAGGAAGAAAGAGGCTCTCTCTTTTGCATGCTTTTGTATAAGGGATGAATAGAATTCACTAGAACACTGGTTCCCAGACCTGGTCCACTCCTGGAGGCACCCCAGCCAGTCAGGTTTTC
This sequence comes from Microcaecilia unicolor, assembly GCF_901765095.1. Lineage (NCBI taxonomy): Eukaryota > Metazoa > Chordata > Amphibia > Gymnophiona > Siphonopidae > Microcaecilia > Microcaecilia unicolor. The sequence continues at coordinate 24,268,388 of NC_044034.1, forward strand.
AGGATACCCACGAGGAATATTCAGGAGAGAGATTTGCATGCTCGGCCTCCACTGCACGGACATCTCTCTCCTGAATATTCATTGTGGATATCCTGAAAACCTGACCGGCTGGGGTGCCTCCAGGACTGGGTTTCGGAACCACTGCACTAAACCAAGACAGCAGGCCAGACAGTGGGAGGGCCTGGGACGGGCAGGGCAAGCAGTGACAAAGGCTGCAACAGGACAAGAAGCAGAAAAGGGAGAACTGGGACTTGATATACCGCCTTTCTGAGGTTTTTACAACTATATTCAAAGCAGTTTACATATATTCAGGTATTTATTTTGTACCTGGGGCAATGGAGGGTTAAGTGACTTGCCCAGAGTCACAAGGAGCTGCAGTGGGAATTGAACTCAGCTCCCCAGGATCAAAGTCCACTGCACTAACCACTAAGCTATTCCTCCGCCATGGAAATAGGAAGTTTTTCTGTAATGTTCTGTTGTTTTCTATTGTGGGGCTCAGGGGCATAGCCAGACAACAGATTTTGGGTGGGCCTAGGCAAGAAGTGGGTGGGCACCAAATGTTCTCCCCCACCACCACAAAAAGACATCTCAGCTGGCAGGAAAATGCTTTTTTCAACCTTGGCAGTCTGCAGCAGGTATGTGCTCAAAACTGAGCATGCGCAGGTGCCAGTATTGTGGCGAGTAGAATTTTGTTACTATCATGGGAAAGTCTTCAGCTGGTAGAGCTTGGGATCTCCACCAGCTACTGCTAGACGTGTGCTGCTGTTGGGTGGGCCTGAGCCCTAAGTGGATGGGCCCTGGCCCACCCAGGCCCACCTGTGGCTATGCCACTAGTGGGGCTCACAGAACCAAGATAGCACTGGAACAAAGAGAGCAGTCCAGTTGCAGGGCCTGGAGCAGACAAGGCAGATAGGACACAGGCAGTAGCAGTAGAAGCAAAGAGGGCACAGGGGAAGAGGAGGTTTTCTCTCTGTCTCTGTTTTGGACCCTTTTACTAAAGGGTTGCCACACAGCAATGGGCTTGCCATGCAGCAAATCAGAACTACTGCCAGCCTGACATGGATGCCAGCGGTAGTTCTGCCCCCAGCGGGCGCTATTTCTGGCGGGCCCACTATTTTCTTTTTTTACCGCAGGGGGTTAGCTTGGGAACCCTTACTGTGAACCAATTGATACAACTGCCAGTTTTAGTAAAGGTTGAGGGGGTGTTTTACTAAAGCTTAGCCCGAGTTATCTGCAGCGGGGCCCATTTCATTCCAATGGACCCTGCTGCAGAGTGGAGGAGTAGCCTGATGGTTAGTGCAGTGGGCTTTGAGCCTAGCAACATGGGTTCAATTCCCACTGCAGCTCCATTGCCCCAGGTACGAAAAACTTAGATTGTGAGTGTTCTGTCCTCTGACAGCCTTGCATTAGTTTGTAATGTGATCCTAAAATGAGTTTAATGCCTTACTGTTATTCTCATGTCTAAGGACTTTCATGGCTGCAGTTCTCACTGCAAAGATACGTGAGCAATGCATTGTGTGTAATGTAGTTCGCCGGTAAATGCAGCCACACTTGCCTACTTGCATAAGAACTGTTACCATTGGTTTGTGTCTCTGCCTAGACCTCCTCTCTTTCTCAACCAAGCTTGGCTCCTTTGTCTAGCTGCTGTCATTTCCTGGTCATTCATGCTATCTCTGTCCTAAGAGGTCAGCCAGGCACGACCTTTCCCTCCAATCAAGGGCTGTCCTCTAGGACCACCCCTTGCTACCCGATGGCAAGCTCTGTCCCCATTGGTCTTCCTCCTCCTCCCCGGGCTTGTGTGAACCTTCTTGACCCCCCCCCCCCCCCCCCCCCATCACTCTGGCCATGAGACATTCACCATCTTGCTTCAGACCAGCACTTGTCCTGGTTCCAACTCCCTGGAATGAACTTGTTTTTTTACCTTGAAAATATCTCCTCCCTAACGAGATATCGCACATTCCAGTCACCCAGCTTTGAACCACTTCTATCTGCTCAACTATTTCTCCCCTGCAATAAAGCTACCTCTCTTCAGATCTCCACCTCCAACCACTGAAACAGCTCTCATAATTACAGAGTCTCTGTGCCCTGGGGCAGCACTTCTGAACATCTGACTGTGAGTAAATTACCTGTGATTTATTTAATAAAAGAGACTTCATAAAAATAATAGAGACTTCAGGTGTGGCTGGTGTGCCAAGGTTATACTTTCAAGATATGAAGGCTTTGTAGTCAAACAAGTCCTGAGAGGCTTGAACAGTGAGCCCCCTTGGGACAGAGAAAGTACCTGTATATAATGTGTACAGCACTGCATATGTCTAATAGCATTATAGAAATGATGAGTAAGCTTTAGTAAAAGACCCCCTGAATATTTTTACATGCAATTGAGTTGTGTAGCTTTGTTATTCATGCTGATAGCCTAAAATACGAAAGAAAATTAAGAAGACAAAGGCTACAGGCTCAACAGTATAGAATCAGACCTTTAATATTTGCTTATTGGGTTGCAAAGAATTATAGATTGCAAAGGTTACTCAAGTCATGAATGATACAGGCCCATAATATGCCTTGCTACTGACAATATCTATTCACTAGGGATGGGCGGCTAGAATTTTTCCAGTTTTTTCAGGGGTTCCCTGCCCTTGTGTCATCATGGGAGATGACACAAAACAAACATTTTCTGGCTGTCCCTCATGACCCCCTTCCACATGATTCACCCCCCCCCCTCTCCCCAGGCCTACTTCAATTCCTGATGTCCAGAAGGAGTGGTGCCCATTCCCTCCTGGCCATGGCTATGGACACATCCAATATGGCAGCCATGAGACTAGGGTGAAAGGGCATGACTGCCATGTTGGATGCAGCTGTGGCCATGAGCAAGAGTAAATTAGCATCACAGCTGCCCCAGCGATACCCTGCTGGACCACCAGGGTCTGAAGTAGGCCTGGGGAACTATGGAGAGTGGGGAGGAAGGGGTCAGAGGGGGGGGGGGGCTTGGACCAAAGAAATGGTTGTCATTGGCAAACCTGTCATTGGCAAATGAAACCCTGCTCTATGAAGCCTTGACAGCCATCTTTGCTTTGCCAGTGATGTCTTCATTTCCTCTGTTTAACAATTGCCCATCTCCACTGTTCACTGGACATGTTGGTTAATGGGCAGGAAAAGAAATGGTGGGCAAACATGCGCCCATTATGCCAATGAGTCTGTAGCCATGGCTTTGATGGAATCTAAAAGGTCCTGTGTCACCGCTGTTCATGCAGGTGGCTACAGATGTAGCAGGCTCATACTGCTCTCTGGTCCTTACCACTGTACATATGGCCTTTGTCAATAAGGATGGTGTTTTGGGAATAGGTGGGGAGCAAGTGGATCTGACAGGGTGCTTCTCATGCTGCCAATAATGCTTGAAAGTTTACCTGTTCTTTCCACTGCACCTGGCACTCCCTTTCCTCCACCTGAATCACCAGATTATCCCTCTTGGGGGGGGGGGGGGGGGGTCAGTGTTTTGCACTGGACTGGAGGACAGCAGTTCCGTTCACCGGTGGGTCACAAGCATGGTTAGCATGTACTCATCTTCCTTGGAGAGGAGTGTGTCAATCTATTTTCCATTTCCACACTCAAGGAATCCACCAACACCTCTGCTGTCTGTCTCTCTCACTGCCAAAACCCCTCTAACCCTGTTTTCAGGATATTCACAGTTGGGATATCAAGACCCAGAGTGACCCTCTTGAACTCATAGTAACATACTAGATGACGGCAGAAAAAGACCTGCACGGTCCATCCAGTCTGCCCACGAAGATAAATTCATATGTGCTACTTTTTTCTTTGTACTGTCCTCTTCAGGGCACAGACCGTAGAAGTCTGCCCAGCCCTATCCCCGCTTCCCAGCCACCAACCCCGCCTCCCACCACCAGCTCTGGCACAGACCGTATAAGTCTGCCCAGCACTATCCCTGCCACCCACCACCGGCTCTGGCACAGACCGTAGAAGTCTGCCCAGCCCTATCCCCGCTTCCCAACCACCAACCCTGCCTCCCACCACCAGCTCTGGCACAGTCCGTATAAGTCTGCCCAGCACTATCTCCGCCTCCCAACCACCAACCCCGCCTCCCACCACCGGCTCTGGCACAGACCGTATAAGTCTGCCCAGCACTATCCCTGCCTCCCACCACCGGCTCTGGCACAGACCGTAGAAGTCTGCCCAGCCCTATCCCCGCTTCCCAACCACCAACCCTGCCTCCCACCACCAGCTCTGGCACAGTCCGTATAAGTCTGCCCAGCACTATCCCCGCCTCCCAACCACCAACCCCGCCTCCCACCACCAGCTCTGGCACAGACCGTATAAGTCTGCCCAGCACTATCCCTGCCTCCCACCACCGGCTCTGGCACAGACCGTAGAAGTCTGCCCAGCCCTATCCCCGCTTCCCAACCACCAACCCCGCCTCCCACCACCAGCTCTGGCACAGACCGTATAAGTCTGCCCAGCACTATCCCCGCCTCCCAACCACCAACCCCGCCTCCCACCACCAGCTCTGGCACAGACCGTATAATTCTGCCCAGCACTATCCCTGCCTCCCATCACCGGCTCTGGCACAGACCATATAAGTCTGCCCAGCACTATCCCTGCCTCCCACCACCGGCTCTGGCACAGACCGTAGAAGTCTGCCCAGCCCTATCCCCGCTTCCCAACCACCAACCCTGCCTCCCACCACCAGCTCTGGCACAGTCCGTATAAGTCTGCCCAGCACTATCCCCGCCTCCCAACCACCAACCCCGCCTCCCACCACCAGCTCTGGCACAGACCGTATAAGTCTGCCCAGCACTATCCCTGCCTCCCACCACCGGCTCTGGCACAGACCGTAGAAGTCTGCCCAGCCCTATCCCCGCTTCCCAGCCACCAACCCCGCCTCCCACCACCAGCTCTGGCACAGACCGTATAAGTCTGCCCAGCACTATCCCTGCCACCCACCACCGGCTCTGGCACAGACCGTAGAAGTCTGCCCAGCCCTATCCCCGCTTCCCAACCACCAACCCTGCCTCCCACCACCAGCTCTGGCACAGTCCGTATAAGTCTGCCCAGCACTATCTCCGCCTCCCAACCACCAACCCCGCCTCCCACCACCGGCTCTGGCACAGACCGTATAAGTCTGCCCAGCACTATCCCTGCCTCCCACCACCGGCTCTGGCACAGACCGTAGAAGTCTGCCCAGCCCTATCCCCGCTTCCCAACCACCAACCCCGCCTCCCACCACCAGCTCTGGCACAGACCGTATAAGTCTGCCCAGCACTATCCCCGCCTCCCAACCACCAACCCCGCCTCCCACCACCAGCTCTGGCACAGACCGTATAATTCTGCCCAGCACTATCCCTGCCTCCCATCACCGGCTCTGGCACAGACCATATAAGTCTGCCCAGCACTATCCCTGCCTCCCACCACCGGCTCTGGCACAGACCGTAGAAGTCTGCCCAGCCCTATCCCCGCTTCCCAACCACCAACCCTGCCTCCCACCACCAGCTCTGGCACAGTCCGTATAAGTCTGCCCAGCACTATCCCCGCCTCCCAACCACCAACCCCGCCTCCCACCACCCGCTCTGGCACAGACCGTATAAGTCTGCCCAGCACTATCCCTGCCTCCCACCACCGGCTCTGGCACAGACCGTAGAAGTCTGCCCAGCCCTATCCCCGCTTCCCAGCCACCAACCCCGCCTCCCACCACCAGCTCTGGCACAGACCGTATAAGTCTGCCCAGCACTATCCCTGCCACCCACCACCGGCTCTGGCACAGACCGTAGAAGTCTGCCCAGCCCTATCCCCGCTTCCCAACCACCAACCCTGCCTCCCACCACCAGCTCTGGCACAGTCCGTATAAGTCTGCCCAGCACTATCTCCGCCTCCCAACCACCAACCCCGCCTCCCACCACCGGCTCTGGCACAGACCGTATAAGTCTGCCCAGCACTATCCCTGCCTCCCACCACCGGCTCTGGCACAGACCGTAGAAGTCTGCCCAGCCCTATCCCCGCTTCCCAACCACCAACCCTGCCTCCCACCACCAGCTCTGGCACAGTCCGTATAAGTCTGCCCAGCACTATCCCCGCCTCCCAACCACCAACCCCGCCTCCCACCACCAGCTCTGGCACAGACCGTATAAGTCTGCCCAGCACTATCCCTGCCTCCCACCACCGGCTCTGGCACAGACCGTAGAAGTCTGCCCAGCCCTATCCCCGCTTCCCAACCACCAACCCCGCCTCCCACCACCAGCTCTGGCACAGACCGTATAAGTCTGCCCAGCACTATCCCCGCCTCCCAACCACCAACCCCGCCTCCCACCACCAGCTCTGGCACAGACCGTATAATTCTGCCCAGCACTATCCCTGCCTCCCATCACCGGCTCTGGCACAGACCATATAAGTCTGCCCAGCACTATCCCTGCCTCCCACCACCGGCTCTGGCACAGACCGTAGAAGTCTGCCCAGCCCTATCCCCGCTTCCCAACCACCAACCCTGCCTCCCACCACCAGCTCTGGCACAGTCCGTATAAGTCTGCCCAGCACTATCCCCGCCTCCCAACCACCAACCCCGCCTCCCACCACCAGCTCTGGCACAGACCGTATAAGTCTGCCCAGCACTATCCCTGCCTCCCACCACCGGCTCTGGCACAGACCGTAGAAGTCTGCCCAGCCCTATCCCCGCTTCCCAACCACCAACCCCGCCTCCCACCACCAGCTCTGGCACAGACCGTATAAGTCTGCCCAGCACTATCCCTGCCACCCACCACCGGCTCTGGCACAGACCGTAGAAGTCTGCCCAGCCCTATCCCCGCTTCCCAACCACCAACCCTGCCTCCCACCACCAGCTCTGGCACAGTCCGTATAAGTCTGCCCAGCACTATCTCCGCCTCCCAACCACCAACCCCGCCTCCCACCACCGGCTCTGGCACAGACCGTATAAGTCTGCCCAGCACTATCCCTGCCTCCCACCACCGGCTCTGGCACAGACCGTAGAAGTCTGCCCAGCCCTATCCCCGCTTCCCAACCACCAACCCTGCCTCCCACCACCAGCTCTGGCACAGTCCGTATAAGTCTGCCCAGCACTATCCCCGCCTCCCAACCACCAACCCCGCCTCCCACCACCAGCTCTGGCACAGACCGTATAAGTCTGCCCAGCACTATCCCTGCCTCCCACCACCGGCTCTGGCACAGACCGTAGAAGTCTGCCCAGCCCTATCCCCGCTTCCCAACCACCAACCCCGCCTCCCACCACCAGCTCTGGCACAGACCGTATAAGTCTGCCCAGCACTATCCCCGCCTCCCAACCACCAACCCCGCCTCCCACCACCAGCTCTGGCACAGACCGTATAATTCTGCCCAGCACTATCCCTGCCTCCCATCACCGGCTCTGGCACAGACCATATAAGTCTGCCCAGCACTATCCCTGCCTCCCACCACCGGCTCTGGCACAGACCGTAGAAGTCTGCCCAGCCCTATCCCCGCTTCCCAACCACCAACCCTGCCTCCCACCACCAGCTCTGGCACAGTCCGTATAAGTCTGCCCAGCACTATCCCCGCCTCCCAACCACCAACCCCGCCTCCCACCACCAGCTCTGGCACAGACCGTATAAGTCTGCCCAGCACTATCCCTGCCTCCCACCACCGGCTCTGGCACAGACCGTAGAAGTCTGCCCAGCCCTATCCCCGCTTCCCAACCACCAACCCCGCCTCCCACCACCAGCTCTGGCACAGACCGTATAAGTCTGCCCAGCACTATCCCTGCCACCCACCACCGGCTCTGGCACAGACCGTAGAAGTCTGCCCAGCCCTATCCCCGCCTCCCAACCACCAACCCTGCCTCCCACCACCAGCTCTGGCACAGTCCGTATAAGCCTGCCCAGCACTATCCCCGCCTCCCAACCACCAGCCCCGCCTCCCACCACCGGCTCTGGCACAGTCCGTATAAGTCTGCCCAGCACTATCCCCACTTCCCAACCACCAACCCTGCCTCCCACCACCAGCTCTGGCACAGTCCGTATAAGTCTGCCCAGCACTATCCCTGCCTCCCACCACCGGCTCTGGCACAGACCGTATAAGTCTGCCCAGCACTATACCTGCTTCCCAACCACCAACCCCGCCTCCCACCACCAGCTCTGGCACAGACCGTAGAAGTCTGCCCAGCCCTATCCCTGCCACCCACCACCGGCTCTGGCACAGACCGTATAATTCTGCCCAGCCCTATCCCCGCTTCCCAACCACCAACCCTGCCTCCCACCACCAGCTCTGGCACAGTCCGTATAAGTCTGCCCAGCACTATCCCCACCTCCCAACCACCAACCCCGCCTCCCACCACCAGCTCTGGCACAGACCGTATAAGTCTGCTCAGCACTATCCCTGCCTCCCACCACCGGCTCTGGCACAGACCGTATAAGTCTGCCCAGCACTATCCCCGCCGCCCAACCACCAGCCCTGGCACAGACCATATAAGTCTGCCCAGCACTAGCCCCGCCTCCCAACCACCAGCTCTGCCACCCATTCTAGGCTAACTCATTCTCTTCATGGCATCCTCAAAGTTCTATAGGATTTCTATGACTTGAATCCTGTTTATCCAATCCTAACGCCCCAAGGGGCTTTTAATACCTATCTTAGTATCTAGTGATGGAGGGCTGCCAGTAGAGGCCGACCGAATTTCAGTTACGGTGCTGAAACTGTCCCCAAATCTTTTTTTCTGCCTGGTTTTGGTTTCAGCCAAAAGTCTACGGCTATCGGTTCGGTTTTGGATGAAACTGGTTGTGTGTTTTCAGTGGAAGCTGAAAATTTGTGCTTTTGTCATGTTTATCTCCCTCCCTCCCCCTCCCCTCCTCCAAACAGGAGTTTCCTTTCCTCCATGTCACCACTAGGGGGCCGGGGCCCCCCTTGGGCCTATCTTACAATTCCTGGCATTCTAGGGATGTCACTCCTGCCCATGCTGGCTCTGCTCTCAAAATGGCTGTCAGGACTTCTAGTGGCAGTCTCGGAGACTGCTGCAAGAGGTCACAGTAGCCATGTAATGCTCTTGATTGTCATTTTTTCAGAGCACATAATCATCGCATTCAGTGACATCAATGTGCTTTTTCTTATTCTGGATTGTGCATCAGGCTGGTATAATGTCTGCAGTGTAGACCAGTGTCTGGACTCCATTATCTATTTTAGTAAGAATCTATATCATGCTTGTACTTTAATTAAATGCAAAATGGAAAAACATCTCAATGCTACTTTCTCTTTTTACTTGTGCACAGTTTGGGTAAGCATATAAAAGCTGGTAATCATGATTTTTTTTAAACACATTCTCACAAGGGTCCTGTATCAGAGGATATTTATCTGCGTTGACTTGGGAACATAAACATGCCAGAATTGTTAAGAAGTCTTTGTTAAAATGATTCTCCCAATTGTCATTCTGGCACTGTCTACCAGTTCCAGAAAGTACGCAAAGCACTGGATGCCGTAAAAGCCCCCTTCACCACCTTAACCCTGTTCTTCCTGCCTGTGCCATTTATTTTGTCAGGAAACATGGCTGTTTCTATCCAGCTTAGCTGCCAGCCCTCTATCGTTACTGAGAGTGCTCTGGGCCCCCCCGCCCCATCACTGCCCGACACTCCCCTACCACTGCGCTGCTGCCCCCCCCTACCGCCGCAGCTGACGCCCCCAACTGCCCCGGTCCTAATTCAACGGCCCTGGTGGTCTGGTGATCTCTGCGGGGGGGGGGGGGGAAGCATGTTCTTTCCTGCCTGCTGAACTGCCGCTATTCCCCCACCTGCTGGCACCACCGTGTTTTCAAAATGGCAGCCAAGACGTCATGCAGTAGCCTCGCGGGTCTCGACAGTCTCACAAGGCTTCCGCAAGGAGTCACAGCCGCCATTTTTAAAATATGGCGGTGCTGGGCTTGTGGAATAGCGGAATACAATGGACAGGAAAAACATGTTCCTCCTCCCCCCCCCCCCCCTGCCGCAGAGGCCACTCACCAGCGGCACACCTTTAAAGGTAGGACCGGGGAAGGCTATAATGTGTGGTGGGCATCTGGGCCCTCTAGATCCTCTGGGCCTTCGGGCACTGCCCAGTTGCCCGAATGGTCAGTCCGGCTTTGCTATTACCTGCTATGATATGGGATAATTATGGATATCATCCATCATCTTGGTGTGCAGTACTGCCTACCTATATTCTGGTGCCCACGTCCTGCCCTGGCCTTCAGCTGCCATTAGTGTGCCATCTTGGAGAGGTAATACATCTGCAGTGTTCTGATTTCTAGTTCTCTCCAATTTCTTCTCCTATTCCTCCATCACCACATCATTTTTATAATAACTTGTTTCCTATCAGGGCCGCAGAGAGGGGGGGGCAGGGGGGGACAAAATTCCCCGGGCCTCCAAGGGGGACCTGGCGCCGCAGTCCTCGATCTCACCCACCCTCGGCCCCGCACCTGAGGTCACCGTGCCGCAGTCCCCACCCGCCCCCCCTCCATCCGCCACCGGGCCGGGCCCCCTGTATTGAAATCATCACAGCGCCTCACCTGTCACCTCCGTGACTGAAAGCGCAGCAGCGGCAGATCGGATTTGCCTCCCTTCGGGCCTTTCCTCCCTGTGTCCCGCCCTCGCGAAAGTTACATCAGACGAGGGCGGGACACAGGGAGGGAAGGCCCGAAGGGAGGCGAATCCGATCTGCCGCTGCTGCGCTTTCAGTCACGGAGCGAGGTGACAGGTGAGGCACTGTGATGATTTCAATGCAGGGGGCCTGGCCCGGTGGCGGACAGAGGGGGGTGGGTGGGGACTGTGGCGCGGCGGCCCGGGGGTGATGGCAGCGACGATGATGACGACCTCAGGGGCGGGGCCCCGGAAGCAGCCTTGCCCCAGGCCTGGCCCAGTCTCTCGGCAGCCCTGTTTCCTATCCCTCAATATTTTTTACCCCTTTCCTTTACCAGTCCTTCGTTTCCCTCTTGCCCTGCCTCTTTACTTCCTTTCCAACATGTGTATCTCCAGCCTTTCCTCACCCCCTTCCCATGCATTTCCTTCCGTCTCTTTCTCCTTCTGTACGTTAGCATTTCACCCTCTGCTTCTTCCCTAGCACCTGTCCCGTCTCTGACTCCAGTATTTGTCCCCTGACTTCTCCGCCCACCTCACCATATCGTTTACCCTCATTTTTATCCCTCCCCTGATTCCTACCTTTTCCCCAGGTTTTGCCTCCCTCAGCCTACCCATCCGCAACACTTCCCTGGCTACGTGAGCATATCACAGAATCTGGAAAGGAAGCACTGGGAGCCCACTTGAGGACTGCTGACCACCCTCACAACATTTGTGTCAGCAGTAGAAGCAGGTTCAAAGTTCAAAGGGCTGAACAAACATGTGGATAAAGGTGAGCCGGTTGATATTGTGTATCTGGATTTTCAGAAGGCGTTTGACAAAGTACCTCATGAAAGACTCCAGAGGAAATTGAAGAGTCATGGGATAGGAGGTAGTGTTCTATTGTGGATTAAAAACTGGTTAAAAGATAGAAAACAGAGAGTAGGGTTAAGTGATCAGTATTCTCAATGGAGAGAGGTAGATAGTGGGGTTCCCCGGGGGTCTCTGCCAGGACCGCTGCTTTTTAACATATTTATAAATGACCTAGAGATGGGAGTAACTAGTGAGGTAATTAAATTTGCTGATGACACAAAATTATTCAAAGTAGTTAAATCGCGGGAGGATTGTGAAAAATTACAAGAGGATCTTACGAGACTGGACGTCTAAATGGCAGATGACGTTTAATGTGAGCAAGTGCAAAGTGATGCATGTGGGAAAGAGGAACCCGAATTATAGCTACGTCATGCAAGGTTCCACGTTAGGAGTCACGGACCAAGAAAGGGATCTAGGCGTACGTTGAAACCTTCTGCTCAGTGTGCTGCTGCGGCTAAGAAAGCAAATAGAATGTTAGCTATTATTAGGAAAGGAATGGAAAACAAAAATGAGGATGTTATAATGCCTTTGTATCGCTCCATGGTGCGACCGCACCTTGAATATTTTGTTCAATTCTGGTCGCCGCATCTCAAAAAAGATATAGTGGAATTAGAAAAGGTGCAGAGAAGGATGATGAAAATGATAAAGGGGATGGGATGACTTCCCTAGGAGGAAAGGTTAAAGCAGCTAGAGCTCTTCAGCTTGGAGAAAAGGTGACTGAGGGGAGATATGATAGAGGTCTATAAAATAATGAGTGGAGTTGAACGGGTAAATGTGAAGCGTCTGTTTACGCTTTCCAAAAATACTAGGACTAGGAGGCATGCGATGAAGCTATAATGTAGTGAATTTAAAGCGAATTGGAGAAAAGTTTTCTTCACTCAACGTGTAATTAAACTCTGGAATTCATTGCCAGAGAATGTGGTAAAGGCGGTTAGCTTAGTGGAGTTTAAAAAAAGGTTTGGACGGCTTCCTAAAGGAAAAGTCCATAGACAATTATTAAATTGGACTTACTACTACTACTACTACTATTTAACATTTCTAAAGCGCTACTAGGGTTACGCAGCACTGTACAGTTAACAAAGAAGGACAGTCCCTGCTCAAAGGAGCTTACAATCTAATGGACAACATGTGAAGTCAGCTTACAATCTAATGGACAGTATGTGCGGACAGACAAATTGGGGCAGTCTAGATTCCTGGGTAGAGTTGAAATGGTTAGGTGCCAAAGGTGACATTGAAGAGATGGGCTTTGAGCAAGGATTTGAAGATGGGCAGGGAGGGGGCTTGGCATATGGGCTGAGGAAGTTTATTCCAAGCATAGGGAGAGGCAAGACAGAAAGGGCGGAGCCTGGAGTTGGCAATGGTGGAGAAGGGAACAGAGAGGGACTTGGGGAAAATCCACTATTTCTGGGATAAGCAGCATAAAATGTATTAAACTTTTTTGGGATCTTGCCAGGTACTTGTGACCTGGACTGGCCACTGTTGGAAATAGGATGCTGGGCTTGATGGACCTTTGGTCTGTGCCAGTATGGCAATACTTATGTACTTATGGCACTTTTTGCCTAAGCATCCCACAATGAACGAGACCGGTAGGCACAAGCCCCTAAATTTTATATATGGCACCTTAAGTTGTGTGCACTAATTTGGTCACATGGCCAAACTGCATGCATAACTTAATTGATTAACAAGCCAATCAGTGCTGATAATTGGCACTTAACAACCAATTAGGCGCACTAATTGGCTTTAATTAGAATTTACGTGTACAACTTTCTAGGCATATTCTATAATGCGGCGTGCGTAAATTCTAATGTGTACAGTTGAAAAGGAGGTGTGGCCATGGACGTGGAATGGGCTTGTGGGCATTTCAAAAAAACTATGTGCGCTACTGTAGAATTCACCGGATCTGTGCCTAAATTAATAAAATCAACTCAGAACTATCTAAAATTTAGAAAATTATTAAAGTCCATCCTGTTCAAAAAGGTTTATTCTCTAGATGCGACATAATCAGATCAACGTCTTTGGCTTCTAATAACTCAGAGACACTAAAACCTTATATTTTCTTTAATATCCTGTTGTTTATTATAATGCCAACTTTGTTAATATTTTACTGTTTATACTGTAGTCCTACTACAGCTTATGTAAGCCACATTGAGCCTACAACTAGTGGGATAATGTGGGGTATAAATGCATTAAATAAATAAATAAATTAGGCACAGGTATTTAAGCCTGGTTTTAGATGGCCTAAATTTTAGTTGCAAGGATGGCTAGTGAGCGTATTCTATGAACTACACCTACATGCTAACCGTGTGGTTTGACAGCGCCGATTTTTAAGGCGCCATGAATAGAATTTCCCCTAAAGTGCTGATCCACACGTGCAACTTAAGGGACATAACAACAGGAAATGTTTTTCTACTCCAATGAGCACATGCCCCAAGAATTATTCGTGCTTTCCCACCTATTTCCCCATCACTGATCTATAGTATAAATACAAAAATCTTCAGACTGCATCCATAACGTAAAGAGGGGCATAATTGAACGGGGTGCCCAAGTTTTCCTGGGGCTGTCCTCGCAGGACGTCCCCACGAAGGGGCGGGGAAACCCGTATTATCGAAACAAGATGGGCGGCCATCTTTCGGGGACGCCCAAATCTCCACACTTAGGTCAACCTTAGAGATGGTCATCCCCGATTTTCGGCCATAATGGAAACCGAGGACGCCCATCTCAGAAACGACTAAATCCAACCCATTTGGTCATGGGAGAAGCCAGCATTCGTATTGTACTGGTCCCCCTGACATGCCAGGACACCAACCGGGCACCCTAGGGGGCACTGCAGTGGACTTCACAAATTGCTCCCAGGTGCATAGCTCCCTTACGTTGGGTGCTGAGCCCCCCAACCCCCCCCCCAAAAAAACCCCACTCCCCACAATTGTACACCACTACCATAGCCCTAAGGGGTGAAGGGGGCACCTACATGTGGGTACAGTGGGTTTCTGGTGGGTTTTGAAGGGCTCACATTTACCAGCAGAAGTGTAACAGGTGGGGGGGATGGGCCTGGGTCCACCTGCCTGAAGTGCACTGCACCCACTAAAACTGCTCCAGGGACCTGCATACTGCTGTCATGGAGCTGGGTATAACATTTGAGGCTGGCAAAAAAAAATTTTAAAGTCTTTTTTTTAGGGTGGGAAGGGGTTGGTGACCACTGCGGGAGTAAGGGGAGCTCATCCCCGATTCCCTCTGGTGGTCATCTGGTCAGTTCGGGCACCTTTTTGAGGCTTGGTCGCAAGAAAAAATGGACCAAGTAAAGTCGGCCAAGTGCTCGTCAGGGACGCCCTTCCTTTTTCCATTATCGGTCGAGGACGCCCATGTGTTAGGCACACCCCAGTCCCGCCTTCGCTACGCTGCCGACACGCCCCTGTGAACTTTGGTCGTCCCCGTGACGGAAAGCAGTTGAGGGCGCCCAAAATCGGCTTTTGATTATGCCGATTTGGACGACCCTAAGAGAAGAACGCCCATCTCCCGATTTGTGTCGGAAGATGGGCGCCCTTCTCTTTCGAAAATACGCCTGAAAATGCCAGTTCATTGATACGGCAAAACATTAATATTCATTTGTACAACTAGAGGAACAATTAAAGTGTAATATCAAGCTAAAGAATGCATTTCTGAATTTCTTTTACTCCACAAATGTTGGGGTAAAAAAACACCAGCCAGAAGGTAAATATCCTTTTATTTCTAGCATAGCTTCACAGCTAAATCTTTACCGACTGTTGGCATGAACATTTATTTTATAAACACAGTTTAACTCCCCCACCCCCAAATGTGGCTTGTCCTATTCACAAAGACATTCATCTCTGTTTTTTCATAGAAAAATATGATTTTTTTCAGTCAAAGTTTAGTTTATGGGTTTAATACCATCTTGCAGTGCAATTTTTCATTGTATTACATTTGTTGAATGTTAATCTCACTCTTATGTAGCAGAAAGGAGACAAAATAGGGTTATTATATTCACATGGCAGTGGCGTACCAAGGGGGGGGGGGCGGTGGGGGCGGTCCGCCCCGGGTGCACGCCGCTATGGGGGTGCCACGGCGCGCGCCTGCTCCTCCGAGTTCGCTAAACTTAATTTGTTCGCTGCAGCTCCCTGTGCCCCGGAACAGGTTACTTCCTGTTCCGGAGCAGAGGGAGCTGCAGGTGCCATCCAGGGTGCCATCCAGGCCAGGAACGCCACTGCATGGAGCCTCATTTGATAATAGGGCACTTATATAAAGGTGACACAGAGGGGCATTTATTCACATTGAAGGGCATTTTCAATATAACGCCTAAGGCCAACTTTGGTCGTTTTACTAAAAACATCTAAAATTCAAGTGGGGAATATAGTCATTTTCAAAACAGAAAAATGTCTTCTTCTTTTTTTTTTTTTTTTTTTCAAAAATGGCTATTTGCTAGATGTTTTTGTGCTCTGTACGTTTATCTTTTTGGTCCATTATCAAAAAGAAAAAAAAAAGTCCAAGAGAAGAAAAACACATAAAATCAAGCATTGGGATATAGGAGGAGTCGGCATTCTTAGTAGACTGGCCACACAGACATCCCAGGAGAGCAATGGGACAGCCTAGGGGGCACTGCAGTGGACTTCAAATAAATGCTCCCAGGTACACATCTCACCATTGCTCCCTTATCTTGTCTGCTAAGCCCCCCAAAACCCAACCAAAACCCTCTACCTCCAACTGTACACCACTACAATAGCCCTTATGGTGAAGGGGGAACCTATATGTGTCACGGTCGTGCCCTGGTTTCAGGCTCTCAGTCATCTCGCCCCCTGGTGGCCAGGCCTGGTGGCTGCATTAGATTGTCTGTGTGCTGTTTCCAGTTCCAGACTTCAGCTCAGTCCAGTCCGGATCTTCCGGCCTGCCAGACTTGCTTGTCTTGTTTGAGCCTGCACAGCACCCATAGCTGCCTGGTGATTGCTGCAGTGAATCTCAGCTGCTGCTGGGCTTATTAGCCATCTGGAAACTCTCTGCTTTGCCTTTGCATTGCCTAAGGCCCTGGTTTGTTGGTGCTTGTTGCACTTCTGCCTAGCTTAGTTTTTATTCTAGTTCCTTGTCTGATTCTAGTTAGTCTGTGTGTAGTTTAGCTTAGGGTTATTGTTTCCTAGACTTGTTCCTTGTTTGCCTTTTGTGCTTAGTCTCGTGTTTGTCAGTGTTTGTTCCCCGTTTTAGTGGCTGCTTGCAGCTTCCAGTTCCTACCCTGTCCTGTAAGTCCTGTCGGCCGCCTGCAGCCAGGGGCTCAACTCCTAGGGAAGGGCAGCTAGTGCAGGTGAAGTCTTGCTGTTCCTATCTGAGTTCTGTCTTGTTCCTGGTGTGGGGTGGTTTTGCCTGCCACTGCCGTTTTTCTCTTTTGAAAATGAGTCCCACTGGTATCTATGTACCTTTAGAAAATAGACACCAGAACCAAACCCTGAAACACTCAAATGTCGACGCACACATTCACACCTGCTCCGAAGTAAATGTAAATGCGTGAGTACTAGATCGCTAGGGCAGAAGATGTGTCCATGTCCTTGCGATCTTGGGCAAGTCACTTAACCCTCCATTGTCTCAGGTACAAACTTAGATTGTGAGCCCTCCTGGGACAGAGAAATACCCAGTGTACCTGAATGTAACTCACCTTGAGCTACTACTGAAAAAGGTGTGAGCAAAATCTAAATAAAAACATGAGGTACTGGAGTACATGATACCCTATCAGGGGATACACACCTCCTTCCCAATACCACCCCCATTGCTGTTGCTGCTTCTCTAGACCAGGTGGAATGGAAAAGGCATAAGCTCACAGCGACCAACCAGGACCCAAACACTTAACACACCTTTCCAAAACTTACAACTCAACCATCCTACGTACTACGTATCCACTGACCACTGGAACAACATCCCACCTGACCAATAATGTAACCCTACTTGTAAGCATACAGAGAAGCAGAATGTGGGCTGGTCTCAGACTTCTGCAGCACCTTGTAGAATATTATAAGTACATCAGCTGTATGGGTATTATAAGTATTTGCATCTCAGTGCAAATCTGTGCATATACCTGGTTACATTAATATAGGAGTGTAGGCACTTAATTTCCTTTAAAGAACAGGCTCCAGTTAGTCACCCCTTTATAGAACTGATATTCATAGTAACATAGTCTAAGACAGCAGATAAAGACCTGAACAGTTCATCCAGTCTGCCCAACATGATAAACTCATTTTACATGGTATGTGATACTTTATACCTCAGTTTGATTTGTCCTTGCCTTTCTCAGGGCACAGACCGTAGAAGTCTGCCCAGCACTGTTCTTGCACTAAAAGTTCTGAAGATTCTGAAATCCTAAAGAGCTACAAGATTCCGGAATCCCAACTAGTAGCAACATTCCATGTAGAACCCCAAAGAGTAACATAGTAACACAGTAAATGACAGCAGATAAAGACCTGAACGGTCCATCCAGTCTGCCCGACAAGACCATCAGGGCAGTAGTAACTAAGGGGAGGGGAGGCTAGCAATCTGGCCATTTGTCCGGATTTCTGGACAAATGGGCAGGCTGGCGGGCGGTATAAAGTTTTACATGGTATGTGATACTTTATACTCGAGTTTGATTTGCCATTCTGAAGGCACAGACCATAGAAGTCTGCCCAGCACTGTTCTTATACTAAAAGTTCTGAAGCTAACGTCGAAGCCCATTAAAATTTACACTCCAACCCATCCATATCTATTCAGTCACGATCCGGGCGCAGACCATAGAAGTCTGCCCAGCACTGGTTTTGCTTCCCAATTACCGGTGTTGCCACCCAATCTCCGCTAAGATTCTGTGGATTCATTCCTTTGTGTCTATCCCGCGCATGTTTGAATTCCGTTACCGTTTTCATCTCCACCACCTCCCGCGGGAGGGCATTCCATGTATCCACCACCCTTCCTGTGAAAAAAATTCTTCCTGACATTACTCCTGAGTCTGCCCCCCTTCAACCTCAATTCATGTCCTCTAGTTCTACCGCATTCCCGTCTCCTGAAAAGGTTTGTTGCAGATTAACACCTTTCAAATACTTGAACGTCTGTATCATGTCACCCCTGTTTCTCCTTTCTTCTGCTTGACGTATGCAGTTTACATGTGTACAGTCTGCATCAAGAACGTTCAAAACAAGCAAATCCTTTCTGAAAATGAAAATTCACAGGAATAAAGATTCCGTTCTCTCAAATCAAATATTAATTGAAATGCACTTATATCCACCATCAAATCCTAATATTTATGCATGGTTACCACTAGATTCTCTTGACAGACATTAAAGTCGTCAACAAATTGCAAGCTTAATGAATCAGAGCTTTACTGTCAATGGTACTCAGTGTTATTTATCAGTGATCAGGAAATGGCAAAAGACTGAAAGAAGATTAGCCAAATCCAGCATAGGGGAACTGAAGCCAATAATGGACAGACTTCTATGTCCCACAAATGGCTAAAGACTGAAAGAAGATTTGGCAACTCCAGCATTGGGGGAAGCGAGGCTGATGCCAGACTTCTACGGTCTGTGTCCCGCAAATGTCAAAAGACAGATGAAACTTCAGCAAATCCAGTGTTGTACATCACTTTATTGTCACATGCTGCGAGTGAGGATGCTGTGCAGCTCAGAGTGGAGGGGAAGACATCTTGACTAGTAAGTCTGAATACTGTCAGCTAGGGTTACCATATGTCCGGATTTACCCGGACGTGTCCTCTTTTTGAGGACATGTCCGGGCAACCGGGCGGGTTTTGCCAATCTGCCTGTTTGTCCGGATTTCTGGACAAACGGGCAGGCTGGTGGGCGGGCCGGCCTAGGATGGCCTGCCCGCCAGCCTGCCCATTTGTCCAGAAATCCAGACAAGCGGGCAGATTGCTAGCCTCCCTCCCCTTAGTTATTACTGCCCTGGTGATCTAGTGACCTCTTCTGCCTTCAGGGCAGGAAAGAGCCCCCTCTTTCCTGCCCGGAGAGCTGCCCTGCATGCATCCTTCCATCCTGTTGGTGATCTCGGCGCTGATTCAAAATGGCCGCCGAGAGTTGACGTGACCTCACGAGACTTCAACTCTCGGTGGCCATTTTGAATCGGCGCCGAGATCACCAACAGGATGGAAGGGTGTATGCAGGGCAGTGCTCCGGGCAGGAAAGAGGGGGCTCTTTCCTGCCCCGAAGAGGTCACTAGACCACCAGGGCAGTAGTAAGGTAAGGGGAGGGGGGTGACAGGGAGGGGGGGTCATGGGGTGTGTGACAGGGAGGAGGGGAAAATGTGACAGAGGGCGAAGCGAGGGCGTGAAAGGGGGTGGGGCAGTGGTGTGTGGTGGGGGCGGGGCATGTGCCCTCCTTTTTGGGGGACAAAATATGGTAACCCTACTGTCAGCGATACTTGGTGTAATCCCCTGTTAAACTGGGATTACTAAATAGAGTGAGTCCCTGTGAAGGGTCACTGAGGGGTGTGACTGGGAGGTTCCCTGGGTGGGAGGAAGCCCAGCCCAAGGGAGGGTTGTGAAACAAAATGCAGAAGGAAAGTGCAGGGAGAAGAGGGTCTCTGAACTGAGTGACAGATTTGGAAGGAGTTAGGAGTTTATGGTCCTTGGTTTTGCCTCTATCCAGAGTACTGTGTGAACCCTGATAATCCACCAACCACTGCCAAGTTACCCGGGAGGAGAAAGGAGGTCCTGGAAAGCCAGTTACAACTGGGCAGAAAGTTAAGAAGCAGTTGTTGCCACCTGCATAATAACTGCAGAAGGAGTGAGAGCTCTAGTGGGATTGGGTAGTCCTGACCAGAAGCGGGGACTAGAGCAGTACAAGGGTCTGCTCATAGCCGGGGTCTGATCCAGCCGGGTGCACCCTCAGAAGGGGGACCGCCCAAGAAAGGTTCTGTACCAGTCGGAAAAGGAGTGAGAGACAGCAGAGAAAATTCAGCCCTTGAAAACCATTTCTGGGTACCAGGATAGGCGTTGGACAGGTGGACTTGAACAAACGTGAATAACCCGGAGTTAACTGACTCATACATAAATATACCCTGAAGTAAGAAGGGGCTGTGATTAGGGGCATTTCTCAAACACCAGTAATAACACCACTAAACCTCTGGAACTGTTGGCTATGTTTGGATTGCATTGAAGAAAGCTCAAGTTATTGACTGCTTGTTGCAGCAAAGTTTAGTAAAAGTTCAGTAGGTTTATAAACCCTCTGACGTGCCAAGTGGTTCCTGAACTGAGGAGTGCAGCAGAATCCTGCAAGTTGAGGTGTCTCCCAAATCCCCGGATCGCTATTCCAGACCATAAACTACCACCCCCCCCCCCCCCCAGCTCAACTGGCGATTGACTGCACAAATGTGTGGAGTGAGAGTGGCCTGAATGTGTAGTGACTATGGTTTATGTACCCGGGACCAGAGCTAGATCCGGGTGTCACCTAGGTTACATTGGTTATAACCAAGACTCCGTCATGTCTGGTTGCCTATATGGTTGGCGTGGTGGAGACTTAACAACCAGTGTTTAAGCATGGGTGACTGGAGCCCACACAGAGTGGCGGGTGTGTGGTTCTGGCCACCTTGTTGGGTAGACTGGATGGACCGTGCGGGACTTTATCTGCTGTCATTTACTGTATTACTGTGTGTTATGTTGCTTTCTCTCTCTTTAGATCTACTGGTTGAGGTGGAGGAATTGTTTTACTTGCTCACAATTCATTCCGTGCTATTGAGTTTTACTTAGATTCTTTCTGTTACCTTGAAGCGTTCATAGTTTGCTTGGTTCTCCCCACTCCTCTCCATGTTCTGTTGCTTTACTATCCTCCTTCAGCTGATACTGCCCTCTGGGATCTTCTAAGTGCTATCATTTCTGAAGCCACGGCCCACTATCTTAATATTCATACTATTGGAGACGTTAATTTCCATGTAGATGCTCCAACCCACCCCCAGGACCAGCATTTATTGAAGCTATTATCTGATCTTTCTCTGTTGCAGCAAGTTCCTTTTGCTGCACCCCTTGATCTTGTCCTTACTCACCAGGCCTTTCTTTTCTATCCTCATTCTTTTTCCTCTTTACTCGTCTCTTGGTTGGACCACTTTTTACTCTCCTTCACTCTTTCCACCACTCAGTTTCCTTTCAATGACTCTTCCTCCCTTTATTCAGATCTTTTCATGACGCTGACCCAGCTTCTATCCCATCCCTTTCCGTGGCCATTCCTGACAACTTCTTCATTTTATTTATTTATGACATTTATATCCCACATTATCCCAAACAAGTTTGAGTTCAACGTGGCTTCCAATAAACAGTACAGGATACACAACAAAGAGTAATGCATAAGAAAGTAATTTGTTGTAAGAATCCAATTTTACGAAACAGTATCATAAACATACTGGGATAACTATGGATATTAACATTTAGAAAATCTATGATGAATGAGAAATTGTACATGAAGCAAAGAGAAAGTTAACGGTAAATAGAATAATAACCAATTCAGGTAATAATTAGTTGTTTCAGTTATGGTTGTTTTTTGTGAGGGTTTGTTTGAGTAGGAATGATTTGAGGATTTTGCGGAATCTAGTATATTCCTGTACATAAGTAATGCCATACTGGGAAAAGACCAAGTGTCCATCGAGCCTAGCATCCTGTCCACGACAGCGGCCAATCTAGGCCAAGGGCACCTGGCGAGCTTCCCAAAAGCTTGACTAGTATCTACCTCCCCTCTCCCTTCCCATAGGGACTTGAGTTTGCCTGTGAGGGCCATGTGAAGTACTGTAGCTGCGCCCCTGAGCCACAGAAGCATACTCATATTTCTTATTTTGGGTGGTCAGGAGTTCCATCATTTGGTTCCTAGGTAAGTGAAGTCTGCAGAGTGGACAGTTTTGTAGATCACCTTTTTGCAATTTTTTGCCACTCCAAGAGCAGGCAACTCAATATAACACTTGCCTACGTTCTGCAACTGACTCTTTTGTTTCTGCCTATTCCTGTTGCCCTCATAAGAACTCCCCTTGATTTCATGCAGATCTTCATCTTCTGAATTACTACATGTTACACCCCTATCAGTCTGGATTCAGGCTCATCACCCTAATGTCCTACATGTAGGCTTTGGGCAAGGCAAGGTTGCCTTGGACATCTCTCTTGACCTCATATCTGCGTTTGATCTGGTTGATCATGATCTTCTCAACAGGCTTCTCTCTTTCTGCCTTTCCAGAATTGTTCTTAAATGGTTTCAGTCATTTCTCTCAGATCGTATTTACACTGTACATACATCCTCAACTACCTCCTCTGCTACCTACACTCTACTCTCCCTTGCGGGGTCCCACAAGGTTCTGTTCTCGCCCCTACTCTCTTTAACATCTACCTAAGCCCTATCTTCACCTTGATTCAGAACCACAACATCTGTGCCTACAATTAAGCGACAACATTCTCCTCTTCTCCTTTCATAATCCTGTCCACCTAAACTCCTCTAGTATTCAACCCTGTTTAGATACGTCTCTTCTTGACTTCAGAACAACTGTTTGCTTCTTAACCCCTCTAAAACAACTACGTGCTAGCTTACTGGTTGGGCTTCTTACCTAGCACTTCTCCCTTGCTCTCTAACTCATCCATTCTACTTTTTTCTACTACCTTGGGGTACGCTTATACTTGTCATGATTTTCGTTGTTGTTGGGTTTTGTTTTTTTAAGCTTTATATTGGTTTCATTCCATCAGGAAATATTTTGATCCCCTGTCTCTCTGTCAATACTGTATTCCACTGTCACAGCTTGACAACTGTAACGTCATCTATAATGGTCTTAATTGCTCAAATGTCTTCAGTCTATCCAAAACACTGCCATCTCTACATTTTCTTGAGCAAAGAAATTTGACAGGGTAACCAAGATCCTTATTATGACCCACACAATTCTCTTTGGCATTATCACCTCTACCCTTCTGCTGATTATGACTCTCTCTGTGCAGCCTAGCATCCTTCTGGTAATGGCCACCACCTTTTCACATTGTTTCACCACCTTGAGATCATCAGATACCATCACCCCGAGGTCCCTCCTATTCCATGCAGCTCCTTTGATTTTCTGCACCCACAATGCATATCTTTGCATTAAAACTTAACTGCCAAACAGCCCAATCGTCTAATTTTGATAACTTCTCATATTGTCTGCTTCCTCTGGAGTGTCAACTCTGTTGCAAATTTTTGTGTCATCTGCACAAAGGAAATCTTTCCCCTCCTATCCCTTCAGCCATATTGCTCACAAAGACACTGAACAGAATCCGTCCCAGGATCAACCCCAGAGACACTTCACTATGCACTTTTCTTTCTTCTGTCAGTCAAGCCATTTCTGAAGCAGTTCAGCATAACTACATAGAAACATAGAAACATGACGGCAGATAAAGATCATATGACCCATCCAGTCTACCCATCCTCTGTAACCCCTAATTCTTCCTGTTCCTAAGCGATTCCACATGCTTATCCCATGCCTTTTTAAATTCTGACACAGTCCTCGACTCCACCACCTCCACCGGGAGGCCATTCCACGCCTCCACCACCCTTTCTGTGAAATAATACTTCCGTAGGTTATTCCTAAGCCTATTCCCATTATGACATCACAATATGAGCTCTGGTTACCAGAGACTGAAACTCTTCACACTAAGGGGGGAAAGTAAGCCAAGAATGGGACAATTGAGCCATTGTGACATCACTGATGAGGTTGGCTCTTAGGCATTGGTGGAATAGAAACATAGAAACATGACGGGCAGATAAAGGCCATATGACCCATCCAGTCTGCCCATCCTCTGTAACCCCTAATTCTTCCTGTTCCTAAGCGATCCCACATGCTTATCCCATGCCTTTTTAAATTCTGGAACAGTCCTTGACTCCCACCACCTCCACCGAGAGGCCATTCCACGCCTCCACCACCCTTTCTGTGAAATAGTACTTCCTTAGGTTACTCCTAAGCCTATTCCCTCTTAACTTTGTCATATGCCCCTCATTCCAGAGCTCTCCATTTGCAAAAAAGGCTCTCTTCCTGTACATAAATGCCCTTGCAATATTTAAATGTTTCTATCATGTCTCCTCTCTCCCTCCTCTCTTCCAGCGTATACATGTTGAGGTTCATAAGCCTGTCCCTGTAATTTTTGCATTCAAGACCACTTACTAATTTCGTAGCCGCCCTGTGGACCAACTTCATCCTGTTTATATCTTTCCATAGATGTGGTCTCCAGAACTGCACGCAGTACTCCAAATGAGGCCTCACCAGAGACTTATACAATGGCACTATCACCTCCTTTTTCCTGCTGGTCATCCCTCTTTTTATGCACCCAAGCATCCTTCTGGCTTTGGCCGTCGCTTTTTCTACCTGTTTGAAAGCTTTAAGATTGTCAGACACAATCACCTCCAAGCCCTGCTCTTCCTTCACACACTGAAGCACTATACCCCCTATACTGTACCGTTCCCTCAGATTTTTGCGACCCAAGTGCATGACCCTGCATTTTTGGGGATTAAACCTTAGTTGCCAAATATTGGACCATTCCTCTAGCTTCGCTAGGTCCTTCCTCATGTCATTCACACCCTCCAGGGTGTCCACCCTGTTGCAGAGTTTAGTATCATCCGCAAAGAGACAAACCTTACCAGACAGCCCTTCTGCAATATCGCTCACAAAGACGTTAAAAAGAGCCGGCCCTAGGACCGATCACTACGGTACTCCACTGACTACCTCCTTTTCCTCAGAGCAAGGTCCATTTACCACCACCCTCTGTCTCCTACCATTCAACCGATTTTTTACCCAATCAGTTATTCTAGGTCCCACACCGAGGGCACAATTTGTGGTATTGCTCAACACCGTGTGTTAATTGGGGAATAATACTTCTTATTCCTCTAACCCCTCAGACTGTAAACTCTTTGAGGCCAGAGAAATGTCTACTGTACCTGAATGTAAGTTGTCTTGAAATATTGAGAAAAGGCATGAACTCATGCAATTTTATTGTTAATTTTAGTTTGAATGTTATGTAAGATGTCTATAATCATAGATAGTGTGGATACAAATAAAAAAAAAAACCCTACATGTAAATTAATGATATATTTGCCCTTTAGAATCAAAGCCATTTTACGTGAATAGACCCCCTAAGTGGACTGGTTCACCCTCTTTGCATGACTGATCTGCAGTTGTGCATCTTCACTGGCATGAGCCATCAATAATCTGACTGTCCAAGTCTTTCCTCTCACGCAATGTCCTCTAAGATGCACAGCTGCATACTTGTCACGCAAACAGCCTTAATTAGCCTCCAGAGACTTTTTTGTTATTGCAGTTCAACAGAACAGGATTCTATGATGCAATTTTTGAAAATGAATGAAGACTCGTTAGCAATTTGGCACAAGACTTTCTTCTGACATTTTTGACAACTGGAACCAGATTATGAACAAGAAACACTGTAGCTAATACACCCTTCTTGAATAAAGGACTACAAATAAAGACTTAATACAATCTAACAATACAAGTAGAAGACCATACATAACCTTAGCAACGAACACTTGGGATGTAAACTTGCAGAGAATATAGGATGTAATTAGACTCAGAATTGCAGAGACAGGACAAAGGAAAGCCTAGACCGTTAATTCCCAAACCTGTCCTGCAAAGCATCTATCCAACTGGGTTTTCAGGTTATCCACAATGAATATTCATGAGACAGATTTGCATGCGCTATCTCCATTGTATGCAAGTTTAGCTCATGAATATTAATTGTGAGTATCCTTCCTTTGTAGGTCTTGGGCACTGGTTCTGTCATGTTTTGGGGATATCTGCAAAGGAATTAAATATAAAACCTCCTATGCATCCAGCTTCTCCTTCTTGGGCAGCCAGCTTTGGAACACTCTACCAAGATCCATCCGAGCAATGAACGACTATCTACCCTTTAGAAAAATGTTGAAAACCCATCTCTTCAAGCAAGCTTACCCAAACGTCCCGAATTAACCTTATAAACCCACCATCATGACTCCTGTTCTGACGATGATTATATCTTTGACTTTGTTTTCCAATCTCCTTCATTCTCATGCCCTAGTCCTTTCTTTGCCATCTTACCTACATCACACCCCTCCATTCCCTTTCCCTTTTGCCTATCCTATCCTTGTTGCACCTTTCCATGTTCATCTTATATATCCTTGGTCTTCCTATTTCTATGTTTATTACAGTTGTAATATTCTCCTTCAGGACTTTGTAATTTTATTTACTATGTAAGCCGCATTGAACCTGCTATGTGTGGGAAAGCGCGGGGTACAAATAAATCTGCAATGAAAATTCAGGAGAGAGTGCTTGCAAATCTATCTCCATTAATGTACAAGTTTATCTCAAGAATATTCATTGTAGGGATCTAAAAATCCTGACTGGCCGCTATACAATAACGATTGTTTCTGTAGAGAGTCTATCTAGCTCAAACTCTCCCACCATTTGCTTCTTTTAAGACTAGTGTGTAAGGGAGTGAGCTGAACACTAGGACTGGGGGTAGGACAGAGGAAGGAAGAGGTTTGGGGGAAGGAACTGGCCACCAGTTCTACTACAGTCTGGACTGTTCGTCAGTTACTCTGAGGGGGATGAAGTGCCAGAAGGCAATTTTTGGGTGGGCCAACAGGTTGGATGGGTGGGCACCTGCCACCTGATGCACCCATGCCCGGCTGTAATATTTAGGGCATATTTTGGGGAAGCAAATGTGTGTTAGAGGACTGTGGCTCAGTGGAGGATGAAGATTGCACCCCCCCCCCCTGTATTTCCCCTAGCTCTCAATGTGGCCTGTAGCCACTGAGGCCAGCATTGCTACTCCCATTGAAGTTATTGGGAGTGGGGTAGGTGTGCAGTAGGGGTAGGGGTGTGGGCAGGACATGGGTGCATCAGGTGGCAGGTGTTTCTCTATCACATACTTTCCACCATATTTTAGCTAAGTGTAGCTCAGGTTTTGTTTCTTGTTACAGTAATTTTGTTTATAATTTTCTTCACATTTCATTTAACCTTTTGTGCAAATAAATGTTGAACCTGGTGCAGCTCTTTTGACATTTGGGTGAAGACACAGCAGCACGTACATGCAGTCTGTTTCTTTAACTCAATAATGGATGTGAAGTCATCAGTATATTTTTACATATGCGAAAGATATGCCTGCTTTACATACCTTTCACGCTGTACGTAATCCTCCTTTTTAAATGACAGTTATTTTGGCACCTTCTATAGTCCTCGGACGCAGATGCTAATCTTTGGCGGCATTCTTGGAATGTGACCTTTATATGTAAGTATGAGGGGGTTTATAGAACACTGTCCCTTATCTTTAAGAAATGTCAATCTCTAACTATCCTGGGCCACCTTAAGACTACTACTACTACTTATCGTTTCTAAAGCGCTACTAGACGTACGCAGCGCTGTACACTTGAACATGAAGAGACAGTCCCTGCTCCACAGAGCTTACAATCTAATTAGGACAGACAAACAGGACAAACAAGAGATAAGGGAATATTAAAGTGAGGGTGATAAAATAAGGGTTCTGAACAAGTGAATAAGGGTTAGGAGTTAAAAGCAGCATCAAAAAGGTGGGCTTTTAGCTTAGATTTGAAGACGGCCAGAGATGGAGCTTGACGTACCGGCTCAGGAAGTCTGTTCCAGGCATATGGTGGAGCAAGATAAAAGGAACGGAGTCTGGAGTTAGCAGTGGAGGAGAAGGGTGCAGATAAGAGAGATTTACCCAGTGAACGGAGTTCCTGGAGAGGAATGTAGGGAGAGATGAGAGTGGAGAGGTACTGAGGAGCTGCAGAGTGAATGCACTTATAGGTCAATAAGAGGAGTTTGAACTGTATGCGGAAACGGATAGGAAGCCAGTGAAGTGACTTCAGGAGAGGGCTAATATGAACATAACGACACTGGCGGAATATTAGTCATGCAGCAGAATTTTGAACAGATTGAAGAGGAGAGAGATGACTAAGTGGGAGACCTGTGAGAAGCAAGTTGCAATAGTCTAAGCGAGAGGTGATAAGAGTGTGGATGAGGTTTCTGGTAGTGTGCTCAGAAAGGAAAGGGCGAATTTTGCTGATATTATAGAGAAAGAAACCACAGGTTTTAGCAGTCTGTTGAATATGTGCAGAGAAGGAGAGGGAGGAGTCGACGATGACCCCAAGGTTACGAGCTGATGAGACAGGAAGGATGAGAATGTTATCCACAGAAATAGAGAATGGGGGAGGAGGAGAGGTTGGTTTAGGGGGAAAGATGAGAAGCTCAGTCTTGGTCATGTTTAGTTTCAGATGGCGCTGAGACATCCAGGCAGCAATGTCAGACAGGCAGTAGAAGTATCTCAGAGTTGGGTGACTGGAATATATGATATCTCATTAGGGAGGAGATATTTTCAAGGTAAAAAACCAAATTCATTGCAGGGAGTTTCAGCAGGACAGTGCTGTCTGAAGCAAGATGGTGAATGCCTCATGGCTGAAGGGACAAAGAGGCCTTGAAGCCTCACACAAGCTCAGGGAAGAGCAGGTAAAGACCAATGGGGACAGAGCCTGCCATCGGGTAGCAAGGGGTGGTCCTAGAGGAAGGCTCTCGATTGGAGGGAAAGGTAATACCTGGCTGATCTCTCAGGACAGAGATAGTAAGACTGACCAGGAAATAATAGCAAGTAGACACAGGAGCCAAGCTTGGCTGAGAGAGAAAAGAGGTCTAGGCAGTAGCACAACCAATGATACCAGTTCTTATACAGATAAGCAAGTGTGGCTGCATCGCCTGTGAACTACATTGCACACAATGCATTGCTCCTGTATCTTTGCAGTGGAAACTACAGCAGTGAAAGTCCGTAGAAATGAGAATAACAGTAAAGGCATTACATACATTTTAGAATCGCATTATAAACTAGTGAAAGGCTGTCAGAGGACAGAACAATATCATTCTAGCCCATGAAATAAACAGAATTAAAATTAAAGATGACAAACTGAGGCTGCTATAGACATGCATAATTTTATTATCTATATCAAAGAGAATGTATTGCATCTCCATAAATATTTTTTGAATATTTGGAGTTTTCATCTGCTGAAATGTTTCAAATGTTTTCATACAGAGGATAGCAATTTTGTCTCCTACAAGCGAGGAGCAGGAATAATGGAGCTTAAACTTTCCATTTCCAGCGAAGACAGAAAGGTACATTGCTGATCGTGCATAACATATTCTGCAGTTTATATCATATTTCACGGACTGAGAATTATATCATATTTCAGAGACTAGAAAACCCTTTTTTTAATGCTAATGTTGGTTTTATATGGGTGCAGGTTAAAATCTGTGGAGAGCATGGTTATTGAATAAGTTCTCAGCGTCCCACTGTGACCTTGACATATAGACTAAACAAAGAAACAGAGAAAAATGAAGGTAGATAAAGACCACATGGCCTATTTCAGACAGCCTGAAAATTCTCGGAGTAACAATCGACCGTAACCTATCACTAGAGACCCAAGCGAAATCCACCATAAAGAAAATGGTTTTCTCAATGTGGAAACTCAAACGCGTAAAACCATTCTTCCCGAGGGAAATATTTCGTAACCTGGCACAGTCCATGGTGATAAGCTATGCAGATTACTGTAATGGAATCTATGTGGGATGCAAGGATCAAATCAGAAAGAAACTTCAGACCGCCCAAAATACAGCAGCCAGGCTTATATTTGGAAAAACACGTTTTGCCAGCGCCAAACCACTCAGAGAAAAATTGCACTTTGCTACCGATCAAAGAACGCATCACTTTCAAAATCTGCACGACTGTTCACAAAATTATTTACGGCGAGGCACCGGGATACATGACAGACCTCATCAACCTGCCGACCAGAAACTCCACAAAATCTGCACGATCATATCTAAACCTCCACTACCCAAGCAGCAAAGGACTCAAATACAAATCCACCTATGCAACTAGCTTTTCCTACCTAAGCGCACAACTATGGAACGCATTGCCAAAAGCAGTAAAAACTACGCTCGACCACCTAAATTTTCGGAAAGCACTAAAGACAGACCTGTTCAGAAGAGCATACCCCACTGACCCAACACAAAAATACCGGTCACTTGCGACACAACATAACCAAAGACTGCAACGGACATTACCTGACTCTTCTTCCCCCTTTCCCTCTCTAAGTTCCCCCCAACTGTTTCCTACCATACATATACCTCATTATACCACATTATCACTTTGTATTCATTCATACTATGTATTTGTTCAAACCGTAATCGGGGTGATATGATACAGACGTTCAAATATTTGAAAGGTATTAATCCGTAAACGAACCTTTTCCGGAGATGGGAAGATGGTACAACGAGAGGACATGAAATGAGATTGAAGGGGGGCAGACTCAAGAAAAATGTCAGGAAGTATTTTTTCACGGAGAGAGTAGTGGATGCTTGGAATTCCCTCCCACGGGAGGTGGTGGAAATGAAAACGGTAACGGAATTCAAACATGCGTGGGATAAGCATAAAGGAATCCTGTGCCGAAGGAATGGATCCTCAGGAGCTTAGTCAGGATCGGGAGGCGGGGCTGGTGGTAGGGAGGCGGGGATAGTGCTGGGAAGACTTATACGGTCTGTGCCAGCCGGTGGTGGGAAGCGGGACTGGTGGTTGGGAGGCGGGGATAGTGCTGGGCAGACTTGTACGGTCTGTGCCAGAGCCGGTGGTTGGGAGGAGGGGCTGGTGGTTGGGAGGCGGGGATAGTGCTGGGCAGACTTGTACGGTCTGTGCCAGAGCCGGTGGTTGGGAGGAGGGGCTGGTGGTTGGGAGGTGGGGATAGTGCTGGGCAGACTTATACGGTCTGTGCCCTGAAGAGCATAGGTACAAATCAAAGTAGGGTATACACAAAAAGCAGCAAATATGAGTTATCTTGTTGGACAGACTGGATGGACCATGCAGGTCTTTTTCTGCCGTCATCTACTATGTTACTATGTTACATTGAGCCTACAAAAAGGTGGGAAAATGTGGGATACAAATGTAAGAAATAATAATAATAATATTCAGTCTTCCCATCCACACCATCAACTATCCCTTCTTCTCCCTTAGAGATCCTACTTATTAAGATCAGCCCCTCCAACTTTAATAACAGGATTATTTGCCATACTAGACAATTTGTTTAACTTTGGATGATTTCCAGATTTCATGAGGACTATAAGCAAGCTCCTGACAGAAACTCAAAAAGAAGAGTGGCACGCATCCTTGCAATATATCCAGCTGCAAACTGTGCCAACACACTTGGCACAGGATCCCACAGTCATTCACAAAGGAAAAATATTCAGCATAAAAGAATCCTTCACATGCTCATCTTCCAATGTGGTATATATTATTCAATGTAAAAAATGTGACGCAGGGTGCTATATTGGAGAAACAAGCCAGATGCTAAAGAAGAGATTTCATCTACGTGGAGGGGGGCATAATTGAACGTCGCCGGCCAAATAGATCGCCGGCGATCTATTTTGGCGGCGGCGCTACAGGTGGCCGGAACCGTATTATCGAAAAAGATGGCCAGCCATCTCTTTTTTTCGATAATACGGTTTAGCCCGGCCAAATGCCAGAGTTCGCCGGAGTTGACATCGCCGGTTTTGTTTTTCAGCAATAATGGGAAAAAATGCTGGCGATCTCCAACCCAGCGACATCCAAGACATTTGTCGTGGGAGGAGTCAGCATTTGTAGTGCACTGGTCCCCCTCACATGCCAGGACACCAACTGGGCACCCTAGGGGTCAGTGCAGTGGACTTCAGAAAAGGCTCCCACATGCATAGCTCCCTTGCTTTGGGTGCTGAGACCCCCAACTCCTCCCCAAAACCCACTACCCACACATGTACAACAGTATCGTAGCTCTTAGGGGTGAAGGGGGCAACTATATGTGGGTAGAGTGGGTTTTGGAGGGCTCCCATTACCAGCACAAGTGTTACAGGTGGGGGTGGGTGGGCCTGGGTCCGCCTGCCTTAAATGCACTGCGGTACCCACTAACAGTGCTCCAGGGACCTGCAGGCCTCTAGGACTTTTTGGTGCTGTATAACCTTGGCACACCAGTTGACACCTGAAGACTAATCTCTTTGAAAAAGTCCTTTATTTGAATAATCACATCTACTCACAGTTAACTGCAGATCAGAGGTTGTGCCCCACTGGTAAAGAGTCTCCCTGGTACTGAGATTAGCAGTAGGTCACAGCTGGCAGAATGGTGTACAATGCCCTCTTTCAGCTACATTCAAGGTAATAACTAAGTTCTCTAACATGGGTAACACATGAAAGGAATCTAAAACTGGCTTACAAAAATGGCCACTACCTCATGGACTACTGGAAACAAAACAGAGCACACTCTGACCCAGTTAGCAGTGGGAAAAGCACCATAGGAGTAGAGCCCACTACCCTACACCCACCACAATGCATTGCTGATGTGACTCTGCAGTGCACCTAACAGAAAAGGTGTCACACTCACCCGAGAGCCACATCACAACCAGGGAAAGGCTGTCAAAGGATAGAACACATTCTGCTGTCACAGAGGTGGGTACGGCATTTGAGGCTGGCATAGAGGCTGGCAAAATATGTTTATAATTGTGTTTTTTAGTGTGGGAAGGGGTTGGTGACCACTGGGGGAGAACGGGGAGGTCATCCCCGATTCCTTCCAGTGGTCATCTGGTCAGTTGGGGCACCTTTTTGAGGCTTGGTCGTGAAAATAAAAGGACCAAGTAAACCTGGCGAAATACTGCTTAACACCGCTTTTTTTTTTTTCCATTATCAGCGAAAGCCGGCCATCTACATAGTAACATAGTAACATAGTAGATGACGGCAGAAAAAGACCTGCACGGTCCATCTAGTCTGCCCAAGATAAACTCATATGTGTATACCTTACCTTGATTTGTACCTGTCTTTTCCAGGGCACAGACCGTATAAGTCTGTCCAGCAGTATTTCCCGCCTCCCAACCACCAGTCCCGCCTCCCATCACCGGCTCCGGCACAGACCCCGTATAAGTCTGCCCTCCCCTATCCTAGCCTCTCAACCACCAACCCCTCTTCCCCCCGCCACCCAATTTCAGCTAAGCTTCTGTGGATCCATTCCTTCTGCACAGGATTCCTTTATGCCTATCCCACGCATGTTTGAATTCCGTTACCGTTTTCATCTCCACCACCACCCTCTCTGTGAAGAAATACTTCCTGACATCTTTCCTGAGTCTGCCCCCCTTCAATCTCATTTCATGACACCTTTTCTGTTAGGTGCACTGCAGAGTCACATCAGCAATGCATTGTGGCGGGTGTAGGGTAGTGGGCTCTACTCCCATGGTGCTTTTCCCCCTGCTAACTGGGTCACAGTGTGCCCTGTTTTGTTTCCAGTAGTCCATGAGGTAGTGGCCATTTTTGTAAGCCAGTTTTAGATTCCTTTCATGTGTTACCCATGGTAGCCACGCCCGCCCATGTCTCACCTTCGCTAAGCTACTGACATGCCCCCTTGAACTTTCGCCGGCGAAGCGACGGGAAAGCGGCGATGCTGTCAAAAGTGCCGCTTTCGATTATACAGATTTCACCGCTTTTAAGAAATCGACGGCCATCTCCCGATTTATGTCAGGAAATGGCCGGTGATCACTTTAGAAAATGAGCTGCATAGACATCATATGAAAAATGTCAGTGCCAACCAGGATGTCACCTCTGTGGGGCAGCACTTTACAAAACCAGAACACTGCATCAATGATTTTATGGTGAGATTACTAAAAGGTAACTTTCAAAGAATCCAGTAACGTAAGACCTTTTGAAGTCAAATGATTAAATATTTTGACACCCACCAGACAGGACTTAACAAAGATCTGGGTTTTCTAGCCCATTATAACCCTTAAAATTCTACTGCTTTGTTACCCTCTTATCTACAATCCATCTCTCCCTGTCTCTCATCCACCCAGCTCCCCGTTTCTCACCTAACCCACCCCACCCTGTTCCTGTGGGACTGTCATTGGAATGCTTTTGTGTTTCACTTATATATACTGATATTTATCAACGTTATTTTCTTATTTCTGATCTGAAGAAGAAGAGTTATCTTCAAAAACTAATAAAAAATGTATTGTTAGTCCAATAAAAAAGGTATCATCTTATTTTCTTGTCTATGTTTTTGTTTTATTTCTATACTAGTACAAAAGCCCCGTTTCTGATGCAAATGAAACAGGGGCTAGCAAGGTTTTCTTCAGAGTGTGCATGTGGGAGTGTGTGTGTCCCTGCCCTCTCTCCCTTCCCCTGTGCTGTCTGTTCCCTCTGCTCTCTGTCCCCTCCCAGTCGAGTCCTTCAGTGTTAAGTTTGCTGCTGTGCTGTGTTTGTGTTACAGAGAGAGTGAGGGCGTCTGCCCTCTCTCCCCTCCCCCTTCACTGTTACAGAGAGAGCTATTTCGATTTCGTCCTGTGCTGTGTTTTCCTTCACTGTTTGTGTTACAGAGAGAGCGAGGGCGGGGCAGACACTCATGGGGAAATCGGATATCTCTGTCCCTGCCCTCTGCCCTCTCTCCCCTCCCCCCTCTGAGTCCTTCACTGTTACAGAGAGAACGATTTGATTTCGTGCTTTGCTGTTTTTTCCTTCACTGTTTGTGTTACAGAGAGAGCGAGGGCAGGGCAGACACTCATGGGGAAACCGGATATCTCTGCCGCTTCACACTTCCAGCTGGAGGCTTCATTTAGAACGTTGGTGGTGCCTTTTATATATAGAGATTTTACCATGAGGACTACGGAATATAACCCCAATCCCCCATCTTTGGGGAAGAATGAAACATAAAATTACTGACCGATTGCAAATGTGCCCATCTTTGCGAGAACAGCAGAAGGAATAGTTGTTGAGGAATTAACCATTTTATTCCGTAGAGGTTACAGAACAGAAACACTCCTGAGTGCATTAACAGCGGAGATGAAATCATTGACATCCAGAGGCTATCAGGCTGTAGTGATACAATTTGATCTATCATCAGCTTTTGATATTGTAGACTATGATATATTAATACAGATACTGAATGGAACAGGTATTACTGGAAGAGTTCTTGACTGGTTTCAGGGCTTTCTGTGAAATAGAATATATAGATTAAAAAGGAAAATGTTATTTCAGATTTATGGAAAACTGTGAGGTTTCACGGGGGTCACCACTTTATCCAGTTCTTTTTAATATTCTTATGACAGCTCTTGGTCAATATATGCTACAGCTAGGCGTTAGCTATTATACCTCTGCTGATGACTTAACGGTATTGGTTCCTATTTTTACATCCTGGGGCAAAACCTTCAAGATTGTTGGAGAATGTTTTCACAGGGTTGAAAAATGGGCAAAGCATCATTATTTAAACTGAATAGTGATAAAACCAAGCCTCTGTACTTCCTATCTCTGGCACACTTGTCTACTCTTTCCAAAAATACTAGGACTAGGGGGCACGCAATGAAGCTAGAAAGTAGTACATTTAAAACGAATCAGAGAAAATATTTCTTCACTGAACATGTAAGTGAACTGGATTAGGAACTGGTTGACGGACAGAAGCCAGAGGGTGGTGGTGAATGGAATTCGCTCGGAGGAGGGAAAGGTGAGTAGTGGAGTGCCTCAGGGATCGGTGCTGGGGCCGATTCTGTTCAATATATTTGTGAGTGACATTGCCAAAGAGTTAGAAGGTAAAGTTTGCCTATTTGCGGATGATACTAAGATCTGTAACAGAGTGGACACCCGGGAGGGAGTGGAAAACATGAAAAAGGATCTGAGGAAGCTAGAAGAATGGTCTAAGGTTTGGCAATTAAAATTCAATGCGAAGAAATGCAAAGTGATGCACTTAGGGAATAGAAATCCACGGGAGATGTATGTGTTAGGCGGGGAGAGTCTGATAGGTACGGACGGAGAGAGGGATCTTGGGGTGATAGTATCTGAGGATTTGAAGGCGACGAAACAGTGCGACAAGGCGGTGGCCGTAGCTAGAAGGTTGTTAGGCTGTATAGAGAGAGGTGTGACCAGCAGAAGAAAAGAGGTGTTGATGCCCCTGTATAAGTCGTTGGTGAGGCCCCACCTGGAGTATTGTGTTCAGTTTTGGAGGCTGTATCTTGTTAAGGATGTAAAAAGAATTGAAGCGGTGCAAAGAAAAGCTATGAGAATGGTATGGGATTTGCATTACAAAACGTATGAGGAGAGACTTTCTGAACTAAACATGTATACTCTGGAGGAAAGGAGAAGCAGGGGTGATATGATACAGACGTTCAAATATTTGAAAGATATTAATCCGCAAACGAACCTTTTCCGGAGATGGGAAGGTGGTAGAACGAGAGGACATGAAATGAGATTGAAGGGGGGCAGACTCAAGAAAAATGTTAGGAAGTATGTTTTCATGGAGAGAGTAGTGGATGCTTGGAATGCTCTCCCGCGGGAGGTGGTGGAAATGAAAACGGTAACGGAATTCAAACATGCGTGGGATAAGCATAAAGGAATCCTGTGCAGAAGGAATGGATCCTCAGGAGCTTAGTCAAGATCGGGAGGCGGGGCTGGTGGTTGGGAGGTGGGGATAGTGCTTGGCAGACTTATACGGTCTGTGCCCTGAAGATCACAGGTACAAATCAAAGTAGGGTATACACAAAATTAGCACATATGAGTTATCTTGTTGGGCAGACTGGATGGACCTCCAACGTTCTATGGGTCTTGCTGCCTGTGTTCGTGACTTCTTTGGAGTTGGGGTGCTAGGCTCCGTAGCACAGGCTGATGTCACCGTAGCCATGACAGCAAAAGAAAAAAAAAGTGGTTCGAGCCTGCCTGATGCCACTGACGTGCTCAACAGCCGCCATCCTGACTTACAGCAGTGGCTCAAGCCTGCCTGCCTCGCGAATTAGCCGCCTTACTCGGAGGAAGGGAGGGACCCTGAAACTCGGAGGGAGGGAGGGGGACCCTGAAACTCGGAGGGAGGGAGGGGATGACCCTGAAACACGGAGGGAAAGGACAACCCTGAAACTCGGAGGGAGGGAGGGAGGGGATGACCCTGGAACTGGGAGGGAGGGAGGGATGGGGGGACGACCCTGGAACTGGGAGGGAGGCAGGGAGGGGGGGCCCTGGCACACACTCTCATTCTCACACACACACTCTCTCTCTCACAGACACACTCACACCCAGTCTCACTCTCTGTCACACACACACACTCGCACATTCACTCTCTCTCTCTCACAGAATCACTCTCACACACACTCTCTCAAATATACACACTCTGAGGAAAACCGTGCTAGCGCCCGTTTCATTTGTGTCAGAAACGGGCCTTTTTTACTAGTAACTTAATAATCTGCAGTGCTTTGAAATCAGATGCTGGTAACCACTGTTCCCTCTAACCTAAGCAGGAGTTCTCCAACTGTATCGCTGCCTGTGGGGGGTGGTGCTTCACTATTGAAAATGTGATAATGAAACAGCACCCCCTATTGATGAAGGACTCCAGCACTGCTTACAGGGAAGAGTGCTGATAGCCCCACAAAAATAATATTACAGTAATTGAAACAATATAAATAATGACCTGAAACACAGTATGAAAATCATTCAATGCTCAACAAGGAAAAGAACTAAAATTTTTACAAAAACCTAGCTGTACTACTTTCTTAGGGGTACTTTTTACCAAGCTGCAGGAATCACTAACACATGCTTACAGCAGCAAAAAAAAAAAAAAAAAAAAAACGCCTTACCTTGTGGCGTGCACAGCCATCCCACAGTGATTTTTGCATGCGCGTACGCTACCCACGCGCTAAAAAATAAAGGAGGAGATTCTATATATGATGCCTAAAAAGTTGGCGCTGAAATCAGTTCTGACTAGAACACCTATGAAACACCCATTTCCCCGCCCAAAACTACGCCCCTTTTTGCCTTTGTGCATTAGAGGTTTGGCACACATCATTGCAGAATACGCTTAGCGAGTAAACTCACCATAAATAAAATGTTTCTCTCAATGTGGAAACTAAAACGTGTGAAACCATTCTTCCCGAGGAAAATATTTTGCAACCTTGTACAATCAATGGTACTAAGCCACGCAGACTATTGTAACAGAATCTATGCGGGATGCAAAGAATAAATCATAAAGAAACTTCAAACCGCCCAAAACACAGCAGCACGGCTTATATATGGAAAAACACGTTTTGACAGCGTCAAATCACTCCAAGAAAAACTGCACTGGCTTCCAATTAAGGAACGTATCGCATTCAAAATATGCACGACAGTTCACAAAATCATCTACGGCGAGGCATTGGGATACATGACAGACCTCATTGGCCTACCACCCAGAAACACCATAAAATCAGCACGATCATACCTAAACCTCCATTACCCAAGCAGCAAAGGACTCAAATACAAATCCACCTATGCTTCCAGCTTTTCCTACCTGAGTGCACAATTGTGGAACGCACTACCAAAAGTAGTAAAAACCTCACTCGACCACATGAATTTCCGGAAAGCACTAAAAACAGAACTGTTCAGAAGGGCATACTCCACCGACCCAACATAAAAAACCTGGACATCTGCGACACAACTTAACCAAAGATCGTAACGGACTTATCCTAACTCTTCCTTTCCCTCTACTACTACTAATACTTGACATTTCTAAAGCGCTACTAGGGTTACGCAGCGCTGTACAATTTAACATAGAAGGACAGTCCCTGCTCAAAGGAGCTTACAATCTAAAGGACAAATGTACAGTCAGTCAAATAGGGGCAGTCTAGATTTCCTGAAAGGTATAAAGGTTAGGTGCCGAAAGCAACATTGAAGAGGTGGGCTTTGAGCAAGGATTTGAAGATGGGTAGGGAGGGGGCTTGGCGTAAGGGCTCAGGAAGTTGATTCCAAGCATAGGGTGAGGCGAGGTAGAACGAGCGGAGCCTGGAGTTGGCGGTGGTGGAGAAGGGTACTGAGAGGAGGGATTTGTCCTGTGAGCGGAGGTTACAGGCGGGAACGTAAGGGGAAATGAGGGTAGAAAGGTAATGAGGGGCTGCAGACTGAGTGCATTTGTAGGTAAGAAGGAGAAGCTTGAACTGAATGCAGTATCTGATTGGAAGCCAGTGAAGTGACCTGAGGAGAGGGGTGATATGAGTATATCGGTTCAGGCGGAATATAAGACGTGCAGCAGAGTTCTGAACGGATTGAAGGGGGGATAGATGGCTAAGTTCTCTAAGTTCTCCCCAATTGTCTTTACCATACATGTATCTCATTCTACCATAATATCACCTTGATATTAATTGCAACTTGTATGTGTTCATACCAAAATCAGTTAACGCCCATTACAGTACCATGTAAGCCACATTGAGCCTGCAAAAAGGTGCGAAAATGTGGGATAGAAATGCAACAAATAAATAAATAAATAATCAGTGCCAATTAGTGCTCATTATTGCATGTTAAGCAGAGGCGTAGCTAGGTGGGGTGCCAGGGGAGCACCTCTTTTTCAGCAGTCCATCATGCCTATGTAGTGCGTGCATGCGCCTACGCTGTCCATTCTCCGCTCCCCTTGGTGTCACAACCTGGATACACTTCTGATGTTAAGTGCTATTATCAGCTCATTAGCTTGTTAAGCCAATTAAGTTACACGTGAAGGGGCATAATCAAACGGGAACGACCATCTCTAAGGGCGCCCATCTCTGAGGAAGTCCCCATGAAGGGGCGGAGCATCCGGTATTATCGAAACAAGATGGGCGTCCATCTTTCGTTCTGATAAAACGGTCGGGGACGCCCAAATCTCAACATTTAGGTCGATCTTAGAGATGGTCGACCTAAATGTTGAGATGGTGGACCTTAGAGATGGTCGTCCCCGGTTTTTGGCCATAATGGAAACCGAGGACGCCCATCTCAAAAATGACCAAATCCAAGGCATTTGGTCATGGGAGGAGCCAGCATTCGTAGTGCACTGGTCCCCCTCATATGCCAGGACACCAACTGGGCACCCTAGGGGGCACTGCAGTGGACTTCACAAATTGCTCCCAGGTGCATAGCTCCCTTACCTTGGGTGCTGAGCTCCCCCAAACCCACTCTCCACAACTGTACACCAATATCATAGCCCTAAGGGGTGAAGGGGGGCACATACGTATGGGTACAGTGGGTTTCTGGTGGGCTTTGGAGGGCTCATATTTATCACCACAAGTGTAACAGGTGGGGGGGGGGGGGGGATGGGCCTGGGTCCGCCTGCCTGAAGTGCACTGCACCCACTAAAACTGCTCCAGAGACCTGCATACTGCTGTGATGGAGCTGGGTATGACATTTGAGGCTGGCATAAAGGCTAGAAAAATGTTTTTTAATTTTTTTTTTGGGTGGGAGGGGGTTGGTGACCACTGGGGGAGTAAGGGGAGGTCATCCCCCATTCCCTCCGGAGGTCATCTGGTCAGTTCGGGCACCTTTTCGAGGCTTGGTCGTGAACAAAAAGGGACCAAGTAAAGTAGGCCAAATGCTCATCAGGGACACCCTTCTTTTTTCCATTATCGGCCGAGGATGCCCATCTCTTAACCACGCCCCGTCCCGCCTTCGCTACGCTGCTGACACGCACCCGTGAACTTTGGTCGTCCCCGCAACGGAAAGCAGTTGGGGATGCCCAAAATCAGCTTTCGATTATGCCGATTTGGGCGACCCTGAAAGAAGGACGCCCATCTCCCAATTTGTGTCGAAAGATGGGCGCCCTTCTCTTTCGAAAATGCCCCTGACAGTGTTACAGATTTCAGCGCCTAAATCTAAGCGCACTATATGGAATCCGGAGGGGAAATGTATTTCTTACTGCTAGGGGTGGGTCTGAGGGTAGACAGTGGGTATATTCTGCACTAATTGGTTAGTACAACTGCAGTGTCACATGCTAACCAATTAGCATGTGCTTAGCGTGTGAGCCCTTACCACTTACATAATGGGTGGCAGTAGGGAACTCACACGCTAATAGCCACCTGCTAATCGGAAAATCAGCATGTGGCCATTAATGAGGAACATTTTAAAAATTGGCCATTTTACCCCATGGTCATACTGCACGGGAATGACCCGTGTAAAGACGTGCTAAAGGCCACTTTTTACAAAAGGGTCCTTTAATATGTTGGTAGAAATTCAACAAACAATCAAAAATCACCCCAAAATAAATTACTGGCATTTTCAATGGAAGCACAACATCATTTAATTGTACTGTACATAACTGATTTAGAGTCACATCACTAGAAACTATCACGGCCTCAGTCTTTTTCAAATTAATAGACAGGGCCGGCTGTTCTATGTAAGTCATCTACTATAATAAAACTCACCCTCAACGTTCTGAAGACAACGTTCTGAAGTCACTCAGTCACTCCCTGAAGGGTTCATGGATTCATGGTGGTGAAGCCAGAACACTGACCATGTCTCTCTGCCCCGCCCTCGCATGACGGACCAATCAGAAAAAACACCCTCAACATTCTGAAACACAAAGGACCATCACAACACCGTTCCCAGGCAACACTAGGCAACGTAAGACGGACCAATCAGAGGAAACTACGTGACAATAAGGGAGGAGCATTCCCCAGCAGAATGGCTCATTATCTGTGCAGCACGGAGAGCACAGAACCACCGCTGGAACGAGAGAAGAATATTCCTGCTGTGTGGGTATGTGCAAAAATTTACATTTACATTTCACCAACAGAAAGACCCCCCTCCACAAACCTCCTTGACAGACAAAACCACACACACACAATACAACAGAAACACACCCTCAAAGCCACACACCAATCCAACCCACTTTGCCAGCACAGCACAGCACAGCACAGCACAGCACAGCACATCCCCCAACCCCCAAGCAAAAAACAAAACAAAAAAAGACACACATCAACAACCTGCACACACACCGCACCCTCACTCACACGCACACACACACACACACACACACACAAAATAACTCTGACACATACACACACACACAAAAAAAAACACATGCTAGTGCCCGTTTCATTGGTTTTGGAAACAGGCCTTTTTTACTAGTGTCATATATTACCTGAAAAAACGAAGCAATATTCGTTGATTGAACTCCAGCTCATGTAGAAAAGGGAATATAAATCATGATATCATTGTCATCCAAATGATAAAAGACCCCCCCCCCCCTCCCCAATTTTTATAATGTCATATATAAGGGCTAATCTATATCTGTATTCATTTCTATTTCTATATATCTATATCTATACAATGCAGAATCCTGAAGTCCACCCTGCTTATTTTTCATGCCGATGTTTGCATTCCTACTCTCACCTGCTGGGCTTGTCTATTAAATAAGTCTGAAACCAAACCAAAACAGTTAACCCAATCTCTAGTTGATACAGACAAAGGTGAATTGCATGGTCAAAGGCAAAAGAAATGTCTAAAAAGATCATTATATAGGCCACAGCATCCTTCTCTGATCCCTGTAGTAACCAAACAGAAAAGTGGAAGACAAGGTATTGAATTATATGATCTGGGATCATTTTATTTTTTTGTTACATTTGTACCCTGTCCTTTCCCACTCATGGCAGGCTCAATGCGGCTTACATGGGGCAATGGAGGGTTAAGTGACTTGCCCAGAGTCACAAGGAGCTGCTGCCTGTGCCTGAAGTGAGAATTGAACTCAGTTCCTCAGGACCAAAGCCCACCACCCTAACCACTTGGCCACTCCTCCACTCCTCCACTGTTGCTACTATTTGAGATTCCACTAGCAACATTCCATGTAGAAGTCGGCCCTTGCAGATCACCAATGTGGCCGCGCAGCCTTCTACATGGAATGTTGCTAGTGGAATAGCAACATTCCATGTAGAATCTCCAATAGTAGCAACATTCCATGTAGAATCTCCAATAGTATGTCTAAAAAGATCATTATATAGGCCACAGCATCCTTCTCTGATCCCTGTAGTAACCAAACAGAAAAGTGGAAGACAAGGTATTGAATTATATGATCTGGGATCATTTTATTTTTGTTACATTTGTACCCTGCACTTTCCCACTCATGGTAGGCTCAATGTGGCTTACATGGGGCAATGGAGGGTTAAGTGACTTGCCCAGAGTCACAAGGAGCTGCCTGTGCCTGAAGTAGGAATTGAATTCAGTTCCCCAGGACCAAAGTCCACCACCCTAACCACTAGGCCACTCCTCCACTCCCTATTAGGGCTATTTAAGACTGGGTGAACACTATCTTTATTTAATAAAGGAGTAACAATTCTAATCAAAAACAAGATCCACTCAATACGCTGCCAACAATTTTATTTACACCATCATCTGTATAAGCCACTTTTAATTTTGGTGCATCATAATTATAAATGTAGGCATTTCACGCATCACTGCAGTGTTTATTCCATGCAAGAGCCAATTAAGACCTTTAGGAGCCCTTTTATTAAAGAGGGGGAAAATCTGGGCTTCACGGGTTTTAACGTCAGACTTTCCACGCACTAAGCACAGATTTAATGCCTCAATATTTTAGGGCTTTTAAAAAAAAAAAAAATTGGAGGTTGTACATAGAGAATGACATGGGGCCAAAGTTTGTACCCATCTCTGCCCTGTCTCCGCAGGGCCGGTGCTAGGATCTCTGGAGCCCCGTTTGTGCTCCCTCCCCCCCCCCCCCCCCCCCCCCCCGTCCACCATCTCCTTTCTCTTTTCTCCCACTCCCCTTCTCCCGCCCCGCCCCTTTTTCAGCCCAGTGGCTTAACAGGAGAAGAACAAAAGTTTGGGGTTGTTTTTTTTAACTCAACAGCTTTTTAATTTATTTGAAAGCATCCCATATGTAGATATAAATATCATGAAATAAAATTGAATATCACTAAAACTGCTTTAAAACATTATTGTAGCTGGTGGAAACAGCACTGATAAAGGCTGTATTTCGTGCTCCTTTTTCTACATTGTTCTATAAATACAG
Source organism: Microcaecilia unicolor (assembly GCF_901765095.1). Classification (NCBI taxonomy): domain Eukaryota; kingdom Metazoa; phylum Chordata; class Amphibia; order Gymnophiona; family Siphonopidae; genus Microcaecilia; species Microcaecilia unicolor. The sequence goes on from NC_044034.1 coordinate 24,312,603, forward strand.
TAATACATGACCAAATTTCAGTGAGGATATCCTGTTTGCTGATGGGTTCATCTTAACTGTTGTTGTAATCTGCCTTGGGAAGCCTGATGTTATAAAGATTGGAAGTAAAATGAAACTTTAGAGTGGTGGACTTTGGTTCTGGGGAACTGAGGAACTGAGTTTGATTCCCGGCACAGGCAGCTCCTTGTGACTCTTGGCAAGTCACTTAACTCTCCATTGCCCCATGTAAGCCGCATTGAGCCTGCCATGAGTGGGAAAGCGCAGGGTACAAATGTAACAAAAATAAAATAGATACTATTGGAGATTCTACATGGAATGTTGCTACTATTGGAGATTCTACATGGAATGTTGCTATTCCACTAGCAACATTCCAAGTAGAAGGCTGCGCAGGCTTCTGTTTCTGTGAGTCTGACGTCCTGCACATACGTGCAGGACGTCAGACTCACAGAAGCAGAAGCCTGCGCGGCCACATTGGTGATCTGCAAGGGCCAACTTCTAGTGGAATAGCAACATTCCATGTAGAATCTCAAATAGTAGCAACAGTGGAGGAGTAGCCTAGTGGTTAGGGTGCTGGACTTTGGTCCTGGGGAACTGGGTTCAATTCCAACTGCAGGCACAGAGCTCCTTGTGACTCTGGGCAAGTCACTAAACCCTCCATTGCCTCAGGTACAAATAAGTACCTAAGCTGCATTGAGCCTGCCATGAGTAGGAAAGCACGGGGTACAAATAAAAAAAAAAAAAAAAAAACCTCTCCTTTCATTGGGGCACAGCAAATCACATCTTCACCTCATCTCTTTTGTACAAATGGATTATTCTCTTTTGAGCATGTTTCAGGGACAAGTGGTTTTCATAAGTCAAAATAATAAAAATATTTTATTTCATGCAGATCTCTCATTTGCTTAAACATAACTAAATGGGCGATATGCCTCTAAGACCGAACAGAGAGGGTAAACAGCATACATAGAAAGTATACAGACCAAAAAAGCAACACTGGGCCTTCAAGACTGAGACAACAGGAGTGATTGATAAGCGACCCGACACGGGCCCTGTTTCGGCGTGAAACAACGCCTGCCTCAGGGGTCAGGGTTAGGTTGTAAGTGGTTTGTAATGTGTACCTGTCCAATATCTCCAAAGAAAGCCAGGTAAAATCTTTACCTGGCTCGCCTGTCTCAAAGGACAGCCACAATGTAGAGTTTATAAACTCCTGTAGTAATCTTGTCTTTTTGTCGGGTCACTTATCAATAAATCACTCCTGTTGTCTCAGTCTTGAAGGCCCAGAGTTGCTTTTTTTTGTCAATATGCCTCTAATGCAGTTTATACTGCCACGTCCCCCCTGCCACCATCCCACTCCCGCATCCCATAACCCCCACACACTACACAGTCCTACCTCGAAGGGCCCGCTCGCCCTGGTGGTGTAGTGGCCTCTGCGGCTGTGGGGGCAGGAAAGAATCCCACTTTTTCCTGCCTGCTACTACTACTCTGTCTCTTGTTTGCTCTTCTGTGCTGCGGACGCCGCCATGCTGAAAAAACAGCTGCCAAGACTTCCGGCGGCAGTCACGCGAGCCTGCCATTGGAAGCCTCACAGCCATTTTTAAAACAAGGCAGCGCTGCCTGAGGCGCAGAAAAGCAAACAAAAGATGCAGTAGCGGCAGTGGGCAGGAAGGAGTGGAATTCTTTCCTGACCCCACAGCCGCAGAGGCCACTACACCACCAGGGCGGGCCCTGGCCTTCAAAGGCTGTAGTGTGTGGTGGAAGTGGCCAGTGGAGCGCAGCACAACGGGTATGCATGGCAGTTTCTGGCGCCCCTTGAATGTTGGCGCCCCCTGTGTGCATACCCTGCTTACTGCGTTCCCTGTGTCCCCGCAGGCTCTGTTCCCATCTGCACAAGCCTCAAACACTTATTTTATATTTCAATCTTTTTTAATTAAAGTATAAAACGTAGATGACGGCAGAAAAAGACCTGCACGGTCCATCCAGTCTGCCCAACAAGACAACTCATGTGTGCTACTTTTGTGTATACCCTACTTTGATTTGTACCTGTGCTCTTCAGGGCACAGACCGTATAAGTCTGCCCAGCACTAGCCCCGCCTCCCAACCACCGGCTCTGGCATAGACCGTATAAGTCTGCCCAGCACTATCCCCGCCTCCCACCACCGGCTCTGGCACAGACCGTATAAGTCTGCCCAGCACTAGCCCCGCCTCCCACCACCAGCTCTGGCACAGACCGTATAAGTCTGCCCAGCGCTATCCCTGCCTCCCAACCTCCAGTCCCGCCTCCCACCACTGGCTCTGGCACAGACCGTATAAGTCTGCCCCGCACTATCCCCGCCTCCCAACCTCCAGCCCCGCCTCCCACTACCGGCTCTGCTATCCAATCTCGGTTAAGCTCCTGAGGATCCTTTCCTTCTGAACAGGATTCCTTTATGCTTATCCCACGCATCTTTGAATTCCGTTACCATTTTCCTCTCCACCACCTCCCGCGGGAGGGCATTCCAAGCATCCACCACTCTCTCCGTGAAGAAATACAAATATAAATATAAAAGAGATAATATTCTATACAACTGTTGTCTATATATCACAAATTGAAAACAATAATAACAATGAGCAACTGAAACACCCTCACCCCCGCTACCCGCTACCCTTCCAACTCCAATAATATCTGACTTCTACTTCCCCAAGGAACCCTAATCCACCCTGTTAAAATGTCCAGGGGTACAAAATACAACCCAGCAGAAGAGAAATATGCCCTATGAAGCAGTGTTCTGATTTTTTAATCCATGGATGAATAATAACTCATCAACAATCTCGAGATTCAGTCTAGCTCTCCTGTCTTGCACAGTCCTTCCCACAATAGAAACTGTCCTCTCAGAAGACGTGCTGATAGCAGGAATGCACATGATCCCCCATGCAAGTTTTGCCAGTTTTGGCCAGCACTTTTGTTTGTTTTTCCAAAAGAATCAAAACATCATTGTCTGCATCACTCGAACATAAATAACTGTCCAATTCATTAACAATAGCCTTCAAAGGAGGCATTGTTCCATAAACGTCACTCATAAAACTGCTAACATCCATTTTCATTCTTCCACAGATGTGGTGCTTTCTAGGAATGTGGATTGCGGAGGATCACGAGTTGTTGATGGTCTCGAGTCTTCCATTTCGATCTGGTTTTGGTACAATCCTCTCAAAGACTTGGTTGCCTATGCTTTTACATCATCTGGGAAGATAATTGAATTGTCTTTCAGACGTAGGTGTAGAAGACAGGGCCGCCAAGAGACTGGGCCGGGCCTGGGGCAAGGCTGCCCCCGCCCCCCCTAAGTCCACCACCGAGCCGGGCCCCCCTGAATTCAAATCATAGCGCCTCACCTCGACCTCGCTCCGTGTGAAAGAAGCACAGCAGTGGCAGTCTGCAGATCGCCTCCTTTCGGGCCTTCCCTCCCTGTGTCCCACCCTCGTCTGACGTAACTTGCGTGAGGGCGGGACACAGGAAGGGAAGGCCCGAAGTGAGGCAATCTGCAGACTGCCACTGCTGTGCTTCTTTCACATGGAGCAAGGTCGAGGTGAGGCAGTATGATTTGAATTCAGGGGGGCACGGCCCGGTGGTGGACGGACGGGGGTGGGTGGAGGGGACTGCGGCACCAGGCCCCCCCTTGGAGGCTCAGGTCCGGGGAATTTTGTCCCCCCCCCCTCCCCCCCCTCTCAGCGGCCCTGGTAGAAGAGATTCTAACACTGTGTATTAGATAAACTGGAAAAAAAGGGCCCTTTTACTAAGCTGCGTAAGCATCTACGCAAGCCCAATGTGTGCCAAAATGGAGCCCGGTTACCAAGTGACTCTTGTGTTAATTTCATTTTTGGTGCACGTCTGATACGCATGTCTGAAAAATAAATTTTTATTTTCGGACGCGTGTATTGAATGCACGCCAATTGGAATGAAGTGCATAGGTCATTACTGCCCGGTTACCGCGTGAGACTCTACCGCTAGGTCAATGGCTGGTGGTAAGGTTGCAGACCCTAAATGGATGCATGGCAATTTTCATTTTGACACACATCTATTTTCGGCAAAAATATAAAAAAGGCCTTTTTTTTACAGGCGTGCTGAAAAATGGATCGGTGCACGCCCAAAACCTGCACCTACACTACCGCAAGCCATTTTTCAGTGCACCTTAGTAAAAGGACCCCTGAGCGTCAATTTAGTGGTGGAAATGCTCCTTGATGCCAGCAACAAACCATGAATCTGTTGCAGTAGCAGTAAGATGCTTGAGCAGGAAGGACGTTACAGATGGTAGGAGAAATCTCGGAGAAAATAATCACTGCCATGAACATCCTAGCATCCTGGGCCAACGCTTTCAAGATGAAAATGAACAAATAAAAAACTCAATGCCTAATACTTTCATCACGCTAAGCTGATCCCAACCACCCTGATCACCCCCGACGTTACAATCCCAATAAATGACAATCTAAAAATCCTAGGAGTAACATTAAACAACCACCTAACTTTGGAAACTCATGCAAAAGCCACGACGAAGAAGATGTTCAATATGATGTGGGTACTGAAAAGAGTAAAACCATTCCTCCCACAGAAAACTTTCGGCAACCTAGTACAATCCACAGTACTCACCCATGCCGACTACTGTAACAGCATCTTCATCTTCATTGGTTGCAAAGCCCAAATCATGAAAAAACTCCAAACCGCCCAAAACACAGCTGCCAGACTCATTTTTGGCAAATCACGATTTGAAAGTGCAACACCACTTCGTGAAAAACTTCACTGGCTCTCTCTATCATGGAACGCATAAACTTCAAAGCCCACACAACGATCCACAAGATCCTCCATGGCGAATCTCCAAGCTACACGACCAACTTGATTGATGTTCCAGCCAGGAATGGGTCCAAATCTTCACGTACATATCTCAATCTTCATCTTCCCAATTGCAAAGGCCTCAAATACAAAACCTACTATGCATCCAACTTCTCTGTGATAGGCAGCCAACTCCGGAACGCAATACCTCGACACATCCAAACAACCAATGAACATCTACCCTTCAGAAAGCTGATAAAAACTTACCTCTTTAAACAAGCCTACCCCAACAACCCAACTTAAATGTCGAACCTAATCCACACCAATCGCACCACCCATACTCCTATCCTCTCCCCCACATCTCTTCCTATTGTCCTACTCTTTATAACTGGATCATCTCTTTACACTTTGTACCATACTTTGTGTTATCTCTGTGATACTTGTACCATACCTTGTAAGCCGCTCTGAACCTGCTATCGAGCAGGAAAGAGCGGGGTATAAATGCTATAAATAAATAAATAAATAAATGGTAGGAGTCTGATCAGCAGACAAGACTCTTGTTGCCACATCAAAGGCAGACAAGACACAAATGATGTCACTTAACAGTGCTTCATTGAAATCCAAAAGCAGCTTCTCCAGTTTAGCGTTGAATTCAGTTGCCAGTTGTCTAACATGTAAGTTTTTACATACTGCCACTAGCGTTTTATAGATGCTGTTCCATGTAGTTGGAACAGCCTGTTTCAGGCTAGTCTCAAGCTTTTAGAGAATGACACAGGGACAAAATTTATCCCCATCCCCATCCCTGCAGGCTCTGTCCCCAACCCTGCCCTGGGGGCTGTTCCCTGTCCCTGCCCCATCCCCGTGGGCTCTGTCCCCACAGTTAACCGTAGGTCCCCATCCCAGTATCATTCTCTAGTCATGTACTAATGTTCCCAGGATCATGCAGTACCTGCAAAACATTAATACACGAGACTCTTACCACCTCCTATTTAGGAAGTGCTAAGTGTTTCTAAGTTAACTACTACTACTACTACTACTTATCATTTCTATAGTGCTACTAGAGGTACGCAGCGCTGTACACTTGAACATGAAGAGACAGTCCCTGCTCCACAGAGCTTACAATCTAATCAGGACAGACAAACAGGACAAATAAGGGATGACAAAGACTAGCAAGATTCCGGAATCCCAATGTAGCAAGATTCTGTGCAGAATCCCAAAGAGCAGCAAGATTCCGGAATCCCAAAGACTACTACTACTATTTATCATTTCTATAGCGCTACTAGACGTACGCAGCGCTGTACACTTGAACATGAAGAGACAGTCCCTGCATGACAGAGCTTACAATCTAGTTAGGACAGACAAACAGGACAAACAAGAGATAAGGGAATATTAAAGTGAGGATGATAAAATAAGGGTTCTGAACAAGTGAATAAGGGTTAGGAGTTAAAAGTAGCATCAAAAAGGTGGGCTTTTAGCTTAGATTTGAAGACGGCCAGAGATGGAGCTTGACGTACTGGCTCAGGAAGTCTATTCCAGGCATATGGTGCAGTAAGATAAAAGGAACAGAGTCTGGAGTTAGCAGTGGAGGAGAAGGGTGCAGATAAGAGAGATTTACCCAGTGAACAGAGTTCCCAGGGAGGAATGTAGGAAGAGATGAGAGTGGAGAGGTACTGATGAGCTGCAGAGTTGAAAAAGTTGGCAAAAGAGGCAGAAGGATGTGTTTTTTTTTTTTTTTACCAAAATGCTATTTTTAAACCCATTTTTAGGATGGTTTTCTATGCCATGCATCCAGATGACAAGGGGGGGGGGGTGTTAGGGGCATGTTCGGGGTGGAATTTGGGTGCTCCCAAAACCTGGATATTTTTCTGTCATAATAGAACAAAGCAAAAACGTCCAGGACTAAAAGTTGGGCATTTTGTTCTAAACCTGTTTCAATCAAGACTAATTCACAAAAAGGTGATCTAATGACCAGAGGACCACTGGAGGGAGTAAGGCATGACTTCCCGTTACTCCTTCAGTGGTCAATGACCCCCTTCAACCCCCAAAGATGTGAAAGAAACAGAACATACCGGTCTCTATGACAGGCTATTACAGCAGCAAGCAGGTCTTTGGAGTAGCCTAGTGGTCAGTGCAGTGCACTCTGGAGAGGGGAACCCAGGCCTATATCCCACTCTAACTGTTACATTTGTGGTGGAAAATGTCAGTTCTCCAAAACTCACCAAAAACCTACTTTACCTACATATAGGTGACACCTGCAGGCATAAGGGCTATTGTAGTGGTGTACAGTTGGGTACAGTAGGTTTTTGGTGGGTTTTGGAGGGCTCACTATACAATATAAGGGAGTAAGGGTGAGATGTGTACCTGGGAACTTTTATGTGAAGTCCACTGCAGTGCCCCCTAGGGTGCCCCACTGCTCTGCTGGGATGTCTGTGTGGCCAGTCTACAAAGAATACTGGCTCCTCCTACATCATAGTAACATAGTAAATGATGGCAGATAAAGACCTACACACTCCATCCAGTCTGCCCAACAAGATAAACTTATTTTACATGGTATGTGATACTTTATATCCGAGTTTGATTTGTCCTTGCCTTTCTCAGGGCACAGACCGTAGAGGTCCGCTCAGTACTGTTCTTGTACTAAGTTCTGAAGCTAACATCGAAGCTCCTTAACATTTACACTCCAGCCCATCCCTATCTATTCAGTCACGATCAGGGCGTAGACTGTAGAAGTCTGCCCAGCTCCCGTTTTGTTTCCAATTACCGGAGTCGCCACCCAATCTCCGCTAAGATTCCATGGAACCATTCCTTCTAAACAGGATTCCTTTGTGCCCACGGGAGGGCATGCCACATATCCACCACCCTCAATTCATGTCCTCTAGTTCTACCGCCTTCCCATCTCCGGAAAAGGTTCGTTTGCAGATTAATACCTTTCAAATATTTGAACGTCTGTATCATATCACCCCTGTTTCTCCTTTCCTCCAAGGTATACATGTTCAGGTCAGCAAGTCTCTCCTCGTACGGTTTGCAATGCAAATCCCATACCATTTTCGTAGCTTTTCTTTGCACCGCTTCCAGTCTTTTTACATCTTTAGCAAGATACGGTCTTCAAAACGGAACACAATACTCCAAGTGAGGCCTCACCAACGACTTGTAGAGGGGCATCAACGCCTCCTTTCTTCTGCTGGTTATGCCCCTCTCTATGCAGCCTAGCATCCTTCTGGCCATGGCCGTCGCCTTGTCGCATTGTTTCTTCACCTTTAGATCCTCCGACACCGACACCGACACCAACACCCCACGGTCTCTCTCCTGAGTCGAGCTTACTAATCTCTCCCCTCCTATCCGGCATCTCTCTTTTGGGTTTCCGCACCCCAAGTGCATCACTCTGCACTTCTTGGCATTAAATTCAGCTGGAATTAAGAGTAAACCAGTAAAGTGATCTTTGTTTGATGGCTATCCATGTGAGCCTTTCTCATGCTGCGAAACGGATCCACAAGACAAGTTAAACCCTGTTGTTCGAGGGTGAAGTATTAACTGAGTGGTGCACACACAATGTGATTTGATATCCTGTCAATGGTGAATACTGTGAGAGCTTTGATGATTACCATTTTAATGATTTGGATCAAGCAAGATCCGTGAGTTAATGACTCACAACGGGAGAAGTTAAAAGACAGCAAATTTTTGAATGGAGTACTGATGCAAGCAATGGACTCTAGTTTAAATGATAATGAGGAATATCTTTAATGTAGGAATTATATGTGTGCATAATATACACCGTTGTTTTTCATTGAGTGGATGATGATGCGCATGACATGTGGAAGTAAGCTGCATGGTGGTCGGACTGTCCGTTCACTTGTCTCTTAGATTGTAAGCTCCTTGAGCAGGGACCGTCCCGCTATGTTAAATTGTACAGCGCTGCGCAACCCTAGTAGCGCTTTAGAAATGTTAATTAGTAGTAGTAGTGTTTGGAGTAATTAATTAACGTGCAAATAAAAGAATTATTTTATATGATTAATAGGTGAGTAGAGTACCATTTGTATTACTGATTTATAGCTATTGTACTTTCAGAATAAGCTATTTCCCTCAGTTAGAAATAAGATTAAATTTTAACTGCCAGAACCTCGACCATTCGGAGATCCATTCTCATCGTTTCTACTCCCTCCAGGTTATCCACTCTATTGGCTATTAGAAACATCCCAATGGCTATTAAAAACATCCCAATGGCTTGTTTTTATGCGGTTTTCTCTTGGACTTTGGTTGTTTGTTTGTTTTTCACTTGTCTCTTAGATTGTAAGCTCTTTGAGCAGGGACCGTCCCTCTATGTTAAATTGTACAGCGCTGCGTAACCCTAGTAGCGCTTTAGAAATGTTAAGTAGTAGTAGTAGTTTTCAAAAATGGTCCAAAAACTTAGATGCACCGGGCACAAAAACAACTGGCAAATGGCCAATTTTGAAATAAAAAGATGACATTTTTCTGGTTCAAAAACGGCTACATTCGCAACTTAAGTTTTGAAAATTTCTAGCAAAAAGTCCAAAATCAGATTTAGACATCATATCGAAAATGCCCCTCCAAATGATTAGAAAAACACTGAAATCCATGTTGGATAATGGGTTTGGCAAACTGCAATGAAAGAGTTAAAGGCATGCTAGGTACAGGAAAACATTCTGTGGTGCCCCCCCCCCCCTTCCTTTGGTGCCCTAAGTACCTGTTTATTTTTGTTATTGGTTAATCCAAGGGGTTTTTTTTTGTTACATTTGTACCCCGCGCTTTCCCACTCATGGCAGGCTCAAAGCAAGCATAGGTACACAAGCAGGTCTGCTGGGTTAAACATGTATTCTGAGGCCCCACCCCCACCCCCACCCCCACCCCAAACTCCACCCTGGCAATGCCTACATAGGGAAGCATATGCATGATGTCCTGACAAATTTCACTTAGTTCATTTCCTACCTGTATAATCTGGCTTTACATGTAGAAAGCATTTCTAAACCTCTCCTCCCTGTTAAAATGTTAGGGCATCTGTGCATCATTTACACAATACTGTTCAATTCAGCAATATGGACTCCAAGAATAACTACTGTGAGGGAAAGGGGGATTTCTGTTATCCAAAGAGTTTTACAGCACAAATACAACTGGAGGAACCCAGCTTCATCCATCACTTTAAATTCTAACCTAGAAAATAAATCCCTTTCTATTGTCAAGCAAACACTGGCACTCCTGAATCGCTGGGGTGTAGCTTTTGTTGTGCATGCATGCCAATTGAAATGTGGCATTTGCATAAATGTATTTAATTAAGGATTTAATTAGGGATCTAGTCAAAGAATATTCCCTCCCATCTTATGCCCATACTGAGATTCATATGAGGACCCCTTTGGCTGTAGACTTTCCTTTTCATAGCTCCCTTTCCATTTTCAGAATTATGCCATTTGAACAGGGATGCCTGCTTGTGTTTAAATCTTGTTTGCACAGAGCACCTGGGGCTTCAGCCCTGCAAAATTACTTGGCCCAATAAATGGTTGATAATCTGGAAATCATTGGCCCACAATCATTTTTTTTTCTTTTGTACTCTAAAAGAAAGGATTCTGGTGAGAGTGGAGATATATGTGGCTTACCCTGTAGAGATTCACTTAGGGGCCCTTTTACTAAGCCGCATAAGTGTCTATGCGCGCCAGGGGAATAGCCAGACTTCAGCGGGGGGGGGGGGGGGGGGGGTCCGGAGCCCGAGATGAGGGAGCACATTTTAGCTCCCCCGGCACCGCCGACCCCACCCCTGGCCATTGTCGTCACCCCCCCCCCCCCCCCCCCCGCCGCCACCAGCACCACTGACTTTGACCCCCCCCCCTGCCGACGACCCTCTCGACCCACCCTCCCACTGCCAACCCTCCCCCACCGTCACCTACCTTTGCTGGCAGTGGACACCAACCCCCGCCAGCCGAGGTCCTCTTCTTTCTTGGTTCTGGTTCTGTTTGTGAGTCTGACGTCCTGCACGTTGTACGTGCAGGATGTCAGACTCAGAAACAGAACGAAGGAAGAAGAGGACCTCGGCTGGTGGGGGTTGGGGTCCCCTGCTAGCAAAGGTAGCAGACAGCGATGGCGGGTTGGCGGCGGGAGGAGGGGTCGAGAGGGTCATCGGCAGGGGGGTCCAGGGCCAAATCTACAGGGGCCCAGGCCCCCACAGCCCCACGTAGCTACGCCCCTGATGAGCGCCCAACGCTCGCCAAAATTCAGTTACCGCCTGGCTACCACTTGGCTCTTGCAATAATTTCATTTTTGGAGTGCATCTGATACGCACATTTGAAAAATAATTTTTATTTTCGGACATGCGTATCAGAAGCGCGCCAAGTGGCATTTGACACAAGTAGGTCATTACCGCCCGGTTACCGCATGAGTCTTTACCACTAGGTCAATGGCTGGCGGTAAGGTCTCAGACCCAAAATGGACGTGCGGCCATTTTGATTTTGCCACACATCCATTTACGGCAAAAATTTTAAAAAAGGCTTTTATTCCAGTCGCGCTAAAAAATGGTTCAGCGCGCACCCAAAACCCGCACCTACACTACCGCAAGACATTTTTCAGTGCACCTTAGTAAAAGGAACCCTTACTTTGCTGTTAAAAAAACTTGCTTTTGCCTTTTCAATGGTAGCTCAAGGCGAGTTACCTTCAGATCCAGTTAGCATTTCCGCCCCCTCCCCCGAGGACTTGCAATATAATTTTGTACTTGAGAAGGCTGACCTGTCTTGTCCTCATTGGGTTTTGAACCCTGGCTTTTTTACCTGCTGCTCTAACCGCTAAGCTACTCCTCTGCTCCAAGAATGGGGCTAAAGGTGCAAACATTTGGGGGGAAACTCAGCTTTATTAGCATTCCACTTGGAGAACAGTATTGTTGGAATATTTTCATGAATACATTTTCATATTTATTGAGGGCTTTGCAGAGGTTCTAGGGTTAGGAGGCATCTGCAGTAACCCTTCAGTGCTGTCAGGAAAGATAGATCATGGGCAGGACACATTTTGAAGTGCCTGGGGAATAAAAGCATCCATTCACTCTGAATTTTAATCAGCTAGCACGGAGGAGGATTTATATTCAGGATATCAGAATCACAAAGGAATAATTTGGATCACCTGTGGATTTTTTTTTAAACGCGTGAAATGTTTGATTGCTTATGGTGGTTTTTAGGTAACGTATAGCTCCATATTTTTAAAATGTATGGCATTAAAAGCTTTCAGAAGGGAGAAAGGGATTCAAATGACTATGGTTACCAGGAAAAGAATACCTCACATTTTGAATTATTTACCCCCCTGAAAAAATCTCCATAAAAATGAACTCTCTCCCTGCAAAGAGGAGTTTGGTGGGTTAGGTTGAAAGGAGACCAAAAAGCTATCATGTTGAATTGTTTTCAGCTCTTTCCCCTAGCAGACCTGGAAAAAGTTATAAAAAGAAACCCTGACCAGTCCAGTGAACCAGATGGCAAATTCTGTACACTGGAAAGCAGAAGATTTCTTTTTTCTATTCTGCCCTTATCCAGGGAGGATTACAATAAAAACATCCATTAGAATTTATACGCACCATGTTGTAGAATACACTTAGAAATTTGTGCGCATAAATTCTAATTAAAGCCAATTACTGTTGCTAATTGGTTGTTTAGTACAAATTATCGGCGCTGATTGGCTTGTTAAGTTGTGCACGCTAATTTGGCCACATGGTCAAATTACTGCGCACACCTAAAGGCGCCATATATAAAGAATTTGGGGGTTAGGCACAATTCAATAACTGGGCGCCTAAGTGTTATAGTGAATAACTGAATAGGGAATGTTCATATGGGAGGGGCATGAGCGTGTCATGGGTTGTTTCGACTTCCGAAGAAGTTGAGAATGTTGCAGAATGCTGGAATTCAATTACTAGAGGGTGTAGGTTGGAGGGAACATGAGGCACTACTGTATATTCAATACCACTAGTTACCGGTTGAATATCAATCATTTTATAAGATTTTGATTCTGGTGCAAAAATATTATGTTTCAACTAGAACTTTAAGGTCAGCTAGTGGGTTTTTGTTGGCGCTCCCGTAGTATCACAAGCTCGGTTGACAGTTACTAGGGAAATCGCCTTTTTTTGGCTTGCTCCTGTTCAGTGGAACCAGCTTCCATTGGAGTTGCGAAGGGAAGTTTCATTAGACCAATTTAAAGTGAACCCAAAAGCGTATTTTTTTCAAAAAGTGTTTGGATCGGTTGACAGATCTTTGGCAGTGTCACTTGGAGACCCGTGAAAATAATCAGATAAATCTATCTAGAGTGTAACGTTGAGTGTGAGATTGATTCTATTCTATTTATATTGGCGTTCTTTTTGGTTCACTGATTATTTAGGGTGGTATATCAAGTACCGTGTTTCCCCGAAAATAAGACACTGTCTTATATTAATTTTTGCCCTGCTTTCAAACAAAAATTTGCTAGGTCTTATTTTCGGGGGAGGCCTTATATCTACCAATTCAGGAAAACCTCTACTAGGTCTTACTTTCGGGGAAAGGGTATTTTAAACAAACCACAGGAACTCTTATGCATCTTTTGCTAGAATGTCCTAATCTGGTATTGTTCTGGGCAGATGTTTGGGATAAGTTGCAAAGGATTTTTGGATTTCAGGACTCTTTTCTACCAAAGTATGCAATCTGGAAGTCAACTAGACTGAAAGCCCACCTCTTTAACATTGCTTTTGACTCGTAACCACTTGTAACCACTCGCCTCCACCTACCCTCCTCTCCTCCTTCCTGTACACATTAATTGATTTGATTTGCTTACTTTATTTTTTGTCTATTAGATTGTAAGCTCTTTGAGCAGGGACTGTCTTTCTTCTATGTTTGTGCAGTGCTGCGTATGCCTTGTAGTGCTATAGAAATGCTAAATAGTAGTAGTAGTAGTAATTTGCACCCCATTTATATTTGAAGAGAGCGATAAACTGCTTTTCGACTTCTTGGTCTCTATTGCGTTGAAATTAATAATATCGCATTGGAAAGACAACTCTCCAGTCAATGTCATTCTTTGGTGGAATTAGGTCTTATTGTACAAGAAATATGAGCAGCTTTCAGTAAATGATATCCCTGGGTCTCATTATGGTTCTCAGAAATGGAAAACTCTCGACCTCTTTCTGTCATCAGCTGTCTAATTGTATTGCCTAATGTTTGATCTCAGCTTAATTGAATAGCATTGTTTTGTATAGTTTAAGTTGTTGGGTTTTTTTTCTTTTGTTTGCTGTATTTTTGAAAACCTCAATAAAAATATATATATTTTTTAAGTATTTTAAACTATTAAACTATTCCAGCACATGCTTTATTGAATACTGTCAGTTAGGCACCTAACTCTCATTTATGTGCACCCATTTACTCCTCTGTCAGAACAAGCATAAGGGGTGGTACCTAAATTCAGCACCTAATTGATAACATGCTAGTATTCTGTAATATATTAGGTGCACAAATTTGCCCTTATAGCACCCAGTTTTTAGGCATCTAACTTTCAGTGTCCTTTATAGAACTGCCCCCTAACTGGGTCATGCTGGTCTTTATCTGCTATCATTTACCATTCTACTATCCCTCTGATATTCAGGCCCCAGTGGTCAGTATTTTTTTTTTAAATGCCGACCACTGTATCCAGATATCATCCGAGTGCTATATAGAAACATAGAAAAAAATGTAGATAGATAAAGACCATATGGCCTATCCAGTTGGCCCATCCATGCCATCTACTCTTCCTATCAATCCCTTAGACTTCCTATGTATTTGTCCCAAGCTCTCTTGAGTTCAGATACTCTTTGCATCTCCGTGAATTCACCACCCTTTCCATGAAGATGTATTTCCTCAGGTTACTTCTGAGTCCATTCCCTTTCACCTTCATCCTATGCCCTCTCGTTCTAGAGCTTCCTTTCAATTGAAAGAGACTCACCTCCTGTGAAATATGCCATGTAGGTATTTAAATGTCTCTACCATATCTCCACTTTCCTGCCTTTCTTCCAAAGTATACATATTGAGAACTTTAAATCTGTCTCCATATGCTTTATGATGAAGACCACTGATCATTTTAGTAGCTGCCCTCTAGACCAACTCCTTCATGTTTATATCTTTTTGAAGATGTGGTCTCCAGAATTGTACACAATATTCTAAATGAGGTCTCACCAGAGTCTTATACAGAGGCATCGTCACCTCCTTTTTCCTACTGGCCATTCCTCTCCCTAAGCACCCAAGCATCCTTCCAGCTTTTACCATTGCCTTTTCTACCCATTTGGCCACCTTAGGTCATCACATGCGATCACAAGATCATCTAGGCAATCAGATAATAATAGAACAGCCTTTTTTTTTTTTTTTTTACATTTGTACCCCGCGCTATCCCACTCATGGCAGGCTCAATGCGGTTTACATGGGGCAATGGAGGGTTAAGTGACTTGCCCAGAGTCACACCAATGTGGCCGCGCAGGCTTCTGCTTCTGTGAGTCTGACGTGCAGGACATCAGACTCACAGAAACAGAAGCCTGCGCAGCCTTCTACATGGAATGTTGCTAGTGGAATAGCAACATTCCATGTAGAATCTCCAATAGTAGCAACATTCCATGTAGAATCTCCAATAGTATCTATTTTATTTTTGTTACATTTGTACCCTGCGCTTTCCCACTCATGGCAGGCTCAATGCGGCTTACATGGGGCAATGGAGGGTTAAGTGACTTGTCCAGAGTCACACCAATGTGGCCGTGCAGGCTTCTGCTTCTGTGAGTCTGACGTCCTGCACGTATGTGCAGGACGTCAGACTCACAGAAACAGAAGCCTGCGCAGGTTTCTACATGGAATGTTGCCCAGAGTCACAAGGAGCTGCCTGTGCCAGAAGTGGGAATCGAACTCAGTTCCTCAGTTCCCCAGGACCAGAGTCCACCACCCTAATCACTAGGCCACTCCTCCACTTTTCTCTATCCTGTCTTTCTTGGGACAGTACCTGATGAGCAGACAGAATATCACCAAGCATTCAAGCTCCATTTCCAGACTGGTACTACTTGAGGCAGACTAACCAGATTTTCAGCAGCATTATTTTTTTTATTTATTTTTGTTACATTTGTACCCCGTGCTGTCCCACTCATGGCAGGCTCAATGCAGCTTGCATATTTGTACCTGGGGGCAATGGAGGGTTAAGTGACTTGCCCAGAGTCACAAGGAGCTGCCTGTGCCTGAAGTGGGAATCGAACTCAGTTCCTCAGGACCAGAGTCCACCACCCTAATCACTAGGCCACTCTTCCACTGAACAATGCCACTGAAAATCCAGGCATGGACCGAGTCAGTGGAACTTATCCAGGTAGGAGCCATCCCTACCCAGAAAGGTCCCAGAAATTTTGACTCTATGCTAGTAACACTAATTCTAATCTCCTAAGTCCCCCTTTCCAAGTCTTATTACCAAGTCTTCAATCTACACCACCATCACCAACACTAGCAAAATCACTGAACAAAACAGCCACCGTTCGATCATTTGTGAAATCCAGATTATACTTCAAAACAGTTACTTTTGTTTTCACAATTCTACATGGAATGGGCCCAGACTACATGTACACGTTAATAGATCTTCCACTGAAAAACACCTTAAGGGGTGCAAGGAACTTCACCCTGTTATGTGTTCCCAACTGCAAAGGAGTAATTTACACATCCATCCACAGTGTTGGGTTTCCTTCTTGGCAACCAAATCGTGGAACTCCTTGCCAACAGACATAAGATAGATAATCGACTACCTATCCTTTTGCAAAAAACTGAAATCCTACCTCTTTATTAAATTCCTACTAGAAGATGGTTAACCTACTAGAACAGATCGTAATATGATGGTCGTAATAATATGAATCACTGTACTCTGTTCACTCCTATGGCCAATTCCTTGTCATGTACACATGATCACTTGTATAACCTGATTCCATGATTTGTATATATCACCTAAAAACTATAAGCCATGTCTGTGTAAAGACTGATTCCACTGATTTGAAAACATCATTCAGAAATTGTAAGCCACATTGAAATGACACTGGTCGGATAACGTGGGATATAAGAACCAATACATGGAAATGGAAATCACTGAAGGTTGGGTTTTAACCATGCACATCTATATGGATTTCCCTTCCTTGTCTTATTACCAAGTTTTCAGACAATCTACATTACCACCATAGGTAGAAAAAGCACAGAACAAAACCATGCTGCGGACACTTGGGTTTTAACCATGCGCATCCATACAAGTTTCCCTTCCATGTATTATCAGCAAGCTTTTCAATGAATCCATACAGCTACAAAGCTGGTGGAGCAATGGAGCAAATCCATGTGCATTTGTCAGCATTGGAGCAGACGGCCAGAAATGCACGGCCAGTAATTACTCCCTACCATTATCTGTTTAAAAGCTGGCTGCTTGATTATATGGGAGTTATATCTAAATCCTAATCAATTCAAATAAATTCAGTAAAGATCAAAAAGCCAAGGAAGACACAGCAAAAGAAGAAGCTTCAGTGTATGTCTTTTTCAGGCACAGAGTTAAATTTAGAAACAAGATCATACACGAAGCAAATTTTAGATGGATAGTCTATAAGTGTAATCAAGAAAATGGAATCTTAAATCAGCTATGTGGAAAACTCACAAAACAAGTCTGATACTGTAAAATATGTCTGTTAATATTTGTACAGAGGAAAAGGCCGGTGGGTTCAAGGACAATAAATTGAAGGCTGGCTATCCTTTAACCTCTCTCTCTCTCTCTCTCTCTCTGAACAGAAGAAAGCTCTGCAAAAGATACTGTATAAAGAGGCACCTTGATTCAGTGCGGACTCTGGCCAGACATTAATAATGTGATATTTAAGTGACACCTGCATTTACCAGCAATCACAAGACAGTTCAGGGAACCAAAGGTCCCCCAGCAGAGCCTGGAATCTTTAACAGGACATTCACTTGGAGAAACATGCCGGCCAGAGAAGATGACTGTTGTAGAAAGCTATAATTTATTAATTGTGAGGGTTTGCATCTCTGCCAGCCGAATGCTTGCAATTCTGTTTGGGAAGCCAGGCTTTTGCAATGAATGAATGTCCTGTGCACCACAGAACCCGAGAACATGTGAAACAACTGAACATATATATATATAACCATTTCAGTGACAGATGTTTCACTTATATTTACTGTCACCTACCAACATTTGCTTATTTCCGATCTGACGAAGAAGGGCAACCTTCGAAAGCTAATCAAGAAATGCATTAAGTTATGTCCAATAAAAAAGGTATCATCTTATTTTCTTTTCCATGTTTTATTTTGTTTGATTTCTATAGATTCTACATGGAATGTTGCTATTCCACTAGCAACATTCCATGTAGAAGTCAGTCCTTGTAGATCACCAATGTGGCCGCGCAGGCTTCTGCTTCTGTGAGTCTGACGTCCTGCACGTACGTGCAGGACGTCAGACTCACAGAAACAGAAGCCTGCGCAGCCTTCTACATGGAATGTTGCTAGTGGAATAGCAACATTCCATGTAGAATCTCCAATAGTAGCAACATTCCATGTAGAATCTCCAATGGTATCTATTTTACTGTCATAGTAATGCTTGAATGTTTTCACTTATATACACTGTCAGCTAGCACATTTGCTTATTTCCGATCTGAGGAAGAAGGGCAACCTTCGAAAGCTAATCAAGAAATGCATTAAGTTATGTCCAATAAAAAAGGTATCATCTTATTTTCTTTTCCATGTTTTATTTTGTTTTAATTCTATTGATTACCTTTAAAAGTGGACTAACACGGCTACCACACCTCTCTAAAGCAATGAGTGAAACCAACATTTATGAGCCAGTGCTCTGAACCGCCAGCTCTTCCAAAGTTAATGCCACAGCTTTATAACAGTCTTTTTGAGTGTCTCTCATCAAAAAGCGAAGGGATTTTAGTTGCTTTTCATTCGGTATTGCCAATTCAGACACAGATCTAGCAAAAGCAAAGTGTAAAAAGAACATTTACTAGACGCTGAAAACCAAACATCAACAGAATTGGAGTAGCCTAGTGGTTAGTGCTGTAGCCTGAGAACCCGGGGACCTGGGTTCAGTTCTCACTACAGTCACTTAATCCTCCATTGCCCCAGGTAAAAATAAGTGCCTGCTTTGATTGTAACTGCAAAAAGGTGGTATACCAAATCCCATCCTCTTCCAAATATGAAAAAAAGGTAAGTTAAATTGCAAAGGTAGGGGTATTTAACCCCCTTCCCTTCCCCACTCCAACTGGCAATGAGTAGCTTGTAACATAAATGAAAGGAATAACACCCAGACAGAGAGAATACACAGGACGTTTTCATAATAGTACAGCCAGCAACCACCACATCCCCTGGGTTTCCTCAGGCCTATCATTTCTTGTAGATTCTGCGGAAGGAGCTGTCACCCGGGCTTATTCTTTGTGTTCCTTACATGGCTCTGCCAAATTCCCCACCCTGATAATATATAATGGATTCCAATTATGCCATGCCCTGTTTAACCTTCTGAACCTTAATGCTACATATCTGCTTTTCATTACTGCTAATCTGATGTAGGTGTGGCTGCATAGATTGTCAGAGCTACAGAAAAAGCAATAAGCATTTTCTCACAGTGACCGCCCGGAGATCTGCATTTCAACCAGGCTCTGAAACTCTCCTTTGCTAAAGAAACGCACGGGTCCCTCTCCTAAGCTGCATTAGGTGCTAATGGACACCTGCCACAGGAAAACTGGACTAATGCAGAGCGCGCTAAAGCAGCCTGCGTTTTGCCACCTGCACGCACTAATTGCGTGGTGTTCGTTTTTTGTATTGTTTGGCAGGGGGCGTGGCAGGGGCAGAGAACTGGCATGGATGCACTAAGGGGCCTTTTTTTTACTAAGCAGCGGTAAGCCCACCGCGGGCTTACCACATGCCAATCCGGAACGACCGTCGGGCTACCGCAGGAGCCCGGCAGTAGTTCCCACCTCTAGCGCATGCCTTTTCCGGTGCTACCGAATTTGATCCTAGTTTTGTAGCGCTGGAACTTAACTGGCGGTAATCGCGGCCCGGTTACCGCCGGGTTACTGTGGGAGCCCCTTATTGCCATCTCGACGGATGGCGGTAAAGGCTCCCCGCTGACATGGCCATGCGGTATGTAATTCACTTACCGCACGGCCATTTCTTTTTACAGCCTTTCACCCACTGTGGTAAAAGCGGGCCTCGGCGCGCATGAAAAACCCACGCTGATGCTGGCGCAGACCCCCTTTTACTGCAAGTTAGTAAAAGGACCCCCAACATGCTAACATAACACGGGAGCCATTAGTGCTTCCTAAATAAGAGGTGGTAAGTCCTCCCGCGTTTATTCTTTTTTAATGGCCAGGCATTAATGCTGACATTAGTGCAGAGCCAGAAATGCAGCAAACAAACAGCCCTTTTTGACAGCCATGCTAGAAACAGGCTGTGGAGGGAATTTAGTAACCGGCATTGAAAAATTTCAGTGATAAGCATCATTCTATAAAGGGCACGTGCCTTATAGAAACATAGAATCATGACGGCAGATAAGGGCCAAATGGCCCATCCAGTATGCCCTTCCTCAGCAACCGCCAACTCCTCCTTTTTCTAAGGGATCCCACGCACCTGTCCCCCATTTTCTTAAATTCTGACACAGTCCTCGTCTCCACGACCTCCACCGGGAGTCCATTTCACGCTCCCACCACCCTATCCTTGAAATAGGACTTTCTTAGATTCCTCCTAATTTCCTAATGCCCTCTCATTCCAGAGTTTTCCGTCATTTGAAAGAGGCTCACCTCGTGTACCTTAACGCTACTGAGATATTTAAATGTCTCTATCAGATCCCCTCTTTCCCACCTCTCTTCCAGCGTATACATGTTGAGGCCCATAATATAGAACCGGGTTTCGCACAGATCCCATGCCTAGTTTTTGGGTACCGGACTTACGCCTACTAAAACCTGCTGTAAAGGCCGGCACCCAAGTTAGGCGCAGTTAGGCAGTATTCTGTAAATCCACAAACAAATGTTCTGAATGCCCCCAACATGCCCATGGCCATGCCTCCTTTTCAGATACACGCCATGGGAGTTTTGTGCCCTGCCATGTAGAATAGTGTGCATCCAGATGTACATGCAAATTTTAACGAGTGCAAATTAAAATCAATAATTAGATATTGGCACCCAATTATTGACAGTTCAGAGCTCATTATCCGATTTATTTGAATGTGCATCTCGGAAGCGCGCTCAAGGCTAGACTTGTAGCTTGGGATCCCATATATAGAATCTGAGGATTAGTGCACAGGAAAGGCCTGCGTAAGGATAAGTACATAAGCACCGCCACGCTGGGAAAAGACCAAAGGTCCATCAAGCTCAGCACTCTGTCTCCGAAAGCGGCCAATCCGGGCCCCAAGAACCTGGCAAAAACCCAAAATTTAATATTGATCAACGGATGCACTAAGCCATTAACTAGCATAGCTTGGTAAAAGGGCCCCACATTCAGCAGTAGGGATCTTTGAATGTTGCAAGCTGAAAACTCAGTTCACCCTTCCTGTTAGCAACTCCAGCTACATTATGCACCTCCCCCAGATTTAAATGGCAGCCATTCTCTCCCAGCATCACAATTCCTCTGTGCTAACTTGAAATCAGTTTTAAAAGAAAAAGAACCAGCAAATTGGTTGGGTACAGATGCAAATCTGTTATAGCCCTTCTGCTCCAGGAGAATGTTCATTCTTTGCTGATGCTGCTTCATTTTATAGGAGCAACACCAGAACTGGCCAAACATGAGGGATTCTGTGTGGGATCATTCCAGTCTACATGGGTCCCTTATTGGGTAAAGAGGGCCAGATGTGCTAAGCATGGTGTGTTTGTTTTTACATTTGTACCCCACGCTTTCCCACTCATGGCAGGCTCAATGCGGCTTACATGGGGCAATGGAGGGTTAAGTGACTTGCCCAGAGTCACATGGAGCTGCCTTCTTGGAGTACCTAAAATAGGAAGAATCCCTTTAGTGCTTCGGGTCTTTTATTAGGCAAAGGGATGCACAGAGATGTAACCTGTTGAAGCTACCAAGTGCATTCCTCGCAGTCTCCTCTGTTCCATTTACTAGCCCTTAAATTAAAGAAGGTATCATCTCTTCCCAGACCCTTTCCTATTTCTCTAGGAGGTCACTTTTTTTATTTTGAGGTTATAGATGCTCCTCCTCCTTACCTGTAGGAGGTGCCAGGTCCCCTTTCCTCCTTGATTTGCCTGTTCACGGCATCGGCCACAGCCCGTCCTTTGCCCTCACGTGGCCCTGATTGGGAGTCCTTTGCCGGTGAAGGTCCTGCTTTCCTCTCCTGGCCCTCTGCTACCTTCTCCTGGGGCTCAGAGCTCTCATGAGCTCGCAGCTTCTTGTCAGCGGGACCATCAGCAGTAGGCTTAGGGATCCAGGGATGGTCACCCCGCCGTGGGATGGGCCAGGCTTTGAAATCCTTCTTGTACTGTGTCTCTCGTTCGAATGGGGTGCCTGAAGGCTGGTACTCACTTTTGGGTTTGCAACTGGGCTCTGGCTTCACCTTCCAGGGCTTGTAGTCCTGTCGCATGACTGAGCCCAGGGGACATACGGTAGTACTCTGCTCCACTGGCGGCTCCCCAAGGCAGGGCTGTGTCTGTATGGCATGAGCTGGAACAGGACTGGGGCCTGCAAGAGGTGGTGGTGCTGGTTGAGCACTGTTGGTCACCTCCGAGTACTTGGTGAAGACCAAAGGCACTGCGATATCCGCCTTGTCCAGCTGGTTCCAGAATCGAGCGATGCAGCAAGCCCTGGTGATACAGGGCCATGCCATGCTGCTGGTGGAGTTATCAATTTTTGCTCCTTAAAAAAAAACCTATTTCCCCAGCTGCAACAACAGTCCTTTAATATATATATATATTTAAATATGATGCAGATAAGGGAAATAAAATCCAAAGTTACTGCTACAAATCTGCAAAACTGGACTTTTGCAATATTTACTGCAAAGGGTCAATCAGTTAAGACAAACAGATTTCAAACGTGTTTATCCTCGACCTTAAATCCAGAATATCAATAAGAATTCATCTCCTTCCTCTCCACTAAATTAAGCCATGGTGCCAGCAACGAAGGAGGCGACGGGGAGATGGCAGGATTCCCTTCCCCGCTACAGGCTGCCCGTGTGTCTGCAGCAATCAGGACAAGCCTGGTGCGATGGGAGAAGAGATCGGGAACATTGCTGCAGGAAGGGACCCCACCCACTTTGCTGTCAGCATCCTCGGAAGATGCTGAGGGGCCAAGTAACGTTGCAGAAAAGATCACCTACCTCCGTCAGCACGCAGCGTCTGAACTGATGCGGGGAGGGAAGGAGGCAGCCTGCCCTCTTAACCCTCTCCTCTCCGCAGACAAGGGAACCGGTGGAGGGGGGGGGGGGGGAGTGCAGAGAGGGTGCTAAAGGGATCTAGTACGATTTGCATGTAATCCAAAACTGCATTTCGCTTAGTGATTGTCGTGCTTTGCAATCACCAAAGCGGGGTTGAATTAGCTCAGGTCTCGGACAATATTTTCAGGACCACGGGGCCTGGACAGATCCCATCAGCCATGAAGAGGAAGGTCGGAAACAGCGGAGTGTATAGAAGAAGTAAGAGGGCTGCGTGGCGGCTTTGATTCTCCATACCCACAGCTCGCTGTGCAACCTGAAATTTGGATTTGTAAGTTCTTCAATGCAGCTATCTCTAAACGCGTGAATATTATTCTACATCTGCTAAATAGTGTCTTCGTCTTGATCCCCGACTGGGAAACTGACCCTCAAGATATGCAGAGGCGTAGGAGCCAACTTTTCAAACTGATTGGGGTGTGCTAAATCCAACAGAAATGACCTTTCCCTGCTCTGGAGATGAGTGAAGGCAGGAAAACAGCTTAAACGTTCAGCAGTGCAATTCGGCTGCTGAAAGTATGTTAGGGGGGGTAATTTTCCAGTGCATTTTTCACATGGAAAGCGTGATGTGCATGCAGATGATGGCTTTATAAGATACTGTGGGTGGATGCACTTGTGCAAATAACAGCATTTGGTGGAGCTGGGGTGCGGTTGTGAGGTATAGGCACACAGAATAGGGATGCCCACATTTATGTGTCCTTTGTTCCCGTAAATATATAGAACACGTGCACATTCCTTGGCCGGCCTTGGTTTCCATTATCGGCGAAAACCGATGCCAGCCATCTGAAACCCGGCCATCTCTGACATTTGGCCGGCCCCCAACCGTATTATCGAAATGAAAGATGGCCGGCCATCTTTTTCGATAATACGGTTCGGGACCTCTCTTTGCGGCGCCGGCCATATAGATGGCCGCCCATGTAGATGGCCGGCGCCATTCGATTATGCCCCTCCATGCCATATGTCATATTGTTATTTGAATATTTTTACTGGTGTAATTCTCTAGTGCTTATTTTTGACTTATTCTTGTTGTACACCACCTTGACTGAATTCCTTCAAAAAGGCAGTAAATAAATCCTAATACATAGAATAAATAAATAATATTGTAAACCACTTTGATGTCACATTGAAAGGCAGTATAACAAATGCAACAAAATAAACACGTGTATTCTATAATTTACCCATGTAACTGTGAGTCCTGCCCATTTTAATGCCCACCTGTAAAATACATGCTATGTAAGGTACACGCATATTTACAGAATAGCACATAGGCAAGCATCTGGTGTTTTCACACACACCTAGTGTGTATATGGTACAGCAAAATACTCAGTGTACCTGAATATAACTCACATTGAGCTACTACCTAAAAAGGTGTGAGCAAAATCTAAATAAATAAATACTAGTTTTAGACTCAGTTGCTACTATTTGAGGTTCTACATGGACTGTTGCTAGTGGAAGAGTGGCCTAGTGGTTAGAACACTGGTCTTATAATCCAGAGGTGGCCAGTTCAAATCCCACTGCTGCTCCTTGTGATCTTGGGCAATTCACTTAACCCTCCATTGCCTCAGGTACAAACTTAGATTGTGAGCCCTCTTGGGACAGAGAATTATCCAGTGTACCTGAATGTAACTCACCTTGAGCTACTACTGAAAAAGGTGTGAGCAAAATCTAAATAAATAAATATATGGAATGTTGCTACTATTTGAGATTCTACATGCAATGTTGCTATAGTGGAGGAGTGGCCTAGTGGTTAGAGCACCAGTCTTGCAATCCAGAGGTGGTTGGTTCAAATCCTACTGCTGCTCTGTGTGATCTTGGGCAAGTCACTTAACCCCCCATTGCCTCAGGTACAAACTTAGATTGTGAGCCCTCCTGGGACAGAGAAATATCCAGAGTACCTGAATGTAACTCACCTTGAGCTACTACTGAAAAAGGTGTGAGCAAAATCTAAATAAATAAATAGCAAGATTCTAGAATCCTAAAGAGTAACAAGATTCCATGCAGAATCTCAGAGTAGCAACATTCCATGTAGAATCCCAAAGAATAGGAATGGAGGAGTGGCCTAGTGATTAGAGCACCAGTCTTGTAACCCAGAGGTGGCTGGTTCAAATCCCTCTGCTGCTCCTTGTGATCTTGGGCAAGTCACTTAACCCGCCATTGCCTCAGGTACAAACTTTGATTGTGAGCCCTCCTGGGACAGAGAAATATCCAGAGTACCTGAATGTAACTCACCTTGAGCTACTACTGAAAAGGGTGTGAGCAAAATCTAAATAAATAGATAGTGTTCTGAACATTTATGGTCATAACTGGTGTACAAATGTTACCCCCATGAATACACGCACATATTTGCACCTGGTTCAGAGCAGGCGTAAATTTGTGCCAGAACATTTGTGGACTACTGAGGATATTTCTGGGAAACTATTTTATAAAGGCACATACATGCCCTGCATTGCCTTAAAAAATAGGGATACAAAAAGCACAAATTTGGAAATG
Organism: Microcaecilia unicolor; assembly: GCF_901765095.1. Lineage (NCBI taxonomy): Eukaryota > Metazoa > Chordata > Amphibia > Gymnophiona > Siphonopidae > Microcaecilia > Microcaecilia unicolor. The sequence continues at coordinate 24,338,278 of NC_044034.1, forward strand.
TTTATAGGCATCCTGTTATTCATTTATGAAATAATTTGTTTCCTGTCAAAACTCCAAGGTTCATGGCAGGTTACAATCAAATATTTGTAGGCAAAACAACAAAGCACCACATATATTTAGTGGGTTACAACATTTTCCCAGTGGCATAGAATAATACTATGATTTCTTAAGGCAGACTAGGAGAGAAGCCAACAATTATACTAAACCATGAAAGATAGAAAGCGTACCTAAAAAGAATAGGTGTTCAGTGAACAGAAGAACATAAATTTTGCTATACTTGGACAGACCAAAGGTCCATCAAGCCCAGCTTCCTGTTTCCAATAGTGGCCAATCCAGGTCACAAGTACCTGGCAAGATCCCAAAACAGTACAATACATGTTATGCTGCTTATCCTAGAAATAAGCAGTGGATTTTCCCAAGTCCATCTTAATAATGGCTTATGGTCTTTTCTTTTAGGAAATTATCCAAATTATTTTTAAACCCTGCTAAGCTAACTCCTTTTACCACATTCTAACAGCGAATTCCAGAGTTTAATTACACACTGAGTGAATAAATATTTTCTCTGGTTTATTTAAATTTATTAATTTGTAGCTTCATTGCGTGCCCCCTAGTCCTAGTATTTTTGGAGAGAGTAAACAAGCTATTCACGTCTACCCATTCCATTTCACTCATTATTTTATATACCTCTATCATATCTCCCCTCAGTCATCTCTTCTTCAAGCTGGAGCCCTAGCTGCTTTAGTCTTTCCTCATAGAGAAGTCATCATTTTCATCGCCCTTCTCTGTGCTTTTTGATGCTTCTGCAGATCCTGCATACTGCACAGTGATTTGAGTAAAGCATTGAGTATTGAAATTTGGGTGTGGATCACAGATCCATGCTGAAACTAATTAGCTAATTAGTCATTAACAATCAATAAATTGGTGTTAACAGGCACTTAATTGACAGCAATTAGGAGTTACACACATATTTGCCCTACGCCCTATTCTATAACATGCACAGCTAAATTTCATAGCCTGCAACTCAAAAGGGGGCATGGCCATGGGAGGGGCATGTATAGGTCAGGGGCATTCCCGGAATTTAGGTACAATGTTTTAGAGCAATATCATAACTGTTGGGTGCCAGCATTTACACTAGCCTTTGGAATGCATAAATGCTCATGCTCAAAGTTAAGCATGAGATACGCACTGAGCTAGTATTTTGTAAAAGTTGTTCCGTGAAGAACACCCTTTGCAGGATACTAGCTTAGAACATATCATCCCGATATGGATTGAGTCCCATGTTCTCCAGTTTCTTTCTGAGTGGTGACATCAGAATATTAAATAGTATGGTGATATGGGGGAGCCTTGTGGAACGCCACATTCTGGGATCCAGGAGGCTAAGAGTTGGTTGGACATTTTTATTATATATGATCTGGTTCTTAAGAAGCCATTTATCCAGTCTGCCACTGTTCCACTGATTCCCATGTTGTCTAGCAGGGTCATTAATGTTGTGCAATCCACTACATCGAATGTGCTTGACATATCAAATTGTAGTAGTAGGAGTTTCTGACCTTTGCATATTAGTCTTCTGAATTTTTTTATGAGCATGGTTATGACTGTCTTCATGCTGTACTGTGGTCTAAAACCTGATTAGGAGTTTTGGAGGGTTGAGAATTACATCAAGTATTCCGTTAATTGTTGTGCTACCAGGCCCTCCATTGTTTTGGTCAGTAGTGATATTGAAGCTACTGGTCTATAGTTTGTGAGTTCGTTGATTTTGCTAGTGGCATTTTTTGGGATTGGGGTGAGTATGATGTTGCCCTTATCCAAGGGGAAGTGACCATTCATGAACATGTATTCTATATGTTCCGTGCAGCATTGGATGAACCAGTCTGGTGGATTTTTCGTCATGTAATTAGGACAGCTGTCTAGTATGTATTTAGCACGTGCATACTTTGTTAACATTGTTTTGACTGATTTGATTGTGTGTATTTTGATGGAGGACCGTATTCTGTCTGCCTTGATATGTGTATGAATTCTGTGAGTGATGTTTGTGGTGCATCAAGAGTCGATCTTATTTTTGTTATTTTTTTACTCAAAGTATTGTGCGAGTTTGTCTGCCATTGGGGGGATCTCATTTGTTGTTAGTATGTTTTGGGTGTGTAGTAGGTTGTTCATAAGTTCATATATTTTTTCATGTTGATCTGTTCTAGGTTCATATATGTGTTGTAGTAGTCTGCTTTGGCTTTCTTTATACTATGTTTACACGTTCTTAAGGCTTTTCTCCATGTTCAATTCTGTTTTGCTTTTGGACCACTTTCTTTCTAGATTCCTGCAAAGTATTTTCATCTCTATTAGCTCATTGTTGAATCAAGAGTTAGTTTGGTTTTTTGCTTCTTGTTTTCATTTTGAGTGGTGCTATTTCGTCCAGTGTGTTTGAGCTTAATTCATCCCAATTCCCTATGAAGTGAATGGTGTTTTGTGTGATGTCCGTTAGTTCATTCTGTGCTGTTCACCAGAAGTTATTGTTGTCCATCTTCCCTTTAGTTATAAAGTTTTGTGGTTTTCTTTGTTCCTTTTTCTTCCCATTTTCTTTCCATTAGAGAGTTAAACTGAGTTTGCTATGGTCTGACCATATCACTTCTTTCCATTTATGATTTTCTAGTATATGGTTGTTGTTTGTTGAGATCCTGTATGCTAATATATCTAGTATATGGCCTTTTATGTGAGCTGATGAAGCTTCTAGTGTTTTGAAGTTCCATTGGTTTAGGAAGGCGGTTAGATTTCTTGTGTTGGGGTCATGTTGACTTTCTAGGTGCAAGTTGATGTCTCCTAGGAGAAGGACATTCGTGAAATGTACGCATGTGTTTGATACAAAGTCCATGAAGTCGTCTTGAGCATTCATCCAGCTTCATGGGGGACGGTAGACGAGTAAACAGCATACTGGACCTGATAGTATATCATCTGTGATTTTGCATGCTAGGGTTTCAATTGTCGGGGATCTAAGTTCAGCAACAGGCTTTACTATGAAGTGGTCATTGTATATTAAGGCAACCCCTCCTCCTTTTTGTTTGGTTCTGTTGTAATGTTTGATTTTATAGCCTTGTGGGCATATGTCGAGGATTGCAGGGTCATCTTTGTGGTGCAGCCATGTTTCTGTTATGAATAGAAAGCATAATTTGTTCAGTTTCAATCCAGTCTCTGATGATGTTTTCCTTATTTACTACTGATCTGGCATTTATGTAGCCTGTCGGAATGTGAGCGTATTACAGAACTTAGCCTGACCAAGCCTGAACTGAAGGCCTGTGTTTAAATCTCTGATTCACCATGGTTCAGTCTCGGATAGTTGCAGGAATGTCAAATTTGGTTCATTTGAAAAAGCATGAAATTAATTTTTGAACACTGTCGGTGTGGTGGGGGTATATGGATATATATGCACTGTCAGATGTCCCATTTAAAATTCACTCATAGATTTGGAAAGGCATTTTAGAAAAGATGTTTAACAAAGAAATAAGGACGTCCAGGTTTATTTATTTATTAGGCTTTATTTACTGCCTTTTTGAAGGAATTCACTCAAGGCAGTGTATGGTAAGAATAGATCAAACATTAGCATGCTGTGCGCTGTGAACCATGCTAAGCAGTTCATTATTATGCAAAATGAATAATGCAGATTGATTTAAACCATATAAGCATTATTCATTGAATGTTAACTCCCTTTCCCCCTACCCTAGATCTCTGGTTAATGAACATGTTCCAAAGGATCCTGTTTAAGATGTGTACCAGTAAAAAAAAACCAAAATTGTCCATCCCCCCAACCCCCTCATTTCCTTCGTTGGCAGTCAGACTCACAGAAACAGAAGCCTGCGCGGCCACGTTGCTGATCTGCAAGGGCAGGCTTCTACATGGAATGTTGCTAGTGGAATAGCAACATTCCATGTAGAATCTCAATAGTAGCAACATTCCATGTAGAATCTCAAATAGGGAAAGGGAAATGGGACTTGATATACCGCCTTTCTGAGGTTTTTGCAACTACATTCAAAGCGGTTTACATATATTCAGGTACTTATTTTGTACCAGGGGCAATGGAGGGTTAAGTGACTTGCGTAGAGTCGCAAGGAGCTGCAGTGGGAATTGAACTCAGTTCCCCAGGATCAAAGTCCACTGCACTAACCACTAGGCTACTCCTCCAGAGGCATGATGGGGCTGTTCCAAAAAGTTTATAGAATAGCACTTAGGGGTGAATTCTATAAATTGAGCCCAAATAATTGGTGCCAAAAATACTCGCTTAAGCACTATTCTATAAGCTGTGCCTGAAGTTAGGAGTGGTTTATAGAATAGCTGCTTAAGTGCAGGGATCGCACGAAAATTGAGTCATGTCCATTTGCACCAACGAAAACGTGGTGCAAATGCCCCCAACCTAAATTTACGTGCAGTTCCCCCTTATTCTATAATGGTGCACAGAACTTGAATCCACACCCATGCTCCGTCCCGAAACGCCCATGACCCTCCCGTTTCCACACCCCCTATTCTGGGATGTACGTAAAATGTAGGTGCATACGTTAATTGAATTCAATTAGCACTAATAATTGTTTTTTTAAAGCCAATTATTAGCACTAATTGCCTCGTTATTTAATTAAATTGTGCATGTCAACAGGGCACGCACCCAAATTTGCATGCACAATTTTGGGCAACTGTTATCGAATTAAGGGGTTTGGGCTAGATTCTATATAAGGTGCCTGAAACTTCCATGTGGGAAAAAAATACACCTAAGCGTATTCTCTAAAGCACGCCTATATTTTATAGAATAGGCTTAATTTCCATGTGGTATATAGAATACACCAAGCGTCTCTCCCCACGACCAAATTTAGTCACGGCCATTTATGCCATGCTTTACTTGATGTAAAATCCCGAATGCCTAAATTAGGCATAGAGTAAGTGCATTCAATAACAAAGCACATAGATTTGGGGAACTCCTATGCCCCGCCCATGGCCATGCCCCTTTTCAACTACGCAACTTAGAATTTAAGTGTACCATGTTACAGAATACACTTAGCGAGTTATGAGCGTAAATCTTAATGCTATTACTACTACTACTTAGCATTTCTATAGCGCTGCCAGGGTTACGCAGCGCTGTACAAGTTTAAACATGGGGAAGGACGGTCCCTGCTCAAGAGAGCTTACAATCTAAAGGGTGTGGCCAATTAGTGCTGATAATTGCTTGTTAATATTCAATTGACAGCGCTGATTAGCTAGTTAACCAATTAAATTACGCACGTTGTTATAGAATTACTTCCACATAGAAATGAAGGCACGATATGTAGAACCCCGGGGTTAGTGCTTAATTTTGGGGGCGCTAAATTTTCAGTGCCTTCCTTGGATTCCCTCCATATTGTGCACGTGCTCAGTAATACAGTTATCATTCCTTCCACAGCCCCCCCCCCCCCCCCCCCCCCCATCAGTGTGAATCTGTGAACAGGCGAGAGAATGTGTGTATATGTGAACAACAGATGTGAGTGTATCCGCATGTGGGAGTATGAATGAGAGACTGCAAATATGGTTGCGATTGTACAAGCTTAAGAGAAGGAGGCTTTTTAATTGGGATGTTTCTCCTTTAATACCCAGCACTGCATGACTGATAGAGCTGTGTGTCAGGTCTCTGGCAACAGCAGCAGTTTAGGGTGAAGCAGGATACAGTCCTGGATTCAGCTGCATCATCAGCATTTCAGGTGCTTGAATGTCAGCTATGCTGAGTCATGGGAGCAGTTTGGGACATAGTGGCGGTGATGTGGGTGATCGTGGCACTGTATAACAACCAGTCATTACATTTATTTATTAGAATTTACTACTACTACTACTTATCATTTCTATAGCGCTACTAGACATACGCAGCGCTGTACACTTGAACATGAAGAGACAGTCCCTGCTCGACAGAGCTTACAATCTAATCAGGACAGACAAACAGGACACATAGAGGGGCAAAATGGAAAGATCGTCCAAGTACGAATTAGGGCGTTCTTACGATAACGTCCAAAAATAGACCTGTATAATGGAAAAATAGTGTGGGCGTTTTTCGACAATCGATTATCCCTGTAAGAAAACAATCAAATGACGAGCGCATAAGCGTGACTAAATTGGGCGCCCTAACACGGTCGACTATTGCAGGTGCAAACGACCAAATCACGTGGTGTGAAAAATAATGTACATAGGTGTATCGTAAGTACAATACATGTTGTTCATGCCATCTGGGTACGGAAATATATGAGGAACGCATATATGTGTCAACTACAGACATATCATGCTGCTCCACCCATACTTCCATCATATGTGCCCATCTGAATATCCGGATCTGCATGCACTGTACACCTACTGCTCCACCAAATCTTCCATCATATGTGCCCATCTGAATGTCCGGATCTGCATGCACTGTACACCTACTAAACATGCAGTAAATGCATATTGTGTATATGTGAAAAGGGTCGGGTGGGGTGCGTCATCTATATAAGGCACGTTTCACACTCCTGCAGGCATGTGCACGTCAAAGACGTCTATGCTTACGAGGGCGTCCACGTGCTGATAGCGGCCATATATGGAATGGTCATCCATATATGGAGCTGTGCATGAAACGACGTCCCTCACGCAAGGTCGTCTATATAAGGCACTTCTTTTCCAACACGTGGAAAAATGGCACAACGCAGGGAGCCAAATTTTGGAGAAGAGGAGAGCCTGCTGCTTGTCCGGCTCTGCCTAAGGCACCGCCATCGCCTTTTCATCCAGCACCACCACCTGCCCCCCAGGCTGCAGGCCATGCGAGCCTGGTCCCGCATCCGGGAACGATTGGAAAGGTAAGGTTATGGCCCAACCCCCCTCCCCTCCTGTACCTACACATATAACAGCTCCGTCATCAATGTTACCAGCAGTAACTGGAGTGTCCATGCAAGGATCATGAGTAATATAGGAACATGCACAATCACTAATAATTTGTATGTTATTTAAACGACCACCATTCCCACATCCCTACAAGAATGTATTTCGTTAGGTTACTATCGTCACTATGCTATTAGTGTTATGTGAAAATTTCGTTAGTTATGTGAAGGCCACATTTTCCAACCCCTCTTTGCAGCCAGTGGGTTACAACGCCTCCAAATAGTGCAAGCATGAGACCAATGAAACCTATACCATACTATTATAACATGGTCATGATAACACATATAAAGTAGTTTAACAAGCATACATTAGAATGTATACAAACGGTACTGTCTGGCCTCATGCCCACCTCTCTGCCATCATCTGCATAGGAACCAACTCGGTGGCTGCTGTGGGTGCTTCACCACCCCACCCCCAATATCAAATATGTATGGAGGGAGGGGTCATCTCCACTGGGGGTTCCACCCCCCAAAATGTTAAAAAGGTGGCTCCTATGATTCACTACCAATGGAGGTGCCCCCCCCCCCCCCCAACACTGTAGACCCTCTCTCTCTGGTATGTGAATAGCAAATTAATGTGTGCAGAGGACAAAAAGGACCAACACCCCTGACCCCTGCTCTACAAACTTATATCTTACAGACGCTTTGGAGTCCACCGGGACCTCGAGTCCTTAAGGAGGCGGTTCCGGCGGGTGAGGCGGGAGAGGCCTGAGCTCATCCGGGCGGTGCGAAGGCACCTCAGGGCTCGCCGTAAGTATTCAAAAACAGGACACCTGTACACATTACTACATACATTTCATGAATAAAGCAAATGTGTTGTACAATATCATTTCCCATGTGCCTAATAGCCACCTAGTAAGTAATACCATATCTGTCCCAGATCAAGGATGCAGGTTGCAGGGGTTCTCCCATGAGCATGCTTGCAACGTCCGACCATCCTCCCGAGATGAATGAGATGATATGCCACACTTTACTATTCCCCTTATTGTGGTGGCTGATTACTGTGTCCTGGTACAGCTGCCTGAGGCCCTACTTTTACTGCATGTTATGGCCTAAATCACATAAAAGAATTGTGCTCAACACCCTTCCCACTGCCCCCCCCCCCCAATAACTCCTACAACAACTGCCCATCAACCCCTCGTTGCATTTCACAATGCAAACATGCTGGTCAGCAATGAATTTGGTATGGCCACATGTCCTGCGTGGTGTGTGTCAGAGGAGGGTCCAGGGTTCTGTTTCATGTCATCTGATGCAGCTCATTCCCCATGGGCATAGGCTACGCCTTACCACACCCTGCCCCATGCCACCCAGCTACTGCACTATGCAAGCCATGGTGTATGCACTGATCTCAATCACACTCCTTTTACATACACAGGGCTCCACCAGCAGGAAAGTGAGCGCCAGGATGAGGAGGGCCACCACCCCCAGGAGGAGGAGGAGGAGGAGGAGGAGGAAGAGCAGGAGGAGGGGCACATGGAGGAAGAGGAGGAGCAGGAGCCAGGCCAGGAGGCGGGCCACCAGCAAGAAGAGGAGGAGGAGGACTCGGAGGAGGGAGTCCTCATTATAGACCTGCATGAGGACCCCTCCCCACCTGCAGCACCATCGCCTGGCCCACCTCCATCCCCTGGGCCAGCTTCTGTGTCCCCTGGCCCACCTCCATCCCCTGGGCCAGCTTCTGTGTCCCCTGGCCCACCTCCATCCCCTGGGCCAGCTTCTGTGTCCCCTGGCCCACCTCCATCCCCTGGGCCAGCTTCTGTGTCCCCTGGCCCACCTCCATCCCCTGGGCCATCATCCGTGTCCCCTGGCCCACCTCCAGCCTTTGGGCCGGCGACTGTAGTGCGCCTCCTGCAGCAGCTGGTAGATGGCCAGCAGCAGATTATAGTTGGCCAGCACCAGCTGCTGCAGGAGGTGACAGCCCTACGGCAGGGCAATGAGCAGCTCCAGGGCCCACTAAGGGTACTGCTGGGGCTGCTCATTGCCCTGCTACAGAGGGCCTTACTAAGAGGGCGTGGCCGCCCTTAATTTAAATAGGGGGGCCTGTTGGTGTTGTGTGTGTGGGGGGAGGGAGGGAGGGAGGGAATTGTTGGGGTTGTGTGTGTGGGGGGAGGGAAATGTTGGGGGTTCTGTGGGGGGTGGGGGAGGGAATTGTTGGGGTGTGTGGGGAGTTGTGGGGGGGAGGATGGCATTGTTGGGGTTATTTTGTAGGGGTGGGGGTGGGGATGGGGGCCAAATAAATTTTTGTTATAATATAACTATCAGGGTGTGTGTGTGTGTTTGTCTCCCTTGTGCATTACATATCACCAAATGGTGCTGTTGAGTTGAGAGGAAGGAGGCAGCAATATGCACAGCATTAAATGTGCTGTGTGAATGAGAAGGTGATGTATGTCTGAGAATGTTGGCCAGACAGAACGCCACCTGTTCATTCCAACCTGCATGGCCCATATGTGCAGGGGGGTTGGGCCGGGGAGGCTGGATGGATATTTGTGTTCATTAATAAAAATGGCCAGCCAGCATCTCTCTCTCCCTTCCTCCCTCCCTCCCCTCCACCATACTGACCCACAATACAGAGTGCCATCAATAAGAGATTAATAGTGTACCACGTGTGATCTGCCAGGTACACACTTCCACATAACTCCAGGTACCACATACAAAGTGTTTGCTGTCTGATGGACACATATCCTTACCCACAAGCCACATTGGTGGGGTGGGGGGGGGGGGCAAGAAGGACCTACAATACAAACAGCTGGCTCATATTTTCACATTGAATACATCAGCTATGGTATATAATGCTGAGGAGCAAAAGGGAAACAATGGGAAACCCAATAGATGGATGGTTACTTCATCACAGTTGCAATGTAATACTTGTGTTAGGGAAGGCCACAAATAAAAATGGTGCTCATTATTTGCAGGTGTGATCACACTTTCTCCAGTAGTTGATCAAGGTGTGTTACATTCAAGTATTCTGGGTTTGTGTCAAACTTTGTCGCTGAACTGACTTGCCTTAGGTGGGATTTGAACCAGCAACCTTATGATTATAAGGCTGGTGCTCTAACCACTAGGCCACAGCAGCCATCAGGCTTTAGCCACCACCAGTTACTTTGGGTTGGTACCTGTACACACACCCCTTTCCTTCACCACCACGTCATAGGCCTCAGTGGCACTACCTGTAGCCACCTCGAGCATTTTGTCCAGGCTACCGATTAAAAACAATGTAATGTGCATGTTCCCTACCCTACTACCTATGGAGCAATTTAGGAAGGTGGTCCATAATGTGCTATACACATCCATTGCATTAATCATTCTCCCCTCCCCCGCCTATGGACCTTGAGAATGGGTGGCCACTTCATAAATGGGGACTGGGGTACACCACATAAACAAGGAAGATGGAACCTACCGGGAACCAATACAGCACCTCCAACCGCTGGACCACACCACTGAGGACCTGCCAACCCCACAGTACAGTGCACAGGAACCTGGTGAAAACAGAGCTACCTAACATCTGACTCCAGACTACATACATACAGTGAATGCACACTCCTTGACTATGAGCACAAAGAGAAGAGGTGGCAGACAAATGAGAGCTTACCATGAACGTCTGTTTCAAGACTGTGTAGTGCGCCTTTTATCTTCTGGAACATTAGCTGCACATCTCCCTGATTGAAATGACCCTTACCGAGGGGTGCTTGATTTGGGGTGAGTGTAGCAAATTCGTGGCCCCCACACACTGCCTGCTACAACCAGGCAGAGAGAATGGGAGAAAGGAAGGGAGCATCAGGCGATGTGGAAGACAGGAAACGGAAGGCGTGGTGGCTGAGGGCCAACAATAATTCCCCCCCCCCCCCCTAAATACACAGGTGTACCCAAGCATGCTAAGTGAGGGTAAAACCCTGTAACTGATTATTACGAACATCGGGCAAGGTCTCAGTGCAGGAAATGGCAGGTAAAATGGCAATGAAGAAAGGGAAGGCAGGTGGAGACGCCCATACTTATCTACTCATAATCGAAACCATGTGTTCCTAATCGCTATCTGAGCTGGGCACGCTTAGGAATTATGTGTATAATTGAAAAAGTAGCGCCCAAATCAGAAACGCCTATTCCCCCGTCTCAATGGGCGTTCTTGGCGCCTATATAAACGCCCACTCCGTATTTTCGAAAACACCATTGGTACAATGCCACCACGCATGCCGCCGACCCGGAAGGGTAATTTTCTCGAGGCAGAGGTGGAGCTCCTGGTACAAGAAATTGTACAGCGGCACCGGAGTCTGTTTGCTCCCACAGGGCAGAGGCTGGCAGCAACAGTAAAGCAGCGGGAATGGGAGGCAGTACGGGACAGCCTGAATGCTGTCTTCCATGCTGGGAGAGACGTGGAGGACTGCAAGAGGAAGTGGCGGAAGCTGAGGAGGGATGTTCGGAGGAAGGCGGGGGCCAATCCCCCAGGCAATGATACTGCCAACCTTACACCCATCGAGCTGATGTTGTACTCCCTCCTACCCCAGGAGGGCATCCACGGGATTGGCTCCATGGACACCTCGGGCCAGGCTGAGGACTCGGGTAGGTGTTTCATTATGCAGTTGGGGTATCTGTTGTGCTGCAGTACACTTGTGTTATAGAAGTTGGGGTCAGGGGGAGGGAGGTGAGGAGTGGGGGGCAGGAGGAGGGAGGTAGGTGGGGGTGGGGGTGGGGGGGAGTATCTCTGGCTGTCTTTCTGTATATTAACAGGCCACCTTTATGATGCTGTTGTGACCTGGTAACCCCTACTCACTAGCTCTCTACCCTTACTCCCTATCCCTACCATTGTCATTGGGTTTCCTCTTACTTGTCCTGTGTGCCCATATTTATAGAATTAATTGTAAGCTCTATTTGAGTAGTGGTAGTGGTCATGTGTGTTATAGGAGCAAGCAGACAGGGTGGGTGCTGTGTGTGTGTGTGAGCACCCCCAATATTGAGGAAAGATCATGTAGCTGTGCAGGGAGGAGTGTTGGTCACTGGGCTTAGCACCCCCAATACTACTTTCCAGTTGGCTCCTATGGGTGTGTGTAGGTTACTACTGTGGCAGAACTCTGGGGGCCGTCCTTCCCTACTACTCCCTCCTATTTTCCCATTTTACCAAACTGTGCCTAGTTCCTCCTGTGACCTCTGTGCTCTACTGAGTGTGGGACACATGCATTCAACTGAAGGAGCCTGTAATGGGGGTCATAAAGCAGTTCTATGCAGTTTAGCAAGTCAGTAGTAACACAACACATGCTGCAATGTTGTTCAATTTAACAATTATACAACTAACAGCTTGTGCACAACGTTGTGAGTGGTGTCCTTCTCTTGGCTGCTCATCCACCACCTCTACCCAGCTGCCTGCGGGCCTCTCTCTTTTGTACCCGTGTCAATTCCATTTCTCCTCACCATCTCTTTGCTGGGTCATCAGGTTGGGGGACATACCAATGTATATGAATGCTGAAAGACAAAAGTGGGTTATTTGCACCAACACTATTCCTCTCTTGTGCTATACAGGTGAAGACTCAGAGGAGGCTGGCCCTAGTGGCCTGCAAGGCCAACGCCCTACACCATCCGTCCAGCCTCAACCTCCACAGCCTGCAGCACCAGCAGTCCAGCCTCCACCACCTGCACCAGCTGTGCATCCTCCGCGTCCACCACCACCTGCACCAGCTGTCCAGCCTCTACCACCACCAGCTGTCCAGCCTCTGCCAGCACCACCACCACCACCTGCACCGGCTGTCCAGCCTCTGCCACCACCACCACCACCACCTGCACCGGCTGTCCAGGCTCTGCCACCACCACCACCACCTGCACCAGCAGAGGCCGCACCTCCAGCACCGGAGGACTTTGGTGAGGAGGAGGAGGGCCCAGCTCCCCGCCAGAGGCCATCCGCCCAAAGGAGGCAACTCCTGCGGCTGGCCACGGAACTACTCCGCCACAACGTGCGCTTGGAGGAGTACCGCCAGCAGAAACTGGAGCTGCAGCGCCAAGCACTGGAGGCACAGCAGCGAGCACACCAAGAACTCCTCCAGGCGCAACGTGAAGGCCACCAGGAGGTGCTCCAGCAACTGAGACGGCTGGAGCAGAGCATCCAACACCTGCACCCTCAGGGCACCGCGCCTACTCCAGCCCCCGTGCTGCTGGAGCAGCCCCTGCCATCAACCTCCTCCTCCACTGACCACCAGCAACCACCAGCTAAGAGGTGGGCATTGCGCTCCTCAGCCTCCGCACCCACTCCTGCTGCTCCCATTCTGGGTCCTGTGGCCAGACCACTACAACCAAGAAGGTGGCCCGATTTCCACGGTGCAGCCGAAGCCGCAGGCTGCCGTGGGGATAGGGAGGAGGACACTGGGAGCAGCAGCTCCGAAGAGGGGGAAGAGACTTCCCGTGCAGCACCAGCTGCAAAGGAAGGGCGTGGGAGGGGTAGGAGGGGACGGGGGAAGGGAAGGGGAAAATGATGGGACATGCTGTAGGGTGAGGGTTGGTGGGAGGGGGGTGGGTGTGGGAGGGGGGGGTGGTGGTGGTGGTGGTGGGGTTGACCAAACACATATGCACTGTATGTAAAAAATAAATGCTCACTTACATTCACCTAAAACTTGTTTCAATGAGTCTTTGTCTTGCTCTTACACCAAGCTGGTAGGCATTGAGCTCTGCTCTGTGGGCTGGGGGTGGAGGGGGCTCCTCTTCCAGCTCATCTGGGGCCTCTTCTGGTGGTGGCTGTGGCTCCTCTGGGAGAGGCTGTCCTCTGCGCTGGGCCAAATTGTGTAACATACAGCACGCCACAAAGATCTTGGCCACCTTTTCTGGACTGTAGAGCAGCTCTCCTCCAGACCGGTCCAGACAGCGGAAGCGGTTTTTCAATAAACCAAAGGTGCGCTCAATGATCCCCCGGGTGCTGCGATGTTTCCTGTTGTAGGTTTCTTCTGGCCCTGGTTGTGGGTGGATCAGGGGGGTCATGAGCCATGTCCTCTGCGGGTAGCCTCGGTCACCTTTGCAGAAAAGCAGAATGAGATAGATGAGTGTGTATCGCTTGGAGCAGGTACAGGGGGGGCGGGGGGATTTGGATAGTGGGTTGTGGTGGAGGAAGCCAGGGCGGAGGGTTGCCCAGTGGAGGAGGTCTAGTATGGGTGGTACATGCATGTTGCACTTACCTAGTAGCCATCCACCAATGAACTCCCCTTGCTCGAACCTGCGGAAGATGCCCGAGTGCTGTAGGATGTAGGCATCGTGGCTGGAGCCGGGGTACCTGGCACACACGTCTAATATCTCCCCCTGGGCATCACATACAACTTGCATGTTCATAGAATGAAATGCCTTCCTATTTCTGTAGGTGGCTTCGTGTGCCCGGGGGGGTCTGAGGGCTACGTGTGTGCAGTCTATCACACCAATGACCGAGGGGAATCTAGCAACAGCATAGAAGGTGGCCATGTTGTTGTGCAGAGCCTGGGGGGTGGTGGGGAAAGTGATGTAGTGTGAGGTGTGAGTTATGAAGGCATCCAGGAACTGGGTGAGACAGTGTGAAATAGAAGCCTGGGTGAGGCCTGTGTTAGCAGCTAATACGGATTGAAAACTGCCAGTGGCCAGGACAGAGAGAGCGGAAGTGATTTTGAGGTGGGCAGGGATGGGGTTATTCCTACGTGTCTGGGGCTGAAGGAGGGGTTTCAGCTGCTCACACAGCTGACGAATGGTAGCCCTATCAAACCTGAACCTTGTTAGACACTGCTGGTCAGTGAGTTGTAGGAAGGTGGTGCGGGGCCTAAACACTCGGGGCCGTGAATACCTCCTGCGGTGGGTGGCCTCTTCGTGTAGCATGAATGCCACAAGTGCATTAAGTGCATCCATATCCCCACCACCAGTGCAAGTATTAGGACTAGTAGTCAAACAGCAACACACACAGATCTGTCACTTCCAGGCACTACGCCCCTCTGGCCACTCACTCGCCAAACAGTACAGGCACACAGAGACAAACGGAGGTCAGGGAATACAGTATACACGTGGGAAGAGTGAATGGGGAGGGATAGGGGGAGGGGGAGGGGAAGGGGCGATAGAGCAAAGGAGTAGGAGTAAGGAACGGTGAAAGGGTAAGACACAAAAGAGGCAGGACACACAGACGACCGTCACAGGTACTGAACACGCTCGGCTTTCTCTCTGCAACCACCACTTCAGCTCTTCCACCAACAATATCGCCACTCTCCAACTACACACAATCGCTAATGAGTCTAAAGACGCTTTCCCCCTTGCTCTGGTCGCTTTTATTTCGGGTCCATCATATTACGCCCATCTTCCCGCTCAACCAGAGCCCTTTCGCTATTCGTTATACGTTGTACCCGTCCACGTCGTATCACCGCCCCTAACACGCCCCCGACACGCCTCTTATTTGGGCGTTTTTACGTCCACGTACGAGCGACACGGACGCACTGAAACATTGCTTTCGATTATATGGATTTACTCGTTTTTGTGAGATTAACGTCCATCTCCCGATTTAGGTCGGCTCTTGGGCGTTTTTCTCGTTCGATTATAAGCAGGATAAGGGATAAGGACAAAGAGTAGCAAGATTCCGGAATCCAAAGAGTAGCAAGATTCTGTGTGGAATCCCAATGAGTAGCAAGATTCCGGAATCCCAATGAGTAGCAAGATTCCAGAATCCCAAAGAGTAGCAAGATTCCAGAATCCTAGAGTAGCAAGATTCCGGAATCCTACTACTACTACTTATCATGTCTATAGCGCTACTAGACATACGCAGCGCTGTACACTTGAACATGAAGAGACAGTCCCTGCTCCACAGAGCTTACAATCTAATCAAGACAGACAAACAGGACAAATAAGGGATGACAAAGAGTAGCAAGATTCCGGAATCCCAAAGTGTAGCAAGATTCTGTGCAGAAAGAGTAGCAAGATTCCGGAATCCCAAAGACTACTACTACTTATCATTTCTATAGCGCTACTAGACGTACGCAGCGCCGTACACTTGAACATGAAGAGACAGTCCCTGCTCCACAGAGCTTACAATCTAATCAAGACAGACAAACAGGACAAATAAGGGATGACAAAGAGTAGCAAGATTCCGGAATCCCAATGTATCAAGATTCTGTGTAGAATCCCAATGTAGCAAGATTCCGGAATCCCAAAGACTACTAATCATTTCTGTAGCGCTACTAGACGTATGCAGCGCCGTACACTTGAACATGAAGAGACAGTCCCTGCTCCACAGAGCTTACAATCTAATCAAGACAGACAAACAGGACAAATAAGGGATGACAAAGAGTAGCAAGATTCCGGAATCCCAAAGTGTAGCAAGATTCTGTGCAGAAAGAGTAGCAAGATTCCGGAATCCCAAAGACTACTACTACTACTTATCATTTCTATAGCGCTACTAGACGTATGCAGCGCTGTACACTTGAACATGAAGAGACAGTCCCTGCTCCACAGAGCTTACAATCTAATCAAGACAGACAAACAGGACAAATAAGGGATGACAAAGAGTAGCAAGATTCCGGAATCCCAAAGACTACTACTACTACTTATCATTTCTATAGCGCTACTAGACGTATGCAGCGCTGTACACTTGAACATGAAGAGACAGTCCCTGCTCCACAGAGCTTACTATCTAATCAGGACAAACAGGACAAACAAGAGATAAGGGAATATTAAAGTGAGGCTGATAAAATAAGGGTTCTGAATTTATTTACCCCCCCTTTTGAAGGAATTCACTCAAGGTGGTGTACAGCAAGAATAAGTCAATCATAAGCAATAGACAACACAGCATTAAAAATATTCAAATAACAATACAAAGTATGGCATAGCATGCAACATTACAATGACAACACAATACACAATAAAACATTTGAATAGACAGCATAGGGTGTAAGCAAAGATGGAATAGGTAGATAGATAAGACAGAGTAACAGGAGTAAGAAAATAAGGGACTAGTTAAAGAGAGTTGCAAATGAGGTCGGAAAGGTGCTTGAACATATGAGAAGTATGAGTTACATATCTGACAGGGTCCCTTTTACTAAGCTGCGGTAAAAGGGGGCCTGTGGTATCATCTGCGCAGGGATTGGCACATGGTCACTTTTTTTTTGTTGTTACATTTGTACCCTGTACTTTCCCACTCATGGCAGGCTCAATGCGGCTTACATGGGGCAATGGAGGGTTAAGTGACTTGCCCAGAGTCACAAGGAGCTGCCTGTGCCTGAAGTGGGAATCAAACTCAGTTCCCCAGGACCAAAGTCCACCCACCCTAACCACTAGGCCACTCCTCCACTGTTGCTACTATTTGAGATTCTACATGGAATGTTGCTATTCCACTAGCAACATTCCATGTAGAAGTCAGCCCTTGCAGAACACCAATGTGGCTGCGCAGCCTTCTACATGGAATGTTGCTAGTGGAATAGCAACATTCCATGTAGAATCTCCAATAGTATCTATTTTATTTTTGTTACATTTGTACCCTGCACTTTCCCACTCATGGCAGGCTCAATGCGGCTTACATGGGGCAATGGAGGGTTAAGTGACTTGCCCAGAGTCACAAGGAGCTGCCTGTGCCTGAAGTGGGAATTGAACTCAGTTTCCCAGAATCAGAGTCCACTACCCTAACCACTAGGCCACTCCACTTCCAGGGGGAGCCCTTAAATGATGGGAAACTTGGGGCCCTGTTTACTAAGCAGCGTTATAGGCGCATTAACATTTATAATGCGCGTTAACCATGTACGTGCCTACAATATCCCTATACATGGTTAGCGTGCACGCTAAGTGTAGGCGCTCACGCAAAACAAAGCCCTTAGTATCCTATCTGCTCCTCTCCTCTTCCTCTATGAACCCCCACTTACAAAAGGCCCTCCCCCCCTACTGCAGGCATTCTGTTGGACCCTAACAGGCAGATGATCAAAAGCCCCACGCTGTTCCAAACAGTGCTCTAAAATAGCGCTAGAACAGCACGGGGCGCTATGAGACCTATGATCAGAGATAATGCATGCAAATTTAAGCAGTGCAATTATCTCTGATCATAGGGTAGAAGTGTGGGAGAATTGTGCCTAAGCATGCGCTGAGCACAATCCTCCCGCACTTGTTTGACAGGTCTGGGCTGGAGACCAATGAAAAGAGAAGGACGCCCATCTTTAAATCGGAAGATGGACGTCCTCAACTGCCCTGTTGCAGGGACGGCCAAATTTCAAGGGGGTGTCGGAGTTATAGCGACAGGGCAGTTGAGGACATCCAAAACTTGGACATTTCTGTGATGGGGCAGTTAAGGACGTCCAAAATTGGATGTTTCTATGAGAAAGACGTCTTTCTCATAGAAACATCCAATTTTGGATGTCCTTAACTGCCCGTTGCAGAAACGTCCAAATTTTGGACATCCTCAACTGTCCTCGCTGGCAGGTTTGCTGTAGGGGAGAATGGGGGCCTGCCAGCATGCAAATGCATGCTGGACAGGGCTCACCATTCCTCCCCAATGATCTGCAAACCCTACCGCCAGCTCGGAGCTGGCGTAGGGTTTGTTGTGGCCAGTGACCCAATCTTTGGCGTGCTGGTCGCTGATCATTGGGGATGAATGAGTTAAGCGCTGATTAGCATGCATTTGCAAGCTACTTGCATTAAGAGCCCTCGAGTGTGTTGTATCATGCGCTCGAGGTCTCTGATCATGGGCCAGTAGCAAACGCCGGTGCTAGTATGGCGCTAACAGCCTCTAGTGCCGGCGTTTGCTTTTCTGCCAGCGAGTGTTTATATACCTCTCTTGGGACTTAGTAGCTAGTGACGCTTTGTTGACGGGTGTTGTTTGAGGGCAGGGTGGGTATGAGTGGCCGTGTGAATGAGTGCAGAAGGGCGGCCAATGTTCGGAAACTGCATTTCGCCAACATCCTTACGGCACGTTCATGGCAGACATGAAGCTGTGCTGTGGCCACACTATGAGCAAGGTAGGAGGGTATTATGCTATCATCAAGGTTATCTTGAAAAAAAAAAAAAAAAGAAGAAGCAGAGAAAATATGTTATATAAAACCAGAAAAGCTAAAAGAACCCCCCCCCCCCCAAAAAACAAACAAAAAACAATAAACAAGGATAACATTAGAGAATGACACGGGAACAAAGTTTGTCCCCATCCCTGCCCCATCCCCATGGATTCTGTCTCCATCCCCGCCCTATCCCTGTGGGTACTGTCTCCATCCCCGCCCCTTCCCCGCTCCGTCCCCATGGGCTCTGTCCTCATCTGCAGAAGCCTCAAAAATTATGATTTTATATTTAAATCTTTTTATTAAAGTATAAAAAGGAACAATATGCTGTTCAACTATTGTATATAAAAAAATGACATATAGAGAACAATAATAACAGCGAGCAGCTATAATAACCCTCCTTCCCACCACCCTCTACCCTTCCAAACCCAACAATAGCTGATTTCTACTACCTCAAGGAATCCTAATCCACCCTGTTAAAATGTCCAGGGGTACAAAATACAACCCATTCTGTATCTACAGGGGAGAAATACGCACTATGAAGCTCTGTTATGATTTTTAATCTGGGGATGAATAAGAAGTCATCAACAATCTCAGGATTCAGTCTAGCTCTCCTGTCTTCCACAGTCCCTCCTGCAATAGAAGATGTCTTCTTAGAAGATGTGCTGGTAGCAGGATGTACAGGATCCCCCATGCAAATTTTGCTAGTTGTGGCCAGCATGCTTGCTTGTTTCTCAAAAAAAAAAATCAAAATATCATTGTCTGCATCACTCAAACATAAATAACAGTCCAGTTCATTAACAGGCTTCAAAGTAGAGAATGGCAGTGGGACAAAGTTTGTCCCCATCCTCGTGGGCTCTGTCCCCATCCCCGTGGGCTCTGTCCCCGCCCTGTCCCCATAAGCTCTGTCCCCATCCCCATCCCCGTGGTTACTGCAGGTCCCCGCCCCCGTGTTATTCTCTAGATAATATCCTCTAATAACATATGTCAAATGTAGACAGCTAATATAAGGGATCAAAGAGAAAAAAAAGAGAATGAACGAAGTCCATCATAGAGAATAAACAAAGCCCATCATGGATTTAAAGAAGATCACGACCGGAGCAGTTTAGTTGGACATGGGCATGTTGAATGTAATATGGGGAAACTCAGGAGTAAGGCTTTGCTTTTGAATTTCCTGTTTTGTCCTCCTTGTCTTGTATCTGCACTCCTCAGTTTTTGTGGTCTAAGAAGGAATTGATGTCTTGAATACCAAAGAGCGTGCAAACCGAGTTAGAGTAAACTCACTATACAATTTGATACAAAAACTTTAGCAAGTAGCAGCTGATTCCGTGAACTGCCATACTCAAAGAATTGGCTTTATAACCCCCGAGGCAGGTGCTTTGAATGCCGAAACACGGCACGTGTCGGGTCTCCTTCCATTAAAGTTTGTGCGTTATTCCAACCTTTGAGGGTCTTTTCTGCTTCTTTTGTGTTGCCTATTGGACTTGTGAACTTTTCAACCCTCTCTTCTGCTGCCTAAGAAGGAATTGGTAATGTTCCTTTTCTTTCTTTTTCTTCTTGTTTTCCTGGTTTTGTAAGATATTTCTTTTCCATTTTGCTGTAACAAGTGGTAAACTTGTAATGTTATTGAATAATATTAATTAATTAATAATAATAATAAAACCCCCCAATGAGCCCAGCTACAGGGACTGAAACCGTTTCAGAGTAGCAAAGCTGGCAAAGTCCAAATGAAGACAGGGACGTCCCGACCCAATTCACTGAGTCAGAGATTAAAAGAAATTGCTTTGTCCCAGTGCAAGAGGGAGGCGGGGCAAAGAGCAGTACAACAATGATATTGTTCCTTAAAAACACACACACACACACACTAATCAGATGTATTATTTCTAACTAGAGAGGTGTGGTAGCCGTGTTAGTCCACTCTTAAAGGTTATCAATAGAAATCAAACAAAATAAAACATGGAAAAGAAAATAAGATGATACCTTTTTTATTGGACATAACTTAATACATTTCTTGATTAGCTTTCGAAGGTTGCCCTTCTTCGTCAGATCGGAAATAAGCAAATGTGCTAGCTGACAGTGTATATGTGAAAACCTTCAAGCATTACTATGACAGTAAAATAGATACCATTGGAGATTCTACATGGAATGTTGCTACTATTGGAGATTCTACATGGAATGTTGCTATTCCACTAGCAACATTCCATGTAGAAGGCTGCGCAGGCTTCTGTTTCTGTGAGTCTGACGTCCTGCACGTACGTGCAGGACGTCAGACTCACAGAAGCAGAAGCCTGCGCGGCCACATTGGTGATCTACAAGGGCTGACTTCTACATGGAATGTTGCTAGTGGAATAGCAACATTCCATGTAGAATCTATAGAAATCAAACAAAATAAAACATGGAAAAGAAAATAAGATGATACCTTTTTTATTGGACATAACTTAATACATTTCTTGATTAGCTTTTGAAGGTTGCCCTTCTTCATCAAATCGGAAATAAGCAAATGTGGTAGCAGATAGTATATATAAGTGAGACATCCAAGCATTACTTTGACAGTCTGACAGGGTGGGAGGGTGGGGGTATGCATGGGGACATCAAAGCATTTCATTTCATTGATAGTCTAACAGGATGGGTGTGGGGTAGGTGAGAGGAGGGTAATAAACTAAAATCTGGACCATAAGTATGTTCTCAATGAAATGAATTGACTATACACCATATTTGGTCTTGAAGAAGCCAACCAGATGATCAATGTGGAATAATGTATTAGATGAATAATATCTGGGGATAATCAGGTTAATACCATGCTTTCTTTTTTTCTGTTTACTGTTTAATTGATCTCCTTGTCTTATTTCACTCTCCCTATTTTTCTTCACTTTGTGGTCTAAGAAAGAGAAAGATTGTATATAATCCATATATCTAGTTGGGATTGTTTTCTTCATATCTTGTATTAATGTGCAGTCATCTCTGTATTACTGTTTGCAAGTGACCCTTGTAAAATGAAAAATTATAAATAAACTAGGAAAAAATGCCCGTTTCTGAGGGCAATGAAACGGGCGCTAGCAAGGGGCCCCCTCCCTCCGTCCCTCCGAGCTACTTGCCTTGTTAGTTCGCTGTGGTGTTTCGGTTTCGGGCCTCGAGTGTCATAGCTCCGCCCTCGACGTCATGACGTTTTGACGCGAGGGCGGTGCAGACACTCCAGGGCACACCGGATATCTCGGGCGCCTCAACTTCCGTGGAGGCTTCAGAACGTTGGGGTTGCCTTTTATATAGAGAGATGATTAAAAATAAAAATAATAAAACACACACACGCACAATCTGATAAATTAGCACAAAATGCAGCATAACTACTACAACGATTGAAACTTTGTGTCTGCACGCAGTCTCATTTGAATGGCAGGCTGCAGGGAGACAGAGAAAAAGATAATGTTTTACAGTTAGTGTACGCATTTTTATGCTTGTCAAAGGGTAATGTTGAAAACACGATTTCCTGCATAAATGTCCACGTGGACAGCATGATTAAATTTTGAAAAGACAACGGAAACCACAGGATTAAATTAGGCAGCAAGAGTTTGATGAGTAAACATAGGCAGAATAAGTTATCTGTGTTCCAAAGAGGAAAACTCAAGAGAGATGCAAGCCAAGCTAAAGATTTAGCTATATTCGTTTCTGAAAATAAAACTCTATTTAAGAGTCCTTCTGCTATGCAATGCTTCCCAAACCCAATGGCGTACCTAGCTTGCTTGCCACCTGGGGTGGGTCGCCGCTGCCCATCCCCCCGGGGCGCATCACCCCCACCACCCTTCCTCCTAGCAAGGGAGTGCACGGAGCAGTCGCACAGCTGGTAGAACAAAACTTTTATGCACGAAACAGAGGACATGTGCAGTAGAGAATGACACGGAGACAAAGTTCGTCCCCATCCCCGCCCGTCCCTGCCCCGCCCCATCCCCTTGTTAGTGTTTATTTTGCATTAAAGAACCATTGGAATTAAGAGTTTTGAGTCTCCGCTTGGTTGACGTTAAGATACTGGTTTTACTCTCTGCCAATCATTGTGCTGAGCATTTTTGAAAGGGCAGAACACATGGATTTGCAGGCATTACAGAAACGCAGAAGATGATGGCGGATAAATATCATAAAGCATATCGAGTTTGTCTTTCTTAACTCTTCACATCAACTATTGCTTCGTGTCTCTCACAGACCTTCTGTGCTTATCCCATGCTTTCTTGAATTCAGATACTGTCTTCATGTCCATTACCTCAACACAGAGGCTGTTCCATTTATCCATAACCCAATCAGATCACACTGCATGTGATGCAGACCTGCCAAGCGGGAGACTCCCACTTTGGTGGGTCATCTCCCGCACTCCCGCCAAAGCGAGAAGGTCTCCTGCCTCCTCCTTCCATCCGGTATTCATTTCCTGGCCACTGCTGCTTCTCCTGTTGGAAGGGGGAGTGGTTAAATGGAGAGAGTGGAAAAATGTGAAGAAGGGGACATGAAAAAGGGCTGGAGAGAGCGAGAAGGATGGGGAGAAAGGGGGGATCCTGGCCGAGAGGAGAAAGAGGGAAGACTCTGGAAGGAAGGGTAGGGAGAGAAACAGGAGAGACATTGAAGGATGGGGAGAGAGAGAGAGAGAGAGGACATAGTAACATAGTAACATAGTAGATGATGGCAGAAAAAGACCTGCACGGTCCATCCAGTCTGCCCAAAAAGATAAACTCATATGTGCTACTTTTTGTGTATACCCTACCTTGATTTGTACCTGTCCTCTTCAGGGCACAGACCGTATAAGTCTGCCCAGCACTATCCCCGCCTCCCAACCACCAGCCCCGCCTCCCACCACTGGCTCTGCCACCCAATCTCGGCTACGCTCCTGAGGATCCATTCCTTCTGAACAGGATTCCTTTATGTTTATCCCACGCATGTTTGAATTCCGTTACCATTTTCATTTCCACTACCTCCCGCGGAAGGGCATTCCAAGCATCCACCACTCTCTCCGTGAAGAAATACTTCCTGACATTTTTCTTGAGTCTGCCCCCCTTCAATCTCAAGAAAAATGTCAGGAAGTATTTCTTCACGGAGAGAGTGGTGGATGCTTGGAATGCCCTCCTGCGGGAGGTGGTGGAAATGAAAACGGTAACGGAATTCAAACATGCGTGGGATAAACATAAAGGAATCCAGTTCAGAAGGAATGGATCCTCAGGAGCTTAGCCGAGATTGGGTGGCAAAGCCAGTGGTGGGAGGTGGGGCTGGTGGTTGGGAGGCGGGGAAAATGCTGGGCAGACTTATACGGTCTGTGCCAGCTGGTGGTGGGAGGCGGGGCTGGTGGTTGGGAGGTGGGGATAGTGCTGGGCAGACTTGTACAGTATGTGCCCTGAAAAGGACAGGTACAAATCAAGATAGGGTATACACAAAAAGTAGGACATATGAGTTTATCTTGTTGGGCAGACTGGATGGACCGTGCAGGTCTTTTTCTGCCGTCATGATAAATGGAAAAGGGTAGAGAGAGGGAGACAGTGGATGGAAAGAAGGGGATAGAGAGAGACAGTGGATGGAAGGACCAGGAGGGGGCAGACAGATGGAAGGATGGGGAGAGAAAGAGGGAAAACGTATGAAAGGATGGGGAGAGAAAGACGCTGGATGGAAGGATAGGGAGAGAAAGAGGGAAGACACTAGATAGAAGGGTAGGGAAAGAGGGGAGATGGATGAAAGGATGCAGAGAGAAAGGGGGAGAGACTGGAAGGATGTGGAGAGAGAGAGGGGACACTGAACAGAAAAGGGTTGAGAGATAGAGAGACACTGGATAGAAGGAGGGGGGAGAGAGAGACACGAGATGGAAGGATCAGAAGAGAGGGTAGATGGGTAGAAGGATGGGGAGAGAAAGAGGGGAGCTGCTGGATGGAAAGGGGGAGAAGACAGAGTAATGAAAGACTGGAGAATAAGAGGAAGGAGCATGGGGAGAACAAGGGTGAGAAAAAGATGAAAAGTCATAGATAGATGAAGTAAAAAGAAGGAAATTAAAGAATGGATAGTAAGAATGAATTAAATCTGGACAGAGAGAGAGAGGCAGAAAAATATTGAAGAAAACAAAGAAAAAGGAGAGAAAATGACAAATGGACAGGAAACCCTGGCAAGAGAGTTAAGAGAAGACGAAGGAAAGCAGAATCAAGAGACTGGGAGCAACACAATAAGAAAAAGTAAATGGTCAAACAAAAAAGGTACAGAAAATAATTCTATTTTTAATTTAGTATAAAGTAATGTGGTAGCTGTGTTAGTAAAGGTTAATAAAAGCAAATAAAACACAAAATAGAAAATAAGGTGATACCTTCACTGATTTTAAAAACATTTTTGATTAGCTTTCAGAGACCAGCACTTCCTTCCTCAGGTCAGGAGAGGATGCCATAACAGCATTATACTGACCTGAGGTTTTGGTCTCTGAAAGCTAATTAATTAGTCTATTAAATCAAATATTTTCTGAAATGGCTATGGGTTTGAGGTGTGTCAGGGGGCAGAGCCATGTAGAGTGGATGGAGCCAAGGCAAAGTGGGGCTGGGCTGGGGGCACATGCTAAATCCCAGCTTGCCTTAGCTGGGAGGGGGGAAGGGACACAGCAATGCTAGTACTTCTCCTCAGGATGTGCTAGAGATAAGTGATCTGTCAGTCAAGATGAGCATGATGAGGTCAATGTAAGAAATGTATAAAGACTAGAGAAAAAGGCCCGTTTCTGTTAGAAATGAAGCTAGCACTTTTGTTTGTCTCTGTGCACAATTGTCTTCTCTTCCCTGCCTCCCCCTCTCCAGCCACCCATACCCAGCGATTGTCTTCTCTCCCCTGCCCCCCTCTCCAGCCACCCATACCCAGCGATTGTCTTCTCTCCCCTGCCCCTCCTCTCCAGCCACCCATACCCAGCGATTGTCTTCTCTCCCCTGCCCCCCTCTCCAGCCACCCATACCCAGCGATTGTCTGCTGTCCCCTGCCCCCCTCTCCAGCCACCCATACCCAGCGATTGTCTGCTGTCCCCTGCCCCCCTCTCCAGCCACCCATACCCAGCGATTGTCTTCTGTCCCCTGCCCCCCCCCTCCAGCCACCCATACCCAATGATTGTCTTCTCTCCCCTGCCCCCCCTCCAGCCACCCATACCCAGCGATTGTCTCCCCTCCCCCTCCAGCCACCCATACCCAGCGATTGTCTGCTGTCCCCTGCCCCCCTCTCCAGCCACCCATACCCAGCGATTGTCTGCTGTCCCCTGCCTCCCTCTCCAGCCACCCATACCCAGCGATTGTCTTCTCTCCCCTGCCTCCCCTCTCCAGCCACTCATACCCAGCGATTGTCTTCTCTCCCCTGCCCCCCCTCCAGCCACCCATACCCAGCGATTGTCTTCTCTCCCCTGCCCCCCCTCTCCAGCCACCCATACCCAGCGATTGTCTGCTGTCCCCTGCCCCCTCTCCAGCCACCCCCCCATCTCCAGCCACCCATACCCAGCGATTGTCTTCTCTCCCCTGCCCCCCCTCCAGCCACCCATACCCAGCGATTGTCTCCCCTCCCTCTCCAGCCACCCATACCCAGCGATTCTCCTCGCTCCCCTGCCCCCCCTCCAGCCATCCAGGTTGTTCAGTGGATTCTTTGGGGCAGACAGGAAAGATCCCCCATCTTTCCTGCCCGCTGCCGGCGCTGACTCTCCCGCGGCGCTACTGAATCGCTCTTCAAAATGGCCGCTGAGACCTCAGCAGAAGTCTCACGAGGTCGCCGCGGGAAGTCTCGGTGGCCATTTTTAAAGAGCGATCCGGCAGCAGGGGAGGGTCAGCGCCGGCAGCGGGCAGGCAAGACTGGGGATCTTTCCTGCCTGCCCCGAAGAATCCCGTACACTGCGCAGCACTGTTGGGAAGAGGAAGCGAGAGAGAGGTACCAAAACCACGGGTAGGGGGGTGAAGGAAGCGATGTCACACCTGCAGATTGGGGGGGGGGGGAAAGGAACAAAGCCATCACTTCGCGCAGGGGGGGGGGGTGGAAAGGAGTTGCACTTCCAATGTTCTGAAGCTGTCGCGTCACGGTTTCGTCACCGGAAGGCTTCAGACATTACAAACCGAGAACTTCAGAACGTTGGAGGTGCAAATTATTATTGTAGATATGGCATTTTCATTTAATATATATAATAGGCCCTAGCTAAGATGTATCTAAAAGAAAGCATTTTATAATATCTTAGCTGTTTGAATCATTGCACAAAGGAATCTGTAAGAAGTAGGAACAGGAGAAGGGGGAGGAAGGGGAAACTTTAGTCAGGGCCCCAGAGCTGAAATAGACTATTGCATGAAGCAAGGTCAGAAGGCGGGGAGCTGGACATCTGCAAGATAACTATGAACAAAGAAACTACAGAGGAAGAGAGTGAGAAGTCCCAGCTGCTGTTACATAGAACCCTAGCATACAAGCAGGGGACCATCAGCCAATGAGAAAAACGTAGGGGCAGACACTTAAATGTAACTATAAAATCTGTGGAATCTTATAGAAATCTTTGTGTGTATAGAGGCAAGCTCCAAGTTAGAGCTGACGGAATCCAAACCCAGTCTTGCAGGGATGACTTGAATAATAAATTGCTTAATTTAGCTTTGGTTCATCAATCTGATTTTATGAGTCCTGTTTTTGTATAGGTTCTCAGGTTATATGGGGGCAATTTATAACAGTCAACACACCAGTGCCATCACTGGAGAGAAGTGTTTGGGAGTGAAGGGAAAAATTTAATGCAGGCTCTCTGAGGCCTAGAATGATGATAGGCCCTACTGCAGCCTTGCCCTTGCATGGGTTTCCTAGGTACAGGAAACCTGTGTTGGAGGAATGGGTGGGGCAATGGTAGAGTCTGTGAGCATGTTTGGGATCAGAGGCCTCGTGCTTAATGTATTCCTTTTGCTTCCAATAATATTACCTATAAAACAGTCAACCTGTGGAGTGAGGAGGCCTCTAATAGGCACGTGCCTACTATACTTATTGGGTAATCTGGCACTGATCACCATTGCCCCCTGAACTTACATTAAGAACTGATGACTTATCCTGAATAATGCCACCCACTGGACTGCAGTGAACTACAGAGTTGCTGTGCTGGAGTTGGAAGAAGAGCCTGGGGCAGTGTATTAGTGACCAGAGGAGGGAGCCGTTGATCTAACATTTGCAGCTAGAACTCTAAAGTACAAGGGAGTCAGAGACTGGAGAGGAAGAAATGGAGTCAACAGTCTGGAAACAACTGAAGCCCAGACTTCCTCAGGTTGGTTTCTCTGAGTCTCTACCCCAAAAAGTTACATTGGAGGATGTCTGGAAGGCCTTCATATACTTGGTTACTGATTTATCTCACAATATAAATCACTCATTAAATGTACCTCTTTAGACAAACAAGTTCAATTCTATAATGTCCATCTTGGCAGTGTAAAAGAAAACTTGGTTCACGTTCAAAATGAAGCACTTTCCTTGATTAAAAAAAACCTAGTACTTCAAAATAAGAGAATCTGGAAAATGTTTTGATAAAGGTTGGTTTTAGGTTTTTTAATTTCCACAGTCTTTATGACACAATAGTGTACTGCTGGGGGGGGGGGGGGGGGGGTAAGGAGGAGCCATGGCCCTGGAGGCCAGCCTAAGGGGGAGACACTGGAGGAGAAGCTAGAAGTTCAAAACACAAAAGTATGTGGCATTTGTGATGTGATGCGATGTGAATAGGGGAGGGGGGCCGCACAAGAAACACTGGCCCCAGGCATGTGCATGGTCTGCCCCTGCTAACGAGTACTAGCATACAGTCAGTATGTTTAAATAGTGCTTTGCTGCTGCATGACTTTTGATGAGTTTAGGGGCCAAATGAGCACACCAATTCTTTCTGCTTTGTATTGGCTGTTGAAAAGCACTTTCTTTAAACTGTTAGTTACTACTACTACTATTTAGCATTTCTATAGCACTGCAAGGCGTATGCAGCGCTGCACAAACATAGAAGAAAGACAGTCCCTGCTCAAAGAGCTTACAATCTAATAGACAAAAAATAAATAAAGTAAGCAAATCAAATCAATTAATGTGAACGGGAAGGAAGAGAGGAGGGTAGGTGGAGGCGAGTGGTTACAAGTGGTTACGAGTCAAAAGCAATGTTAAAGTTCTTGGATTTAAGATTTTTCATGGGAATTCTGGGATATTTTTTGAAGAAGATTTCAATTTATGTTCTACTCGTTCCTTGCGCTCTCAAGGGGAAAGACTTTCCTGTTCTCTTTGCATTTTGAATGATCACGTTCTTGTGCGTGTTCTCTGTTGTTTTCTCCTGGAATAAAAGTCCCTTCTGTATATCTATTGATGATTCACTGGGTTTTTATGGGTAATCAATAGAAATAAAACAAAATAAAACATGGAAAAGAAAATAAGATGATACCTTTTTTATTGGACATAACTTAATACATTTCTTGATTAGCTTTCGAAGGTTGCCCTTCTTCCTCAGATCGGAAATAGGCAAATGTTGGTAGATGACAGTATATATGAGCGAAACATCAAAGCATTT
This sequence comes from Microcaecilia unicolor, assembly GCF_901765095.1. Lineage (NCBI taxonomy): Eukaryota > Metazoa > Chordata > Amphibia > Gymnophiona > Siphonopidae > Microcaecilia > Microcaecilia unicolor. Next base: position 24,367,626 of record NC_044034.1, read on the forward strand.
CAGTGACAGTCTAACAGGATGGGGGTGGATAGGTGAGAGACAGGAAGAGTCGGGTGGATGAGGGACAGGGAGATATGCATGGAGACAGGAGGGTGATACAATTTTATGGTTTATAATGGGCTAGAAAACTCAGATCTTTGCTAAGTCCTGTCTTGTGGGTGTCAAAATAGTTAATCATTCTGACTTTAAAGGTCTTACGTTCCTGTATTGTTTTAAAGTTCCCTTTCAGGATTCTCACCTTGAAATCACTGGTACAGTGTTCTGGTTTTGTAAAGTGCTGCCCCACAGGCGTGACATCTTTATCGGTACTAGCATTTTTCATATGGTGTCTATGTAAATTAAATCTCTTCTTTAGCATCTGACTGGTTTCTTCAATGTAGCAGCCTTCATTGCACTTTTTACACCGAATGATATATACCACATTGGAAGATGAGCACGTGAAAGATTCCTTAATGTTGAATATTTTTTATTTATTTATTGCATTTGTATCCCACATTTTCCCACCTCTTTGCAGGCTCAATGTGGCTTACAATACATCATGAATTGTGGAAACACATTAGAAAATAGATATTTAGTGTTACAGAAGGATCTTTGGCAACATGATAAAGAAAAACATGATAGTGGTATAACAGCAGATATTGTCAGACAGTTCTGAATATATGTGGAGGAGTTGTGTATATTTACGTTGATTGATCCTTTGTAAATGACCGTGAGGTCCTGTGAAATGTTTTGGCATAGTTTGCAGCTGGATATATTGCAGGGATGTGTACTCCTTAAGCTGGCCCTAAAGCCTTCCCACTGATGCAACTTCCTGTTTCTGCATAGGTGGGAATACATCAGAGGGAAGGCTGTGTGGCCGGTTCGAGCAGTATGTATCAGTTGCTGCTCGCCGCAGGGGAAGATCTGCTATTTACAAGGTATGCAGAAGGGACCCTTGTTGGGAGTTTTCAGCTGGTGGGGCTTGGGGATCCCTGCCAGCCACATCATAGGTGTGCTGCTACTGGGTGGGTCTGAGCCCAAAGTGAGTGGGCGTGGGCCCACCCAGGCCCACCTTTGGCTACGCCACTGGTGGTTAGTGCAGTGGACTTTGATTCTGGGGAACTGGGACCAATTCCCACTGCAGTCCCTTGTGACTCTGGGCAAGTCACTTAACCCTCCATTGCCCCAGGTACAAATACGTACCTGTATATACTACATAAACCACTTTGAATGTAGTTGCAGAAAGGTGGTATATCAAGTCCCATTCATTTTCCCTTTCTCTTCTATAACTGAACACCTCTGTGCATTGGCTCGTAACTGCATGGGTGGCACCACTAGACCAGAATATTGTAAGTTATGGGCACTGAATGGTGCACTTAGACATGTCAATTTATATCTGTCATTCACCTGATATAAGTGAGTCTGTCTAATTTTAGGTGCATCAGTACAGGTTGACATACACAGAACCTGGGCACACAAATGCCATTATAAGAATAGACGCTCGCAGTGCAGCACTCAGGCACCTAAGAGGGCAGGGGTGGGCAACCATGATCCTCGAGGGACATAACCCAGTCGGGTTGTCAAGATTTCCACAATGACTATGGATGCAATCTATTTGCATACAATGGAGACAGTACGTGCAAATCAATCTCATGCATAGTCACTGTGGAGATCTTGAAAATCTGACTGGGTTGGTGCCTTCAAGGATGCCCAGATGCTGTTCCAGAATAGACTCTGGAAAATTCTCTCATTACCAAAAAAGTAAAAATCACGTTAAATAAAGAAAACAAACAGAACAATGTTGTACAGCTCAGTAGTCGTCAGAAAGTATGGGGTCCTCTTACCAAGCTGTGGGAAAAAGGGCCCTGCGCTACCGGTGGGGGCCATTTTTCTTGTGTACCAGGGCCCTTTTTACTGCAGCAGCTAAAAAGCCTTCAAGCATGGCCATGCAGTGGGGAGCCATTACCGCCATCCATTGAGGTAGCGATAAGGACTCCTGCAGTAACCCGGTGGTAACCAGGCAGCACGTGGCAATGCCCAATTACCGCCGGGTTACTGCTATGCAAGCAATTTTCGGGGGGGGGTTTCTTTTTCCCCAGGAAATGGCACTCACTTGGGGTAGAACTACCACCGGTGGCCACCAGGGGCGCAGCTACGTGGGGCCACGGGGGCCTGGGCCCCAGTAGATTTGGCCCTGGACCCTCTGCCGACGACCCTCTCGACCCCCCTCTCCCGCCGCCAACCCGCCGTCGCCGTCTGCTACCTTTGCTGGAGGGGGACCCCAACCCCTGCCAGCCGAGGTCCTCTTTTTCCTTCGTACAACGTGCAGGACGTCAGACTCAGAAACAGAACGAAGGAAGAAGAGGACCTTGGCTGGCGGGGGTTGGGGTCCCCCGCCAGCAAAGGTAGGCGACAGCAACGGTGGGGGAGGGTTGGCGGTGGGAGGGGGGTCGAGAGGGTCGTCAGCAGGGGGGGGTCAAAGTTGGTGATGGCGGCGGTGGTGGGGGAGGGGGGGCTAAAATGTGCCCCCTCACCTCGGGCTCTGGACCCCCCTCCCGCCGAAGTCTAGCTACGCCCCTGGTGGCCACACTGAGCCAGCAGTAGTGTCAATTTAGCGTTCAGTAAGCCCGCGTTGGGCTCATCGACACTTTGCAGAAGACCCCCTAAGTTTCTGTGACTCTGAGTTTTTGCTATACCACAGTATTGTAAAAGCTCAGATTGTTGAGGTTGCTATGGAAACACCTCATTTCCCAGAGACCAACATGCTGTGGATACAATAAAAACACAAATTAATAAAAGTCACGTGATACCGTATCTCTGCAGCCACCACAAGCCAGGTGTTACAGAAATCTGCAGATTTAATGCCATCATTTTTTTTTAAACCCGCAAATGTTTAGTCCACTATTTTGAGGACAATGTGAAAATTGTTCTGGGCTTATCATATTAGTTTGCAAATTTTTTACAATGAAAATTTGCCTCTTTCTCTCTGTGTAGAGGAATTTGTTCTTTTGCGAGGGAGGGGTACCTTGGTTATTGCAACTCATTTCTTGATAACAGTAATTTTATTCCACACTGTTATAAAAGTCAATGCACCCCTGAGGCAGAAGGATTCTCATGAAAAGTTGTCTGTTACTGGAATTCCATAGCATTAGAACATAAGAACATAACGATAGCCATACTGGGCCAGACCAATAGGTCAGTATCCTGTTTCCAACTGTGGACAATCCAGGTCACAAGTACCTGACAGAAACCCAAATAGCAGCAACATTCCATGCTACCAATCCTAGGGCAAGCAGTGGCTTCCCCAATATCTGTCTGAATAGTAGACTATGGACTTTTCCTCCAGGAACTTGTCCAAACCTTTTTTAAACACAGATACACTAACTGCTGTTAATATATCCTCTGGCAAAGAGTTCCAGAGCTTAACTATTCGTTGTGTGAAAAAATATTTCCCTCCTTGTTTTAAAAGTATTTCCATGTAACTTTATTGAGTGTCCCCCGGTCTTTGTACTTTTTGAAAGAGTAAAAAATCGATTCACTTCTACTCATTTTTGCACCACTCAGGATTTTGTAGACCTCAATCACGTCCTCCTTCAGCCAGGGGCGTAGCCAGACACCCAATTTTGGGTGGGCCTGGGCCCAAGATGGGTGGGCAGAAGAACCTCACCCCGTTCTCACAGGTGATTTGGTCTCTCCTTCTCTCGCCTGCATGCCACATGGTCTCTCAAACATCCCCCCTCTCCTGTATACCTTTTAAATAGCAGATTTTCACCGGCAGCGAGCAGCAACTAATACACACTGCTCATGTTGGCCCCACACCCTTCCCTCTGATGCAGCTTCCTGTTTCTGCCTAGGCAGAAATACATCAGAGGGAAGACTGTGGGGCTGGTGCGAGCAGTATGTATCTCACTGCTCACTGCAGGCGAAAATCTGCTACTTACAAGGTATGCAGGAGGGACACTTGTTGGGAGTTTTCGGCTGGTGGGGCATCATAGGTATGCTGCTACTGGGTGGGCCTGAACCCAAAGTGGGTGGGCCTGGGCCCACCCAAGCCCACCCTTGACTACGCCACTGCCCTCAGCTGTCTCTTTTCCAAACTGAAGAGCCCTAACCTCTTTAGCCTTTCCTCATATGAGAGGAATTCCATCCCCTTTATCATTTTGGTCGCTCTTCTTTTAACCCTTTCTAATTCTACTATATCTTTGAGATACAGTGTCCAGAATTGAATGCGATACTCAAGGCGAGGTCACACCATGGAGCAATACAGAGGCATTATGGTATTCTCGGTCTCATTTACCATCCCTTTCCTAATAATTCCTGGCATCCTGTTTGCTTTTTTGGCCACCATCGCACACTGGGCAGAAGATTTCAGCGTATTTAGTTCTTTGTTATTACATTTCTACCCCGCGCTTTCCCACTCAAAGCAGGTTCAATGCGGCTTACATAGTAATAGGGATTACAAAGTATTGATAGAGAAAAAATAATTTAAGTATAACAGAATAATAAAAGAGATAGGTAGGTAGAGATGGGCAAGGGTGAAGGGAGTAGGAGAGGTATGAGCAAGGGTAGGTGAGCATTGGAGGAGGGGTGTAGGAGGCGGGAGGGGGATGCACCTCACCACTTTACCTCTATTCAGGAAATCTAGACTGCCCCAACTTGACATTTCATCCTTTAGATTGTAAGCTCCTTCGAGCAGGGACTGTCCTTCTTTGTGAAACTGTACAGCGCTGCGTAACCCTAGTAGCGCTCTAGAAATGTTAAGTAGTAGTAGTAGTGGTGGGAGATGTAGTCAAGGTCATTGTCAATGACACCTTTTCTTGGGTGTTATTCTTTTAATTTGATATCATTTCCTTTTCTTTTAATATATGTCTTATTTTGTAAACCAATCGGACAATGTATGATGGGAATTGCAAAGTGTAATAAATAAATATTTTTAGAACATTACTAGGCCAGGCAGCACTGTTTAGATGTAAGTGTAGGAATCTGTGGATTTTAGCACAGAATTTGTGCATAGAAAATTCCACTAGGTTCCTCCAATGAAAAGTACAAAAGAGAAGTTGTGACCTCACTGGTTGCCATGCAGAAAGGCACAATTAAGTGAGCTGTAAGATAAGGTCAGTAAGCAGAGGAATAGGAGTATCCATCCCCTAATTGGTGACAGAAAGCTGGGGCTAGTGCTGGGCAGACTTCTACGGTCTGTGCCCTGAAGAGCACAGGTACAAATCAAAGTAGGGTATACACCAAAAGCAGCAAATATGAGTTATCTTGTTGGGCAGACTGGATGGACCGTGCAGGTCTTTTTCTCCCGTCATCTACTATGTTACTATGTTTGGAGGCATTTCAGTTCTGGAGGGAAAGTTAGAAAAAATATATAAGGGAGCTCCTGGCTTTGAATTTTGTCTGTTGACTTTCGCCTCCTGAACCCTGACTCATATTACAAGCAGGGGCATAGCCAGACTTTGGTGGGAGGGAGAATCCAGAGCCCAAGGTGAGGGGGCACATTTTAACCCCTCCGGTGCCGCCGACCCCTCCCCCCGGTGCCGCTGACCCTCCTCCGTCTCTTTTGACCCCCCTCCCGCTGCCACCAACCCTCCCCCGCCACCCCCAGGTACCTTTGCTGGCGGGGGTCCCCAACCCCAGCCAGCCGAAGTCCCCTTCAGTGCCGGTCTCCGAGTCCAGCGTGTTCGCTGATCTGGATTCTGTTTCTGTGAATCCTGTCGTCCTGCACGTTCCTACATGCAGGATCTCAAGACTCACAGAAACAGAATCCAGATCAGCAACGCGGCGGAGACTGGCACTGAAGAGGACTTCGGCTGGCGGGGGTTGGGGACCCCCACCAGCAAAGGTACCTGACGGCAGCGGTGGGGGAGGGTTGGCAGCGGCGGGTGTCAAATGTGGCGGGGGAGGGTGGTAAAAGCAGGGGAGGCAGCTCTAAATCTGCGGGGGCCCATGCCCCCGTGGCCCCACCTAGCTACGCCCCTGATTACAAGGACAGCCCTCCAGCAAGATGTCTCCAGCCTTTTAGACACAGAAGACATACTTACAGCAGTGTTGTACTAACCCAGTCAACACATTTAAGCTGTTTCTTTTTACAGACAGGATTCAGAAGTGTCACCCAGACCTCTGACCTGCTGTTTCTTACCTATGGTGTGAGGCTGGAAATAGGGAGCCACCTCATTACCTTTGGGCCAGGGGCGTAGCCAGACACCCAATTTTGGGTGGGCCTGGACTCAAGATGGGTGGGCAGAAGAACCCCTCCCTGTCCCACAGGTGATGTGGTCTCTCCTTGTCTCACCTGCATGCCATCTGCTATTTACAAGGTATGCAGGAGGGACAGTTGTTGGGAGTTTTCAGCTGGTGGGGCTTGGGAATCAGCATAGGTGTGCTGCTACTGGTTGGGCCTGAGCCCAAAGTGGGTAGGCCTGGCCCACCCAGGCCCACTCTTGGCTACACCACTGCTTTGGGCTAATACGAGACAAAGGAGGAGAGAGTATCTGTATTTCATCTGTGCTTTACCATCAGGCATCTGTTTGACTACCAACCCAAATACTGCAGCATCTGTCAGAGCCTAAACTACCGACTGGGAGAGGGGAGCTTATACAGTTCCTGAACCAAAACCCCAGCGCCCAAGGGCTTATCCTACTGACCTCCCAATTCCTCAGAGGGGGTAAGAACCAGTGCTGCCTGGCTCACCAACTACAAGTGTACTCATTCCTTGTTACTATAAGCCTTACTCCTAACGACCTCTGTGAGCTGGAGCGTAAAGTTAATTTTATTGGAGAACTCCACAGTTCCCAAAGGAAGGCGTGAAAGAAAGTGACTGTTTATAATGTTTTTGCTGCACTGCCTCTGCCTTAATAGTCCCTGATAGTTTATGTCAAAACTAGGCAGGATTAAACAATTATTGTGGTTTAGTTTAGAGCACATGAACCTGCTTTTATTCTGAGAACTGAGTAACTGTAAATGTGTGGAGTGTAGCCTTATTCGGCCTCCTGGGGTTTTCTCCAGTCACGGCCCTAAACATAAAAATTTTATGCACCCGAGCAGCTCTCACGCACCAGAGCACACATACTAGGCAGCTGCCTAGGGTGACTCAAAAGGGCAGGGCTAGAAGTGTGCAAGGTTTGTTTGTTTTTTTTAAACATTTTGTTTCCTTTTCAGGCTATTTTGAGAGATGTTTCCCATGTACTTTTGGCAATACACGTTAAAATTACTAAAAACAAAGACCAAATGTCTCTCCCCCCCCCCCCCCCCCCCATTTAGCCAAACGCCTTACCTACACCTTACCTAGTACATAAGTATTGCCATACTAGGAAAGACCAAAGGTCCATCGAGTCCAGCATCCTGTTTCCAACAGTGGCCAATCCAGGTCACAAGTACCTGGCAGAAACCCAAACAATAGCAACATTCCATGTAGAACCCCAAAGTGTAGCAAGATTCTAGAATTCTAAAGAATAACAAGATTCCATACAGAATTTCAAAGTGTAGCAACATTCCACTTAGAACCCTATAGAGTAGCAACATTCCATTCAGAATCCTAAGTACATAAGTGTTGCCATACTGGGACAGACCAAAGGTCCATCGAGCCCAGCATCCTGTTTCCAACAGTGGCCAATCCAGGTCACAAGTACCTGGCAGAAACCCAAACAATAGCAACAATCCATGTAGAACCCCAAAGTGTGGCAAGATTCTAGAATTCTAAAGAATAACAAGATTCCATACAGAATTTCAAAGTGTAGCAACATTCCACTTAGAACCCTATAGAGTAGCAAGATTCCATTCAGAATCCTAAGTACATAAGTGTTGCCATACTGGGACAGACCAAAGGTCCATCGAGCCCAGCATCCTGTTTCCAACAGTGGCCAATCCAGGTCACAAATACCTGGCAAGATCCCAAAAAAGTACAAAACATTTTATACTGCTTATCCCAGAGATAGTGGATTTTCCCCAAGTCCATTCAATAACGGTCTAGGGACTTTTCCTTTAGGAAGCCGTCCAAACCTTTTTAAAACTCCGCTAAGCTAACCACCTTTACCCCACCGATGGTCACTTTACCCTCCTTTGCTAGAGGTACAAACCCTACTGTATCTGACTGCAGCTTGGCTTCAGCTAGCAACCAAGAGGAATGAGCTAAATATACATTTTAAAAGAAAGGTAATATAGATTGAGCAGTCAGTTTCTGACAAAAGAACACCTGCTGTATGTATGGACTACGCTTCTCCCTTAAAGTATTTAAAAGCATAAAAGCATTGTTTGAGCTCATTTGTATTGTGAGGGGGCTTCTGCTTTTTGGCCATTCAGGTTAATAGGGCAGGAAGGTGCCTGTTTTATAATGACACATACACATCTATATGTCTTTATAAGATACTAGCGCAAACCCTGCCAAAATTGCAAGGTCACGGAGGGGGGGGGGGGGGGGGGAATTCCAAAAGCCCGGCCTCCAAGGGGGGCCCGGTGCCGGCAAGGCTTCCAGAGGCAGGCAGAAGGTTCTGTTCCCTTGGTCTATCTCCTGCTCCTGTGTGTCGGAACCAGGGTGATTGCATCAATGCGATAAAGCGGGCCCCAGCGCACAGCAGCAGGAGAGTGACAGACTCAGGAGGGGGAACATTTGCAAGAAAGTAAGGGGGCGGGGGGCAGAGGCTGCAGCTGCGGCCTGAGTGAGGGGGGGCAATGGCTATAGCGGTCCTGTCCTGGGCCGAGCTCTGTCTCTCGGTGGCCCTGACAAACTGTATCCACATCGAAGGTGTGGACATTTACTCATGCTCCACTGCAGGCATAAATGTAAGCATGGAAAGTACCCTCAAATGCACTATTTTATACAACGCACATGCAAACTTTGACTCCACCTAAGCTCCGCCTAAACTCCTCCCCTGAGAACATCTACTCTATAAATATACGCTTGTGTTGTGCATACTTTTAGGCGTGTCCTAATGTTATAAGAGGATTTTATATCATTATCTGCATAATGACGTATGTACATACAGTGGTGGAAATAAGTATTTGATCCCTTGCTGATTTTGTAAGTTTGCCCACTGACAAAGACATGAGCAGCCCATAATTGAAGGGTAGGTTATTGGTAACAGTGAGAGATAGCACATCACAAATTAAATCCAGAAAATCACATTGTGGAAAGTATATGAATTTATTTGCATTCTGCAGAGGGAAATAAGTATTTGATCCCCCACCAACCAGTAAGAGATCTGGCCCCTACAGACCAGGTAGATGCTCCAAATCAACTCGTTACCTGCATGACAGACAGCTGTCGGCAATGGTCACCTGTATGAAAGACACCTGTCCACAGACTCAGTGAATCAGTCAGACTCTAACCTCTACAAAATGGCCAAGAGCAAGGAGCTGTCTAAGGATGTCAGGGACAAGATCATACACCTGCACAAGGCTGGAATGGGTTACAAAACCATCAGTAAGACGCTGGGCGAGAAGGAGACAACTGTTGGTGCCATAGTAAGAAAATGGAAGAAGTACAAAATGACTGTCAATCGACAAAGATCTGGGGCTCCACGCAAAATCTCACCTCGTGGGGTATCCTTGATCATGAGGAAGGTTAGAAATCAGCCTACAACTACAAGGGGGGAACTTGTCAATGATCTCAAGGCAGCTGGGACCACTGTCACCACGAAAACCATTGGTAACACATTATGACATAACGGATTGCAATCCTGCAGTGCCCGCAAGGTCCCCCTGCTCCGGAAGGCACATGTGACGGCCCGTCTGAAGTTTGCCAGTGAACACCTGGATGATGCCGAGAGTGATTGGGAGAAGGTGCTGTGGTCAGATGAGACAAAAATTGAGCTCTTTGGCATGAACTCAACTCGCCGTGTTTGGAGGAAGAGAAATGCTGCCTATGACCCAAAGAACACCGTCCCCACTGTCAAGCATGGAGGTGGAAATGTTATGTTTTGGGGGTGTTTCTCTGCTAAGGGCACAGGACTACTTCACCGCATCAATGGGAGAATGGATGGGGCCATGTACCGTACAATTCTGAGTGACAACCTCCTTCCCTCCGCCAGGGCCTTAAAAATGGGTCGTGGCTGGGTCTTCCAGCACGACAATGACCCAAAACATACAGCCAAGGCAACAAAGGAGTGGCTCAGGAAGAAGCACATTAGGGTCATGGAGTGGCCTAGCCAGTCACCAGACCTTAATCCCATTGAAAACTTATGGAGGGAGCTGAAGCTGCGAGTTGCCAAGCGACAGCCCAGAACTCTTAATGATTTAGAGATGATCTGCAAAGAGGAGTGGACCAAAATTCCTCCTGACATGTGTGCAAACCTCATCATCAACTACAGAAGACGTCTGACCGCTGTGCTTGCCAACAAGGGTTTTGCCACCAAGTATTAGGTCTTGTTTGCCAGAGGGATTAAATACTTATTTCCCTCTGCAGAATGCAAATAAATTCATATACTTTCCACAATGTGATTTTCCGGATTTAATTTGTGATGTGCTATCTCTCACTGTTACCAATAACCTACCCTTCAATTATGGGCTGCTCATGTCTTTGTCAGTGGGCAAACTTACAAAATCAGCAAGGGATCAAATACTTATTTCCACCACTGTAAGTACATAAGTAATGCCACACTGGGAAAAGACCAAGGGTCCATCGAGCCCAGCATCCTGTCCACGACAGCGGCCAATCCAGGCCAAGGGCACCTGGCAAGCTTCCTAAACGTACAAACATCCTATACATGTTATTCCTGGAATTGTGGATTTTTCCCAAGTCCATTTAGTAGCGGTTTATGGACTTGTCCTTTAGGAAACCGTCTAACCCCTTTTTAAACTCTGCCAAGCTAACCGCCTTGACCACGGTCTCCGGCAACGAATTCCAGAGTTTAATTACGCGTTGGGTGAAGAAAACATTTCTCCGATTTGTTTTAAATTTACTACACTGTAGTTTCATTGCATGCCCCCTAGTCCTAGTATTTTTGGAAAGCGTGAACAGACGCTTCACATCCACCTGTTCCACTCCACTCATTATTTTATATATCTCTATCATGTCTCCCCTCAGCCGTCTTTTCTCCAAGCTGAAAAGCCCTAGCCTCCTTAGTCTTTCTTCATAGGGAAGTCGTCCCATCCCCGCTATCATTTTAGTCGCCCTTCGCTGCACCTTTTCCAATTCTACTATATCTTTCTTGAGATGCGGTGACCAGAATTGAACACAATACTCAAGGTGCGGTCGCACCAAGGAGCGATACAATGGCATTATAACATGCATGCTAGTCTTGTGCTCCTGGGAGTTGTGCATCAGTTTTCCTATACAGGCATTTCTTGCTATGCAAATCTAGGTTACTGGAAGTAAAAAGGCTACTGCACATTTGGAATTGGCAACCGCTTGCCCCAAGCGGTAGAAATGTACCACTTTTCAATCAGTGTGACAGTGCAGGGTTATCTGAAGCACAGGGTCGGTCTTAGCAATTGCGGGGTCCTGTGCAAACCACTTCAGTGGGGCCCTCTTCCCCTGCCTGCCACCACCCTGCTCTGCCTCCCACATAACCCCTCCCTTACTTAGTCCCACTTCTGTTAACAAGGTTTTTAAAATTTATTTAAAAAATTAAAATCCACTCACTCCATACCTTAACATGCATCCACTACGTTTCAATACATAGCAGCAGGCAGCGATTTTCATATCCCATCGGCCGTTGAACCCAGAGCCTCCTTGCTGCTGCATCCTGCTGTTGCGGAAGCAGGAAGTGACATCAAAGGGGGCGGGACGCAGCAGTGAGGAAGCTCTGGTTTCAGCGGCCGATGGGAAATGAAAATTGCTGCCGCTCTCTACTGAAACGCAGATGCACATTAAGACATGGAGCAGGGAGGTGTTCCGAGACAAGGGGAAAGACGTGCCAGGGATGCGGGGACCCTAAGAGCGCGAGGCCCTGTGCGACCGCCCCTGTTGCCCCTGCCTAAGACCGGCCCCTGCTGAAGCATTTGCAAACTTTTTGTGTGACTTGGGTGACCCCGGCTGGATTTCAGTCACAAGGTTACTGTGAGAAAATGCTTTCTGGTTTTCCTGCTTCTGAATGGGGCTGGGTTTAATTCCAAGCTGTTCCAGTGATCACTGTGCACATTGCAACATACTCTCTGTCTGTGTGCCAAACACCAAGAAGACTTTAGACTCATTCTGGCTCCATCTGGTCGTTCGCCTTCTAACTCGCCTTCATCCAAGATGCCGATTGAATTTGCTCCTCTCTTCATTCCTCTGAAAAGGAGGCTTCAGACAGCTGCAGTGTTTCAATGGGTGTTCTCTTTTCTGGCACTTGGTAAGACCCTTTGCATTTTTATCAATTTTGCTTTAGCAACTTAAAGCTAAGTGGCACAGAGATTCTCCCTACTAGCCTGGGGTTTTCTGGTCTTTGCATGTTTTTCAGTCTTTTTCCTGTTGTATCAGTATTATGCAGTATTCAAGATTTAAAGGTACCTGTTTTGTGGACAATAATTATATTTTGAAATACAATCCAACATTGTCTGAAGTTCTTTCAGCTTAAACAGTTAAGGTTAGGTATAGGAACTCCAGTTGCAAAATCCAAAATAGGTCTGGTTTTCAGCATAATTAAAGGTACACTTATCCATGGCTCGTAGGTCAAATGCATCACAAATATTCACTGACGATATCCTGAAATCCGGATCCGATTATGACTCTGAAAGACAGGGTTGAACTTCTGCGGCCCACTCAGAGCACCTGAGATCTTTGGGCGAGGGGCATCCGATTGTTAAGGGTTCCCTCTACAGAAATGCCCTCCCATCAAACAGCTGCAGAAGTTGAGGAACACTGTTTAGGTCACAAAATTCAAGACATGTCCGACGGGAAAATGGATTTTATTTTCACAGCTGCTTCTCACTGTCCATTGTACTAGGATTGTTAGCGCTCATTCTGATATCCGTGCAAGACTGCCGCAAGAATGAAATAAACCCAAGCTATTTATTGGGCTTCGCCTCGTCTAGAAGACCTGTATAGAATCAGTCCTTCACAACAAAACTATTGCCTTACAAAATTATCCCCCAAATCTGAAAATCAGCAAGTCATCCTTATTAAGACTTGTTACTGAGATAAAAAGAAACAGCAGAGCTTCCATGGAAACACATCCCCTGTGCAAAGAATGGAACGGGCCTGCTTCGAAATCTCACAAATGCCTTAAACAGTGTAGCTTGACAGGTTATAAAGAGCTTTATTGGGCTGTATAATGAGCTCTGCTTATACTAATGAAAGAACATGTATTTATTTAAAAACTAGTAAAAAAAAGGCCCGTTTCTGACGCAATGAAACGGGCGCTAGCAAGGTTTTCGTCGGAGTGTGCATGTTTGAGAGAGTGTGTGTGTGAGAGAGAGTGAATGTGTGAGTGTGTGTGTGTGTGTGTGAGAGAGAGAGAGTGAGTGCGAGTGTGTGTGTGAGAATGAGAGTATGTGGAACGGTATTTCCCCCCCCTCCCAATACCAGGGTATTTCCCCCCCGCCCCCCCCCCCCCAGGTCTGGGTGACAGTTGCAGGTTCCCCCTTCCCCCCTGCCTCCCTTCCTGCCTTTTTCGCTCCCTTCCCATTCCAGTGAAGACATTTGTTGTGCGAGGTTTTTTTTTTTGTCTATTGGAGTCGGAGAGTGTGAATTTTGAACGTAGTGCACCCCCTGGTCCCGGCCATCGTTCGGTCACAGTCATACCTGAGCTGGGTGTGCAGCGAACCGTTCGCATGCGCGACCATTTGCGTGGTGTTTTGGACCGCCCCCGGCTTCTCAGAGGGAGTGGAACTCGGGAGGAGGATGAGGAGTGTGGGCGGAGCGCGAGCTCGGTGTGCAGGGAACGGGGCGCCACCGTTTGCGTGGTGTTTTGGGCTGCCCCCCCGGCTTCTCAGAGGGTGCGGAAATGAGGAGGAGGAGTGTGGGCGGAGCGCCTAAAGAGGGAAGCGTGACGGTGTTGAACGCGGTAAGAGGCCAGTGCTATTGTTCCACCTTCAACGTCATGACGTTGTGACGCAAGGGCGCAGCAGACACTGATGGCCAAAGCGGAACGTTGGAGGTGCCTTTTATATATATAGATATTTATAACGTACTAGTATGCGAAAAGACAACCAGCAGGTCACATAATATAAAACAGCAAAAAATACATCTGAGCAGATCTAGTAATGTACAGGGGGAAAAAAAGTGTTCAGTACAGAGGAAAAAACACACACGGAGCACATAAAGGTGAGCTGATAAGACCATGCAACAAGATATATCAGCACAAAAATAAGGAAGAAAAGGACCTTATTTAGTCCTCCAAGCCAGCAAGGGTTTCCTTGAAGAAGGCTGCCTTCAGTTTCTTTCATGAAGACAAACAGTTTGTGTCTGAATGAATGGCATCTGGAAGGAATTCCCAGAGAGACAGACCAGCAATGCAAAATACTCTGACCCTACTTTATGCCAGAAAACATCCTTTAATGGAGGGAACCTGAAATAACTGTTTCTCTGCTAAAGGATACCCTCATGCAGCAGGGCCAGTATGTGTATATTAGAGCCCTGGGCAAACCTTTAAGGCTCCCTCAGTTACGTTTTGGGCACTTAAAGTCATCTCCTCCATCTTAGATTATTTCAGTAGGGCTGATACAATAAAACTGTAACAGTACACAGTGTTGGCTCTTTGAATGTATCATGATCTATTATTTTGCTTAACTGCAGCTGCTGCCCTGTTGAGCTGTTTTGATTTATTGACTTGATATAATCACAAAAATGCATCAAAGCAGTTTACAGAATTAATAAAAAAATATGCAATCAATATACAAAATACATCAAAACAACAAAATTAATAAAATATCAAACAACATAAATCCATAAAGCATAATACATGCATAGTCAGGCCATGTTCCTGCAAAGCTCTGAAATCCAGAGACTATAGTGGCGAGCCTTCAGTGCTGGAGCTACACGCTCTCTGAATGTGTACTGATAACCATATACACAGCTGTGCTCACCAACAGTAAAATCCAGGTTGGTGTTGCCGGTAACTCTAGCAACACTGAATTGCAGTAGTTCAGACCGGTCAATATGAGGGCATGGACTACAGTCTGAACATTCCTGGGAGAAAGAAAACAGTTCAGATCTTGAAATAAGAAGAGTGGACTGCTTCCCAAGCCTGGATTTAAGATGTTGGCGCCCATAGGCAGGGCTAGAGAGCAGTGTGAAGGCGAGGTTTCTCCCCCAGAGGTGAGGGATCATGGCCCTACAGCAAGTGCAATCAAGCTCCATTTTAGACCAGGGTTTTGGTGCTTTCAAAATTTGGCACCCCAGGCAATTTCATAAGTTGCGTACTCCTAAAACCAGGAGTCAAAGCACAAACAGGGAAAACCTCTAGGCCAGAAAGACCAAACAGGAAAAAGCAGAGGCTGATCAAAGGACAAATCCAGCACTGGAGATGTAGTGGAGAATTACTTTATTGATGCAGATATTCAGCGACCCGATACGGTCCGTGTTTCAGCTTATTACACCGCCTACATCAGGAGTCAAATGAATAATTCTAAAGGAACAAAAAATTTAAATACAAATATATAAAAGCAAGTACTTTAACAGAGAAACAATACCCAATAGCCTTTTACATACACCTTAAATATATTTATTCTTTTTACCACTCACAATATCTGCATTAACCATATATTAATTCCTTTATGTTTCTATGTTAAAGCACTTAGTTATGAATAACATTGTTACATGTCTTCAGTTTAAGTTAGTTTTTATTCATTATTTATTCATTTTATATCGTTTAGTTTTACCATTGGTATCACACGTATTTTAGTTTAAAACAATTTTTTATTGAACATTCAATAAAATATTACAACCATAAGTTTGTGTGAATTATTCGTTTTTTCTCCCCTCTTCTCCGCCTTCCCCTCATTACATCTGTCTCATCCTTCCTTATATTAACAGCATCAATCCTTCTTGTATATTAACAGAGTCAAGATAACTCCCTAAGCCTGAATAGTTACATAGCAATCATATGAATGAAGGTGATCTTAGTCCCAGAACTAATCCCTCTTTATATTAAGTAGATACGTGTATGTCATTCTTTATTAACGATTTCTTCCTTCCCCCTTCCCTATTACCCTCCCTCACCTCTCTCCTATTCATTCTTCTTCTCCCTTCCCTCCCTATCCTCCAAAGGTCAAGGTTCCTATTTACTGAGATTGACTGTCACCAATTGGTATCACACGTATTTTATATATTTGTATTTTAATTTTTTGTTCCTTTAGAGTTATTCATTTGATCCCTGGTGTAGACGGTATGATACGCCGAACACAGACTGTGTCGGGTCCCTCAATATCTGCATCAATAAAGTAATTCTCCATAACATCTCCAGTGTTGGATTCGTCCTTTGATCAGCCTCTACTTTTTCCTGTTTGTTCTCCTAAAACCAGGCCCATTAATGCCTTTATAGGTAACAGCACTTACAGTTCAATGCTGTGAACTTCAGCACAATGGAGATCTCCATAGCTTGAAGAAGAGAGGGAGAACAGGGCCAACATAGCCATTAGGCAAACTAGGCATCCACCTAGGGTGACAGAATTTAGGGGGGCTGTGGCACAGACCTAACTCATGTGAGAGCCTTCCACTGCTTCTCTTCTTGCTGTAACTGTCAACCTCCAACCCCCATCCCCTCCCAGGCCAGCTAGAAGGTTACAGATGCATCAGCACTGCGCAGGCCCTCAAATCCATTCCTTAAAGTCCACAACTCAGCCTGGTTTTCAGGATTTCAATAATGAATATTATAAAATCTATTTGAATGTAACAGAAGCAGTGAATGCAAATAGATCTCATACATAGTCATTGTGGCAATCCTGAAAACCAGGCTGGGTTGTGGAACTCGAGGACTGGACAAAGCACCACTTTCTTCAGTCCCTTCTGGCTTTAGTATTGGTCTGTGCTTATTTTAATGTTCCAGCCGGCCTGGGACGAGGGGGGGGGGGGGTAGAGTGGCAGTGAAAAGGGAAGGGGAGATGAGAAGCTGGCCAATGGAGGCTAGAGGGGAAGGGAAAATGTTGGCCACTTGGTGGTGGTGGGACGGGAGATGTGGAGAGAGGAAAGGGAGATGATCAACTACAGGGGAGGAGTAGGAACATGGCTGAAATTTCACCTAGGGTGTCCGATGCACTTTGGCCTACCCTTGGGAAGAATAGGAAGTAAACTGCTAGTCTGCAATCACAAGATTGAAGACCAAACGTTCTCAGTCATCCACTTATGAATCAAGGACAGAAGATGAGGCAGAATAGCTCAAAGGAAGGTGGAGATTTTAAAGGGGAAAACAAAAGCTGAATATTGTCTGCGCAGATCCTTGTATCCAATCCCACAGAAGGATAACATTTTTGCTAATGGCTGCAAATAGATATTAAATGGCAGAGGGTGCAGTGAGGAACCCTGAGGTAACTCTCACCTCCACTGGCTTCCAAATACAGCGGGATCGCTCGGACAACTATAAATAGAATCACCTTATCAAAGAGTTTGCGCTTTAACAGGGTCAATTCTAGAACACGTCACCTATGCAGAAAGTCCAATCAGATGGCTATTCTGAGGCTATTTTACAAAGACACGATAGCTGCACAAGTCTGTAAAAAATGGCCTCAGAAAACAATGTGATCTGAATGCAAAATGATTGTCTAAATTGGTGATAACAACCAATGATTAGCGTTAACAATTGGTAGTCATTAGGAGTTACACATGGATCTGCCCTATGTCCTTTTCTATAACGCACACGCCTATTTTTCCATAGCACGCAACTCCAAAGAGGGTGTGGCCATGGAGGGGCATGGGTGTATCATGGCATTCTCAGAAATTACCGCAAGACAATCGATCTGCAAACTCCAATGTGGACAAACAAAACAGCACATCAAGATAAATGTGAAGATTTTATTGATTTCATATACCAGAATATTGCCCGACACAGGCCATGTTTCGCTCATATATATTATATGTTGTATATTTTTGCCATTCGAGATAGATGTTAAATATTTAAAATACTAGTAAAAAAGGCCCGTTTCTGACACAAATGAAACGGGCGCTAGAAAGGTTTTCCTTGGAGTGTGTATGTTTGAGAGAGTGTATCTGAGAGTGACTGTGTGTGAGAGAGAGAGTGAATGTGCGAGTGTGTGAGAGAGAGAGAGTGAGTCTGGGTGTGAGTGTGTCTGTGAGAGAGAGAGTGTGTGTGTGAGAATGAGAGTGTGTGCAAGTGCGTATGTGAGACAGTGTGAGAGACAGAGAGTGTGTTTCACACAGATACAGTGTGTGCAAGAGAGAGAGTGTGTGTGAGACACAGACTCTCTGTGAGACTGAGTGTATGAGACCAAGAGAGTGTGTGACTGTGTGACACATAGAGAGTGAATGTGATATAGTGTGAGACATAGAATGTGTGAGAGACAGTGTGTGTGAGAGAGAAAGAAAGGCATTGACTATGAGAGAGAGAGAGGGAGAGAGAGTGTGTGAGAGAGAGTGTGTGACAGAGATACCTCCCCCTCTGGTGTCAGGCCCCCCCCTATCTCTCTCTGGTGTCTGAGTGTTACTGTGCAGGACGCTGAGATCTGGCTGTGCTTCAAGGAACTGACGAATCCTATTTAATAGAATGCACCTCCAACATTCTGAAGCCGAGAAACCTCGTGTGGTTGGTCACTTCTGCTTGTGACGAACCCGGAAGTATGTGATGTCAATTCAGGAGATGGATACAGAGAGCAGGAATGCCTCAGCCATGCAGTCAGCTTCAGAATGTTGGAGGTGCGTTTTATTATATAGGATAATAAGGTATTTTTATTATATTTGTTTAGTGTGGGTACGATGTTTAGAATATATATATATATATATATATATATATATAAATGTATTCATTATTTGTTTAAACAAATACTCTTTTGGAACATTGTGATGGTTTTATATTCATGCTATAGTTAGGATTTTATCTCTATATATACAGTGGCTACATATGTCGATGTCCATGTTATATTGTTTTTAATATATATTTTTATGGTTATGTTTGTATTATTTTATACATATTTGTTTATTCATATGTTTGTTAATTTTAGCCCCTGACGCAGCCCTTTTGGGTGAAACACGGCCTGTGTCGGGCAATATTCTGGTATATGATATCAATAAAATCTTCACGTTTATCTTGATCTGCTGTTTTGTTTGTTCTCAGAAATTAGGCACGGTGTTATAGAATACCTACATTCCTATGCCAACATGCCAGCAGTTGACATGAGCATTTACACTAGCCTTGGCAGGCGTATATTCTCGCACGCAAAGTTAGGCGTGAAAAGCATGCTAAGCTATTATTCTAGAAAGGTCGCTCTCCCCCAGATTCTATATAGTGTGCCCAGCGTTCCACGCCATTCTGAAAGAATGTGCATAACTTAATTGGTTTAACAAGCCAATCAGCATTGATAACAGTGCTTAACAAGCAATTATGAGCACTAATTGGCAATAATTAGAATTTATGCACATAACTCAACACGTGTGTTCTGTAACTCACTGCGCCTAAATTCTAACGTGCACATCCAAAAAGGGGTGTGGCTATGGGCATGGAAATGGGCGTTCTGAAGAACTACGCACATGGTTATAGAATATACCTGCTCCGCGTGTAATTTAAGCACCGGCATTTACACCAGGATTTACTTGGCATAAATGGCCACGACTAATTTTGGTTACATGGACAGGTGCTTGGTGAATTCTATGTACCGCGTGGAAATTTAAGCTTATTCTATAAAATTTAGGCATAGTTTAGAGAATACATCTAGGTGTAATTTTATTCCACATTGATTTTTCAGGCACCATTTATCAGTGGCGTAGCCACAGGTGGGCCAGGGTGGGCCGGGGCCCACCCAACAGTAGCACATGTTTAGCAGTAGCTGATGGGGATTCCAAGCTCTACCAGCTGAAGACTTCCCCCTGATGGTAATGAAAATGGTGTGCTCCACGATACTGGCACCTGCGAATGCTCTGTTTTCAGCGCATGCCTGCTGCAGACTGCCAAGGTGGAGAGAAGCATTTTCCCACCAGCTTAGATATTTTTTTGGGGGGGAGGGGGCGAACACTTGGTGCCCACCCACTTCTTGCCTAGGCACACCCAAAATCTGCTGTCTGGCTACGCCCCTGCCGTTTATAGAAAACACCCTCTCTGCGCAAAACAGCTTTAGAGAATTGCGCTTCGCACAGATCATCCTGGCACTTAACTTTGGACGACCTATACAGAATTCCCTTGCATGTGTACTTTTATGTATGTAACCCATGGAGTATTTTTTATCAGAGGCCCTTTAGGCGCAAAAAATCAGGGCTTCGTAGGAACTGTACTGCAGGCAGGGGTGTAGCTACGTGGGGCCACGGGGGGCCTGGGCCCCTGTAGATTTCACCCTGGACCCCCCTGCTGACAACCCTCTCAACCCCGCTCCTGCTGCCAACCCGCTGTCGCTGTCTGCTACCTTTGCTGGCGGGTGACCCCAACCCACACCAGCCGAGGTCCTCTTCTTCCTTCGTTCTGTTTCTGTGAGTCTGATGTCCTGCACATACAACGTGCAGGACGTCAGACTCAGAAACGGAACGAAGGAAGAGAAGGACCTCAGCTGGCGGGGATTGGGGTCCTCCGCCAGCAAAGGTAGGCTACAATGGGGGAGGGTTGGCAGCGGGAGGGGGGGTGAGACAGTTGTCGGCAGGGGGGGGTCAAAGTTGGTGGTGGTGGTGGCAGCAGCGGCAGGGGGTGTCGACAATGGCCGGGGGGGGGGGGGTCGGCGGTGCCAGGGAGGTCTAAAATATGTCCCCTCACCTCGGGCTCTGGACCCCCCTCCTGCCAAAGTCTGGCTACGCCCCTGACTGCAGGTAGTTCGTCTCTTTGCTGGGGTTAAAGATACAGTGAGCAGGGGAGATATTTCACTGTGGCAGATCAGTTCCTATCTAGAAAAGTGTTTCAGTGGTGTTCCTAGGTCGGCTGCCACTTGCCACTGCGCCCCTCTCCCCCAGTCAATCACACACACCCTCCCTGCGAATCACCACACACCCCTGGAGCAGCACCTCCACCCCCCAAGTGCATCGTTCTTACCTCCTGTGGGTGCAGGGAGCAGGCAAGCGGCTATTGGCTCCGCCGGTTCCCTACCCAGGAACAGGAATTAACGTCAGAAGGAGCAGGGAACAGGCGGAGCCGACAGCCGCACGGCTGCTCCCTGCACCCCCTTGCAGCTTGCACCCAGGGTGGACCACCCCGCCCTTGGTACGCCACTGAAGTGTTGTAATGGGATGGTGTCCTAGAACAGTGTTTCCCAAGTTCAGTCTTGTAGTACTCCTTGCTAGTTATTTATTTATATATTTATTTATTTAATTTATTTCATTTATATCCCACATTTTCCCAATCAAATTGGGTTGAATGCAGGGGCGTAGGCAGACCTGTCATTTTGGGTGGGCCCAGAGTTAACCTGGGTGGGCCCTTCCAACCCCCATCCCTACCCCTGTACATACATACAATATAGTTTGGTTTTTTTAAATGACCCAGCGTCTGCTCATTTCTCTCGGAACCTCCTCCCCGGTTCTGCCTCAGAGCCGTTGGCCATTGCAATTTCTGCAGGCTTCTCTCTACCACATCCTCTCGCCAATGAAACAAGAATTGACATCATTGAGGGCAGGACATGATAGGGAGAAGCCTGCAGGGCTGGCATAGGATGCCTATAAGAATTGCTGCCGGCAGTAGATCTGAGGTAGACCAGGAGGGGGTGGTTCTAGAGCGAGATGGGCAGATGCTAGGCCACGAGTAGAGAAAGCGAATAGAATGTTGGGTATTATTAGGAAAGGTATGGAAAACAGGTGTGAGGATGTTATAATGCCGTTGTATCGCTCCATGGTGCGACCGCACCTTGAGTATTGTGTTCAATTCTGGTCGCCGCATCTCAAGAAAGATATAGTAGAATTGGAAAAGGTGCAGAGAAGGGCGACTAAAATGATAGCGGGGATGGGATGACTTCCCTATGAAGAAAGATTAAGGAGGCTAGGGCTATTCAGCTTGGAGAAGAGACGGCTGAGGGGAGACATGATAGAGGTATATAAAATAATGAGTGGAGTGGAACAGGTGGATGTGAAGCGTCTGTTCACGCGTTCCAAAAATACTAGGACTAGGGGGCATGCGATGAAACTACAGTGTAGTAAATTTAAAACAAATCGGAGAAAATGTTTCTTCACCCAATGTGTAATTAAACTCTGGAATTCATTGCCGGAAAATGTGGTGAAGGCGGTTAGCTTAGCAGAGTTTAAAAAGGGGTTGGACGGTTTCCTAAAGGACAAGTCCATAAACCGCTACTAAACGGACTTGGAAAAATCCAAAATTCCAGGAATAACATGTATAGAATGTTTGTACGTTTGGGAAACTTGCCAGGTGCCCTTGGCCTGGATTGGCCGCTGTCGTGGACAGGATGCTGGGCTCGATGGACCCTTGGTCTTTTCCCAGTGTGGCATTACTTATGTACTTAAGAGGGAGAGAGAGTAGTGAGGCGCTGCCACAGAAGAGTTTTGGGGGCCTCATGGGCTACTGACTGGGTGGGCCAGAGGCAAGAACGGGTGGGCCTGTGCCCACCCAAGCCCACCCTTGGCTACGCCACTGGTTGAATGTGTCTAACATTATTATATTAAGGGAGTTTAAGGGGGGTTTGGACAGATTCCTGAAGGAAAAGTCCATTGAACATTATTAAAAAATGATTATATATATATATATTTTTTGGGGGGGGGGGGGGTTGCCGGGTTCTTGAAGCCTGGATTGGCCGCTGTCGGAGACAGGATGCTGGGCTTGATGGACCCTTGGTGTTTTCCCAGTATGGCGGTGCTTATGTGCTTAACAGTACAAATTGGGTTCAATGTATCTAACAGATTAAACTAACAATACAAATTAGCCAGTGAATGCATCAGTATAAAAGACTTGTAGGATTGAATTAAACAATGTTTAATAGAATGTGGTAATTAATTTGAAAGC
Source organism: Microcaecilia unicolor (assembly GCF_901765095.1). NCBI lineage: Eukaryota > Metazoa > Chordata > Amphibia > Gymnophiona > Siphonopidae > Microcaecilia > Microcaecilia unicolor. The sequence goes on from NC_044034.1 coordinate 24,390,554, forward strand.
ATAACATTATGAAGTGAAAAAGAAGGGAAATGGACACTTTTAGGATTCTTCCGTATTGTGGGACTGAATGAGTATTAAGTGTATATCCGCAATGAATATGCATGAACTTGATTTGCATATACCGCCTCCATTATATGCAAATCTCTTTCATGCATATTCATTGTGGATGTCCTGAAAACCTGACTGGCAAGGGCTACTACAGGACTGGACTTGGGAAACCCTGCATTATAGCGTTCGTTCAGATGTTCACCTTCTCTCTTCTGCTTGACGCCTGTTTCTATGCAGATGAGCCTAAATCAAGAGGAATAGGTCTGTTTATGTACAGGAAGTGAGTCTTTTTCAACTGAAGGAGAGCTCTGGAACGAGGGGGCATACGATCAAGTCAAGAGGGAATAGGCTCAGGAGCAGTGGCATTTCTAGGGGGGGCGGTGGGTGCGGTCCGCCCCGGTTGCACGCCGCTGGGGGAGGGGGTGCCGCGCGCGCGCGCGTGCCTGTCCTCCATTGTTCCATGCTTCTTCTCTGCCCTGGAAAAGGTTACATCCTGTTCCAGGGCAGAGAAGAAGCATGGAACAACAGAGGACAGGCGCACGCGGCACCCCCCACCCCCCAGTGGCGTGCACCCGGCGGGGGGGGGGGGTTCCTTCGTGGGGGTGTCCCTTCGCCGGGAGGGGGGTCCGCGCTGCATCAGAGCGGGGCGCTGGACTCGGGGGGCGAGGTGCACCGGCGATCCGCCCCGGGTGCCAGCCCCCCCAGGAATGCCACTGCTCAGGAGTAATCTAAGGAAGTATTATTTCATGGAAAGGGTGGTCGAGGCATGGAATGGCCTCCCGCTGGAGGTTGTGGAGTCGAGGATTGCGTCAGAATTTAAAAAGGCATGGGATAAGCACGTGGGATCGCTTAGGAAAAGGAAGAGTTAGGGGTTACAGAGGATGGGCAGACTGGATGGGCCATATGGCTTTTATCTGCTGTCATGTTTCTCTGTTTCTGTGTTTGGGAAATGCTGAAAAAAAAAACCCTAGTGTAATTGTGATTAGCTTATGACAGTGTATATATACAACACCTCTGTGATTCTTAACACTGATCCGTTGACTGTGCCCCCCTTCTTTAAGGGTACCATCAATTAAGGAAAGTCAGGAACAGGGCTGCCGAGAGGGGGGGACAGGGGGGACAAAAGTCCCCGGGCCCGGGCCTCCGGGGGGGGGTGGCCGGCGGCGCCGCTGCAGTGTGGCCCGCCCGCCTCGCTCCGGAACTAACCTTAACTCTCCTTCTTTCACTTCGTGCAAGCAGCAGCAGGGCATGCCACTCCTTCCTTCCGTGTCCCGCCCTCGCCTGACGTAACGTCCGCGAGGGCGGTGCACGGAAGGAAGGAGGAGAGGTCTGCCCTGCTGCTGCTTGCGCGAAGTGAAAGAAGGAGAGTTAAGGGTATTTCCGGGCCCGGTAGCAGGTGGAGGGGGGGCCAGGCGACTTCAGGTCGGCAGCGACCTCGGGTGGGGGGGGGCCCGGGGGTTGTCTTGTCCCAGGCCCGGCCCCGGCTCTCGGCGGCCCTGGTCAGGAACTTCCCTGTGAAGACCTTAGAGAAAAGAAAAGAAGCAGGATAAGGATGTTCAATTTACATATCCTTAAAACCCCATTACGCTATCCACCTTATAATTGAAAGAGAAAAACGCCTAGATTTCGACCCAAATCGGGAGATAGACGTTTATCTCACAAAAACGAATAAATCGGTATAATGGAAAGCCGATTTTGGACATTTTCAACTGCACTCCATCACGGAAGCGTACAAAGTTGACGGGGGCGTGTCGGAGGCGTGGCGAAGGTGGACCTGGGGCGAGGTTATCGGCCGAGGAGAGATGGGCGCCTTTCGCCGATAATGAAAAAAAAGTATGCGTTTGTAGCTAGAATTTAGGGCACTTTTCCTGGACCCTGTTTTTTCACGCATAAGGCCCCAAAAAGTGCCCTAAATGACCAGATTACCACCAGAGGGAATCGGGGATGACCTCCCCTGACTCCCCCAGTGGTCACTAACCCCCTCCCACCACAAAAAAATGATGTTTCACAACTTTTTATTTTCACCCTCAAATGTCATACCCACCTCCCTGGCAGCAGTATGCAGGTCCCTGGAGCAGTTGTTAGGGGGTGCAGTGGACTTCAGGCAGGTGGACCCAGGCCCATCCCCCCTACCTGTTACAATTGTGCTGCTTAATGCTTAGTCGTCCAACCCCCCCAAACCCACTGTACCCACATGTAGGTGCCCCCCTTCACCCCTTAGGGCTATAGTAATGGTGTAGACTTGTGGGCAGTTGGTTTTGAGGGGGATTTGGGGGGCTCAACACACAAGGGAAGGGTGCTATGCACCTGGGAGTTCTTTTACCTTTTTTTTTGTTTTTGTAAAAGTGCCCCCTAGGGTGCCCGGTTGGTGTCCTGGCATGTGAGGGGGACCAGTGCACTACGACTCCTGGCCCATCCCATGAACAAATGCCTTGGATTTATTCATTTTTGAGCTGGGCGCTTTCATTTTCCATTATCACTGAAAAACAAAAACGCCCAGCTCACAAATTGTCGAATAAAACATGGACGTCTATTTTTTTTCGAAAATACGGTTCGGTCCGCCCCTTCACGGACCCGTTCTTGGAGATAAGCGCCCATGGAGATAGACGTTTTCGTTTGATTATGCCCTTCCACGTTTACTAGAATTTGTAATATTCTCATTCAAAACTTGTAATTCTATTTACTATGTAAGCCGCATTGAACCTGCTACATGTGGGAAAGCGCGGGATACAAATGTAATAAATAAATAAAAATAAATAAATAAAATAAAAATGGGGTTCAAAGTTCCATTTCCTTACGCTGCAGATCCTGACACAGAAAGGGGATGGAATCAAAGCAAAACGTAACTGCTCTTAACTCTTAAATAGGGAATAGAGGAATGTGTCCTGCACAGAGCTGCAGGTACAACTCTGCCCGCCTTGTTGAGCCTACTCCATGGACCATAGAGATCTTTATCTGCTGTCATTTACCACATGACTATGTTAAAAGAAATGGAAATTCAGAACCTTTGAGCTGCTAGTTCGAACTCCACAGGAAAGAGCCTCCCTGTAGTAATCTCAACTGTTATCATTAAGGGAGGCAGTACAAGGTACACAGTTCTGGGTGAGCAAAACTGCCCTGTGCAGGCAGAAAAACGAAATTCAAGCAGTATGTCCTAGTCCCCTGATGGCGAACCTATGACACGCGTGTCAGCACTGACACGCGTAGCCATTTTTGATGACACGCGGCGCCGCCGCAGTGTGGTCCGCCCTCCCTCCTCGCTCCCGGAAACTAACCTTAAAGCCTCCTTTCACATCGCAGCAAGCAGCAGCAGGGCTGGCCACTCCTTCCTTCCGTGTCCCGCCCTCGCCTGACGTAACGTCCGCGAGGGCAGAGCACAAAAGGAAGGAGGAGAGGTCTGCCCTGCTGCTGCTTGCTGCGACGTGAAAGGAGGCTTTAAGGTTAGTTCTGGGCCCGGTAGCAGGTGGAGGGGGGGCCCAGCGACCTCGGGTGGGCAGCGATCTCGGGTAGGGGGGGCCCGGGGGCGGTCCTAGTAGATTTTTCTCGAAGTGACACACCACCCGAGTTATGCTCGGTTTTTTCGCGAATTTTGACACACCAAGCTCAAAAGGTTGCCCATCACTGTCCTAGTCTCATAACTGATCTCTGTATTACCTGGACAACAGATTCAAGCCACAGAGTTAGAAAAAGCACAGACACGTAGACAGTAAGGGGAAGACTTCCTGGGTCATGTCGTCTGCCCATTATCAGCAATCCCATGTTTTCTTTGGTGTGCTTTTGGAGAAGGTTATGGCTTGGTAGTTTCATCCTGTCCTGTTGGGCTTCTAATTTAATAAAAAAACCAGCCTTTGCAGGCAGGGCTGCCTCAAGGGCAGTGGTGGTGCCCTAAGCCAACTTGTTTTGGTGGAACCCCCTCCCCCCCATTGCACCGCTTCCGGCACCCCCTCCCTCACTCCCATCTAAGTACATAAGTAATGCCACACTGGGAAAAGACCAAAGGTCCATCGAGCCCAGCATCCTGTCCACGACAGCGGCCAATCCAGGCCAAGGGCACCTGGCAAGTTTCCCAAACGTACAAACATTCTATACATGTTATTCCTGGAATTGTAGATTTTTCCCAAGTCCATTTAGTAGCGGTTTATGGACTTGTCCTTTAGGAAACCGTCTAACCCCTTTTTAAACTCTGCCAAGCAAACCGCCTTTACCACATTCTCCGGCAACGAATTCCAGAGTTTAATTATGCATTGGGTGAAGAAAACTTTTCTCCGATTTCTTTTAAATTTACTACACTGTAGTTTCATCGCATGCCCCCTAGTCCTAGTATTTCTGGAAAGCGTGAACAGACGCTTCACATCCACCTGTTCCACTCCACTCAATATGTTATATACCTCTATCATGCCTCCCCTCAGCCGTCTCTTCTCCAAGCTGAAAAGCCCTAGCCTCCTTAGTCTTTCTTCATAGGGAAGTCGTCCCATCCCCGCTATCATTTTAGTCGCCCTTCGCTGCACCATCTGCAGGTTCGGTATCTCTCTCTCCCTTGAGCTGGCATTTCCTCCCCAACCCCACCATCCAGTCTCTCTTTCTGTACCCCCTCTTCCCATGTCCCACTCAAAGGAAATTGCATCAGAGGAGGCAGCACATGACAGAGGGAAGACCCAAGAGCTGGCCAAAGGCAGCCTGTCATGCTGCTGCTGCTACCGCTCATCACCAATGCAAACTTTACAGGACTGTGGGGGAGTGAGAGAGGTGAGGGAGCAGTGCTGGACCCGGGGGTGGGGGAGGGACCAGACTGAGTGGGGAAAGAAAAGGCTTAACCTGTAGACCAGGTGAGGTCAGAGGCTGAGTATTTTGGCACTCTTAATTTCTGGTGCCATGGGCCAGAGCCTCGCCTGGCCTGCAGAGGACATGGCACCCTGCACCTTCAGCTGCAGATACTCAGGGTTACCCCACCTTCTTTAGGCCAGTGCTTGGATTGACAGTCCTTGCACAGAGTGCTTGCAGACCTTCAGCTACAAAGTACAGTACCTGCGGGCCTATAAACCCTGTGGGGAGACTGGAATTTGCAGAATAACTTAACATTTACACTGACATTTCAGTCTTAGAAACCTTGGCAGATTTCAAAGACCTTTAATTGGTTTAGCACGAGAGTTATCCAAGACTATGTGGGCAATATTCAACCAACTGGCTAATGCATGACTTATGTAGTGCCTGTCTAGTAGTACCTGCGTCTTTGCATCTGCCTATAAATAACAGGCACTGGCAAAAAATCAGACGTTGACGTTCTACAGGAAACAAAATGTAATGTGGTATTTTTATGGAAAAGTCCATGAATATTGGGAGAAAAAGCTAGTTGATGTCCATCTGAGGGAAGGGGAAGAAGGTTCGCGCCCCCCAGTTCACTACTAATCTGAGCTTCCTACCCCTTGTACCCCCCCAAACAAAGCAGGCAAACAATGCTTTTGGCTTTTGAGCATCACCAGTGTCTATCAAATAAAAATAAAAAAATATAAGCTGATACACTCCACCACCTTCTCTTACATGAGCACGCAGCTGTGGAATGCATTACCAACTGCCTTGAAAACTACTGCCGAAATAACGAACTTTCGCAAACCTCTGAAGACACATCTCTTCAACAAGGCCTACAAAGAGAACCCATAACCCACAAAATACCTACGAATCCACCAGCTTTGACAGTCCACCTTCTATACTATCCTTCCTAAAACCTTCCTTATCTTTTCCCTTACTTAACCCTGACTTAACCTTTGTATACTACCAATTATATCTGACATCTTGTAATGACTATGACATAACAAAACTCTGTAAGCCACATTGAGCCTGCAAATAGGTGGGAAAATGTGGGATACAAATGCAATAAATAAATCAAGCCAAAATGGACTGTAATTGTTGAAGTAACAGGAGGAATTAAGGGGGATTTATTCTTTAGGAAAGGCCTAAGCAGGCCAGGACCTACAAATATATATGCACACCCACTAAGCATTTGCATTCTCTGATGCATCTCTAACATCTTTTCCTGACAGCTTCGAGAGATTTCAGGCTGGTCTGCAAATATTCTAATAGGCTGACAAAAAAAAAAAAAACCCTTCATATTTTTCTTGAAAAGGGTACAAAGAACATAAGATAGAAAGTACATAAGTAGTGCCATACTGGGAAAGACCAAAGGTCCATCTAGCCCAGCATCCTGTCACCGACAGTGGCCAATCCAGGTCAAGGGCACCTGGCACGCTCCCCAAACGTAAAAACATTCCAGACAAGTTATACCTAAAAATGCGGAATTTTTCCAAGTCCATTTAATAGCGGTCTATGGACTTGTCCTTTAGGAATCTATCTAACCCCTTTTTAAACTCCGTCAAGCTAACCGCCCGTACCACGTTCTCCGGCAACGAATTCCAGAGTCTAATTACACGTTGTGTGAAGAAAAATTTTCTCCGATTCGTTTTAAATTTACCACACTGTAGCTTCAACTCATGCCCTCTAGTCCTAGTATTTTTGGATAGCGTGAACAGTCGCTTCACATCCACCCGATCCATTCCACTCATTATTTTATACACTTCTATCATATCTCCCCTCAGCCGTCTCTTCTCCAAGCTGAAAAGCCCTAGCCTTCTCAGCCTCTCTTCATAGGAAAGTCGTCCCATCCCCACTATCATTTTCGTTGCCCTTCTCTGTACCTTTTCCAATTCTACTATATCTTTTTTGAGATACGGAGACCAGTACTGAACACAATACTCCAGGTGCGGTCGCACCATGGAGCGATACAACGGCATTATAACATCCGCACACCTGGACTCCATACCCTTCCTAATAACACCCAACATTCTATTCGCTTTCCTAGCCGCAGCAGCACACTGAGCAGAAGGTTTCAGCGTATCATCGACGACGACACCCAGATCCCTTTCTTGATAGATTGCCTTCCTGTGAGGTTTTTTTTTTTTTTTTTTGCAACTACATTCAAAGCACTTTACATAGTATATACAGGTACTTATTTGTACCTGGGGTAATGGAGGGTTAAGTGACTTGCCCATAGTCACAAGGAACTGCAGTGGGAATTAAACCCAGTTCCCCAGGATCAAAGTCCACTGCACTAACCACTAGGCTACTCCTCCACTAGCAACATTCCATGTAGAAGTCTGCCCTTGCAGATCAGCAATGCGGCCGTGTAGGCTTCTGTTTCTGTGAGTCTGACGTCCTGCACATATGTGCAGGACGTCAGACTCACAGAAACAGAAGCCTGCGCAGCCGGGTTGCTGATCTGCAAGGGCAGACTTCTACATGGAATGTTGCTAGTGGAATAGCAACTTTCCATGAAGAATCTCCAATAGTAGCAACAGAATCTCAATAGTAGCAACATTCCATCTAGAATCTCCAATAGTAGCAACAGAATCTCAATAGTAGCAACATTCCATCTAGAATCTCCAATAGTAGCAACATTCCATCTAGAATCTCAAATAGTAGCAACATTCCATGTAGAATCTCAAATAGGGAAAGGGAAATGGGACTTGATATACCGCCTTTCTGAGGTTTTTGCAACTACATTCAAAGCGGTTTACATATATTCAGGTACTTATTTTGTACCAGGGGCAATGGAGGGTTAAGTGACTTGCCCATGGTCACAAGGAACTGCAGTGGGAATTGAACCCAGTTCCCCAGGATCAAAGACCACTGCACTAACCACTAGGCTACTCCTCCACTAACAACATTCCATGTAGAAGTTGGCCCTTGCAGATCACCAATGTGGCCGCGCAGGCTTCTGCCTCTGTGAGTCTGACGTCCTGCACGCAGACTCACAGAAACAGAAGCCTGCGCGTCCACGTTGCTGATCTGCAAGGGCAGACTTCTACATGGAATGTTGCTAGTGGAATAGCAACTTTCCATGTAGAATCTCAAATAGTAGCAACAGAATCTCAATAGTAGCAACATTCCATCTAGAATCTCCAATAGTAGCAACAGAATCTCAATAGTAGCAACATTCCATCTAGAATCTCCAATAGTAGCAACATTCCATCTAGAATCTCAAATAGTAACAACATTCCATGTAGAATCTCAAATAGGGAAAGGGAAATGGGACTTGATACACCGCCTTTCTGAGGTTTTTGCAACTACATTCAAAGCGGTTTACATATATTCAGGTACTTATTTTGTACCAGGGGCAATGGAGGGTTAAGTGACTTGCCCATGGTCACAAGGAACTGCAGTGGGAATTGAACCCAGTTCCCCAGGATCAAAGTCCACTGCACTAACCACTAAATCATGCTCTGTGGCCCAGCTGCAGATATTCATTGACATTTAACTAAGTAGTTCAGCTCAATGTCAGCACAAAAACGGTCATTTTTGAGCCAGGCCGCACAGGAGCATTATGGGTCAAAGTGGGGGAGGAGCCAACAGTTAAAGGGGTACCAGCAATACAGTGCTGACTTTTAAGAGTCCTACATTTCCCCACTTAGTTGTGTAGGTGCCAGCATTAAACATTGGCCGGCACCTGCATAACTTCCAGGTCCCAGCATAAGTGTGCCATTACCCCTTCTGGGGTGGCCTGCCTCTTTAAAATGGCTGCTGCGACCTCTAGCAGCAGTCTAGCTGTACTTTGAAGTACCATGAGGCTGCAGCTAGAGGCTGTAACAGCCATTTTAAGAAGGCAGTGTCATTGGGCCAGGGGAGTAGCCAGACCTCGGCGGGAGGGAGGTCCAGAGCCCAAGATGGGGGGGGCACATTTTAGCCCGCCGACCCCAGCCACTGACCCTCCCTTGCCACTTTCAAACCCCCCCCCCCCCACCACCGACCCTCCCCCGCCACTTTTGAACCCTCCGCTGCCGTGGGGCTTCTATTGGCCGCGGGAAAACCAGCCAACCCGCGGCCATGCGAAAAAACCGCGGACGGTGAAAAAAATCATGGCTGGCCAAAAAAAAGCCGCCCAAAATCCCGTAACCCGCACACGGGTCAATCATATGCAAATGACTTTGTGCAGTTTTTGGGCTGGTTTGGGGCTGGTTTTGGGCGTGGAAAATTTTTTCCATCTGTCAACACTGCCGTGGGAGATTGTGTGCTCAGCTATCCTTGTGTCTGCTGGTGTTTAACCATCATAACACTGGGATTTATTGTACTATCATAATTGTGAACACCAGTGCAACATGTGATGTGACCCAGGGACTGTCTGTATCAACAGCGTAAAACATTCTAATCTGAAGTTTAATTAGAATCTGTGGAGAAGCCTCCAGCAGTTTTAATCAATAGTCAACAGAAGCAGCAGGTTGTTCCTATGAGATGTAACATCTTTTATTACATACTACAATGTCAATCAGAAATCGGAGTAGTAACCCCCTTACAATCAGCAAACATCTTACGCTATCCTATATAATAATTCTCACCTCCAACGTTCGGTCTCTGCCTGGGACCGTGGCTCAGTGGTCTGATTCCAGCAGTAGATCAGTGACATCATCCGCATCACACAGCCTCTTCTATCGCTTCTGTTTCTGCTGTTCGTGTGGTCCCACCTTTAAGGGCGGGACCACACGAACAGCTGAAACAGAAGAGAAAGAAGAGGCTGTGTGAAGCATGCGGGAGGTGCGGGGGGGGGTCCTGAAATGACAGGGGAGGGAAGGGGGATCATGAATGACATGGGGGGAGGGGAAGGGGGTCCTTCTTTCGCTTCTGTTTCGGCTGTTCATGTGGGTGGGACCACAGGAACAGCTGAAGCAGAAGCGAAAGAAGAGGCTGTATGAAGCATGCGGGAGGTAAAAACGTGCAGGAGGTGGCGAGGGGGGTCCTGAAACTACAGGGGAGGGAAGGGGTGGTCATGAACGACATGGGGGGGGGAAGGGTGTTCTTCTTTCGCTTCTGTTTCAGCTGTTCGTGTGGGCGGGACCACAGGAACAGCTGAAACAGAAGAGAAAGAAGAGGCTGTGTGAAGCGTGCGGGAGGTAAAAACGTGCAGGAGGTGCGGAGGGGGGTCCTGAAATGACAGGGGAGGGAAGGGGGGTCATGAATGACATGGGGGGGGGGGAAGGGGGTCCTTGTTTCGCTTCTGTTTCAGCTGTTCGTGTGGCGGGACCACATGAACAGCTGAAACAGAAGAGAAAGAAGAGGCTGTGTGAAGCGTGTGGGATGTAAAAACATGCAGGAGGTGGAGAGGGGGGTCCTAAAATGACAGGGGAGGGAAGGGGGGTCATGAACGACAAGGGGGGGAGAAGGGGGTCCTTCTTTCGCTTCTGTTTCGGCTGTTCGTGTGGGCGGGACCACAGGAACAGCTGAAACACAAGCGAAAGAAGAGGCTATGTGAAGCGTGCGGGAGGTAAAAATGTGCAGGAGGTGGAGAGGGGGGTCCTGAAACTACAGGGGAGGGAAGGGGTGGTCATGAACGACAAGGGGGGGGGAAAGGGGGTCCTTCTTTCGCTTCTGTTTCGGCTGTTCATGTGGGCAGCACCACAGGAACAGCTGAAACAGAAGAGAAAGAAGAGGCTGTGTGAAGCGTGCGGGAGGTAAAAACGTGCAGGAGGTGCGGAGGGGGGTCCTGAAATGACAGGGGAGGGAAGGGGGGTCATGAGTGACATGGGGGGGAAGGGGGTCCTTGTTTCGCTTCTGTTTCGGCTGTTCGTGTGGCGGGACCACACGAACAACTGAAACAGAAGAGAAAGAAGAGGCTGTGTGAAGCGTGCGGGAGGTAAAAACGTGCAGGAGGTGCGGAGGGGGGTCCTGAAATGACAGGGGAGGGAAGGGGGGGTCATGAATGACATGGGGGGGAAGGGGGTCCTTGTTTCGCTTCTGTTTCGGCTGTTCGTGTGTCGGGACCACACGAACAACTGAAACAGAAGAGAAAGAAGAGGCTGTGTGAAGCGTGCGGGAGGTAAAAACGTGCAGGAGGTGGAGAGGGCGGTCCTGAAACTACAGGGGAGGGAAGGGGTGGTCATGAACGACACGGGGGGGGAAGGGTGTTCTTCTTTCGCTTCTGTTTCAGCTGTTTGTGTGGGCGGGACCACAGGAACAGCTGAAACAGAAACGAAAGAAGAGGCTGTGTGAAGCGTGTGGGAGGTAAAAACGTGCAGGAGGTGCGGAGGGGGGTCCTGAAATGACAGGGGAGGGAAGGGGGGTCATGAGTGACATGGGGGGGAAGGGGGTCCTTGTTTCGCTTCTGTTTCGGCTGTTCGTGTGGCGGGACCACACGAACAACTGAAACAGAAGAGAAAGAAGAGGCTGTGTGAAGCGTGCGGGAGGTAAAAACGTGCAGGAGGTGCGGAGGGGGGTCCTGAAATGACAGGGGAGGGAAGGGGGGGTCATGAATGACATGGGGGGAAGGGGGTCCTTGTTTCGCTTCTGTTTCGGCTGTTCGTGTGTCGGGACCACACGAACAACTGAAACAGAAGAGAAAGAAGAGGCTGTGTGAAGCGTGCGGGAGGTAAAAACGTGCAGGAGGTGGAGAGGGCGGTCCTGAAACTACAGGGGAGGGAAGGGGTGGTCATGAACGACACGGGGGGGGGAAGGGTGTTCTTCTTTCGCTTCTGTTTCAGCTGTTTGTGTGGGCGGGACCACAGGAACAGCTGAAACAGAAACGAAAGAAGAGGCTGTGTGAAGCGTGTGGGAGGTAAAAACGTGCAGGAGGTGCGGAGGGGGGTCCTGAAATGACAGGGGAGGGAAGGGGGGTCATGAGTGACATGGGGGGGGAAGGGGATCCTTGTTTCGCTTCTGTTTCGGCTGTTCGTGTGGCGGGACCACACGAACAACTGAAACAGAAGAGAAAGAAGAGGCTGTGTGAAGCGTGCGGGAGGTAAAAACGTGCAGGAGGTGGGGAGGGGGGTCCTGAAATGACAGGGGAGGGAAGGGGGGGTCATGAATGACATGGGGGGAAGGGGGTCCTTGTTTCGCTTCTGTTTCGGCTGTTCGTGTGTCGGGACCACACGAACAACTGAAACAGAAGAGAAAGAAGAGGCTGTGTGAAGCGTGCGGGAGGTAAAAACGTGCAGGAGGTGGAGAGGGCGGTCCTGAAACTACAGGGGAGGGAAGGGGTGGTCATGAACGACACGGGGGGGAAGGGTGTTCTTCTTTCGCTTCTGTTTCAGCTGTTTGTGTGGGCGGGACCACAGGAACAGCTGAAACAGAAACGAAAGAAGAGGCTGTGTGAAGCGTGTGGGAGGTAAAAACGTGCAGGAGGTGGGGAGGGGGGTCCTGAAACGACAGGGGAGGGAAGGGGGGATCATGACCGACACAGGGGGGGAAGGAGGTCATGAAACTACAGAGGGGGGGTCCTGAAACGACACGGGGGGAGGAGATTCCTGGAAATCAACTGGAAGGGTAGGGGCAGGTCCTGGAAGGTGAGGGGGGTCCTGGAACTCAGAGAGGGGGGGAGAGGCGGAGTGGGAAGGGTAGAGGGGAGATGGAAAGAAGTGGCAGGGAGGGTCCTGGAACTCACATGTGAAGGGGTTTCAGGAACTCAGACAGGGGTGGAAGGGGGGGTGGAAGGGGGGAGGGGAAGGGGGTTCAGCAAACTCTCGGTCTAGCTGTGTCTCACATATGCACTCGCACACACTGTCATTCTGACACACACACACTCTCACAGACACAATCGCACCAAATCTCACTCTCTCTCTGACACACACACACACACTCGCACAGTCACTCTCTCGCTCTCACACAGTCACTCTCACACACACACTCTCTCAAACATACACACTACGAGGAAAACCTTGCTAGCGCCCGTTTCCTTAAAACTGAAACAGGCCTTTTTTTATTAGTGATTTATAAAAGTCTGAATCTCTCTACAAGCTCAGGTCTATGATTTTTCTAAGCTGATTAAAAAAAAAAGCAGTCTCCTGCTCTACGACCATTAGGAAAAGAAAGCCCTTGCCTTATCTGTGGGTTGGAGTACTGTGGAACCCATATTCTGCATGATTTAAGCAGAAATTCCTGCCCACTTAAACTACAATGAGCAGATTTTCCCCCCGATTATTCAGCAGCACTTAACTGTGTCCAGCTAAATTTCCCCAAAAAGAAAAAAAAATTCCCAAACCAGCTTAGGAAAAAACATATATATTAAAGTAAAACCACAAACCTCCTTTCTCTTACCTTCCCCTCCCCACTTTCGTTTCTTAATTCTTTGTATTGTTGCTAAGTTACAATTTTGTGCTGTTCACCTCCCTCCCACTCAGATTTTCCCTTGATTTTCTAAGTGCAGATTATATTAATATCTGTTGTAGGGGTGCTGTTGCTAAATTGCGGTAAGCACCAGAGCATGCTTTTCGCACCTTAAAAAAGCTCTGGGTCCCTTTTACTAATATAGTAACATAGTAAACATAGTAAATGACGACAGATAAAGATATGAACGGTCCATCCAGTCTGCCCAACAAGATAAATTCATTTTACATGGTATATGATACTTTATTTGTATACCCGAGTTTGATTTGTCCTTGCCTTTCTCAGGGCACAGACCGTAGAAGTCTGCCCAGTATTGTTCTTGTACTAAGTTCCGGAGCTAACGTCGAAGCCCCTTAAAATTTACACTCCAGTCCATCCCTATCTATTCAGTCACAATCAGGGCGTAGACCGTAGAAGTCTGCCCAGCTCCCGTTTTGTTTCCAATTACCGGCGTCGCCACCCAATCTCCGCTAAGATTCCACGGAACCATTCCTTCTAAACAGGATTCCTTTGTGTTTATCCCACGCATGTTTGAATTCCGTTACCGTTTTCATCTCCACCACCTCCCGTGGGAGGGCATTCCACATATCCATCACCCTCTCCGTGAAAAAATTACTTCCTGACATTAATCCTGAGTCTATCCCCCTTCAACCTCAATTCGTGTCCTCTAGTTCTACCGCCTTCCCGTCTCCTGAAAAGGTTCGTTTGCGGATTAAAACCTTTCAAATATTTGACCGTCTGTATCATATCACCCCTGTTTCTCCTTTCCTGCAAAGTATACATGTTCAGGCCAGCAAGTCTCTCCTCGTACGGTCTGCAACGCAAATCCCATACCATTTTCGTAGCTTTTCTTTGCACCGCTTCCAGTCTTTTTACATCTTTAGCAAGATACGGCCTCCAAAACTGAACATAATACTCCAAGTGGGCCATGGGCTTACTGTGTGTCAATCTGGAGTTATCACCATCCCAAAGCAGACACCAGAGGTAATTTCACACCCAGCGCATGGCATTTCTGGCGCTAGCGGAACTATTCATAAAATATTTACTCAAGAGGTTACCCGGTGGTAATTGGGCAGTACCACATAGTACCCGGTTTCTGCCAGGTTAGCGTGGGAGCCCTTACCCCCACCTCAGTGGGTGGTGGTAACTGGTCCCCTCCCCACATGGCCATGCGGTAAGCGCAATCTTATCGCATGGCTATGTCTTTTTCCGGCATTTTTACCCACTGCGGTAAAAAGGGCCTTAATGCACAGCAAAAATGTCCCCTGCCGCTAACACAGGGTCCTTTTTACCGCAGCTTAGTAAAAGGACCCCTCACTGTTGGATACTACTACTACTTATCATTTCTATAGCGCTACTAGACGTACGCAGCGCTGTACACTTGAACATGAAGAGACAGTCCCTGCTCAACAGAGCTAACAATCTAATTAGGACAGACAAACAGGACAAATAAGAGATAAGGGAATATTAAAGTCAGGATGATAAAATAAGGGTTGGGAGTTAAAAGCAGTGTCAAAAAGGTGGGCTTTCAGCTTAGATTTGAAGATGGCCAGAGATGGAGCTTGACGTACCGGCTCAGGAAGTCTATTCCAGGCATATGGTGCAGCAAGATAAAAGGAACAGAGTCTGGAGTTAGCAGTGGAGGAGAAGGCACATGACATGATGGCACCTAAATAATCCGCAGGATAAACATTTCCGCTTAAGCATATTCTATAAGCCATGCCTAGATTTAGGCACCGCATATAGAATACACTTAGTTGATATTCCAGCACCTAAAACTACGTGCTGCCATTTACACCAATGAAAACATGGCATAAATCACTGTGCGTAAATTTACACGCACTGGACCATATTCTATAACTACACACGTAAATTTGGAATGCCCGTTTCCCTGCCCATACCTACGCCCCTTTTCAACTACGCGCATTAGAATTTAGGCGCAGTATGTTACAGAATACGCTTATGGATTTGTGCGTACAAATCCTAATTATTGCCAATTAGTGCTCATTATTGCTTGTTAAGTGCTGTTATCAACGCTGATTACCTTGTTAAACCAATTAAGTTACACGTGTTCTTATAGAATACGCTTGGATTTCATTACAGATCTCTAGGTGCGCTATATAGAATTCAGCAGAATGTAGCTTCCCTTCTTGTCTTTTTCTTTTTTTTCTTTTTTTCTTTTGTCTTTTTCTCTCATTTGGTGCTTCTTTTTTTTTCACTTTACTTGGTTTTCTGTACTGGTCATATGTATGTTATCAAGTTGAGCAGGCTTGCTTGAATGATTTTGATATTTATTTACATATTGGGGTTTATTAACTGCCTTTATGAAGAGATTCACCCAAGGCGGTGTACAGGAGGTACAGTTTAACATAAAACTTACAATTTTGTTAACAGCATAACAATAGTAAAATAACCAAGAATAAACATAAATACAATAAATGAGGTAAACTTGAAAACAGTAACTTGAAACCTACATAAGTACATAAGTACATAAGTAGTGCCATACTGGGAAAGACCAAAGGTCCATCTAGCCCAGCATCCTGTCACCGACAGTGGCCAATCCAGGTCAAGGGCACCTGGCACGCTCCCCAAACGTAAAAACATTCCAGACAAGTTATACCTAAAAATGCGGAATTTTTCCAAGTCCATTTAATAGCGGTCTATGGACTTGTCCTTTAGGAATCTATCTAACCCCTTTTTAAACTCCGTCAAGCTAACCGCCCGTACTACGTTCTCCGGCAACGAATTCCAGAGTCTAATTACACGTTGGGTGAAGAAAAATTTTCTCCGATTCGTTTTAAATTTACCACACTGTAGCTTCAACTCATGCCCTCTAGTCCTAGTATTTTTGGATAGCGTGAACAGTCGCTTCACATCCACCCGATCCATTCCACTCATTATTTTATACACTTCTATCATATCTCCCCTCAGCCGTCTCTTCTCCAAGCTGAAAAGCCCTAGCCTTCTCAGCCTCTCTTCATAGGAAAGTCGTCCCATCCCCACTATCATTTTCGTCGCCCTTCGCTGTACCTTTTCCAATTCTACTATATCTTTTTTGAGATACGGAGACCAGTACTGAACACAATACTCCAGGTGCGGTCGCACCATGGAGCGATACAACGGCATTATAAATTAGAAATACTGTGAAACAGTAACAAAAATATATTTAACAACACTAGAATTGAAATACCAGAGATATTTATTTATTTATTTATTGCATTTGTATCCCACATTTTCCCACCTATTTGCAGGCTCAATGTGGCTTACAGAGAAGGAATTAGCATGTTGTAAAAGGGCAGGTCTATAAATTGTGTGCTAATATTTGCACGTGTAAGAGTATAGAATACTGGTCTATATTTGCGTCTGTGCGCATTTGCATACCTGTATGCCAGTACATCAGTCTAAGCACTAACTGTAAATTCATGACTATCTTGTACAGTGTGTATTTGCAAGAGGGACGTACACATGGGTAGAGAATGGGTGGGACATGGGCGGGGCTCCCATTTATCCTGTGATTTATATACATCCCTGCTGCACTAGCTGTATGGCTTGTGTATGTCCAGGCCCCTATATGTTAGGTGTATCACTACCAGGTTATCTAGTATTTCTACAATAATTCTTTAATGAACTAATCCAATACTGGGGTATGCACGGCTCCCAGCATTAAATATGTGGGTATATCTGCCAACCTGGAAGGTAACTTGGCACTGACCAATATTCAGTGGGCACACGTAAAAAATGAAATGACCACACGGGCCACGCGGTAGTTCTGAATCGGCACGCAATGGGCGCATGTAGGTGCCTTCGTGGCTTAGTAAAAGGGCCCCTATAGTTTAATGGTTTATAATGTCATAGGAAAGTCCTGTCTGGTAGCTGTCAAAATATTTCATCATTTTTATTTATTTATTATTTATTGCATTTGTACCCCACATTTACCCACCTATTTGCAGGCTCAATGTGGCTTACATAGTACCGTCAGAGGCGTTTGCCCAGTCGGTTGATAACAAATACAAGGTTGTATAGTATTCGAATGAGGTAAATGCGGAGGGTCAGAGGGATGAAGATTGTGTATTGTCCAGTGCGATCATTAGTCTTGCTATGTTTCTGGTTGAAGAGGTTTACGTAGGGTCGTTGGGGTAGGCCTTTTTGAAGAGGTTTTACTTCAAAGGTCTTATGTTCCTGGATTATTTTAAAATTTCTTTTTAGCATTTTGACCATAAAGTCATTGATGCAATCCTCACTTCTTGCAACGTGCTCTCCCAAAGAAGAGTCACCCTAGTTAGCTTTGTGGTGTTTAATGTGGTGTCTGTGTAAGTTGATTCTCGTCTTAAGCATCTGGCCTGTCTCTCCAACATTGCATCTCATTTTTTGCATTGAATAATATATGCTACATTTAAACTGTCATTAGAGTGCTTTTATGTTTCACTTCTATATTCTGATATTTGTCATCTTTTGTTCATTTCTGACCCAAAGAAGAAGGTATTACCTTTGAAAAGTAGTCAAAAATTGTATTGTTGGTCCAATGGAAAAGGCATCATCTTATTTTCTTTTTCATTTGTTTGTTTCATTTCTATTTATTACCTTTAAACATGGACCTGTTAAAAATCTCTGACTGGCTCATTACAAGTGGAGCGGAGTGGAGAAGTAGCCTCGTGGTTAGAGCACCGGTCTTGAAATCCAGAGGTGGCTGGTTCAAATCCCACTGCTGCTCCTTGTGATCTTGGGCAAGTCACTTAACCCTCCATTGCCTCAGGTACAAACTTAGATTGTGAGCCCTCCTGGGACAGAGAAATATCCAGAGTACCTGAATGTAACTCACCTTGAGCTACTACTGAAAAAAGGTGTGAGCAAATTCTAAATCAAATAATACTTTTAGATTCTGTTGCTACTATTTGAGATTCTACATGGAATGTTGCTATTCCACTAGCAACATTCCATGTAGAAGCCTGCCCTTGCAGATCAGCAACACGGCCGCGCAGGCTTCTGTTTCTGTGAGTCTGACGTCCTGCACGTACGTGCAGGACGTCAGACTCACAGAAACAGAAGCCTGCGCAGCTGCATTGCTGATCTGCAAGGGCAGGCTTCTACAAGGAATGTTGCTAGTGGAGGAGTAGCCTAGTGGTTAGTGCAGTGGAACATGGAATGTTGCTACTATTTGAGATTCTACATGGAATGCTGCTATTATTGGTGATTCTACATAGAATGCTGCTGAGTGGAGGAGTGGCCTAGTGGTTAGAGCACTGGTCTTGCAATCCAGAGGTGACCGGTTCCAATCCCACTGCTGCTTCTTGTGATCTTGGGCAAGTCACTTAACCCTCCATTGCCTCAGGTACAAACTTAGATCATGAGCCCTCCAGGGATAGAGAAATACCCAGAGTACCTGAATGTAACTCACCTTGAGCTACTACTGAAAAAAGGTGTGAGCAAATTCTAAATCAAATAATACTTTTAGATTCTGTTGCTACTATTTGAGATTCTACATGGAATGTTGCTATTCCACTAGCAACATTCCATGTAGAAGCCTGCCCTTGCAGATCAGCAACACGGCCGCGCAGGCTTCTGTTTCTATGAGTCTGACGTCCTGCACGTACGTGCAGGACGTCAGACTCACAGAAACAGAAGCCTGCGCAGCCGTGTTGCTGATCTGCAAGGGCAGGCTTCTACAAGGAATGTTGCTAGTGGAGGAGTAGCCTAGTGGTTAGTGCAGTGGAACATGGAATGTTGCTACTATTGAGATTCTACATGGAATGCTGCTATTATTGGTGATTCTACATGGACTGCTGCTGAGTGGAGGAGTGGCCTAGTGGTTAGAGCACTGGTCTTGCAATCCAGAGGTGGCCAGGGGTTCAAATCCCACTGCTGCTTCTTGTGATCTTGGGCAAGTCACTTAACCCTCCATTGCCTCAGGTACAAACTTAGATCATGAGCCCTCCAGGGATAGAGAAATATCCAGAGTACCTGAATGTAACTCACCTTGAGCTGCTACTGAAAAGGTGTGAACAAAATGTAAAAAAAAGTGTTATTAATAGAAGGGTCTTAGAAACATGAGGACAGATAAGAACCATGTGGCACATTCTCAGTAACCACTAACTCCTCCTGTTCCTAAGAGATCCCACAAGTCTGTCCCACGCTTTCTTAAACTCTGACACAGTCTTTGTCTCCATGACCTCCACCGGGAGGCCATTCTACACATCTATCACCCTTTCCATGATAGGGTATTTCCTCGGAATCGTCTTAAGCCTATTTCTTCTTAACTTCATCTTACGCCCTTTCGTTCCAGAGATTTCCTTCCTTTGAAAAAGGCTCACCCCCTGTACATTAATGCCAGTGAGGTATTTAAATGTCTCTATCATATCCCCTCTCTCCCACCTCTTAGGCTACTCGAGTCGCCTACAGGAGCATTGACTGCATTTTGACCAGTCGGCTTTCCTGAGTCAGATTGACCAAGTGGCCCTCTGCTCCTCCAAAGTTTATCAGCTGCAGCCCTGAGCAATGATCTTTGCAAAATGTCATTTAATTGCACAGATTTTGAACGTGCCTTACGCAATAAGTACATAAGTAATGCCATACTGGGAAAAGACCAAGGGTCCATCGAGCCCAGCATCCTGTCCACGACAGCGGCCAATCCAGGCCATGGGCACCTGGCAAGCTTCCCAAACGTACAAACATTCTATACAATCAAGCCATTGTGACATCACTAATGAGGTTGGCTCTTATTGGTGGAATGAGCCACTATGACATCACAATAGGTTAAATCACTGCTCTATGTAATAAAAGTGTGCCAAGTAGAGGACATAAGTACATAAGTAATGCCACACTGGGAAAAGACCAAAGGTCCATCGAGCCCAGCATCCTGTCCACGACAGCGGCCAATCCAGGCCATGGGCACCTGGCAAGCTTCCCAAACGTACAAACATTCTATACAATCAAGCCATTGTGACATCACTAATGAGGTTGGCTCTTATTGGTGGAATGAGCCACTATGACATCACAATAGGTTAAATCACTGCTCTATGTAATAAAAGTGAGCCAAGTAGAGGACATAAGTACATAAGTAATGCCACACTGGGAAAAGACCAAAGGTCCATCGAGCCCAGCATCCTGTCCACGACAGCGGCCAATCCAGGCCATGGGCACCTGGCAAGCTTCCCAAACGTACAAACATTCTATACAATCAAGCCATTGTGACATCACTAATGAGGTTGGCTCTTATTGGTGGAATGAGCCACTATGACATCACAATAGGTTAAATCACTGCTCTATGTAATAAAAGTGAGCCAAGTAGAGGACATAAGTACATAAGTAATGCCACACTGGGAAAAGACCAAAGGTCCATCGAGCCCAGCATCCTGTCCACGACAGCGGCCAATCCAGGCCAAGGGCACCTGGCAAGCCTCCCAAACGTACAAATATTCTATACATGTTATTCCTGGAATTTATCTTATCTTATTTGACCAGATCTTGGTGTTGATTGCAAGGACTTTGAGTCTAGACCTTCATCCTTAAATTATTCTTGCTATGTGTTGTGATTCCTTTTGATCCTTATTCTAACAGTTTTCTGGTGATAGGAGGTTTTGCAAAGGAGGAGTTGTATTTAATGGACTTTATCCCGTGTTGAGCATGACAAATACTTTTATGGCATTTTGTCTAAACCCTCAAGTCTAAAGCTATTGCAGCCAGGGCTTATGTTAAAGAGGAAATTAGTAGTGTGTCTGTTTTTGGATCCATCAAATACCAAGCCTCTAAAATGCACAATTACCCCAAAATAGCACCACAGAGCATCAGAAACACAGAATCTAAGGCTATTTCTGTTCTTTGTAGTTTAAACTTAAGTTCACAGATTATAATGATGTGATATGTAACATTAAAAAAAATGTTCCTAGGCAGAAGTCTTATCTTAAACACTTTATAGCCTGGTCATTAAATGGGTACTACAGGGGCAATCACACTGAGGAGTATGTATAGAAACATGCAAAAAAAAAAGTTCCTAATATTTTTCATTTTGGACTGTAAAAAAATGGGGAAAAACCACGTCCCTCCCCCTCCCCCAAAGTTCCAAGTTTCTTTTAATTCTGAATACAAAATTAACTCTGTACCCAAGAATTACCATTGACTCTGACAGTCACCTGAACAGATCTTGTCAGCCCATGTTTTACACAAGTGTTTTCTATGGACTTTCTGTTAAAATTTTTCTAAAAAAGCCCACAAGGCTACAAGTAACTAACTATCTCAGCCAGTCCTGATGTCATGAAGCTGGTAACTAACTCTATAAGCCCCCATTGCCTCCCCCTCACTATATACTCAATGCATGACGTGTTTATCCCTTGCTAGGCCCAGCCAACAAGCCAACTTGTTTCAGCACTACCCTCCCCCCCCCCCCCCCCCCCCCCCCCACACACACACATTGTTTCCAGCCCCGGCACCCCCCATGGATCTGGCATCTCTATCTTGCTCATTCAATCCAATGTCTCTCCCCACCCCCCTGGTCTGGTCTCTCTCTCCCTCCCTCCCGCTTCCACTGCAGTCCTGTACACTTTACCTTAGTTGCCAGCAGCATGAACAACAGGCAAGTTGCAAGTTTATTAAAATTTTCTAAACTGGCCATAGGAATTCCATCTAGGCATTGTACAATCTAAAATGAAAAAGGGGTAAACGATTTCCAAAGAAGACCCTATTAAACACATTGGGAAAGGAAGGAGAATGCCATTTAATGATAGTAATGTGGGAATAGGTAAAAACGAAAGGTATACTGCACTGCCTTCCAGCTCGGCAGCGATCTTACCGATTACGGATTATGAAATAGTGGAAGAAGCATCTTGGAAAAGAAATGTTTTAAGATCGGTTTTAAACGTGGTAAGAGATTGGGAATTCAAAAAGTTCTAAAGGCAAACCACAAGGATCCATCCTAAATACTGGACAACGAAACTCTACCAAAACTTGACACAACCAAACTCTTTACACATGATTGCTTCAACCACTCTGTCACTAATGAACGTTAACGCACTACCATTCTATCTCTGATGCTGAAATGAACTTTCTATATTTGATTGTTTAACTTACTCTATAAGTTACTGTCTAACTTACTCTATAATTTACTCTATCATGTATGAACTTTGTATTTCTCACTCCGGAAATGGTGATCGCCATTACGGCATAATGTAAGCCACATTGAGCCTGCAAATAGGTAGGAAAATGTGGGATGCAAATGCAACAAATAAATAAATACATTTGGCAGAGAATTCCAGTTCTGGGGCCTGTACCGAAAAAATGGCATTCCTAACGTGTTCATGGTGGATCTCTCTGTAAGATGGCACATTGACGATGAAGTTGTGCAGATCTAAGGGCTCTAGATAGGGTATAAGGGACTAAATATCATGCTAAATATAAGGGTTCATCGAAGGTATGAATTTTGAATACCAATAACAGTAATTTATATCAATGAGTAATGGACAGCCAATGAGCTTTTTTAAAGATGGGGTGTGACACGGTCATACTTTTTGAGTCCATTGATGAAGCGGATTTTGGCTCATCCTCACGTCTTCCGCTGGCAGGGTAATTGGGAGTGCACAGTATGGCACAGACATTTCGGAGCAGGTAATCGGTGCAGGAGAAAATGGTGCCGAACCGCTGAGTTACTAGGGCAGTTGGGAGCAAACTGTTTTCCTGGTGGCTGTTTCTTCAGCTAGAAAGGTTTCTGAGCTCCGGGCATTGTCTTGCAGGGACCTCTTTCTGTAGTTTCCTGCTATGAATTGTTTGCTCCCAATTGCCCTGCAACCCGTCTTCCCTCTGCCGCGTCCTATCTCCCCTGATGCAATTTCCTGTGGGCAGAATGCGGCAGAGAGTAGACGCAGAGGCAGGTTGAAAGCTAGCAAGGTAAAGGGTAGAGGATCGCAATGGAAAAGGGAGGGAGAGAAGGCTTAATCGAATTGTTTAATCAGTCTGTTTTCTGATTTATTGAATTGATTATATCCATTATGTTACACTTGTTCTTTATGTAACCAATGGTTGTATCTACTCTTGATTGACGATTGTTAGGATGTATTATTGTAAGCCACATTGAGTCTGCAAATAGGTGGGAAAATCATTAATGTGGGATACAAATGCAACAAATAAATAAATAAATCTTTAGATCAGGTGAGGTACCGGCGGTAATGTCAGAGGCTGGGGATTTTGGTGCCCTTTACCACCCGGCTCCCTGAGCCAGTGCTTCATCTGGTCTAGTGGTTAAGTCAGCCCTGCCCCTTGCACATGGGAAACCCACTCAGTAAGTAAAACTAGCACACTCAGGTGAGCGAGAACAGTCATCAGGTGATATCAGACAGAGGGTGGACAACGGTGAGGTAAGAAGTAGGGATGCGTATTCATCTGAAACCTCATTGCAAGTGTCAATATCATTTTCCATGTCGTTTCATATCATTTTTGACCTGAAACAATAGGAAAAACCTGATTTTTTTCCATATTGTTGGTGTGCACTATTGCTCTTTAAGCATCTATTGAAACTGGTATTGAAAGCAATTTAATCTGGCCACTTAAATCACTTGTGCAGGGCACTTAACTGGTTAGTGATGCCGAATATCAGCACTAACCATAAAGTAAAAACCGTCTATTTTGTGGGCGGTCCAGAGGCGGAGTCAGAATGTCTGCAGTTAAGTGTTGATACTCAGCACGTAACCGCCTAAGTTAAGCGGCCAAATTGAACTGCATAAATCCTGACTAACTTAAGACATTTTTTGATTAAGTTTCAAAGGTAACACTTCTTCATCTGATCTGAAGAAGGACTACCTTTGAAAGCTAATCAAAAAAATGTACTAAGTTAGTCCAACATAAAAAGGTATCATCTTATTTTCTTTTCTCTGTTTTGTTTTATTTCTATTTATCATTATAACGTCTAAATACAATTTTGGACGTTTTGCTGAAAACGTCGAAAAATCAAATGGCAAACATGGCCATTTTTGAACTTGAAAAATCATCTATCTTTTTGCTTCAAAAATGGCCATTTCCTAGATGTTTTTAGAAGTTTTGGGCTCAGTGCGTTTTTCTTTTGTGACCATTTAAAAAAAATGTTTACGTGAAAAACTCACAAAATCAAGCCATTGGGATATAGAAGGAGCCAACATTCTTAGTAGACTGGCCACAAAGCCATCCCAGTAGAGCACTGAGGCACCATAGAGGGCACTGCAGTGGACGTCACATCTCACCATTACCCCCTTATATTGTATGGGGAGCCCTCCAAAACCCACAAAAAAACTTCTGTACCCAACTGTTCACCACTACAGTAGCCCACATGCCTGCAGGTGTCACCTATATATGGGTATACTAGGTCTTTTGTGGGTTTTGGAGGGCTCAAACTTTCCACCACAAGTGTACCAGTTAGAGTGGGATATGGGCCTGGGTCCCTCTCCCGTACAGTGCACTGCACCCACCACTAAGCTACTCCAGGGACCTGCTTGCTGCTCTAATAGGATCGGCCATAACATTTGATGCTGTCATAGAGGCTGGTATGTACTGTTTCTTTCACATCTTTGAGGGGTGGGAGGGGGTCAGTGACCACTGGGGGAGTAAGGGAGTCATGCCAGTGGTCATCTGGTGGTAGGACACCGTCTTATGACTTAGTAGTCTCTCATCCACTCTCTCATTACCTCTCGCCTTGACTACTGCAACCTACTCCTGACCGGCCTCCCACGTAGCCATCTATCCCCCCTTCAGTCCATCCAGAACTCTGCCGCACGTCTTATCTTCCGCCTTAGCCGATATACTCATATCACCCCTCTCCTCAAGTCACTCCACTGGCTCCCAATCAGATACCGCATACAGTTCAAGCTTCTCTTACTCACCTACAAATGCACTCGATCTGCGGCCCCTCTGTACCTCTCTACCCTCATCTCCCCTTACGTCCCTACCCGTAACCTCCGCTCTCAAGACAAATCCCTCCTTTCAGTACCCTTCTCCACCACCTCCAACTCCAGGGTCTGCCCCTTCTATCTCGCCTCACCCCATGCCTGGAACAAACTCCCTGAGCCTATACGCCGTGCCCCCTCCCTACCCATCTTCAAATCAATGCTCAAAGCCCACCTCTTCAATGTCGCCTTCAGCACCTAATCACTACACCTCTTCTCAGGAAAACTTAACTACCCCAACTTGACATTTCGTCCTTTAGATTGTAAGCTCTTCCGAGCAGGGATCGTCCTTAATTGTTAATTTGTACAGCGCTGCGTAACCCTAGTAGCGCTCTAGAAATGTTAAGTAGTAGTAGTAGTAGTAGTAGTAGTAGTAGTAGTAATTGAAACAGGTCTAGACCAAAACGTTCAGCTTTTATCCCTGGAAATTTTTGCTTTGTTTCATTACGGCAGAAAAAACGTCCAAGCTGTGGAAACATCCAAATCCCGCCCCCAATACACCCCCTTATGATTTGGATGCGCTGCAGGTGACCCTGCACAGAAAAACATCTAAAGATGTGTTTCGAAAATAGCGATTTGGGTGTTTTTGCAAGAAAAACATCCACTTTGTGCCGCTTTTTAGACATTTTTCTCTTCGAAAATAAGCCCGACAGAGAATCAGAATGACAAGTCCGTGTGCACAATAGGGCAAAACCCTAGAGGAGTGGCCTAGTGGTTAGGGTGGTGGACTTTGGTCCTGGGGAACCGAGGAACTGAGTTCGATTCCCACTTCAGGCACAGGCAGCTACTTGTGACTCTGGGCAAGTCACTTAACATTGCCCCATGTAAGCTGCATTGAGCCTGCCATGAGTGGGAAAGCGCAGGGTACAAATGTAACAAAAATAAAATAGATACTATTGGAGATTCTACATGGAATGTTGCTACTATTGGAGATTCTACATGGAATGTTGCTATTCCACTAGCAACATTCCATGTAGAAGGCTGTGCAGGCTTCTGTTTCTGTGAGTCTGTCGTCCTGTACGTACGTGCAGGACATCAGACTCACAGAAGCAGAAGCCTGCGCGGCCACATTGGTGATCTGCAAGGGCCGACTTCTACATGGAATGTTGCTAGTGGAATAGCAACATTCCATGTAGAATCTCAAATAGTAGCAACAGTGGAGGAGTGGCCTAGTGGTTAGGGTGGTGGACTTTGGTCCTGGGGAACTGAGGAACTGAGTTCCATTCCCACTTCAGGCACAGGCAGCTCCTTGTGACTCTGGGCAAGTCACTTAACCCTCCATTGTCCCATGTAAGCCGCATTGAGCCTGCCACGAGTGGGAAAGCACGGGGTACAAATGTAACAAAAAAAAAAACTCAGTTTGCCCCTACTCAGTGGCATAGGAAGGGGGGGGCGGTGGGGCGGTGCACACGCTGGGGGGGTGTCGGCGCCGCTGGTTACCTGCTCTCTTTGCCCCGGAACAGGTTACTTCCTGTTCCGGGGCAGAGAAAGCAGGGAACCAACGGAGCTGACGCAGCTCCCAGAGACGACGTGCACTCGGCGGGGTGGAGCGCCAGTGGTAAAGATGCACTCCGGGGGGGTGCGCGCGCTGAGGGGGGGGGGCGCCGTGCTGTACACGGGGGGGGGGGGTGCAGCGGCGACCCGCCCCGGGTGTCAGCCGGCCTCGCTACACCACTGCCCCTACTAATGGCTGATGAGCTGGGACCATCAGGTGGGCCTGCTTTACATTCACTGGCATTCGTTTGACCAACAGATCCCGGTGTGCCAGACACAATGTCCAGGGACTGAGTTCTCTGACGTTTGTTCACGTCCGACATAAAGGCATCACTTCTGGGATACTCATTTGCCTCCCCCCTTGTTCCTTCTCACCCAGTACTTGCCCTTATTGTCTTGTCTGTCTGTCTTACTTTAGATTGTAAGCTCTATTGAGCAGGGACTGTCTCTCTGTGTCAGGTGTTCAGCGCTGCGTGCGTCTGGTAGCGCTATACAAATGCTAATAATCCTTTTATTTGACATTTTTTACAGCTCAGACATGCATTCTTGTCTTCTTTGGCCTCCTGTTCACTCGTTTCTGGCTGCTCAGCGTGCTGTATGGAATATGGTGGTATCTGGATTGGGACACACCTAGCACTGGAGGTCGACAGTGCAAATTGCTTAGAAGAAGTGTTGTCTGGAGATACATGAGAGACTACTTTCCTATCTCAGTAAGTGCAAAACGCAACAGTCAAATCGCACTGGATAAGCACCTGATTCCCTAATCCAACCCGACTTCTTTCAACAGGCCTCAGCCCTGACAAAACTTCACCCCTCAATCTTCTCCTGAAGGAACACCTAGCCAGTCAGGTTTCAGGATTTCCACCATGAATATGCATGAGATAGCTTCGCAAACAATGGCGTCAATATTCAAAGCAATTTAGCTGGGCTGGAGAAGCTTCTGCCTGGGTAAATCGCCCGTGCGGGGGGTATCCGCTGATATTCAACAGCACTTAACCAATATTCGGCCCTTAACCACTTAAGTTAGCCAGCCAAGTAGGACCATATAAACAGCAGTCCTATCTTTGGCAGGTTTGACTTAACTGGTTAAGGATGACTATTGGCACTTAAAACCTGTTGTGCCAACCATCCACACATACCTAGATATTCAGTTCCGCTGCCTGGACAAAGCCTGGCATTGAATATCTGGGCATAAAGCCAGTGGCAGCGAAAAAATTCCTGACCGCCGTCAGATGAATATTAACCCCAATAGGTCTCTGTTGTGCAAAGGATAAGGAAGCCACTGCTTGCCCTGGGATTTGTAGCATAGATTGTTGCAACTTTTTGGGGTTCCACAGTCTTGTTATTGTTTGGGATTCTGGAATGTTGCTACTATCTGGGGTTCCAGAATCTTGTTATTGTTTGGGATTCCGGAGTGTTGCTACTATTTGGGGTTCTAGAATCTTGTTACTGTTTAGGATTCTGGAATGTTGCTACTATTTGGGGTTCCAGAATCTTGTTATTGTTTGGGATTCCAAAATGTTGCTGCTATTTGGGATTCTGCCAGGTACTTGTGACCTGGATTGGCCACTGTTGGATAAAAGATACTGGGCTAGATGGACCACTGCTCTGACCCAGTATGGCTCTTTGCTCTTATGTTCTTACCTGGGCTTAAATCCTACTGCTTCTCATTGTATTTAATCAGAAGGAATAATTCACTAAGGAGGTTTTTTTTTTCCCATTTTGTGTGTTTGGAAAAAGGCCTTGATATACGAGGTCTATAAAGGGCCTTTTTATAAGGGGGCACCTGGTTTAACAAGCAAGTAGGCCCTTACTTAAAGACACAAAGAGGGGCATAATCAAACGGGGCGCCCAAGTTTTCCTGAGGGCGTCCTCGCAGGACGCCCCCGCAAAGGGGCGGGGAAACCTGTATTATCAAAAAGATGGGCGGCCATCTTTCGTTTCGATAAAACGGTTGGGGACGCCCAAATCTCAACATTTAGGTCGACCTTAGAGATGGTCGTCCCCGATTTTCGGCGATCATGGAAACTGAGGACGCCCATCTCAGAAACGACCAAATCCAAGCCCTTTGGTTGTGGGAGGAGCCAGCATTTGTAGTGCACTGGTCCCCCTCACATGCCAGGACACCAACCGGGCACCCTAGGGGGCACTGCAGTGGCCGTCAGAAAAAGCTCCCAGGTGCATAGCTCCCTTACCTTGTGTGCTGAGCCCCCCAACCCCCCCCCCCCAAAAAACCCCCTCCCCACAACTGTACACCACTACCATAGCCCTTAGGGATGAAGGGGGGCTCCTAGATGTGGGTACAGAGGGTTTGTGGTGGGTTTGGAAGGGCTCACTGCTCCAGGGACCGGCATACTGCTGTCATGGAGCTGGATATGATATTTGAGGCTGGCATAGAGGCTGGAAAAATATTTTAACATTTTTTTAGGGTGGGAGGGGGTTAGTGACCACTGGGGGAGGTCATCCCCGATTCCCTCCAGTGGTCATCTGGTCATTTAGGGCACATTTTTGTGGCTTAATCTAAAAAAAAAAAGAAAAAGGACCAGGTAAAGTCGGTCAAGTGTTTGTCAGGGATGCCCTTCTTTTTTCCATTATCGGCCAAGGATGCCCATGTGTTAAGCACGCCCCAGTCCCGCCTTTGCTATGCTTCCGACACGCCCCCGGGAACTTTGGTCGTCCCTGTGACAGAAAGCAGTTGAGGGCGCCCAAAATCGGCTTTCGATTATGCTGATTTGGGCGGCCCTGGGAAGACGACGCCCGCCCATCTCCCGATTTGTGTCAAAAGATGGGCGCCCTTCTCTTTCGAAAATGAGCCCAAAAGGCACCTATATAGAGTGGAGGAGTGGCCTAGTGGTTAGTGCAGTGGCCTGAGAAACTGGGGAACCAGGTTCAGTTCCCACTGCAGCTCCTTGTGAGTCTGGGCAAGTCACTTAACCTTTCATTGCCCCAGGTACAAAATATGTATTTGTATATTAATATGTAAACTGCTTCAATTGTAACCTCAGAAAGGCAGTATGTCAAATTCCACCCCCCCCCCCCCCCTTTATGTCTTTAGAAGATACTACTGTAATTTGCAAAAACTCAGCCTGCTTTAGAGGTGTACATATCTACACCTAAATTATTTAAGTGCATGCATGCAAATGAGCATATTTTCTAATTTATGGGGGCGATTCTATAGAGTCTAGCCAAGATGCCACAACAGGGCACATTTAGCAGCAATTCTACAATGGCTTCTGGATGCACCATTATGGAATACAAGCACAAACCTTTTTTGGTGATCCAAAAGCTAGATATGCCAATTTATGCCATGTCAACGTCTGGTGTACATTGATGCACCTCAGTATGCCATGGAATGTGCACAACTGATAATATTTTAAATTGTGCATGTTGCATGGTGACACACCCATGACACATCCATGCTCTGCCCATGTGTACACTCCCTTGCAGGTCTGCACGAACCCCTGGATTCTATAAATAGCAACTTAAGTTGCACGCACAAATCATAGTAACATAGTAACATAGTAGATAACTGCAGAAAAAGACCTGCACGGTTCATCCAGTCTGCCCAACAAGATGAACTCATGTGTATACCTCACCTTGATTTGTACCTGTCTTTTTCAGGGCACAGACCGTATAAGTCTGCCCAGCACTATCCCCTCCTCCCAACCACCAGCCCCGCCTCCCACCACCGGCTCTGGCACAGACCATATAAGTCTGCCCAGCACTATTCCCCGCCTCCCATCCACCAGTCCCGCCTCCCACCACCGGATCTGGCACAGACCGTATAAGTCTGCCCACCACTATCTTCACCTCCCAACCACCAACCCCTCTTCCCCCCACCGGCTCCGCCTCCCAATTTCGGCTAAGCTTCTGAGGATCCATTCTTTCAGTGCACGTAGCTGATTTGTCCACGCAACTTAATTGCTTAAGAAGCCAATCAGTGCCAATAATTGACTGCTAATTACAGGCATTAATTGGCCTTAATTAGGATTTAAACACAGATCGTATTCAATACGATCCGCTTGTAAATACTAATGTAAATTTTGGGGGCATGGCTAGGAGAAGTTCAGAAGTGTTCTGGGCAGGGGCGTAGCTACTATGGGGCCACAGGGGCCTGGGTCCCTGTAGATATGGCCCTGGACCTCCTGCCAATGACCCTCTCAACCCCCCCTCCCGCCACCAACCCACTGTCAATCCGCTGTCGCCATCTGTTACCTTTGATGGCAGGGGACCCCAACCCCCGCCAGCCGAAGTCTTCTTGCTTCGTTTGGTTTCTGAGTCTGACGTCCTGCATGTACAACCCCTCCCGCCAAAGTCTGGCTATGCCCCTGGTTCTGGGGGGGGGGGGCGTTCTAAAATTTTCCCCCAAATTGTATACATGGCGCCTTAAGTTGTGCTGCATTGTCAAGTTCTGCGCACACCTTAATTGATTAGCAAGCCAATCAGTGCAGGTAATTGGTGTTTAACAATTAATTAGCAGTACTAATTGGCTTTAATTAGAATTAATGCACACAAC
Source organism: Microcaecilia unicolor (assembly GCF_901765095.1). Lineage (NCBI taxonomy): Eukaryota > Metazoa > Chordata > Amphibia > Gymnophiona > Siphonopidae > Microcaecilia > Microcaecilia unicolor. The sequence goes on from NC_044034.1 coordinate 24,421,649, forward strand.
TTTCTAGATGCATTCTATAAAACATGCTGCACATAAATTCTAATGCTCGCCTTAGAAAAGGGGGCATGGCCATGGCAGAGTTGTGGGCATTTCAAAAAACCATGTGCACTATTAATTAATGCACCTGATCTGCGCCTAACTTAGGCGCAGTTATTTAGGCCTGGCTTTAGGTGGCCTAAATGGGTGCACCTAAATTTTAGTTGCAAGAACGGCACATGCGCATATTCTATGAAATACGTGTAACTTTAGACATAGTTTATAGTTTTTCACCTAAGGGGTGAAGGGGGGCACCTACATGTGGGTACAGTGGGTTTTGGGTGGGTTTTGAAGGGCTCACATTTACCACCACAAGTGTAACAGGTGGGGGGGGGATGGGTTTGGGTCCGCCTGCCTGAAGTGCACTGCAGTACCCACTAAAACTGTCCCAGGGACCTGCATAATGCTGTCAGGGAGCTGGGTATGACATTTGAGGCTGGCATAGAGGCTGGCAAAAAATGTTTTTAAAATTTTTTTAGGGTGGGAGGGAGTTGGTGACCACTGGGGGAGTAAGGGGAGGTCATCCCCGATTCCCTCTGGTGGTCATCTGGTCAGTTTGGGCACCTTTTTGAGGCTTGGTCGTGAAACAAAATGGACCAAGTCGACCAAATGCTCGTCAGGGACGCCCTTCTTTTTTCGATTATCGGCTGAGGACACCCATCTCTTAAGCATGCCCCAGTCCCGCCTTCGCTATGCTTCCGAAACGCCCCCGTGAACTTTGGTCGTCCCCGCGACGGACTGCAGTTGTTGAGGACGCCCAAAATCAGCTTTCAATTATGCCGATTTGGGCGACCCTGAGAGAAGGACGCCCATCTGCCGATTTGTGTCGAAAGATGGGCGCCCTTCTCTTTCGAAAATGCCCCTGCTAGTATTCTATCATCTTAGTGTGGAACTGCAAGGAGGTGTGAATATGGAAGGGACATGGGTGGGCCAGGGACCTGCCTAGCTCTTAGGGCGTTATGGTTAGACTGGCCATTGAGCTAGCGTTAAGTTCTCGTGCCTAAAGTAAGATAAGTAAATTCAGACTTAAACTGGTATTCTATAGCAGCAATTATGCTCAAAACCTAACATGCAATTCTATGGTTTTATCCTTTCCAAATCCTAGCGGTATTTCATATGTGGAAGTGTTTTCCTCTTTACTTTCTTATCAAGCTGCTAGTGCTTGGTCTTCTTATCTAGCTATGCAATTTTTTTTTTTAAAAGCTATCAAAACTGTCTTGTTTTGAAAATACTACTATGATAACATCAGGTTTGCTATTAGTATGTCTTTTATCTTGTAACATCCTAGAAATATAATCTAGTGCTCTTGTTTATAATCCGCTTAGACTCTTTGACTCTTCTCTCTCCTTCTCTGCTCATATCCAGCAGACCGCCAAGACCAGGGGCGTAGCCAGACAGCAGATTTTGGGTGGGCCTAGGCAAGAAGTGGGTGAGCACCAAATGTTCTCTCCCCCACCCCCACATCAAAAAATTATCTCAGCTGGTGGGAAAATGCTTCTCTCCACTCTCCACCTTGGTAGTCTGCAGCAGGCATGCGCTGAAAACTGAGCATGCGAAGGTGCCAGTATTGTGGAGATCAGCATTTTCATTACCATGTGCTACTGTTGGATGGGCCTGAGCCCTAAGTGGGTGGGCCCCGGCCCACCCAGGCCCACCTGTGGCTACGCCACTGGCCAAGACCTGTCGTTTCTTTCTTTACAACATCCGTAAAATCCGCCCCTTTCTTTCCGAGCACTCTACCAAAACCCTCATCCACACCCTTGTCACCTCTTGTTTAGACTACTGCAATCTGCTTCTTGCTGGCCTCCCACTTAGTCACCTCTCCCCTCTCCAGTCGGTTCAAACTCTGCTGCCCGTCTCATCTTCCGCCAGGGTCGCTTTACTCATACTACCCCTCTCCTCAAGACCCTTCACTGGCTCCCTATCCGTTTTCGCATCCTGTTCAAACTTCTTCTACTAACCTATAAATGTACTCACTCTGCTGCTCCCCAGTATCTCTCCACACTCGTCCTTCCCTACACCCCTTCCCGTGCACTCCGCTCCATGGATAAATCCTTCTTATCTGTTCCCTTCTCCACTACTGCCAACTCCAGACTTCGCTCCTTCTGTCTCGCTGCACCCTACGCCTGGAATAAACTTCCTGAGCCCCTACGTCTTGCCCCATCCTTGGCCACCTTTAAATCTAGACTGAAAACCCACCTCTTTAACATTGCTTTTGACTTGTAACCACTCGCCTCCACCTACCCTCCTCTCTTCCTTCCCGTTCACATTAATTGATTTGATTTGCTTACTTTATTTATTTTTTGTCTATTAGATTGTAAGCTCTTTGAGCAGGGACTGTCTTTCTTCTATGTTTGTGCAGCGCTGCGTATGCCTTGTAGCGCTATAGAAATGCTAAATAGTAGTAGTAGTAGTAGTAACCAATGACCGGAATTAGCGGAATATAAAAGGCATAACTGTATTAAAGAATTTGTGACTAGTCTAACTTAAGGTGGCCTGTAGAGAATTTCCCCCTCTAGAAACGCAGTCCGTCATAAAAGGGTGTTCTAAAGTCTTAACTGAGGGAAAGAAGAGCAGATTCTGCATGGATTTTCTGACCTTGTTATATTCAGGGGGGGAACTTGGACTTGCATAAAAGGGAAAAAAATGGAACTTTCTCTTCCATTAAGCCATTGCACTTCTGTTTCATCTCCCATTATCTTAAATTATGCATGTGTGCTTTAGAAGTAATAAAACTGTAAATATTTACTAATCTGGTGACATTCTGTCCTCTATGGTTTCTGTGAGGCTTGTTCTGCATTTAGCAGCATCGGTGTTTGACAAAGAGCGTGTGCCTTTAGAACAGAGGATCTCGACTGAGTCCTTGAGAATCGCCAAGCCCATTGGGATTTCAGTGTATGCAAATCTCTGTCATTCATATTCATTGTGGATGACCTGCAAACCCAACAGGTTGTGTGTATGCCCAGGGCTTCAGAAGACAGCATTCAGCAAATGTGCGCCCTGTCAGGAATGCTGCTCAGGAGCAGAAGAAAGGCCCCAGAGAACGGCCTCAGTGTAGAAACTGGGTCAGTAGAATGGTACATTAAGCCTTAGCACACGGCGTTCTAATGCACGTGCTAAAAAAAAAGCTTTAACTCTCCTAATGCAGGGGTCCATTTTTAGTATGCACTAAATGTTAGAGATGCCCATATATTCCTATGATAATATAGTGTCCCAAACAAAAGGATCTCTTGTTAGCTCTTATAATTATGAAACAACACAAATCTCTTAACTAGATTTAAACAGGAGTAGCATTACAATAGCACTTGAACAAGCTTAAGCCATGCAGTGAGATAACCTTCTCTTTTTCTGGGGGTCTTCAGATCTAACTGCAGCTTACACCATCGGAACACAGCGTTCCTTGCTCTATCGAGCATTTGGTCAACTTTACTTGGTCCATTTATTCTCACGACCAAGCCTCAAAAATGTGCCCAAACTGACCAGATGACCACCGGAGGGAGTCGGGGATGACCTCCCCTTACTCCCCCAGTGGTCACCAACCCCCTCCCACCCTAAATTTTTTTTTTTTTTTTTTTGCCAGCCTCTATACCAGCCTCAAATGTCATACCCAGCTCCATGACAGCAGTATGCAGGGCCCTGGAGCAGTTTTAGTGGGTATAGTGCACTTCAGGCAGGCTGACCCAGGCCCATCCCCCCTCTATCTGTTACATTTGTGGTGGTAAATGTGACACTATATATTATTATTCGATTAGAAATCCCCACATCCTATATAATAATTCTCACCTCCAACGTTCTAATGTGCCTGGCACCGTGCCTCCCTCAGATGTGGTCTGCTAGGCAGGCACGCATTGACGTCAGTGACAGCTGATTCTACTCCTCCACCTGCCTGGGAATCAGCTGTCAGTGCGCTGCTCCCTGCCACTTCGGAGGAAGTGGCCGGGAGTGGGGCAACACAGACCCCCCCCCCTCGCCGCATCACCAACCCGCCCCCCCCAACCCGACGAGCATGAACACCCCGTGTCCCCTCACGCACCTCCCACCGAGTTCCGCCCTCCCTCTGATTTCAAACCCCCCCCCCCCCCCCCCACATAGAGAGTGTGATAAATGTTGTTTCAAGTTTATTAATAAACCAGAAAAGAACTCCATATACAATAGGCGAGAGATAGATACAAGAGAAAAAGAAAAGAGAGAGTGATAGCTAAGGATAAAAAAAATTAATTAAAATGGCTGTCACAAGCCGCACATGTGTAGAATGGAGGTAGAAGGGAAATGAAGGCACAGTGAGTTCTTCCTCAGTATGTTCTTCCTCAGTATGTCCGTGATAGTGACTTTCAGCAAATTGGAGATTGCTTTTGGAATGCGTGAGGATTTTAAGTTGCTAATTCCAAATTTATGAAAAATTTAAAAAAAAAAGAGAGAAAGAAAGAAAGCTTAAATGCTGCATGCTTATTTAGGAAATAGCCAAGTTAACTCAAGACAATAAAAAGAAAAAAAAAAGAATCCATGACTGGATTGCTAGTATAAACTGCAATTTGTGATTTTTCTGTGCTCCCATTTACAGTTCTATATTGTCTTTACAATTAGCAATCTTAAGGGCCCTTTTACTAAGGTGCACGAAAAGTGACCTGCGCTATTACTGATGCATGAGTTTCCCGCATGCTGAGGCCACTTGGCTGTAAATTGGCCACATTTTCCATTTGTTCACTTAATGGCCACGTGCTGATTTCCCAATTAGCACATGGCCATTAGCACAGGAGCCCTGACACCTATTTACTTGGCGATAAGGGCTCCCATGCTAACCATGCACGATGCAGCTGTGCTAGTTGATTAGCACTGGGCATGCCTGCTCTCCGCCCACAAACACGCCCCCAGCGCAAAAAAGTATTTTTGATATTTTTTTTAGCATGGTAGGTATTTTTTAACCAGGGGCAAGCAGGCATTAGTGCTTAACCGCAGCTTAGTAAAACAACCCCTTAATATTTTACTTTCACATGTAACATTTGCACCGCAGACTTCAAAAGCTATGACTAATGTTCAATATAAATCTTAAAGCGCAATGGAATGATCTGCACATGATACTTTAACACTTTGATCACAGATTTCCTGTGTTTATATTCTACTTATATTGTAGACAGCCTTCAAATATAAGAAGTTAACACTTACGGTGTTTTACTGGTTCAAATAGTTTTTATCACAATTCTAATTGTTTTATTATCTTCAAGCAAATCTGTTGAGTGATGCTGTAGTAACCTGTGGATGTAGTAGTATTTGATATTACCACAAGGTGGCACTGCTTTTCTTTCTTATGCTTACAGTAAGGTTGTGTTTTAGTCTAGCTCTTATGCCAGCCATGCAGCTGGTGAACACTGCTCCTTCTAAGTTGCATGGGAGTCCTTCGCCTACAGTCCTGCCAGTGGGGGGGTTGTTTGCTGTTTCACCATCACATTATCCAATACTGAGGGACAAGCAACCTCTGCAGGACTTCGGGGAACCTGCCTGTCCCTAGTGATTGAAAACACAATATTGAAGCACCACCCCCTAGTGGCAGCAATGCAATTGGCGGACAGATAGAGAGACATTCCATTAAAAAGGCCAAATAGACTTCTTGACCCTCGGTCCTGTCTCCTACCCCGACCATGAACTGATTTGGGGGTTGATTCCACAGCCTTTGCTCTGTTGGAGGACCTCCTTCTTCATTTGATTAGTGGGCAGTATATTCATTAGCGTGGTGGTTCTCAGGCCTTGGGGCACACCCAGCCAGTTGGGTTTTCAGGATATCCACAATGAATATGGATAAGACAGATTTGCATGTACTGCTTACTTTGTATGCCTATCTGTCTCATGCATATTCATTGTGGATATCCTGAAAACTTGACTTGCTATGTGGGAAAGATGTGCTAAACCCAGATTTTACTGCATATTAGCATCACTTGAACTCATATCCAGGTCGCTTGATAAAGAATTCAAATGGTTGTGGGAGTCATTTTTGGCTTACACTACCCGATGCCCATAATGACCTTGAATGTTTGATAGTGTGGGAGGAAGTGTGTGAATGGCTGCTTTCTATTTGCTGGTAATATACGTGGGAGTAATTTGAGGGAGTTACAGAGAATTCAATGGGGATGAAGTGTAAAATTTTGAAGTCATTTTTTTTGTATCTCATATTTTGTTTGCCTCTATTCTGCTTAATAACTAACCCCCCCCCTCCCATCCCCCACCCCCGTTTACAAAGGCTCACTAGCGGCTGCCGGTACAGTAATGGGCTGTGTTGGCCAGGAGCGTAGGCAGATCTATTATTTTGGGTGGGCCCTTCCCACCCCCACTCCTGTCCATATATACAGGTTTTTTGTTAAACTTTACCTCTGCCCCTATTATCGTCATGTTTCTCCTCCCCCCGCTTAGCATTCGCTTCTCATTCCCTCCTGCCCGGCATCTGTTCCCCTCTCCACTCCCCAGCCAGCATCCGTTCCTCTTTACCCCCAGCGTTTGTTCCTCTCTTTCCTTCCTCCTCCCCCTGCCGGTATCTTCTTCTCTCTCTCTTCCCGTTCTACCTCCAAGCCGTCGCTGGCAGCAATTCCAGTAAGCAGCCTGCACCAGCCCTGCAGGCTTCCCTCTACTACGTCCCCGCCAGTAAGAAACAGGAAATTATGTCATTGAGGGCAGGACGCGGTAGAGGGAAATCTGCAAGGCTGGTGCAGGTTGATTATAGGAATCGCTGTCAGCAAGAGCTCAAAGGTAGATGGGGCGGGGAATTTAGAGAGAGAAGAGAGAGAGGCGTGAGGCACCGCCAATGAGGTGCCTTGGGGGCCACTAGACTGGGTGGGCATGAGGCAAGAATGGGTGGGCCTGTGCCCACCCATAACTACACCACTGGTGTCGGCCTAACTGCATGGCTTTGTAAACAGGGGGAAAGTTTGCTGGCATATAGCTCTGCTTTATTTTATTAAATTATATATATAGAGAGAGAGAGAGAGAGAGAGAGAGAGAGAAATTTTAAGTTTCAAGTTTATTAAGCAACTTAATATACAGCCCTAGGTGTGAACTATCAGAGCAGCTTACATTATAATCCAAATAGAATAATAAAACCAGAAAAGAGAGAGATAGATACAAGACAAAATGAAAAGAGAGAGAGAGAGAGACAGCTAAAGATTAAAAAAATTAATTAAAATGGCTGTCACAAGTCGCATATGTATAGAATGGAGGTAGAAGGGAAATGAAGGGTACAGTGAGTTCTTCCTCAGTATGTTCAAGGCTGTGATAGTGGCTTTTAGCATATTGGAGGCTGCTTTTGGAGTGCTTGAGGATTTTAAGTCACTAAGGGGCCCTTTTACTAAGCCGCTTAAGCATCTACATGTGCCCAACATGCGCCAAAATGGAGTAACAGCCTGGATACCACGTGGCTCTTGCGGTAATTTCATTTTTGGCATGCGTCCAATACGCGCATCCACAAAATTATTTTCGGGCGAGCGTATTGGATGTGCGCCAAGTAGCGTTTGACGCAAGTAGGTCATTACCGCCCAGTTACCGCGTGAGTCTTTACTGCAAGGTCAATGGCTGGCGGTAAGGTCGCAGACCCAAAATGGACACGTGGCAATTTTGATTTTGCTGCACATCCAAATTTTAAAAAGGCCTTTTTTACAGGCACGCTGAAAAATGGATCGGCATGTGCCCAAAACCCGCGCCTACACTACTGCAAGCCATATTTCAGCGCACCTTAGTAAAAGGACCCCTAATTTCAAATCTATGAAAAATACCAAAAGAGAGAGCTTAAATGCTGCAGTTAAGTTAACCCAAGATATTTTTTTAAAAATCCCTGACCAGATTGCTAATATAAACTGCATTTTGGCTTCCAATCAGGTACCGCATACAATTCAAGCTTCTCCTACTAACCTGCAAATGCACTCGATCTGCAGCCCCTCATTACCTCTCTACCCTCATCTCCCCTTACGTTCCTACCCGTAACCTCCGCTCACAGGACCCCTCCTCTCAGTACCCTTCTCCATCACCGCCAACTCCAGGCTCCGCCCTTTCTGCCTCGCCTCACCCTATGCTTGGAATAAACTTCCTGAGCCCATACGTCAAGCCCCCTCCCTGCTCATCTTCAAATCCTTGCTCAAAGCCCAACTCTTCAATGTTGCCTTCGGCACCTAACCATGTCACCTCTATTTAGGAAATCTAGACTGCTGCCCCAATTTGATTGACTGCACATTTTGTCCTTTAGATTGTAAGCTCCTACGAGCAGGGAGTTTCCTTCTTTGTTAAATTGTACAGCGCTGCGTATCCCTAGTAGCGCTTTAGAAATGTTAAGTAGTAGTAGTAGTAGTTTTCTGTGCTCTCATTTACAGTTCTATATTGTCTTTACAATTAGCAATCTTAAGGGCCCTTTTACTAAGGTGCACGAAAAGTGACCTGCACTATTACTGATGCATGAGTTTCCCGCATGCTGAGGCCACTTGGCTGTAAATTGGCCACATTTTCCATTTATTCAATTAATGGCCACGTGCTGATTTCCCAATTAGCACATGGCCATTAGTACAGGAGCCCTGACACCTATTTACTTGGCGATAAGGGCTCCCATGCTAACCATGCAGCTGTGCTAGTTGATTAGCACTGGGCATCCCTGCTCTCCACCCACAAACACGCCCCCAGAGCTAAAAAGTATTTTTGATATTTTTTTAGCATGGTAGGTATTTTTAACCAGGGGCAAGCAGGCATTAGTGCTTAACCGCAGCTTAGTAAAACAACCCCTTAATATTTTACTTTCACATGTAACATTTGCACCGCAGACTTCAAAAGCTATGACTAATGTTCAATATAAATCTTAAAGCGCAATGGAATGATTTGCACATGATATTTTGACACTTTGATCACAAATTTTCTGTGTTTATATTTTATTTATATTGTAGACAGCTTTCAAATATGAAAAGTTAACACTTTATGGCATTTTACTGGTTTAAATAGTTTTTATCATAATTCTAATTGTTTTATTATCTTCAAGCAAATCTATTGAGCCATGCTGTAGTATCCTGTGGATGTAGTAGTATTTGATATTACCACAAGGTGGCACTGCTTTTCTTTCTTAAGCTTACAGTACCATTGAGTTTTAGTTCAGCACGTCCTACTTAAAACCCTGGGTTTTGAAAGGGCCGCTAAGCAAAATTAAGTAATAAAATGCTAAATATGAAAATAGTGAGAATACTGAGTTGAATTTAAATAGTGCTTTCAGTCCAAAACGACTTTCTGCAAACTCTAGGTTAATACTTGCCAGTCATTCATGCAGGCACCTCTGGGAAGGATGGTCTGGTACCATGTTTCGGACCCTGGACTGCAAGGGAACTTCCGAAAACTGGGTGGGAAAGGGAGCGGTATATATAACATTCATCTAACCTTCATATACCTTGATGATAACTTCCAGTTAGCTTTTTTTTCTGAAAGTCAGGCCCTAGCCTTCATGAATGGAGGCAGTGTATCTCCTTCAGAGTCTGGGCTTCATATTCCTGGAACCTGTTTAAAAAGGCATACCCTACCGATCCAACTTAAATGCCTGATCTCTGCAACACAACCAAACTAAAGCACGTAATGGACATAACACAACTCTTCCGTTCTCCGCTTCCCAAATGTGGCTGTGCCACATGAACTTTATCTTACCACAACATCACCCTGTATTTGTTCACACCGGAGCCTGCAAAGGCCTCTCCGGTACTATGTAAGCCACATTGAGCCTACAAATAGGTGGGAAAATGTGGGATACAAAAAGTAATAAATAAATAAATAATAAAATATTACAAAAAGAAAACATCAACTCAACAAAACAAATTGGGTTTTTTTAAATTCAGACTTCCTGGATTGTGTAAATCAAATGGAAATCACAGACCAAGTAAACTCCATCCCCTCAGTGGCGTTCCTAGGGGGGGGGGCGGTGGGTGCGGTCCGCCCCGGGTGCACGCCGCTAGGGGGGGGGTGCCGCGCACGCCTGTCAGTTCATTCCATGGGCGCACCCGGGGGGGTTCTTTCGCGGGGGGTGTCCTTTCGTGGGGGGGGGGGGGTCGCGCTGCATCTGGGGGGCGGGGCGCATCGGCGATCCGTCCCGGGTGTCAGCCCCCCTAGGAACGCCACTGCATCCCCTGAAAACAACCTGGAAGGTGATGGGCTTTTGGGCTTTCGATGGACTATGAGGACTGCAAAATAAGTCTAGCAGAAAAAAAAAAAACAATTTCAAAGCTACAAATAATCAGCACAGAGCACCTGGAAATGTTTTGGGGTTTTTTTTTATTAAATGCAATTGCCATGTCCATTTCTATTTTATGAGGGTAAAGGCTTAAGCAAAGTTAAAAACAGGCTACAGCAGTGATGTCCCAAACACATAACGATATATATACCATTCAAAAAAGACATCAATGAAGTCTCTAACAAAATCAGCCAAAGTCTACACATCATGAATACCTGGGCAGATGCATTCCGACTGAAACTGAATACAGAAAAGACCAAATGCCTCATACTTACCTCCCAATACAACACGAACAAATTTACCGCCATCAACACACCTAAACTAAATCTGCCAATCTCAGAAACCTTAAAAATCCTTGGAGTCACTATCGACCGCCACCTAACTCTCGAGACTCATGCGAACAACACAACAAAAAAAATGTTCTACTCCATGTGGAAACTGAAAAGAATCAGACCATTCTTCCCAAGATCTGTCTTCCGTAGTCTAGTTCAATCACTCGTACTCAGTCAACTGGACTATTGCAACTCATTATACGCAGGATGCAAGGAACAAATACTGAAGAAACTTCAAACAGCCCAGAATACAGCAGCCAGACTCATCTTCGCAAAACCCTTACGGGAGAAACTACACTGGCTACCACTCAAGGAACGCATCACTTTTAAAGTATGCACCTTAGTCCACAAAATCATTCACGGTGAAGCCCCTGCATACATGTCCGACTTGATCGACCTGCCATCCAGAAACGCTAAAAGATCGTCCCGAACCTTCCTCAATCTCCATTTCCCTAAATGCAAAGGCATAAAATACAAAGCACTGCACGGATCGACTTTCACATACATGAGCACACGATACTGGAATACACTACCCCGCAGCCTGAAAATAACCTACAAACTGACCGACTTCCGCAAACTACTAAAGACTTAGCTCTTCGAGAAAATCTACGGCAAGGATCAAAACATATAAAGCCCACACAATCTCATAGACACGCACCAATACACTCTCTGAACCTCTACTCCCGCGCTCTCACCACTCTTAAACCCTACCCACTGATAAAATTGTCAGGCCTCCCTGTTCCCTCGATTATGTTTTGCCCCCCTCTCAACTCACCCCTGTTATATTCCACTGTTCGATCCCCTAAGAATATCCTGAACTTACTCTGTCTTATATAATTCTTCACAATGTAACCCATAATTGTACTGCAACCAACTGCACTTCCATCTTTTACAATGTATTGTAAGCCACACTGAGCCCGCAAATAGGTGGGAAAATGTGGGATACAAATGCAAATAAATAAAATAAATAAATAAATAAATGTCATATGAAACCCAGCAGGGGATGTGAGCATGAGGTATGGGCTTGTTCCTGCCCCTTTAGCTTATCCCTGCATTCCCCAAGGGTGATTGGCATTAGGATTCATCAGCTCCTGAAAGAATTCTTAGCTCACTGCTGAGGGAAGCAGTCAACAGAGGGGTCCCCTGTGAGTGGTGGAGGAACTTAGGATCGGAAGAGGAAACGTCCAAAAGCTGCTTTATGCCACTTTTTAGATGATTTTTTCTTTTGAAAATGAGCCCCATAGACACCTGTGTCTTTATAAAGTTTCCCCACAAAAGCAGCCAAAATTGCACTTATAATGAACCCTCATATGTTTACATGTGCTTTAGAGCAGGTGTGATTGTTCGATACATGTAAATCATAACTCTGAACATGATCCACCCAAATGGGCCCCCAAACACACTTATGCCTAAGTTGCATAAAAGGATGCAAGTTCATGTCATCATGTGTACTTTTAAGTGGGGGAAATTTTGTAAAAGACATTTTGTTTGCATATATTGGCATACACAGCTGTAAAGAGCCCTAAGTTTCTGCTTTAGGAGGATAGCAGACAGCTTGTTTATACCCCTGCAATTTCCAGAAAAAGGGGAGGGCTAGAAATAAACTTCTTTTGAAGAAAAACTGAGAGTGATATAAAACTTCTGCTCCATCTGAAATCTGGGTCTTTGGTTTCCTGGCCATTGCACTACAGGAATGAGGGTCTTTAGCTAGTCCAGCCTCCTGCCACAAGGAGCAGAGAAGTTTTAAGAGGTGACAGGGGTTGCTTATGCCTCTGCCATTTCCTGGTAGAGAAATTAAGCAGCTGTAGAGCACAAGAGAGCAGCAGAGAGCCACTGATCATGGAGAAAGAGAGGTTATAGGGGATGTTCCTTGGATTGGAGCAAGGAATGTCAGGCAGCCAGAAAGAACTGCATCTGTGATCATATCTGAATTCAATCCAGCTCTGGGAGGTATTCAAGAGGAAAGCATGAAAGAGGACTGGAGAATCCTGGGAGAATTTAGTGACTGGGGGGGCTAATTCTATAACTGGGAACCTGCATTTAGCCACCCCAAGGGTGGGTGGTTTAAAGCCTATAATGAAACATAGTTATCTAGGCTCTGAGCAACGATTTCAGTTTCTGTTGCTAGTTTTCTGAGAATTTATCGACCTTCTGGAACCCCATTGCGTTCATCAGATACATTTTTACTTGATATTCCTTCTTTTCAAAAAATTAGACTAACTGAATACCGTTCTTCCATTTTTTACATTGAGGGTGCGAAACAGTAGAATCTGTTACCTTTTAATTTACGACTTCATGACTTCACGTCTTCAATTTCATAAGCATTTGAAAGTCTTTCTTTGTACTTGAGCTTTTTCTGCTGAGTTTATATTATGCTCATATTTTACTGATTGACACTCCTGATTCATGGGCGGTTCGGGGCGGATCATGAGCTTGCTTTTTTGTTACACATGCACTTATAGAATAAGTGCAGTTAGGATAATATATTGTTACAATGGAACATAGAGATTTTGGAGAACCAACAGATATTAGACTTAGAGAATTTTTTTCCTAAGGCGTGCTCACGTTTTTGGCACGCGCTAAAACTGTGGGTACGCTGAATGTTAGAGATGCCAAAGCACTCCTATGCAATCCTATTAAGTAGACCTAACTTATAGTGTGGGGAATTTTTCAACCAATAATCAATATTTTCCCAAACACATATATATTAAATCCAATTCTATAACATTTCAATTGATAATGTCACAGTGTCGCGTCCCGCGCTCCTACCTGCTCTCCCGCCGCGGGGGCGGGAGCCAGCATCCTCCGCAGCACAGGATGGCGGCCCGGAGGCTCCAGCGTGGGGGCAGGCGCTGCCGCAAGAATGGCGGGTCGGGCCGGGACCGGCGGTCGGCGACCACCAGTCTCTCTGCCGCCGGGTGTGGAGGTGAGGTTCGCGTCGCCCAAGATGGTGGCGCTCGTATGCGGGGGTCGGTGTCTTCCTCGCTCCTGAGCCAGGGGGCCTGGAGCTCCGCCTACAACGCGCCGGATTGGAGGGCCGAGGCAGTGGCTCCGCCTGGGAGATCGGGCAGAGCCAATCCGAGGGGCTCTGCCGATTCCCAGGGCCGGATTGGTGGTTTTCTCCCACGAGGGCGGGGCGGCTAATGTGGCTCGATATTTAAAGATGGAATCTGAGCTGACACTTTGCTTCAGGTTCTGTTCCTGAAGCCCGCTCCGTGGTTCCGTGTTGTTACTTCCTGGTTCTGCCCAGAGACTTGCTTTGAACCTGACTACTGATTGCTAGCCGCCTGCCCAGAGACTTGCGTTGAACCTGACTACTGATTGCTAGCCGCCTGCCCAGAGACTTGCTTTGAACCTGACTACTTATTGCTAGCCGCCTGCCCAGAGACTTGCTTTGAACCTGACTGCTGCTTGCTAGTTGCCCACACCTCCCGACTCCAGCCAGGTCAGTCCGTCAACCCCGCGGTTCCAGCAGTCCCGCTGACCGCCTGCAGCTGGGGGCTCAACCCCTGGTGAATGGCGGTCGCCGCGGGTGAAGATTTGGGGTTGCACGGCTGTCCTTTGAGGTCCTTCGGGGCCTTACGGGACCTAAGGGCTCACTGACATTGTGGACAAGACACACAGTATGGCTAGCAGACATTCTTCCTTTATTCGGGGATCTTCAGATTTTCAGATCGTTTCCACCATAGGGGGAATTTTACCCCAGTTCTAATGGTGTTCCTTTCATCTTCATGGATCAACCCGTTTTTTAAATTTAACTATTTTTTTCATCAATCTATATCTTGCTTTAAATCTCTAAATATATTCAAAGTATTTAACATTACTTAACTTCAATTTAGATTAGCAGCTGAACACTCCTATGGGCATCTCTAACGTTTAGTGTTCTCACAGTTTTAGTGTGCACTAAAAATGTGAGCACGCCTTAGTAAAAAAAACACCCTTTACGATTTATTAAATTTCCAACCTTCCATAGCCCCTTTGATTACTGTTAGGAAATACCTTATGGAAATTTTGAAGCTACCAGACCAGTCTTATCCTCCAGTTGCTAAGATATATTATTTACAACCATATGCTAAGAAATCTACGGATCAAGCAACAGCTGGTGGGTCAGACGTTCTATTTGAATTTAACTCAAATAATAGAGTCTGATCAAATTGAGCTAGAAGCAGTGAGTTCAATTGTGGACTTTGTATTACAACCACATATTTATTTATGTTACATTTGTACCCCGCGCTTTCCCACTCATGGCAGGCTCAATGCGGCAGGCAATGGAGGGTTAAGTGACTTGCCCAGAGTCACAAGGAGCTGCCTGTGCCTGAGGTGGGAATCGAACTCAGTTCCTCAGCTCCTCAGGACCAAAGTCCACCACCCTAACCACTAGGCCACTCCTCCACTGTTAATGTGGCCGCGCAGGCTTCTGCTTCTGTGAGTCTGACGTCAGACTCACAGAAACAGAAGCCTGCGCAGCCTTCTACATGGAATGTTGCTAGTGGAATAGCAACATTCCATGTAGAATCTCCAATAGTATCTATTTTATTTATGTTACATTTGTACCCCGCGCTTTCCAACTCATGGCAGGCTCAATGCGGTGGGCAATGGAGGGTTAAGTGACTTGCCCAGAGTCACAAGGAGCTGCCTGTGCCGGGAATCGAACTCAGTTCCTCAGTTCACCACCCTAACCACTAGGCCACTCCTCCACATAGATTTTTAAGACATATTTCCGCTATCGAAATGATAAGTTTTTGAATCACCAAGGGAGCATTTTTCCTATTTCTAGACTGACCCAGTGGAGGCGTCAAGCTTTTCTTAAACTACGTTCAAGGGTTGTGCAGTTGGGGGGGGGGGGTCTTTTTTGGCTCAATTTCCATGTAAATGTGTGGTGAAGTTGAATTTGGTGAAATATGTTTTTTTTTTTTTTAAACCTGAACAGGATTCTAAACAGCTACTTCTCCCCCATTAGAACTGTGACATTAACATCAACTCTGTGAATTTTTGGGCTAATATAGGTTATAACACCTTTTCTTCCTTCTTTTCCTTTATGCTTATCATAGTAGAATCATGAGAATTGTGCTTTGTTTCTCTCTCTCCCCCCCCCCCCCCCCCCCCCCCCCCACTTCTGGTTTGTGGACTACAGATATAGTTTTTTCTTTCCTGTTCTAAAAGTAATTTCCTAAATGTTTTGTTTATTTGATTATCACTGTCTTTTCTAAAACAAGGTGTTTCTTGTAACTGTTTTATACAATCTTTAAAAATAAAATAATTTAAAAAATACTGTCTGAGGGGCACTTTTGCTAAGCCGCGTAGGCACCTACGCACGCCAAACACATGTCAATTTGGAGTTACCGGCTACTGTGTGGTCCGTGCAGTAATTTCAATTTTTTACATGCATCCACTATGTGCGCCAGAAAATATATTTTATTTTCTGGTGCACGGCAAAAAATCAGACAGTAACTCCGATTTGATGTGCACAGGTGATTACATAGTAACATATACATAGTAAATGACGGCAGAAAAAGACCTGTACGGTCCATCCAGTCTGCTGAGGTGGAAGGAGGTGTTTCAGAGAGCTCTGCAGACTTCCAGTGGGAGGAGAGTGAGGCCTAACTCCCTCCCCAAGGATGTGGAGGGCCTCTGGGGAGCGTTCCCCAGGACAGGCCCAGGCCATGGGGCCTCTTGGGCTCAGGGACCAGAGGGTCAGGAAAAGCGGTCTCCTCCCTTGCAGTGCCGCAGGGAGGAGGGAAAGGAGCCCTGTGGATAGAAGAGGGCCAGACTCCAAGGGAGGAAGCCGGACTGGTACCCCCCTCGCGGCCGCACGACGTCCAGCAGGTGAGGGGGAGAGAGAGCTGGCGGAGACCCTAGAGAAGAGCTGGTCTGAGAAGGAAAGAGTGGTAATGGAGATCTGTCAAGAGGCCCTGCCGGAGGTGGAGGAGGAAAGCAGTGAGGATAGTGACGATCTAGAGGAGGAAGAGCTTGTGGACTACTGCCAGGATCCAGAGGACCCGGCCAGTGGCATAATTAAAGTGGTGAAGAGAATTAAAAGTACGGAGAAGGAGGTGGTGGACCTGGGGAAGCGAGTCAAAATGGCAAAAGCCCTGAGCAAGCTGGCCCCAGCAGAGCATCGCAAAACCTATATGAAAGAGGAAACCAGGCTGCTTAGGCTTCTCCAGAGAAAAGAACAGCTGCTGAGGGCCCTGAGGAAAGGCCCTGGAAATCCTCTGAGAGAACTCTATATCAACAGAGACAGGATGGCCTCGGGGGGACAGGCCCCGTCAGCCTCGGTACAGTGGAAGCAACAAACAGAGCAGGAAGGAATCAGCCCAGGCTTTGGACCCCAGAACATTGAAGCATCAGGGGAGCTGCCAGGAACTAGCACCCAAAATACATTGAAATTCATGCAATACCTTGCTAGTCAGTCAGGGCCTCTGCAGGCAGCTTCTGGAGTAAGCAGGACTGAAGGTGGGGCTGTGGAAGCCTCATTGAGAGCACCTGAGTGTGGGAGAACAGAACAGGAAAAAAACTTAAACACTAAGACTTTTCACATTGTTGAAACAGAGGCTGCAATTTCAGGAGAGAGACCTTTTTCCACAGAAGTGGTGGTGGAAGTTGAAACAGAGAACTTACCTGGAGAAGAGGAGGTTGTCCTGTTCCCATTGCCTGTAGTAAAAGCAGACGGCAAGGAAAAAATGCCTGGGAGGCCTCACCCACAAAGCTCTGAGGAGCAGGATGTTCCAGCCAATCAGCCTGCAGCAGGGCTAAGGACTGAAAGTGGAGATGTTCCTGCAGGGAGCTGCCTCTTAAAGGAGAATGCAGGAAGAAAAGCAGGTGAAGACAAGGAGTGGTTTTCCATAGAGAAAGCACAGGAGGCCACACAGTGTTCCCCACATAAAGGTTCAGAATGGCAAGGAACTGCGCTGCCGGGTGGCGGGATGCCATGCCCGCCCAGCACATTGGAGCAGGAGGCGCCAGCCAATCGGGCTGGAGGAGCAGGGATGGCCGCAGAGGAGAATGCTACAGCGCAGGAGGATTCCCCATGTTTGGGAGAGCGAGTGGTGCTGGAGTGCGGGAAGCCACTCTTACTTTGCAAAACGGCAGAGCAGGAAGTCCCAACGAAGCAGGACGCCAGAGGGGAGACCAGTTCCCAGGAAAACAGCGGGCCCGCACAGGGAAAGCTGGAGCAGCACGTTGCAAGGAGGGACCCAGCACAGAGAGCAGGTTCCGGGGGGGAAGGAGGGGGGGAGGAGCGGGAGGTGTTTGCCTTGCAGTGTGCGCCAGAAGGAAACTTGACTGGTACCTTTGACTTTGCAGTTGGCCAGGCTGCAGGGGTGCGAGCCAGGGGGGAGTGTTCGGGCCGGGAGGGGAGGGTTGGCTCGGTGGGCGGGGGAGGGGGTCAGGGGCATTGGGAGGGGAACAAGTATTTAGGGGAACCTGCTCTCACTGTCTCTAGCGAACGTTTTGAAGGGGACAATGGCAGGTTTTTTGCTGCAGGGGAAATGGTACAGAAGCACACTGTGAAGGCAGGGGATGTGCAAAGTCTGCTGACAGAAGGGAGAGAAGGGAGGGAGGCTGAGAGGGGAGGCAAGAGAGAGAGGGGGGGTACGGCGCAGCAGGAGCAGGGGGGTCTCAGTGCAGGAGATGGAGGAGGGGGACGGTGGGGGGGTGCTCCATCCTTTGCGGCGGTAGTAGGTGGGAGGGGCGGGCGCAGGGGGAATGGGGGGGCAGGAAGCATTGGGGAAGGATGGGGGGGAGGGTGGGGGGGCCAGGTTCCCAAAAGGAGGAATGTGATTCAGTTAAGGTGGGTGGGGGAGGGGGGGATGCCAAGTAGGGATGAGGCCCTGAAGTTGGTCTTGGGTTTAGGATTTCTCCCAGAGGACCTCTATGCCTGTATCCACCCGGTGAATATCCCAGAGTATGATGTTAGTTTTCTGACCCAGCGAGGCATGGAGGTCTTCTGGGAGAAATACGAGGGGGTAAGGGGGAAAGGGGATTGGAGAAACTTTAGGGCCGTACCGATCAGCAGACCTGACCTGGTGCAGGTAACCCTGCTGGTCCGAAATGAATCCATTTCAGGGGCGGACCTGGCCTTCTGGCTACAGCGGTACGCAGAATTGCGTACCCCCTTGTCCAAACTCCCTGACCCCAGTAGGGTGTGGGCGGGAGGATGGTGTGCGCAGGTTAGGCTGAAGCAGGCAGGACACGTGACCCAGCACATTCCCTCCGCGGCGTTCATTGGCAGGGATCGGATCCTTTGCTTTTACAAGGGGCAGCCGCGGCAATGTCACAAGTGCGGGTCATTCAGACATTTTAGTATGTCGTGCCCAGTA
This sequence comes from Microcaecilia unicolor, assembly GCF_901765095.1. Taxonomy (NCBI): domain Eukaryota; kingdom Metazoa; phylum Chordata; class Amphibia; order Gymnophiona; family Siphonopidae; genus Microcaecilia; species Microcaecilia unicolor. The sequence continues at coordinate 24,440,566 of NC_044034.1, forward strand.
CGGCAGTGTGGGAAGTGCGGGTCTAAGGAGCATCCTACGGAGTCTTGTGCATCTATCCGGTGTAATTTGTGTGGGGGTCTGGGGCATGCATTCAGAGCTTGCCCTTGGGCCTCCCATAACGGGGGAGAGGAGGACATGGGAGGGGGCGGTCCAGTTCAGAGGGAGAGGGGGGGAGTGAATGTAGGGCGAGATCAGGTTCCCGGGGTGGGGGGGAAAGGAGCTGCGGAGGGACAGGGAGTGGGAGGTGGGGAAGGGTTGGGGGAAGGGCGGAAGCGGCAGGACGGGGCAGATGAGGGTTGGACGCGGGTGTCAAAAAAACAACGGAAGGTGACGGGGGTACGGGAGGAAGGGGGAGGGGAGGCAGGAATGGGGATAGAAGTAGAGAACAGATTTAGGGGATTGGAAGATGAGGAAGGGGGTGACGAACTGGCAGGAGAGGAAGGAGAGGATGGGATGAGCCGGCAGGATGGATTGGAAAGCATGGCAGACGCTGGAAAGGGAACAGCGGGTAAAAGGAAGAAGAAGAAGAGGGAGAAGGTTTTGAGGGACGAAGAGGAGGAAATGGTAGTGGAGGAGGTCGGGGAGGTGGGGGGCAGATTGGGGGGGGCTGAAGGGAGGGTGGGGGAGAAAAGGAGGGTAGGACAGGAGGCAGGGATGAAGGCAAGAGAGGAGAGGGAGGATGGGCTGGAGGCAGGATTGATGGAGGGGGTCGAAGAAGGGGCAGAAGGGGCGGGAGAGGAGGCAGGGGGGGGAGGGTCAGTGGACGACTCCCAAGAAGGGAGGGAGGTGGGCGAAGAAAAGAGGAAGAAGGGGAGGAAGAAAGTAAGGAAAGGGGGGGGGCTTTTTGAGCTAGGGGTCCGGGACTGGGCGGACGAGGAAGGGGAGGGTGAAGGGGAAGGGATCCCTGGAGGTAGTATGGAGCAGAGGGAAGGTAGCCAGGAGGGCGGGGGGTATGGAACGGCACAATGATGGCTGGACTGCTGTTAACATTCGCCACACTTAATGTGGCTAGTGTCGCCTCCCAGAGGGCGAGATGCTTGGCGTTCGATGGCCTCTCTGCCGTGGCGGTGGACTGTTTTCTTCTGCAGGAGACCAGGCTGCGAACGCTGGAGGAGGTTCGGCGGGCAAAGCAGGCCTGGAGATGGGGGCCCTCTATTTGGGGTCTGGCAGGGGAACGGTATGGGGGGATAGGCATCCTCTTCAAAACATTTAAAGTAGAGATCCAGAGGGTGGTGGAGCTGGGAATTGGGAGGTGTCTGGTGTTAGATGTGAGATTGCGGGGGGTGGCTTTGCGGGTGATTAACATCTACGGGCCGCAAAGCAAACGGGGAAGGGCAGCACTGTTTGGGAAAATTCGGCCGTACCTTTACACCTCACGGCAGCTAGTTTGGGGGGGGGATTTTAACACAGTCCTGAGGAAGGAGGATAGGGGGAGGAGGGCGGCGCAAGTAGGTTACGATGGGGTACGGCTAGCAGGGATCATGAAGGGAGCGGGATTGGTGGACGCGCACATAGAGTTTGGTGGTGGGACGCAGGGTTTCACTTTTGCCCGGGGCACTTGTAGAAGTAGAATCGACCGGTTTTTAGTTCGGGGAGGGGCGTGTGGGAAGGCACCAAGGGTGGTAGAGGTTGATTTCTCAGACCACAAGATGGTGCTGGTCGAGCTGGGGGGAGGGGGGATTCACGGATTGGGGAAAGGATTGTGGCGTTTAAATCAGAAATGGTTGAGGGAGGGGGTGTTGTACCAGGAGTATTTGGAGTTTCTGGCAGACCAGGTATCCATTCAGGGTGTCTTCCCTTCCCTAGGGGACTGGTGGGAAGTTTTGAAACACCGCACCAGGGGGTTCTTTCTCCGTCAGGCGAGGAGGCAGGGGAGGGAGGTCACCCGGCTAGGAACTGCTCTGAGGAAGCGAAGGGACAATTTGATTTCCAGGGGAGGGAAGAGGGAGGACATTGAGGCCTTGCAGCAGGAGGTGGAACGGGTACAATACAATCGGTACTCTTCCCTCGTCTATGAGCGGGACTTCGGGAAGCTGCTCAGCCCAAACCCTTATGACTGCTGTAAGGAAAGAAGGGAGAGGAGGGTGGTAGAGGGGTTAAGGGATGAGGGGGGGACGCTCCAGCAGTCTAGGGAAGGTATCTTGCAGGTGGTGGGGACCCACTTTGGGCGGGCCTTTTTGGACCAACGGTTGGGGGAGGAGGCCATGGCGAGGTACATTGAGGAAACCCCAGGGGTGGGTAAGGGGGGGCCTCATCTTCGGGCCTTGCTGCGGCCGTGGACGCTGCGGGAGGTACAGGAGGCCATTGGGGCCTTGCGGCGCAGGACGGCGCCGGGGCCAGACGGACTCCCGGCAGAGTTCTACCAGCAGTTTAGGGATCAGTTGGCGCCAGTCTTGTTGGCAATCTGGGAGGCGGCACGAACAGGGGGATCCTTGCCTGAGTCGATGGGGGCATCAGCTTTGGTCCTTCTTAGCAAAGGCAAGGACCCCCAGGATGTGGCAAATTGGCGGCCGATTGCACTTCTGAACACCGACCGGAAGATCTTCGCTCACATGCTCCTTGCCCGCATGAGGAAGATCTCCGGGGAAGTGCTGGCAGCCCCGCAGGGGTGTGGGGTCCCGGGAAGGGGGGTGCTAGAGGCAGTGGCCTGGGTGAGGGAGGGCCTGGAACGTAGTCGGGTGGGAGAGGGCAGGCTGGTCGTGGCCTTGGACCAGGACAAGGCTTTCGACCGAGTGCAGTGGGGTTTTTTATGGAAGGTCCTAGACCACTATGGATTCCCGGGGGAATGGATCGCGCAACTTCAGTTATTGTATGCGGGGGCGCGATTCTTTCCCCTGGTGAATGGATGGAGGGGGGCGGAGGTGGGGATCTCGGCGGGGGTGCGGCAGGGGTGCCCGTTGAGCCCCCTGCTGTACGCTTTCGCCATTGATCCCCTGGTGAGGAGGCTGGAAGGGGGGGGGGAGGACGGGCTCAGAGGAGTGGAAGTAGGCAAAGGGAATGTGTTGCGAGTCATCGCCTATGCGGACGATATCACCGTCTGGGTGGCGGATCGCAGGGAGGGGAGGAGGCTGCAGGAGACCCTTGCAGCATACTCCCAGGCTTCGGGGTCTCGGGTAAACCTGGGCAAGAGCACCAGCTTGTGGGTGGGGCCAGAGGGACGGCGGTTTAATTTAGGTGGAGGGTTCCCGGATGGGATAGAGAAAATGAGGGTTTTGGGAGTGTATTTTGGGGGAGGGGATTACGGGCGGGAAAATTGGGAACAAAGGATAGCGGAGGCGAGGGAGAAGGTGGACCGCTGGAAGGGGTGGCGGATGCCCATGGAGGACCGGGTCCGGTTGCTGAAGAGCCAGGTGGTCCCCATGTTCCTGTTCCTGAGCTACATCTGTCTCCTGCCGGAACGCTGTTTCACGGCAATTTACAGCGTGTTCTTTCAACTCCTGTGGGGGAACAGGATGAACCCAGTTCGACGTAATTTCACTTACCGGTCGCGGGAGGAAGGGGGGGGTGGGAATGGTAAACCCAGTCTTGCTATTCTCCTCCCTCTTCATCCAGTTTAACCTGGGGCGGGCGGGGGGTCTGAATGCCCCAGGATGGGTACACAGTGTTGTCCAGTGGTGGGAGGGATTTTGGGGTCCTTGGTTGGGGGGAGGTAGGGTGGGACGGTTGCGGAAAGGGTTCCCGGAGGGGGTAGGCTACTATAAATCTTTGGTAAAGCTGGTTCGGCTGTGGGACATTACATGGGAGGAAGTTAGGGCAGGACAGAGGGAGATCTGGGTGGAGCGGGTTCGCTCCCAACGCTTCTCCTCTCCCCTGGCTCTTAGGGATGCTCCGGAGCCCGTGCTGAGGCAGGGCCTGCGGTTTATTTCATCCAAACGCATCCCACACAAGTACAGGGACATTGCTTGGCTGTCCCTACATGGCAGGTTGTATGTTAGGGCAAACCTTCGGTGTAGGAACCAGCAGGACCGAGACTGCCCGAGGGGGGAGTGTGCTGGCCGGCTGGAGACCATGGACCACTTCCTGAAGGAGTGTCCATTCTCCATAGCGGTTTGCCGGAGAGTGGCTGCCTTGCTGGCCATCCCCAGCTTCACGTCCTACACCTATGCGGACTGGGTGTATGGGAGGCAGGGGGAGACGGGGCGGCTAGAGCCAGGTACCGCCTTTCTAATCTCAGTTATCATCAGATACTGCCTATGGATGGCTCGCTGCGGGGTGTCCCTGGGCCAGGAGTGCAGGTCTGCTGAGCAGGTCTCCTGGGACGTTGTCCGAGCTGTCCAGGAAGTGGCCCGATGGGAACGGGTGGAGGTGGGGGTAAAGACCTTTGGGGTTTGGTGGAAGCATGTACGCTTGAAGTTGAGTTGAATGTTTGGGGGGGGGTTGGGGGGGATGGTTTTTTGTGTAAAATTTGCATTTTTGTATAAAAGTATAGAGGGGCTGGCTTTATAACTGCACAGTGTAATGTATTGAAATTTGATTTTCCGCTTTCATTTAATAAAGGAATTCTCCAGTCTGCCCAACAAGATAAACTCATATGTGCTACTTTTTGTGTATACCCTACTTTGATTTGTACCTGTCCTGTTCAGGGCACAGACCGTATAAGTCTGCCCAGCACTATCCCCGCCTCCCGCCACCAGCTCTGCCACCCAATCTCGGCTAAGCTCCTTAGGATCCATTCCTTCTGAACAGGATTCCTTTATGTTTATCCCACGCGTGTTTGAATTCTGTTACCGTTTTCATTTCCACCATCTCCCGCGGGAGGGCATTCGAAGCATCCACTACTCTCCCCGTGAAAAAATACTTCCTGACATTTTTCTTGAGTCTGCCCCCCTTCAATCTCATTTCATGTCCTCTCGTTCTACCGCCTTCGCACCTCCAGAAAAGGTTAGTTTGCGGATTAATACTTTTCAAATATTTGAACGTTTGTATCATATCACCCTGTTTCTCCTTTCTTCCAGAGTATACATGTTCAGGTCATCAAGTCTCTCCTCATACGTCTTGTAACGCAAATCCCTTACCATTCTCATAGCTTTTCTTTGCACTGCTTCAATTCTTTTTACATCCTTCGCAAGGTACGGCCTCCAAAACTGAACACAATACTCTAGATGGGGCCTCACCAACGACTTATATACAGGGGCATCAACACCCCCTTTCTTCTGCTGGTCACACCTCTCTCTATACAGCCTAACAACCTTCTAGCTATGGCCACCGCCTTGTCACACTGTTTCGTCACCTTCAGATCCTCAGATACTATCACCCCAAGATCCCTCTCCCCGTCCGTACCTATAAGATTCTCCCCGCCTAACACATACGCCTCTCTTGAATTTCTACTCCCTAAGTGCATCACTTTGCATTTCTTCGTATTGAATTTTAATTGCCAAACCTTAGACCATTCTTCTAGCTTCCTCAGATCCTTTTTCATGTTTTCCACTCCCTCCCGGGTGTCCACTCTGTTACAGATCTTAGTATCATCCGCAAATAGGCAAACTTTACCTTCTAACCCTTCGGCAATGTCACCGCACAGTTAATGCGAGAGACCTTACCACTAAGTCAATCGCTGGTGGTAAGGTCTCAGACCCAAAATGGACGGGCGCCAATTTTTATTTTGCTGCACATCCAACTTCGGCAAAAATTTTAAAAGGCATTTTTTACAGGCGCGCTGAAAAATGGATCTGCGCGCGCCCAAAACCAAGCCTACACTACCGCAGGCCATTTTTCAGCGCACCTTACTACTACTACTACTACTATTTAGCATTTGTATAGCGCTACAAAGCGTACGCAGCGCTGCACAAACATAGAAGAAAGACAGTCCCTGCTCAAAGAGCTTACAATCACCTTTTGCTAAGGTGCCATTTTTCAGCGCACCTTAGTAAAAGGACCCCTGAGTTCTTACTTCTGACCTTCTTTAAAAACCTTTTTATTTCAGAAATTCTTGTGCTTATTTGTTACTTGTACTTCCCAGTTAATTTAGCTGGTTTTTGGAATATATTATTATTGTTGTAATCCGCTTTGTACCTAGTGGGATTCAGCAGCAGTTTTCAGGTAGGATATTTTATTAAGCCCCATAAGTGGATTTGTACCCTTTATAAAATGGGTACAAGATATGCGCCTATGTCCCCTTCCCTTTTATACCTTTACCTTCCCTAAGAGCTTCTCTGCTCATACGCAATTAACATGATAGAGTTACTGTGACTCAAACTACCCACTTAATCCTCTTATCCTGAAGCTACTGGCCAGCTAATTTCCCAGCATTACTAAGGCAACAACTAGGTGAGATGCTCTTCCTAATTGCTGCCCCCTTGCTCCGATAGCCAATGGTTATTGTAAGACAAATGACGGTGCCTCTTTCTTGCCTGACCACAGTCACTTTGTGTAACAATTGTAGAAATAGATGAGCTCTGCTTATCCAAAGCATGTGGAAATTAATTTCTAAGGTGGTGGGCATGTTTAAAGTTTACAACTGTTGGCAGAACACAACTTGTGACCTTTAACTGGGAACTAGAAAGCACTATGCATCAACTCGGGCAAATGACTGGGGTGCCCAGTGCCACAAAGAGACTGCAAGCCTACCTTCAGCAGACAAATGAAGCACAGTCCTCTCCACAGGAATATAAAGGGCCAGCACCTACCACAAAGTTTGAAGGAGGTGGAGGAAGTTAGAGAATGACACGAGGACAAAGTTTGTCCCCATCCCCGCCCCGTGGGTTCTGTCTCCGTCCCTGATCCGTTCCTGCAGGCCGTCTCCGATCCTGCCCCGTCCCCGCAAGTTCTGTCTCCTTCCCCGCCCTGTCCCCGCAGGTTCTGTCCCTGTCCCCGCCCCGTCCCTATGGGCTCTGTCCTCATCTGCAGAAGCCTCAAACAATTATGATTTTATAATTACATCTTTTTATTAAAGTATAAAAAGGAACAATAAGATGTGCAACTGTTGTGTATAAATTACAAATAGAAAACAATAATAACAATTAGCAGCTATAATAACCCCCCCCCCCCCACCCCCACTGCCACCACCATCTACCTTCCAACCCCAACAATAGCTGACTTCTATTACCGCAAGGAATCCTAATCCACCCTGTTAAAATGTCCAGGAGTACAAAATACAACCCATTTTGTATGCCCTAGAGGGGAGAAATATGCCCTATGACGCACTGCTATAATTTTTTAATCTGGGGATGAATAAGAACCCATCAACAATCTCAGGATTCAGTCTAGCTCTCCTGTCTTCCACAGTCCCTCCTGCAATAGAAGATGTCTTCTTAGAAGATGTGCTGGTATCAGGATGTACAGGATCCCCCATGCCAATTTTGCTAGTTGTGGCCAGTATGTTTGCTTGCTTTTCCAAAAAATCAAAATATCGTTGTCTGCATCACTCAAACATAAATAACAGTCCAGTTCATTAACAGGTTTCAAAGTAGAGAATGACATGGGGACAAAGTTTGTCCCCGTCTTCGTGGGCTCTGTCCCCATCCCCATCCCCGCGGTTACTGTGGTTCTCCGTTCCTGTGCCATTCTCTAGGAGGAAGTCAAAGAGAATCAGTGACAGCCTGACTACTAGGTGGACTAGGCACTGGGGGTGCACTTTCGGGGGGGAGGCACTCAGCAAGTTAACAAAAAACTCATCATTACTAGCACAGGGCCTTGAGCATCTGCACATGCTCAAGGCCTGTCAGGCCTCGCTCCGCCTCAACTTCCTGTTTCGCAGAGTGTGAGACCCAGCAGGCCTTAAGTACATGCAGATACTTGAGGCCCTGCACCAGCAGCAGTAAGTCTTTCTTACACATGCTGACTACCTCCCTAGTTCTGCAGAGGGTTTAGGGAAGGAAGTGGGGAGAAGTGAAACGAATGGGAGATACTGAATATCTCGGGGGAAAGATAGGAAGGAAGGGATAGGAGATGCTAAACACCTCAGGGCGGAGGTTGGGGATGGGAGGGAAGCAAAGATGTTGGACACCTTTGTCCTCTGAAGAAGGTGCTATAGAGACTGGGCTGACGGGATAGACAGTATGGTCTTTTCCCACTATCATTTTCTGTGTTTCTATGTAAGATTAGGCTATCTTTCTGCAGGTACTTGAGGGATACTTAGTACTGGCACCTTATTTTTTAAATCTGCAGCAGCCACCGGGAAATGATAGGAGAGGAGAAGCTCTCTTACAGCAAAGTAACTTTTCCTTATTCTTTCTACTCCAGTCTTACATTTACAGACTTCATGCTGCAACCCCCTTGAGCTCACCCTTTTCCACGGTTTGGACAGTGGTAAAACAAAGCTCAACGTGGACTCCAATGTAAGGAAGGGAGTGTCCCTGAGGAACAGTGATGTGGAGAGGCAACTTAGCAGCAGCCTCTAGATGCCGATCTCCCTGTGCAGTAAGAAGAGTGGACTGAAAATGATAGAGGCAGGTACCACCTTATAGACAAACCAACAGGCTTATTTTCGAACGTGATCGCCGGCGATCTTCCGACATAAATCGGGAGATGGCCGGTGGTCTCTCAAAAGCGGCGAAATCCGTATAATCGAAAGCGGCTTTTTTGACACCATTGCCGTTTTCCCTTCGCCGCGCCGGCGAAAGTTCAAGGGGGCGTGTTGGTGGCGTAGCGAAGGCGGGACATGGGCGTGGCTACAAGATGGCCGGCTTGCGCGGATAATGGAAAAAAAGTGGCATTAAGCAGTATTTCGCCAGGTTTACTTGGTCCTTTTATTTTCACGACCAAGCCTCAAAAAGGTGCCCCAACTCACCAGATGACCACCGGAGGGAATGGGGGATGACCTCCCCGTAGTCCCCCAGTGGTCACCAACCCCCTCCCACACTAAAAATAAAAACCTTTTTTTACCAGCCTGTATGCTAGCCTCAAATGTCATACCCAGCTCCCTGACAGCAGTATGCAGGTCCCTGGAGCAGTTTTTAATGGGTGCAGTGCACTTCAGGCAGGCAGACCCAGGTCCATCCCCCCTCCTTACCTGTTACACTGTGGTGCTAAGTGTTGAGCCCTCCAAACCACCCCAAAACCCACTGTACCCACATGTAGGTGTCCCCCTTCACCCATAAGGGCTATGGTAATGGTGTAGAGTTGTGAGGAGTGGGTTTGGGGGGATTTGGGGGGCTCAGCACCCAAGGTAAGGGAGCTATGTGTATTTTTTAAAACTTTTTTAGCGGTTGGTGTCCTGGCATGTCAGGGGGACCAGTGCACTACAAATGCTGGCTCCTGCCATGACCAAATGCCTTGGATTTCGCCGGGTTTGAGATGGCCGGCATTTTTTTCCCATTATCGCTGAAAAACAAAACCAGCGATCTGAAACCTGGCGAACTCTGGCATTTGGCCGGGCTAAACCGTATTATTAAAAAAAAGATGGCCGGCCATCTTTTTCGATAATACGGTTCCGGCCAGCTGTTGCGCCGCCGCCAAAATACATCGCTGGCAATCTATTTCGCCGGCGACGTTCGATTATGCCCCTCCAAGTTATTGAGGCATGAGCTTTCGAGGACTAGAGGTCACTTTATCAGATGCTTGAAGCGTAGTTCTGAAGATGGATAAATATAGATGAAGATGTATAGGGGACAGGAAAGGGACACAGAGTAAAGAGAAAATATTCAAAAGTGCAAGGCAGGGTGTGGAAAGGGAGTGATAAAAACAGTTATTCACCACATGATAGATAAGATACTAAAATAATGACACAGCTATGTTTCGCCCTCTTAAGGGCTGCATCTGGGGCAGAGGGACTGTTAATGAATTAAAAGAACGATATTAGTAGAACTGAATAAAATCATAATAAATAATACATAGAGAAGCAGATACATAAATACATAGCTCATTATAAGCATTGACCCCTTTGGTATTCAGCTCTCCAGGTCTATCCCCATATGCGGGGGAAGCTGGCAGTTGCAATGGGAGAAATCACTGAGCCGGACTCAGTTGCTTCCACAACCAAAGTGCTTGCCACAGCAGCTGGCTCCGGAAAAGTTTCAGCCAGTATCCCATCGGCTCATTCTTGAAGAGGAGTCCCATGGAGGCCAAATTCAAACCAGAAACGGTAGACGCCAGGGATGCCGATAGAAAGTCCCTGGCCACTCCTTTCCTCTTTTTGAATTGCATCTCCTGGGTATGTTGCCTCTTATTTCACCTCTATATGTTTTATAAACCTACGTTTTTGTACAACATATGGTTGACTCTCAGTTCCTTATTCTGTTCACAGTAGACTCCAATCTTCTTCACCCCTTACGAAAAGAATCCAGGCACTTGCCTCCTTGGATTTGTGGCTTCGCTTTCAACTAGAGGCCAAATTTCCCATCAGGTTTATTTCCCCCTTTAACACATTCTCTTCTGTTCAGCTCCCTGAACCTCTCCTGTTCTGCACTCCTTAGGGATCTGCTGAAGGCAGAGCCCACACAAAGCACTTCAAGCAAAAATGGATTTTCTTTCTCTAACTCAAGGCCTCCCAGGCCTGAAGACCACTCTTTCTGGAATCCATGCATGTATCTTGAGTCCTAGCACTCCCAAAGAAGAGGAGAAAGGAAGGGTCCGGACTCCTCCCCCCACCACCACAAAAAAAAGAGCTTTATACTTCCTTTGGACAATTTTATTTGCATATGAGCCTGCCCATCACCACTTAACTGTTATCACAGACTGTTCAGCTTCTGCAGCTACTTCTGGTAAGGAGAATGTATTGTTCTGTTATACCTGGTTAAGACGGTACTGCTTAGAGTAGGCTAAGAAGAACAGTCATGGGAAAAGGCATGATCGCCCAACGGAAGAGAAAAAGGAACTCAAAAAATGGCTCTTGTTTGTTCCCTGATATGGAACTGGCACTAAAAAACATGGAAACAGGACAAATAATTGAAATAGCCAAGTTTCAATATCAAAACAGCAACATGAACTTGCCTTGACTGACAATTCAGTGAAATATTAACAGCTCAATGACACTCCTGATACCCATAGAGAAAACATGTCGATAATTTGGAGCTACAAGTTTTAATACAAAAGACAGTGACAACAGACACCCATTTCTTCACCAGCAAAACAAAGCAGAGGTAATAAAATTAGTGATTCAGCAGTCTGAGGTGGTCCAGTCAAGTACACACAGGGAAGGACAAGTGAATCAGGGCACCACCCTTCTTTTCCCACCATCATGCAGGGGAGTATGGACTCCTTGAAGGTACTTTCAGACAATCAAGACCAAACAAATTTTAGCACCTTGATTGGCTGATTGAACAAGCTACAAGCTGTATGTGCATAAGTTTACTCAAATTGTGTGGCGGCATTCCTGAGAGTGGGACTGGAGAGGGTATAAGTACTTCCACAGATGCTTTGGGATCCCTTTACAAAGGCGTGCTGAAAAGTGGCTTGCGGTAGTGTAGGCGTGAATTTTGGGTGCAGGCAGAATCATTTTTCAGCGCATCCATTTTGGGTCTCTGACCTTACCACCAGCCATAGACCTAGCGGTAAAGAATTTTGGCGGTAAGGACCTATGAGCGTCAGATGCCACTTGGCGCACATCTGCTATGCGCGTCCGAAAATAACATTTATTTTTCAGACGCGCGTAGTGGACGTGCACCAAAAATGAAATCACTGCAAGAGCCAAGCGGTAGTCGGGCGGTAAGTCCATTTTGGCGTGCGTTGGGCACGCGTAGGCGCCTACGCAGCTTAGTAAAAGGGGCCCTTTATGTTTAAATCTTTTTTTTATTAAACTCCATTCATGAACAGAGCAGTAATAATGAAAGGAGAATACAAGTAGTATCCATTATGAAAAACCCTCCGTGGGTAATGTCCATGGGCAATTTCAAAAAGGAAAATATGTGCGTGATTTCCCTTTGACATTTGGTATAACACATGTAGTCAATGCATAAGATAGGTGACCAATTACAAAATTGTGGTGCTGAAACCTGAGCCCTGAACCAATGATGAAAGCTGTATTATTTACTGTTGTTTTGCAGTTTGATAAAATCCTTCCTCTCATGATCTACCATCGCAGTTAGAGGTTTTTCCAGGATAAGAGTTTAAGTAATGACATGCTGGGTCAAACCAGCTCTGTTGAGGTCAGCATTCTGCTTCTTACAGTGGGCAGTCTAGATTATTCGGAAATGTACAGCAAATCCTAATGAGGAGATATCTCCCTGTTGCACACTTCCAGAAGAGGTTGCATTCCCCAAGTCTACTTGATTAATAATGGAGCTGTCCCTGCAGAAACATGTCCAAATCTTTCCTTTGCTTATTATTACTACTACTAAACAATTATATAGCACTACTTATAGATACTCATACGAGACAGACCCTGCTCTATGGAGCTCCCACGCTACTCATGAGAGACAGACAAGACAAAAGAGTTTGGGACAAATCAGGGAAAGGATGTAGTATCCCAATGGAAGGTTAATAGGTTAATTAGAGGCATGGAACAATTAATCTAGGGGCCCTTTTACTAAGCCGCGTAGGCATCGATGCGTGCCCAACGGACGTTAATTCAGAACTACTGCTGGGCTACCGTGTGGCCTGGGTGGTAATTTTATTTTTTATGTGTGCCTACTACGTGCTGCGGAAAATTTCCGGTGCACAGTGCTAACCGGGCGGTAATCGGCATTGTACGCACGCCGACGATTACTGCCTGGTTAACATGTTAGACCTTACCGCTAAGTCAATGGGTGGCAGTAAGGACCCATGCCCAAAATGGATGCGCGCCAATTTTCATTTTGCTGCATGTCCATTTTTGGCCAAAAAAAAGGACTTTTTTGCAGGCTCGCTGAAAAATGGACCTGCGTGCGACCAATGCACATGTCTACAACAGCGCAAGCCAATTTTCGGCACACCTTAGTAAAAAGGACCCCCTAGTTGGGTAAAGCTACAAGAATTGAATCCTTGCCCCACAAGACAATCTATATACGAAAAACGGAAATGGGGTGGGTGGATGAGGAACAGAAAGAGAGGAAATTTAAGTAGTCCCCTTACACTCCAATGAAAAATGCTGAAGCTTTTTTTATCCCCTAAAAGACATTGGACCCGATATTCAAACGGGGTTTAACAGGTCAGGAGAGGCAGGAGTTGAACCAGGGATCCTCTGCATGGCAGCCATCAAGTTGGCTTCTGGATATTTACCTTTTGCCATTCAGCAAAACCTTAATATTGCTTGCTATGGTACTGTCCAGTTAATGAAAGAAAAAGAAAGTTTACTATGTTCTTTTCACCTCCAGTGGATCACTTCTGATAAGCATATGCATTTTCTCTCATCTGTTGTCACCATGCTACAATCAGTATTTGCTAGATTGGCACTATCCAGCTTATTTTTGAAAGTGATCGCTGGCCATTTCCCGACATAAATCGGGAGATGGCTGGCGATTTCGGAAAAGCGGCAAAATCGGTATAATGGAAAGCGGCATTTTTGACAGCATCGCCGCTTTCCCGTCGCTTCGCCGGCGAACGTTCAAGGGGGCGTGTCAATAGATTAGCGAAGGCGGGACATGGGCGGGCATGGGCGTGGCTACCAGATGGCCGGCTTTCGCCGATAATGGAAAAAAAAGCGGCGTTAAGCAGTATTTCGCCGGCTTTACTTGGTCCTTTTATTTTCACGACCAAGCCTCAAAAAGATGCCCCAACTGACCAAATGACCACTGGAGGAAATCGGGGATGACCTCCCCATACTCCCCCAGTGGTCACCAACCCCCTTCCAAACTAAAAAAATAAAACTAAAAACCTTTTTTGCCAGCCTGTATGCCAGCCTCAAATGCTGTACCCACCTCCATGACAGCAGAATGTGTTGTATCCTCCGACAGCCTTTCCCTGGTTGCGATGTGGCTCTCGGGTGAGTGTGACACCTTTTCTGTTAGGTGCCCTGCAGAGTCACATTACCAATGCATTGTGGTGGGTGTAGGGTACTGGGCTCTACTCCCATGGTGCTTTTCCCCCCTGCCAACCAGGTCAGAGTGTGCCCTGTTTTGTTTCCTGTTGTAGTCCATGCGGTAGTAGCCATTTTTGTAAGCCAGTTTTAGTTCCCTTTCCTGTGTTAGCCACGTTAAAGAACGTAGTTCTTACCTTGCATGGTGCTGAAAGAGGGCATTGTACACCATTGTGCCAGCTCTGACCTACTGCTAATCTTAGTACCAGGAGACTCTTTGCCAGTGGGGCACAACCTCTGATCTGCAGTTAACTGTGAGTAAACGTGCTTATTTCAAGAAAGGACTTTTTCAGAGAGATTAGTCTTCAGGTGTGAACTGGTGTGCCAAAGTTATACAGCAGCAATAAGTCCTAGAGGCTGTATGCAGGTCCCTGGAGCAATTTTAGTGGGTGCAGTACATTTGTGGGTAATGGGTTTGGGGGGCTCAGCTCCCAAAGTAAGGGAGCTATGCACGAGGGAGCTTTTCTGAAGTCCACCGCAGTGACCCCTAGGGTGGCTGGTTGGTGTCCTGGCATGTCAGGGGGGCCAGTGCACTAAAAATGCTGGCTCCTCCCACGGCCAAATGCCTTGAATTTGGCCGGGGTTTGAGATGGCCGACATAACTTTCCATTATCGCTAAAAAACGAAGCCAGCCATCTCAAACCCCGGCCAAATCCAAGGCATTTGGCTGGCCGGAACCATATTATCGAAACAAAAGATGGCCAGCCATCTTTTTCAAAAATAAGGGTCTGGCCAGCTGTTTGCAGCACCGCCAAAATACATTGCCGGCCATGTATTTCGCCGGCGCCGTTCGATTATTCCCCTCTATATTAGTACCTGGGTTCCATGTCACCTTTTCTTTCTTCCTTGTTCAAAAATTAATTGCGCTTCACATATCCTGCTCTTTGTTGATCCTTTATCTTAGCGTGTGTGGGATTACCTGATATGTTTCCTGTTTGATAAATTCTCTTTGTTAATTTTTTTATTTTTGTTACATTTGTACCCTGCGCTGTCCCACTCATGGCAGGCTCAATGCAGCTTACATGGGGCAATGGAGGGTTAAGTGACTTGCCCAGAGTCACAAGGAGCTGCCTGTGCCTGAAGTGGGAATTGAACTCAGTTCCTCAGGACCAAAGTCCACCACCCTAACCAGTAGACCACTCCTCCATGCCTTCTTGCCAGTGATTGTTCTTGTCTATTGTTTATGGTTTATTGGTATTTGCTATACCGCCGTACCTAACTGGTAGATCACAGCGGTTTACAATCAAAATAATGCAAAACAAAAAGTCAGAAAGGAACAACAAAATTCTTGAACAGAAACGGTAAGCACTCATACCAGTTCGCACAACCTTGGGTAAATAAGGAAAAGGAAGGGAAGGACAGCAGGCAGAAGGGGAAGGGAAATAAGAAAAAAAAAACCTGTGGCAAGGTGAAACAGCCAAACCAACCTAGTCTGGAGACTAGTCTTGATGCTAACCGTAAAGTGCCTGGACAGAGCATGGGCGATAATGCCTAACTAGAGAAGAAGCCTGACCCTGGATTCTATATAGCGCAATTGAAATTGTGCACACAAATCCAGTCATATTCTGGATTTGTGTGTGCAATTTAATTATTTTATTTATTTGTTACATTTGTATCCCACATTTTCCCACTTATTTGCAGGCTCAATGTGGCTTACATTATGCCGCTATGGTGATCACCATTAACGGAATGATAATACAAAGGAATGGTACAATCAAAATACATGGAATATCACTTAAATTAGATATGGAAGGTAAAAATCAATATAATTTTGTAGCAGGTGCATAAAAATAGAATAGTACATATAAAACATTCAATACTGTTAATATGATGAAAGTAACCAGATTGGAGAAACCAGTGTTAATTTGTTCTGATGCATTTTAGGTATTAAGTCTTTGTGAATGGCTCGTGTTATAAGTCTCTTTGAATAGTTTTGTCTTCAGTAGTTTCCGGAATGCCAATGAATTTGAATTTGCAGGCTCAAGGTGACTTACATAGTACTGTATCGGCATTTGCCAATTCTAGTATGAACAAATACAAGGTGATGTTGTGGTAGAATAAGGTTCATGTGTGACAGATACATTAGGAGATCTTAGTGAAGAAGAGTGAAGTTATGTCCATTACGAGCTTTGATTTTGTTGTGTTGCAGATATTCAGGCTTTTATGTTGGGTCGGTGGGATATGCCTTTTTGAACAGGTTTGTTTTTAGTGATTTCCAGAAATTTAGGTGGTCATACGTTGTTTTTATGACTTTAGGCAGTGTGTTCCATAATTGCGCGCTTAAATATGAAAAGCTGGATGCATAAGTTGATTGGTATTTGATTCCTTTGCAGCTTTGGTAGTGGAGATTTAGGTATGTTCGAGCTTATCCTATTGTGTTTCTGGTTGGCAGGTCTATGAGGTCTACTACTACTACTTATCATTTCTATAGCACTACTAGACGTACGCAGCGCTGTACACTTGAACATGAAGAGACAGTCCCTGCTCCACAGAGCTTACAGTCTAATTAGGACAGACAAACAGGACAATCAAGAGGTCTGTCATGTATCCCGGGGCTTCGCCGTAAATAATTTTATGAACCATGGTGCAGATTTTAAAAGCAATGCATTCTTTGATTAGGAGCCAGTGCAGTTTTTCTCAGAGGGGTTTGGCGCTTTCAAACCGCGTTTTTCCAAATATAAGCCTGGCTGCTGTGTTTTGAGCGGTCTGAAGTTTCTTTATGATTTGTTCTTTGCATCCCACATACATTCCATTGCAGTAGTCTGCGTGGCTTAGTACCATTGATTGTATCAAGTTGCGGAATATTTTCCACGGGAAGAATGGTTTCACGCGTTTGAGTTTCCACATTGAGTGAAACATTTTCTTTATTGTGGATTTCGCTTGGTTCTCTAGTGAGAGGTTCTGGTCGATTGTAACGCTGAGAATTTTCAGGCTTCTGAGATAGGAAGGGTGTATCCTAGGGTGTTTATGTTTGTGAGTTTATACATGTTGTATTGGGATGAGATGGTGAGACAGTGTGTTTTTTCTGTGTTGAGTTTTAGTTGGAATGCATTTGCCCATGAGCCCATGATGTTCAAGCTGAGCTTGATTTTGTTGGTGATTTCTGCAAGATCGTGTTTGTAAGAGATGTATATTGTGACGTCGTCCGCGTAGATGAATGGGTTAAGGCCTTGGTTGGATAAGGACTTGGCTAGTGGGTCATCATAAGGTTGAAAAGGATCGGTGATAATGGTGATCCTTGTGGTACTCAGCAGTCTGCTTTCCACGGTGATGATATGGTTGAGCTTGATTTCACTTGATATGTTCTAGTGGTTAAGAAACCCTTGATCCATTTAAGTGTGCTTCCACCAATCCCGAAGTAATCTAGGAGTCATAGGGGCTCATTTTCCAAGCACTTAGACTTACAAAGTTCCATAGGTTGCTATGCAACTTTGTAAGTCTAAGTGCTTTGAAAATACGCCTCTTAGTAGTATTTTATGGTTGACCATGTCGAACGCACTAGACATGTCAAATTGGAGGAGAAGTATGCTTTTACCTGTTGCTATTTCCCGCTTGATTTTAGTTAGAAGAGTAATTAATACTGTTTCGGTGCTATGTAGGGGGCAAAATCCTGATTGTGATTCATGTAGTATTGTGAATTTGTTTGGTTACCATGCTTTAATTTGACTACCAGTGGGATAGATGCTACTGGGCGGTAGTTGGTGATGTCATTCGTTTTTTTCTTGGTGCCAATTAGTGCTGATAATTGCAACTTAACAAGCAATTATTGATACTAATTGGTATTAATTAGAATTTACACACACAACTTGCTAGGCGTATTCTGTAATGTGGTACGCGTAAAGGGGGCATAGCAATGGGCGAGCAATGGGTGGACTGTAAGCGTTCCAAAAATCTACTCACATGTTTATAGAATACACCTGCTCTGCGCCTAACTTAGGCACCAGTATTTATACCAAGATTTACGTGGTGTAAAAGGATGCGCCTAAAGTTAGGCGCAGGCATGGCCGCTAGGTATATTTTATAAACTGGCTAGGTGTATTCTATAAACTGCGGTTAAATCTAGGCATGGTGTAAATATTTTCGGCACCAATTTTTCAGGTGCCATATATGGAATCTAGTCCATAGTGCCTGGGCAAAGCATGGACGATAATACCTAACTAGAGAAGGAACCTAATGGATAAAGCAGCAGGTTGAGAACCAGGGAAGCAAGGTTCAAATCCCAATGCCACTCCTTATAATCTTGGGCCAAATAATTTAACCCTCAGGTACAAACTTAGGGGCCATTTCACGAAGCTGCATTAAGTGCTAACGCACAATTAAAGCATGAAAATTGGTCTTAGAAAGGATGACTCATATTTGGTAAAACAAAATATGAAAGTGCTAAACCCCTACGAGAGAAACTACACTGGCTCCCACTTAAAGAACGCATCACGCTCAAAATATGCTCACTAGTTCATAAAATCATTCACGGAGACACACCAGCCTACATGTCAGACCTGATTGACTTACCACCCAGGAATGCCAAAAGATCATCCCGCACATTCCTTAATCTTCACTTCCGTAACTGCAAAGGCCTAAAACACAAACTAATGCATGCGTCAAACTTCACCTATTTGAGTACACAGCTATGGAACGCATTGCCCCGCAACTTAAAAACGATTTACGAACTAATGAACTTCCGCAAATTACTGAAGACCCATCTCTTTAACAAGGCTTACCACAAAGACCAACCAATGTGAATATACACAACTACTCCACATATATTCTGAATTGTCTTATAATACTTGCTTGTTATACTATTATCATGTTTTTTCTTCATCATGCTGCCCAAGATCCTTCTGTACCACTAAATGTCTATTTTCTAATATATGTCCACCATTCATGATGTATTGTAAGCCACATTGAGCCTGCAAAAAGGTGGGAAAATGTGGGATACAAATGCAATAAATAATAATAATGAGCTAAAGTCTTCTGCATTAGTATTGCTATCTGTCCACGTGGTATTTATTTTATTTGGGAGGTGGGAAGGGCATGTCAGGGGTGGAGAATGAACAGGGCCGTGCCTAGGGTCTCTGGCGCCCCCCTGCAGACTATCAGTTGGCGCCCTCCCCCCGTGAAAATGATCGCTCACCACTTGCCACACTGAAAGGAATTGTCAGCAATATTCTTAGAAACAAATTGCTATACATTGCAAAATAAGATAGCAGATGTAAATTCTCAAAGTGGACATATTCCAAACGCTAAAATGAAAATAAAATGATTTTTTTTCTACCTTTGTTGTCTGGTGACTTTCTTTTTCCGATCATGCTGGCCCAGTATCTGAGTCTGCTGCTATCTGTCCTCTTAACTCCATTTCCAGGGCTTCCTTTCTATTTATTTCTTTACTTTCCTCCTTTCTTCTTCATTTCTTGCTCTATTTTATTTATTTTATTTATTGCTTTTGTATCCCACATTTTCCCACCTATTTGCGGGCTCAGTGTGGCTTACAATACAATTGTAGCGATGGAAGTACAATAAGTTATAACATGATTATGGTTACATTGTGAGGAGTAGAGTTAAACAATGTCCAGGTATCGCTAAAGGGGAAAGAACAATGGAGAAGAGAAAAAGGCTGGGTGTATTAGAATTACGGGGATAAGAGTACTAAGAGAATGTGTTGATGCATTGCTATCAGTGTGTGTGGACTTCATGTGCTTTGATCCTTTTGAGGTTCCATGTCATCAGGCTGTGGGTCACTGGCTTCCTTCCGTAAGTGATCAAACCTGAAGGAAAGTTTGTTCCTGGGGTCCAAAAATCTGCCATTGCCTAGATCTCCATGTTCTGTAATTAACACCTGATCCTCATAGCCTTCAATTTTAGCTGGCGTGAACTGATCCATGTTATACTGGGCAAAAGCATGGGCTGCCCCTTCCCAGAGAAGGTTGTCATTGTTGAGCAGTAACCGAACATCGTTGAACACTTCATTGAATTCTCCAGGAGGAGAATGGAGTATAAACTTTGCAGCTATACGAACCTTCTCCTCTTTGGATACTCGATCCTCCGTGTCCGCCATCTTGGCTACCCTCGCCGCCCGAGGGGGCGGGAGGAGGCGGAAGCCTTTAAATCTTTTACTTCCAGCCACAGCAGCGTCAGTGAAAGTGGAGCGCTGCCGACGTCTCCCTTCCCTTCGTGCTCTTGGTTCCCTCAGTGTCCACCTTCTTCTGATGTCAGAAGAAGGCGGGACACTGAGGGAACCAACGAGTGCAAGGGAAGGGAGACGTCGGCAGCGCTTTCACTGACGCTGCTGCGACCGAGGTAAAAGATTTAAAGGCCTCGGCGGCGCGGGGCGAGGGTAAGCACCGCGGCGGCGCCCTCCAGAGGTGGGCGCCCCCCTGCAGTGCTTACCCCGCTTACCGCATCGGCACGGCCCTGAGAATGAACATGGAAGTGCTATTCAGCTAGTGCACGGACATCACCGGTGCGCTGACTGGTTAGCATGACCATTATGTGGCAGTCCTTAGTGTTAATGTTTTTAAATGGCCGCACGCTAATGCTAACATTATCACACAGCCAAATATTCAACAAATAGAAAAATGACTTTTTTACAGTTGCACTAGAAATAAGAACATAAAAATAGATATACTAGGTCAGACCAATGGTCCATCTAGCCCAGTATCCTGCTTCCAACAGTGGCCAATCCAGATCATAAGTACCTGGCAGAAACCCAAATAGTAGCAACATTCCAGAATCCCAGGGGGCACTGTAGTGGACTTCAGAAATTGCTCCCAGGTGCATAGCTCCCTTACATTGGATGCTGAGCCCCCCCCAACCCCCCCCCCCCCCGAAAACCCACTACCCACAACTGTATACCACTACCCTAAGAGGTGAAGGGGGGCACCTACATGTGGGTACAGTGAGTTTCTGGTGGGTTTTGAAGGGCTCACATTTACCACCACAAGTGTAACAGGTAGGGCCTGGGTCCGCCTGCCTGAAGTGCACTGCACCAGGGACCTGCACACTGCTGTTAGGGAGCTGGGTATGACATTTGAGGCTGGCATAGAGGCTGGCAAAAATATTTTTAAAGTTTTTTTTTAGGGTGGGAGGGGGTTAGTGACCACTGGGGGAGTAAGGGGAGGTCATTGCCGATTCCCTCCGGTGGTCATCTGTTCAGGCACCTTTTTGAGGCTTGGTCGCGAGAAAAAATGGACCAAGTAAAGTCGGCCAAGTTCTCGTCAGGGACGCCCTTCTTTTTTCCATTATGTGCCGAGGACGCCCATGTGTTAAGCACGCCCCAGTCCCGCCTTAGCTATGCTTCCGACACGCCCCTGTGAACTTTGGTCATCCCCGCGATGGAAAGCAGTTGATGACGCCCAAAATCGGCTTTCAGTTATGCCGATTTGGGCGACCCTGTGAGCAGTCACCAAAGTTACCTTCTCAATGTTCTGAACTATAATTCTGTTTTCTTCTTATTTCACTTTTTTAAATATTTTTTATTTAATTTTTTGATACAACAATATAAGTGCTCTAAGGAGGAAAAAAAGCCTCAGCAGTCACAAGCTTGTGCTGTGGAAACAATATCCAGTCACTATGACAGAAATACCACAGCAGCCCGTTGACTAACACCAATCATTGGCAAAAACCTCCCAAGAACATTTCATTACAAATTTTTTTAATATATATATTTGCAAATTTCTCTCTTATATTGTGCAATTTAAAAACTAACTTATAATCATCTGCTCGCTCTTGACAATATGCTTGCAGCAAACACTCAAACTCTTGTGCAATACAAATACAGCAGCATTCAGCCTTAGGCTTGCTTTAATGTTCCATATGTGAAATGTTCTTGGGAGATCAGGCACATGCATTGCACCAACATTCCAATAGGCTAGCCTCTCGGAGGCTAAAGTGTCTGAATGACAAGACATATGTTCATATATGGAGAATGAACTATGGAAGAAGAACAATCCATCAGTTTTGATTATATGAACATGAGAGTACCCGTTGTAGGAATGGGTTCAGAATTGTGGAACTCAATGCCTTTGGAACTGAGGAAACAGTTTTCATATGGTTCATACCATTGAGCCTTAAAAACTTGGTTGTTTGAACACTGCAGTGAAAATTAAAATTACAACCTCAAAACTAGATTTTAAAGTGATTTTTAATCTAAAGTATTTAGTTTTAGCTGTGCAGAGTGAGAGATAGTAGTTGTTTAATGAGCAATCTATTTTAATGTAATCCATTAGAACTACTGGATTGTTAGATTACAATTAGAATTATGAATTTCAGTTCACATTTTTTTGTACTCTACCTTCCGCTATTCGTTAAGCGGAATGTAAACATTCAAATTTAAACTGCAGCGGTCAGTGGTTTTTAAGCCACTGACAGCCATGGGCTGAATTAAGCCCCAATATTCAATACTGGAACGTGTCTGGGCTGTAGGCATTGAATATCCAGGTAAGTGTAGTCACCTGGAAGTTAACCAGGCACTGACTGATATTCAGACTGGTGCCCAGTGCTATCCTGATTTTATACGCTTACTTGACTGTTAGCAGACTGAATATCACTACGAACACATTAAGGGTGTCCCGTTCCCCGGTCCTACCTGCGCTCCTGTTGTGGGGGGCGATGGTCGGCGGCCCTCGCAGCGCCCGGGGCTGTGGGGATGGACCTCCGGAGAGGCCGGCGCTGCCGCGGGTCGGGCCGAGACCGGCGACCCGCTGGAGCGAGCGCCGGCCTCGGAGAGCGGGGCGTTGCGCCGGCCAAGATGGTGGCGCCGGCGTCGACGCCTCCCAGGGTGGACCAGCGCGGAGGCTCCACCCACCTCACGCTGGATTGGCGCGCCGGGCCTAAAACTCCGCCTGGAGGGCGGGCCGGCCAATCCTGAGGCTCCATCGCCTCCTGGGGCCGGGTTGGTTGGTTCCTCTCCCGGGGAGGGGGCGGGACGGCGCGACATTTAAACCAGAGGACAGGGGAACTCAACTGCTTCCGTTTCCATGTATGCTGAAGCCGGCACAGTGGTTTTCTCGGTGCTACTTGCTAGCCGCCCTTGCTAGCCATCGTCCAGACACTGTGCTACTTGCTAGCCGCCCTTGCTAGCCATCATTCAGAGATTGTGCTACTTGCTAGCCGCCCTTGCTAGCCATCATTCAGAGACTGTGCTACTTGCTAGCCGCCCTTGCTAGCCATCATTCAGAGACTGTGCTATTTGCTAGCCGCCCTTGCCAGCCAGCATTCAGAGACTGTGCTACTTGCTAGCCGCCCTTGCTAGCCATCATTCAGAGACTGTGCTATTTGCTAGCCGCCCTTGCTAGCCATCATTCAGAGACTGTGCTATTTGCTAGCCGCCCTTGCTAGCCATCATTCAGAGACTGTGCTATTTGCTAGCCGCCCTTGCTAGCCATCATTCAGAGACTGTGCTATTTGCTAGCCGCCCTTGCTAGCCATCATTCAGAGACTGTGCTACTTGCTAGCCGCCCTTGCTAGCCATCATTCAGAGACTGTGCTATTTGCTAGCCGCCCTTGCTAGCCATCATTCAGAGACTGTGCTATTTGCTAGCCGCCCTTGCTAGCCATCATTCAGAGACTGTGCTATTTGCTGGCCGCCCTTGCTAGCCATCATTCAGAGACTGTGCTATTTGCTAGCCGCCCTTGCTAGCCATCATTCAGAGACTGTGCTATTTGCTAGCCGCCCTTGCTAGCCATCGTCCAGACACTGTGCTACTTGCTAGCCGCCCTTGCTAGCCATCATTCAGAGATTGTGCTACTTGCTAGCCGCCCTTGCTAGCCTTCATTCAGAGACTGTGCTATTTGCTAGCCGCCCTTGCTAGCCATCATTCAGAGACTGTGCTACTTGCTAGCCGCCCTTGCTAGCCATCATTCAGAGACTGTGCTACTTGCTAGCCGCCCTTGCTAGCCATCATTCAGAGACTGTGCTATTTGCTGGCCGCCCTTGCTAGCCATCATTCAGAGACGGTGTTTCTTACCCTTTCGGAGTGCTAGCCGCCCTCGCTAGCTACCCTTTAGAGACTGCGTTACTGACTACCAGCCAGGTCAGCCGTCACCCCGCGGTTCCAGCAGTCCTGCTGGCCACCTGCAGCTGGGGGCTCAACCCTTGGTGAACGGCGGCCGCCGTGGGTGAAGATTCGGGGTGCTCGGCTGTCCTCTGAGGCCTCGCGGGGCCTTAGGGAACCTAAGGGCTCACCACTAGAAACAGGACAAAGGGGCCCTTTTACTAAAGTGCATAGGCACCTAAGCACGTACAACACATGTTAGATTAGAACTACCGCTCAGCTACCGCATGCCCCAGGCGGTAATTCTAATTTTTACACGCATCCACTACACGCGCCAGAAAACATATTTTATTTTCTGCCACGCGGCGCTAACTGAGCATTAATCGGCAGTGTACTTGAGTTTTTTGAACTTCCCAAAATCTCCATTAATTTCACCTTTGGAGATGATGAAGAAATACTTCCTAAAAGTGCTTAGATTCCAACTGAAGCTATACCATAATTAGTTAAGGGTCAGTATATAACATCCAATAATCGGAGAAATCTTGGAGGTGACCAATGTAGTGAAGTTTCTCTACTACATTTAAGAGTTTCTAGAGTCCTCTCTTGAAATTATAACTCAGAGAAAAACTCCATTGGTGACATTTGTGCTGGAGCCCGACCATAACAATGTTTTACGTCTCCATTTCTGTCACATTAATCAGCTATTTTGGGGTTAAAAAATTCATGTATTTTCTGACTTATCTAAAGATACGCAAAGACAACACCAGGAATTTCTGGTGTTGAGACCTAGAGCTCTTGCTTTGGGCATGAGCTTTGCATTACGATTTTCTTGTCAGTTTTGTTAGTTTTGAGTCAAAAAGTTATTTGCCCGTTTAATTTATTTTTATTTACCGTGTTTCCCCGAAAATAAGACACTGTCTTATATTAATTTTTGCCCCCCAAAATGCACTAGGTCTTATTTTCAGGGAAACGTTGGGGTTGGATCGGGGTTGGCCCGCCTGCCCTCCGTCGCTCCTGGAACTAACCTTAAACGCCTCCCTTCACCTTCGCAGCAAGCAGCAGCAGGGCAGGCCACTCCTTCCTTCCGTGTCCCGCCCTCACCTGACGTAACATCCGCGAGGGCAGGGCACGGAAGGAAGGAGAGGTCTGCCCTGCTGCTGCTTGCTGCGAAGGTGAAAGGAGGCGTTTAAGGTTAGTTCCGGGAGCGACAGAGGGTGGGTGGAGGGGGGGCCCGGCGACCTCGGATGGGTGGGGGGGGCGGCCCGGGGGCGGCCTTGTCTGGCTCTCGGCAGCCCTGCTTTCAAACAAAAATTTGCTAGGTCTTACTTTCGGGGGAGGCCTTATATCTACCAATTCAGGAAAACCTCTACTAGGTCTTATTTTCGGGGGATGTCTTACTTTCGGGGAAACAGGGTATGCATTCTTGTATCCCACTATTATCCAAAACAAGTTTTGGTTCAAAGTGGCTCACAATTGACAGTAAAATTACAGTAATGTTTTACAGTTGTGCCTTAGAAGAGGTCATTTGTGGTTTGAGTAGTTATCTATAGAATTTTATTGAAGAGGTATGTTTTCAGTTCTTTTCCGAACTGACGATAGTAGTAGATGCTTCTTATATTGATTTCACCATTTTGATCCCAGGTAGCTGAATCCTGCTGTATAGATGGTTGACAATCATTAATCTGGATACTATTTGGGAGATGATTAGAGAATGTATCAAAATGTTAAGTACGGAGGGATGCAGCAAGGGTTGGATAGATCTAATAAGACACAATTTGTAGAAAGATCATTGCATTACTTTTGAGGTCTGGTCTCAAAACGTAAGTGTGGAATCAAATATAAATCCAAGTATACGTGTAGAATAAACTTGAGAAACTGGAAAACCATTAAGAAGAATGGGTGATGAAAGAGGAAGCTGGTCGAGGGGGGGAGAAGAGTAGAACCTTAGATTTCTCTGGATTAAGAACCAGTTTATTATCAGTATGCCATGAAGTAATGAGGCCGAGTAGCATTAATTGCAACTATATCTTGGGCAATTGTGGGCAGAATAGTTGAATGTCATCAGCATCTACAAACGCTGTGAAATCAAAGGATTGAGCAAGTGTGAGAAAAGGGGCTAAAAAAACGTTGAAGAGTAGTGGAGCGGGGAGGCCTCTGGATTGATCTGTTGGGACTAATGGAAAGAAACTTAACAGGCAAGAATTAATTTTTCCTTCTTTGTGGGATGTACCCAAGCAGTCCTCAAGTAGAGCGGGACACCCCCAACCCAGCAGAAATCGCAGACGAGCCAAACACCACATCCTGCCGAGCTGCCACATCCACCTGATAATGACGAGTGAACGTATGGACTGAAGCCCATGTAGTGGCTCTGCAGATATCTTCCAGAGAAACCAAACGGGACTCTACATAGGAGGAAGCCTGAGCTCGCGTAGAATGAGCACGAATTTGCGCAGGGGCTTGCTTGCCCAATGCCACGTAGGCTGAAGTGATGGCCTCCCGCACCCAACGGGCTATGGTGGCTTTGGAAGCCATATGACCCTTCTTACTGCCTCCAAAAAGTACGAAGAGATGGTCATAAAGACAAAATTCATTCTTCACCTCCAAATACCTGAGAAGAGCCCGTCTCACGTCGAGGCAGTGAAGAGCCCAGAACTGCTTGGGGTAATCTCCCCGGCGAAAAGTCGGCAAATGCAGAGACTATCTGATCGAAGGCCAGAGGGGAGAGTGTCCACTTCCCCGGCTCCAAGTGGTGGCAACTGAGAAAGTCTGCTTCCACATTCTGTGACTCCGCTATATGAGCCACCATCAAGAGAGAGAGATGAGTCTCTGCCCAACGGCAGATCAGGGCCGCCTTGTGCGCTAGTGGTGCACTCCTGGTGCCCCCCTGACGGTTCACGTAGGCAACCGCCATCGCATTGTCCGAGAGAACTTGAACTGGGCAACCATGGAGAAGAGACAGAAACTCCCAAAGGGCCAGATGAATCTTCCGCAACTCCAAGCGGTTGATGGACCAAGATGTCTCCATCAAGGTCCAAATGCCCTGGGCCGTCTGTTGGAGGCAATGAGCCCCCCCCCCCAACCAGACAGCGACGCATCCGTGGTCACGATCTTGCATTCCAGGGTTTGCAGAGGAATGCCGGACACCAGATTCTTTTGAATGAAACACCAGTGCATGATTGTGTGCAGACGGGTCAAACATGGCACCCGAACTTCATAATCCTCCGAGAGAGGAAACCAACGGCTCAGAAGGTGCCACTGCAGGGGGTGCATGTGAGCTCTGGCCCACTTTACGACATCCAAGGTGGAGGCCATGGAACCCAGAACTTGTACATAGCCCAAGCCCGTGGGTTTGGAGTTTGCAACAGAACTCGCAACTAACTCTGCAACCGCTGTGCTCGAGATGAAGGAAGAGAAACTATCCCTGTTCGGGTATTGAAGCACACTCCCAAGTATTCTAGCATCTGGGAGGGCGTAAGACTGCACTTTGGGAAGTTGATCACCCAACCAAGTGATTGAAGCAACCCGACCACTCTGTCGGTTGCCCATCGACTCCCCTCGAAAGAAATCGCCTGCACAAGCCAGTCGTCTATATAAGGATGGACTTGAATCCCTTCCTTTCTGAGATAGCCGCCACTACGACAAGGACCTTGGAAAAAGTCCAAGGTGCTGCGGCTAGGCCGAAGGGCATCGCTTTGAATTGAAAATGACGACTGAGCACTGCAAAGCGAAGAAAATGCCTGTGGGGAGGCCAAATTGGAATGTGTAAATAGGCCTCTTTGAGATCGAGAGACGTCAAAAACTCCCCTGGCTGTACTGCTGCGATCACTGAGTGGAGGGTTTCCATGCGGAAATGCCATAAGGACCTGTTGACGAACTTGAGATCTAGGATGGGTCGCCAAGAACCACCCTTTTTTAGCACCACAAAATAAATGGAGTATCGACCGCACCTTCTTTCTGCTGGGGGTACAGGCTGGACGGCTCCCAGTCATTGTAAGATGAGGAGGCGTGTGACGAACTGCCCACACCTTGGCAGGAGATTTGCAAGGAGATTCCAGAAACGAGTCTACTATCGGAAGAGCCAATTCTAACTTGTAGCCATCTCTGATAACCTCCAAGACTCATCCGTCGGATGTTACCCTGGTCCATTCCACCAGGAATAGGGACAGCCTGCCCCTGGAGATGGACCAGGGCCCCATCATTGGATGGACCTGGCTGCGGGCTGGTTTCTGTTACTGGAAAGGAAGGCCCGCCTGTCACCTTGAAAGGGCTGAGGTCTCTGAAAAGAGGCCCCCGCGACCTGGACGGTAACGACGTATATCCTGCAAAAGCTTTCCCCTAAAAGGAAGCCTTGCCAGCTGTAACTTAGAGTCCACGTCTGCAGCCCAATGTCACGACCACAGCCAGTGACGCACGTTGACCGCTAGGGAAACCTCCTTCGCCGAAGCCCTCAAAAGATCATAAAGAAGATCCACAAGGAAGGCTAAATCGGACTCTAAGGCCGGCAAAACAGCCATGAGGTCCTTGCAGGGAAAGGGCCACTACTTCAAAGGACAGCTTCAAGCAAGTCTCCAACTTACGATCCTGAGGATCCTTGAGCGCCTTGCCACCCTCCACGGGGAGAGTGGTTTTCTTAGTGACCGTTGTGATTAATGAATCCACCGTAGGAACCTTCAGCAAGTCTAAGTCAGCAGCAGGCAGCGCGTAAAGACGTCGCATAGCTCTAGCAAACTGAAGCCCAGTGCCCGACGTATCCCACTGTGCCAAAATAAGGATTTTCATGGCCTCATGCACATGAAAGGAACGAGGTGGGCATTTGGTGCCGGACATAATAGAGGGCACTGGACCTGTTCCCCCTAACGATTCAGGGGGTGAAATGGCCAAAACCTCAAAAGCCCTAATAATCAGGGAGGGAAGCTCTTCCCTGCGAAAAAGGCGGACAGCCGTCAGGTCATCCCCCTCCTCAGAAGGCAGGGTGACCTCATCTGCCAAATCCAATGATTCTGAGGGACAGCCCGGAGACAAAACCGGGCCATCTGTGTCAGACAGCTCCTCGGGATCCAAAATCTTCACCCGGGGGCGTTTTGGCAGGAAAGACTGAGAGGCTGCAGCAACCAAAGTTTGCTGAGGAAGAGACAGGGCTGCCTGAAGAAAGGCATTGTGCATTAATAAAACAAAATCTGGGGAAAAAGGAACTGAAAGGCACTCCCCTGCTCCCTCTAAATTGCTTTCCTCCATCGGATCCTGTGCCACAGAAGCGCGCTGTGCCTCCTATCTGTCAACCGCCATGTGCGGAGCTGGTGGCACCTGAGGGGAAAAAATGGCGCCTGCTGACGTGCGCTGCACTAACTGCCCCGAGGAAACCGCCAAAACTATCCCCTAAGCTTCCGACTCACCGGACGCCTGAGAGGATACCCCCATCGCACTGAACACCTGCTGTGGGCTGACAGCGGCAGGACTCACACTTAGGGTTACCATACGTCCGGATTTACCCGGACATGTCCTCTTTTTGAGGACGTGTCCGGACGGATTTGGCCAGCCTGCCCGTTTGTCCAGATTTCTGGACAAACGGGCTGGCTGGCGGGGGCGGGACTCCCTTCCCCTCCCCTTACGCTACTATCCCTGGTGGTCTAGAGGTACCTCTTCGCTCTTCGGGGCAGGAAAGAAAGAGCCCCCTCTTTCCTGCCCGGAGCGCTGCTGCTAGCTGCCCTGCTGCATCCTGTGTGAGTCCGGCTCTCTGCGTTTCAAAATGGCCACTGAGAGTTGAAGTCTCGCGAGGGAAGAGGGGGTGACCGGGGCGGGGCGATAGCGTGAAAGGGGTGGGGCGATGACGTGAAAGGGGCAGGGTGAGGGCGTGAAAGGGGCGGGGTGAGGGTGTGAAATGGGGCGGGGCAAGTGTCCTCTTTTTATGAGGACAAAAAATGGTAACCCTACTCACACTCCCCCAACACTGCTGTCTGGCCCCCACACCGGGAGCAGCGCTTAGCCGCCTCAGAAGGCACTGACATGCTCCACAAATGCCTGCCCCTCAAACAGACTCGGCAGCCTGTCTAGCTCCTCCGTATGATTAAACAAAAACAAAGTCTCTTAAAAAAACGCTTACCTTTTTTTTTTAAACTCAGGAGAGAAAGGGAACACCCAATCAGGCCACAGCCCCGGCGACGAAGGAAAGGTAGGGGGAGATCGGGAGGGACCTGGCACCACCAGGTGTACACCAGAAGCTACAAACAGCCACTCAACCCCTGACTGTGTTAAACTAGGCCCAAAGGACACTAGTAGCCAGATCAAACCAGAGCTACACAGAGAACCTGTTAGATAGAGAGAATACTGAGGTTTACTTGGCTGCACAGGCCCACATATAGCAAACCTCAGAGGTTCTATCTCCACTTGCTGGTAGAGGGACACAACCCACAAGTCTCTGGATTGATCTGTGGGACGCTATGGAATTATCATTTACTATGTTACTATGTTATATTAGAATGTGCTATAAACACTGTCAATATGCAACACATTAAAATATGAAAACTGACCTTATCAATGCGTCAAAGAGGTGTTATTAATTTTTTGAGGTATTTGTGTGTATGTGCTAATTTTTAGTGCAGGATTAATTTACATGGCATTATCGTGGCCCATTAACACACACTAATTAAGACACATTACTGGCCAGTTAAAACACCTTGGCGCTCTTGTTTCTGTTCCGCTGCTGACTCACATTTGAGTGTTTTTTGTTTTTATGGTTGAATGTTGCACAATCTGTATTAGTTTCCCTTGTTCCTGGAACCACTGTTGTTTGAACTGCTGAATTAATACAAGCCAAGTAAATGATTATATTAAACAGAGAAAATGTTTCTACTCATTAGGCCAATTTTGTTAAAAAGTTCTGTATTGACACTGAAGGACAGACATCAGGGCGACTTTTGACTTGGAGAAATGAGCTAAGGGGAAAAATTATAAATATCTCTTACTGAAGTCTCTGACATAAAGGAACTTGAACAGAAAATATGCATATGAATATCTAGACACAGAGAGCAGAAATCTAACACAAATGATGGGAGACTGACATTGATGTTAAAAAGTGCACAGAATGAGATACAATCGATCAATTCCCTCTTCTCATACAGATTTTAGACTGACCCATAAAGATCTTGAAAAACTAGCTGAACAAACAAAACTCCTTCATGCCCACGAGGTAATCTATAAGAATTAGAGGGGTCCTTTTACTAAGCCGCAGAAGCATCTACGTGCGCCCAACGTGCACCAAAATGGAGTTACCTCCCGGCTACCGCATGGCTCTTATGGTAATTTCATTTTTGGCGTACGTCCAATACGCACATCTGAAAAATATGGACGCGCATATCGGATGTGTGCCAAGTGGCATTTGACGCATGTAGGTCATTACCGCCCGGTTACCGCACGAGTCTTTACCGCTAGGTCAATGGCTGGCGGTAAGGTCTCAGACCCAAAATGGACGCGCAGCAATTTTGATTTTGCTGCACATCCATTTTTGGCAAAAATGTAAAAAGGCATTTTTTTACAGGCACGCTGAAAAATGGATCGGTGCATGCCCAAAACCCGTGCCTACACTACTGCTGCAAGCCATTTTTCAGCACACCTTAGTAAAATGACCCCAGAATTTGCTGAGACTTTTCACCCGAAAACACAAGGAAGGAACGGGTCCATATGGAAATAGGTTATACATACAGAGCTAAATACACAAACGCTGCTGAAGTACAGAATTAATCTTCATCCTCAAAACTTGAACAAGCATTCTGATGAATTGGAGGAATGAATGAGTTCCACTAGCACAAATGATGAAACAGCAACAGAATTTGAAGAACAAGAGAGAGAAAAAAAACTCTTTAAAGAATCAGAGCAGCAAACAAGAAAAAGGCAAGTGGCAAATGAACAAATATAGTGGAAAATACAAAGTTCTGTTTTAGGAATCATACATTGATCAAAATCTGACACAGTAATGGATAAGGAGAGAATTTAAACCTACGGATGAGAGATTTTTTATTTGCAGCACAGGACATGGAACTATGGACAAGATGGTTTACATGAAGTATAGAAAAAATGGTAAAACAGACAAATACAGATTTTGCAAATCAAAATGGAAATGGTCACACATCTTGTTGCTGGCTATGATGTCCAGGGCCGCCGAGAGGGGGGGGGACAGGGGGGACAAATGTCCCCGGGCCCGGGCCTCCGCGGGGGGGCCCAGCGCCGCCACAGTCCGGCCCACCCGCTCTCCGTCGCTCCCACAACTAACCTGAAGCGCCTTCATCTTCGACGCAAGCAACAGCAGCAGGGCAGGCCACTCCTTCCTTCCGTGTCCCGCCCTCGCTTGACGTAGCGTCCGCAAGGGCGGGGCAGGGAAGGAAGGAGAGGTCTGCCCTGCTGCTGCTGCTTGCGTCGAAGATGAAGGCGCTTCAGGTTAGTTCAGAGGGCCCGGCACTGGCAGCGGGTGGAGGGGGGCCCGGCGACCTCGGGTGGGGGGGCGTAACGCGACGTCACCTCGGGGGGGAGGGGGCTCGGGAGCAGCCTTGTCCCGGGCCCGGCCCTGGCGGCCCTGATGATGTCTGAAGGCCTTTATACAAAAACAACAATTAAGGTAGCATGGGATCCCAGGAACCAGCAGTGGCTTTCCCCATGTCTGCCTCAAACATTTTATTAAACCCAGATACACTAAACATTGATACCACATTCTCTGGCAATGAGTTCCAGAACTTAACTATTCATTGATTAAACAAATATTTCCTTCTATTCATTTTAAAAGTAGTAAAAGAGTAAAAAATTGATTTACATTTACCCGTTCGACACCACTCATATTTGGCAGATCTCTATCATATCCCATGTCAGCCATCTCTTTTCCAAGCTGAAGAATCCTAACCTCTTAAACCTTTCCTCTTATCAGAGAAGTTCCATCTCCTTAATCATTCTGTTTGCCCTTCTTCGAACCTTTTGTAATTCTGCCATATCATTTTTAAGATATGGCATCTAGAATTGCACACAATACTCAAGGTGTGGTCGCACCATGGAGGAGTAATACAGCTTTGTCTTATTTTCTATTCCTTTCCTAATAATTCCTAGCATTCTGTTTTCTATTTTGGCCGCTGCCAAACACTGGGCCAGAATATTTCACCATATTGTCAATAATGACACCTAGATCTTTTTCTTGGGTGCTAACTCTTAGGGCAGTGGCTTAGCCACAGGTGAGCCTGGGTGGGCCCGGCCCACCTACTTAGGGCTCAGGCCTGACCAACAATAGCCCACGTTTAGCGATAGCTGGTGGAGATCCCAAGCTCGGCTAGCTCAAGATTTCCCCCCCTGATGGTAACGAAAACGCTACTCTCCACAATAACGGCACTTGCGCATGCTCAGTTTTCAGTGCATGCCTGCTGCAGACTGCTAAGATGGAAAGAACTGTTTTCTCACCAGCTGAGATATTTTTTGGGTGGTGGTTGGGGGGAGGGGGAGCACTTGGTGCCCACCCACTTCTTGCCTAGGCCCACCCAAAATCTGTTGTCTGGCTACGCCCCTGTCCTAGGGTGGAACCTAGCATCAAATAACTATGATTTGGATTATTCTTCTCAATGAACATCACTTTGCACTTGTCCACATTAAATCTCATCTCCCTTTTGGATGCCCAGTCTTCTAACTTCCTAAAGTCTTCCTGAAATGTTTCACAATTTGCATACATTTTAACAACTTTGAATAGTTTTGTCGTCGTCTGTAAATTAATCACCTCACTCATCATTCCCATTTCCAGATCATTAATAAATACATTAAATAGCACCAGTCCCAGTATAGATCCCGGTGGCACTCCACTATTCACCCTCCTCCACAGACAGAATTGGCAAAGCAATTAACCCTACCCTCTGTTTTCTATCCATCAACCATTTCCTAATCCACAGCAAAACATTGCCCCCATCCCATGGGCTTTTAATTTTCTCGGGAGTCTCTCATGAGGGACTTTGTCAAAGTCCCTCTAAAAATCTAGATATACTACATCAACCAGCTCAACTTTATCCACATGTTTATTCATGCATTCTAAGAAATGCAACAAATTGGTGAGGCAAGTCTTCCCTTGGATGAATCCATATTGACTCTGTCTCATTAAACCATGTTTCCACTATTTTACCCAGCACTGACGTCTGGCTTACCGGTCTGTAATTTCCTGGATCACCCCTGGATCCCTGTTAAAAAAATAGGCATTACATTGTCCACCCTCCAATCTTCTGGAGCTATGGATCATTTTCATGACAGGTTACAGATCACTAACAGCAGATCTACAATTTCATATTTGAGCTCTTTCAGTACCCTGAGATATATGCCATCAGGCCCAGGTGATTTACTATTCTTTAATTTGTTGATTTGGCTCATTACATTTTCCAGGTTCATCAAGAATTCTTTCAGTTCCTCTGCATCATCATCCTTGAAAACCATCTCTGGTACAGGAATATCTTTTATATTTTCTTCAGTAAAAACCGAGGCAAAGAATTCATTCATCCTCCCTGCTATGGCCCTGTCCTCCCTGAGTGCCCCTTTTACTCAGTAGCGTAGCCAGAGGGCTGATTTGAGGTGGGCCTGAGCCCAAGGAGGGTGGGCCTGAAGATTCATCTCTTCTTCACCCCCCCCCCCCCCACCCTCCCACCGCAGCAGCCGCCGCAAAAAAAATGCACATCTTCCTACCCACCACTGCTGTATGGAACCAGACAATCTTCATCTGCAGGGTAGTGAAGACGTACTCTCCCATTTTTCTGCTTGTGGCTCTTCTTGTGTTGTGGGCTCCCACCTTGTCCCGTGAGTCCGGCACTTCAGTTTTTTTTCCTCCCTGCTTCTGCCGCGTGCTTCTTAGTACTGGCATACTACGCTACCAGTGATTCACAGACACAGGCTTCCCTCTGCCGCGTGCTTCCTGCCCTAACAGGAAGTTGCATCGGAGAGGGTGGATGCGGAAGAGCGAACGCTGAAGCCGGCCTGTGTGTGTGCAAATTGGTGACAGGTAGTGCAAGTGCACACTAATAATCTTAAGCTGGAACTTGGAAGCAGTGCGGCAGAAGGACATTAAAAAAAAACAGAATTGAAGGACTCGCCGGACGGGAGTGGGAGCGGAGGGAAGGGAGCGAGAAAGCTAGGGATGCGGTATTGGTTGGGGACATCGAATGCACCATTCCTGGGTGGGCCTTGGGCAAAAGTGGGTGGGCCTGGGCCCACCCAGGCCCACCCGTGGCTACGCCCCTGCTTTTACTCCTTGATGATCCACGGACTCCCTCACAGGCTTTCTGCTTCTGATATACCTGAACAGGTTATTTCTATGAGTTTTTGCCTCCAAGGCAAGTTTCTCTTTGTATTCTCTTCTGGCCTTCTTTATCAGTGCTTTGGTTCTAACTTGCCAGTGCTTATGTTGCTTCTTGTTTATTTCATTTGGATCTTTTTTTCCACATTTTGAAAGATATTTTTTTTGGCTCTTTCACTTCTCCCTTTAACTAAACTGGCTGTTGTTTGCTCTTCTTTCCAACTTTATTAATACATGGAACACATCTAGCCTGGGATTCCAAAATGGTATTTTTAAACAACGTCCATGCCTGATTTAGGGGGTCTTTTACTAAAGCTTAGCTCGAGTTATCTGCAGCAGGGCTCATTTTATTCCTATGGGTCCTGCTGCAGATAACTTGAGCTAAGATTTAGTAAAAGACTCCCTTAAAGTCCTAACCTTTGCTGCTGAGCCTTTCAGCATTTTTTTAAGGCATTTTCCTCATTTTATGTTTTTGGTTTCGAGCTTACTCCTGCCAGCAGTTTCTCATACTGATACTAAGGTGGTGATGCTTTCTGATCACACCGCAGTTCAGTTCACTATTTCATGTTTGGGACAGGCTAGAAGAATAGGTACATGGAAGTTTAATATAGGCCTTTTAGAAGATCAAGCAGAGAGGGATCTATTTATTTCTGAATACAGGTCTTATTTTACATACAACATGCCTAAAAATACCAAGTGTAGTTGACCGGTGGGATGCGTTTAAAGCAGCTCTTTTTTTAATTTTGTATTTATTAGAATTTTATTTTACATGAAATCAAGCAATTTGAATAGCAATGGAATCCAAAGAAATCATTACATCAATTGAAAAAAGTAAGAAAAAATGGAGGCAACTTTAACAAATTTCCATTAAGAACTGAAATCAAACACAGAGAAGATCTAAG
Organism: Microcaecilia unicolor; assembly: GCF_901765095.1. Taxonomy (NCBI): domain Eukaryota; kingdom Metazoa; phylum Chordata; class Amphibia; order Gymnophiona; family Siphonopidae; genus Microcaecilia; species Microcaecilia unicolor. The sequence continues at coordinate 24,476,623 of NC_044034.1, forward strand.
TAAGGAAACTAGGAGATTAATATGGCAAAAACATTCATTTAGTATATATAAAAACAAGCCTGGCTCTCCCCAATATCTAACAGAGCACACAATCAAACTATATGTCTGAAAAAGCTTCGGTATCACTATTAAAGATGCCCCAGATCCTCCCCCCCCCCCCCCCCCCCCCCCCCTCCAGTAAAGACAGATCTTTTCTTATTTTCTATGCAACTCTGAAACTGTGAGGGTTCAATAAAGTTATACTTATGATCATCACATGTCACTATACATTTACAAGGGAATTTAATAAATATCTGCATTCCAAGCTTGCATACCTCTTGAGCTGCAGGCGAGTCCGGGTCACAGGTGCCTGGCAAGATCCCCAAAAAACTGCTTGTCCCATAGATAATTGTCAAAACAAAAACTGTGCCAACGCTCTGTCGAGCATGAAAAGTCCCATAGATAAGCAGTGGATTTTCCACGACTCGGTTTGGTGGTGCTCTATGGACTTTTCCTTTGGAGGGCCTTCCAGGCCTTTTTTGAACCCCGCTGGGCTGGCCGCCTTTGCCACATTCTCTGGCAACGAATTCCAGAGTTTAATTACACGTTGAGTGAAGAAATATTTTCTCCGATTCATATTAAATTTACTACTTTGTAGCTTCATCGTATGCCCCCTAGTCCTAGTATTTTTAGAAAGAGTAAACAAATGATTCACGTCTACTCGTTCCACTCCACTCGTTATTTTATAGACCTCTATCATATCTTCCCTCAGCCGTCTCACAGGTGGTTATATAAAGGAGATGGCACATATTTTTTAAATTAAATTAAACATTTATAACAGTCTGTTGCAATAAGAGAAGGAAGGAAAGGTGGGTGCTCACTTCTGTGAGTTGACTGGAGCTCTGTCTTGGCTTTCAAACCCAGTTCGCGCTCCCCCACCTCCTCCCCGATTTAACACATCTCCCAGAGTTCCTCCGCCAAATCCCTCCCGTCCATGAAGCATATCCCGAATACACATAGCGAAGTGTGCAATTTGCGCTGAAAGAACCATCTACGGTGCTGCTGCTCCTACTAGAGTAAGGACAACATAAAGAGAGTCCAAATCTCGTGCAAAAACACACAAAACAACAAAAAAAGCTGGGCAGACTTATACGGTCTGTGGCAGAGCCGGTGGCGGGAGGCGGGGCTGGTGGTGGGAGGCGGGGATAGTGCTGGGCAGACTTATACGGTCTGTGCCAGAGCTGGTGGCGGGAGGCGGGGCTGGTGGTTGGGAGGCGGGGATAGTGCTGGGCAGACTTATACAGTCTGTGCCCTGAAGAACACGGGTACAAATCAAAGTAGGGTATGCACATATGAGTTATCTTGTTGGGCAGACTGGATGGACCGTGCAGGTCTTTTTCTGCCGTCATCTACTATGTTACTATGTACTATGTTATTGTGTTATCTTATATAAATCATGACATTCCCACAATTTCTGGCCAAGAAATAAAGCAACACGATTACGAGAGTACAATGTAAATATTCGATCCTTGTCTTGCTAAAAAAAAAAAATGCTAATAGCAAGGTAGCTCTATTTGTCTCTTCATCCACAGATCTTTCCAGGATGGCTAACACATCCAAACTATCACTAGAGATATTTACTTATTCATTACTCCCTTGCCCCAATCTAACCGGAAGAAATAACATTTTGCAACAGGTGGCTATAACTCGGGAGGGATCTTTAAAATTTCTGCAAAGTATTTCTTCAAGGTATCTTTGGGTAGTTCACACAGCACATTGGGAAAGTTCACAAATATTAAATTATGATGCTTCCATTTTACGGTGCGAGTATAACTTATCTTGCACAAGTGAATTAATTAGACCACTATTTTGTTCCGTGGTCTGTTCCACTTTCTCATTCTTCCCAGATATTATTCCCGCTCTGTTCTTTTGATGTGTCTTGCCTAATTCCAGCTTCTTTGCAAATTCTTCAAAAGTTTTAGTAACCGAAGCATCTAACCGAACTAGGGCTGTCCAAATGGCATCTAAAGTAACTACCTGAGGCTTAGTCAGAAAAACAGGCGCACTTCTACTCAGTACAGAAGTACTGAAAGTCTAAGCCTGACTTTCTAGGCCCAGCATTGTTGACACCAGCTCTGTTCTCTGGCTGACTTCATCAGGCCCCTTACCAGATTCTTCAGCAGAAGATACTCCTGAGGAAGTAGTTGATACCATCAGGCCATTCACACCACTGGAATCCCCACCAACCAACACTCCCCAATCTTGCACTTCGGCAGTCAATTGGACATCCTGTGCACTCCCTTGGCTGGAGGTCGGCAGAGGGGGCAGGCTGCATTCCGTGCGTCTGTGCTCAATGAACATTCCAGTAACTGGAGACACATTTCAGGGAGATACAGTGAAAGATGAAATCAAGGACTGTTTTCCATCAAGTGGCTTAGGAAGCTCAGATAGGTAGTTCCTAAGTTTCTCCCTTTGCTTCAGGGCCATTTTAGCAGGTAAGATGCAAAATCTGCACCAAAGAAGGAAAAATGTCAAAGAGTAGGTCCCGCACAGCCTCACATGCCATTCCAAGTAGCAGCCACCTTGAATCTCCCCTGAACTTTTGCGTTTAAAGCAATTCTCTGGTGCTAGACCATTACCTTTTCCTACAGAAAAGCACAGTAAAGGAAGAAGACCCTTAGGGGTCCTTTTAACTAAGCTATGGTAAGCACGAGCATGTGCATACCGCAGGTAAAAATGACTTACCATGGGACACACTCAGGCATCCTGCGGTAAGTTTCTCCGACTTGTCCGCTTGAAATATCATTCATGCACTAATTTTTGTAATGGTTGCGCACTAATGGCAAAATTAGCGCATGGCCATTAATTCAAGAAATGGGAAAATCGGCCATTTTCTGGCTGTGGTTAAAATGGCTTTAGTGAGTGGAAAAGACCCGGGTAAGGATGCACTAAAGCCACTTTTTACTGCAGCTTAGTAAAAGAACTCCTTAGTGACCTAGATGCAAAAATAAGAGAGCTGGAGATTAAACACATGGCCCCATAGGAAGCCCACACACTATTCAGCATGAATACCATACCATACATTATCAAATCAGCAGGCCAGGGCTGTTCTATTTACTACCAATGCTAGATATTATGATGAGTCCACCAAGACACCATTTTGCACAATATCTGAAGGGCAAGCAAAATAGGACCCATATAAAAGCTTTTAGACGCAAGGCAATGGAAGCAGTCATAAAAGAGGAGGAGATGCTAGCTCAGATTCAGGCTTCTTATGAAGAGTTATACACTTCTGAGTACTCACCCCTTACTGAAGCCATTGATCAGTTTCTTAAGACTCGCATTTTCCCCTCATTAGAGGAATCTTGTTGATTTGGCTGTAAATGCAGATGAAATTCTAAAGGAATTAACATTTAGAAAGGCCTTGGGGACATGATGGCATTCCAGTTGATGTGTACCAAATTTTCCCTGACATTTTGGTCTCCAAATTATAAGTTTTATACCAACATTCCACAGACCAAAGTTCATAGGGTGGCATGTTCAACTGCAGCTAGAATCATGATCCTCAAAGTCAGAAAAGGATCTTCTAGAAGTGACTAACTATTGACCCATCTCAGTAACGAACATTGATTGTAAAATTTACTGTAAAGCATGGGTTCTCAACCCAGTCCAGGTTTTCAAAGATATCCACAATAAATAAACATGAAATAAATTGACACTCATTACCTCCATTGTATGCAAATTTATCTCATACATATTCATTCTGGGTATCCTGCGAACCTGACTGGCTAGGTGTCTCCCGAGAAATGAGAACCACCATTCTAGGTTGTTCCTCAAGCTTCACTTGATTCCTCCTCATGTTATTAACACTTTACAGTGAGTCTACCTTGTTACAGATTTTGATATCACCCACAAAAAATTGAAAATAATCCGAGTAAGGACTGATCTTTGTGACACACCATTTCTAACACCCCTTCCCATGGAGTGAACCCCATTTACTATCCTTCGTTGCCTCCCACTCAACCAGTTTCTAACCCAGTCTGCAATTTTCCTGAAGATTTGTATATAGGTACATCCAGGAAATCAATAGCCACTTTGTCATAGGTCAAATTAACTGAAGATGCATTAAGCCAAGATACAAACTCTAAAAGTTTAGTCTCATTACCAGTCCAAATAAAGACTATCCAGCTTATAATCGAACGAGAAAAACGCCTATATTGCGACCCAAATCGGGAGATAGACGTTTATCTCCCAAAAACGAATAAATCGGTATAATGGAAAGCCGATTTTGGACGTTTTCAACTGCACTCCGTCGCGGATGCGGACAAAGTTGATGGGGGCGTGTCAGAGGTGTGGCGAAGGCGGACCTGGGGCGTGGTTATCGGCTGAAGAGAGATGGGCGTCTTTCGCCAATAATGGAACAAAAGTATGCGTTTTTAGCGAGAATTTAGGGCACTTTTCCTGGACCCTGTTTTTTCACGAATAAGGCCCCAAAAAGTGCCCTAAATGACCAGATGACCACCGGAAGGAATCGGGGATGACCTCCCCTGACTCCCCCAGTGGTCACTAACCCCCTCCCACCACAAAAAATGTTGTTTCACAACTTTTTATTTTCACCCTCAAATGTCATACCCACCTCCCTGGCAGCAGTATGCAGGTCCCTGGAGCAGTTGTTAGGGGGTGCAGTGGACTTCAGGCAGGTGGACCCAGGCCCATCCCCCCCTACCTGTTACAATTGTGCTGCTTAATGCTTAGTCGTCCAACCCCCCCAAACCCACTGTACCCACATGTAGGTGCCCCCCTTCACCCCTTAGGGCTATAATAATGGTGTAGACTTGTGGGCAGTGGGTTTTGAGGGGGATTTGGGGGGCTCAACACACAAGGGAAGGGTGCTATGCACCTGGGAGCTCTTTTACCTTTTTTTTTGTTTTTGTAAAAGTGCCCCCTAGGGTGCCCGGTTGGTGTCCTGGCATGTGAGGGGGACCAGTGCACTACGAATCCTGGCCCCTCCCACGAACAAATGCCTTGGATTTATTCGTTTTGAGCTGAGCGCTTTCATTTTCCATTATCACTGAAAAACAAAAACGCCCAGCTCACAAATTGTCGAATAAAACATGGACGTCTATTTTTTGAGAAAATACGGTTCGGTCCGCCCCTTCACGGACCCGTTCTGGGAGATAAGCGCCCATGGAGATAGACGTTTTCGTTCGATTATGCCCCTCCACATCATCCAAGTATCTTTTCCAAGTAAAGAGAAATTGGGACCAAATAGAAGGATATAGAATTCTTTCTTCCAATAAGACTACATAAATATTGGCCACTGATGGTGCAAATGAGGTACCCATAGCAATGTCATGGGTTTGTGCATAAAATGAATCCTCAAACCAAAAAAAAGCTATTACTAAGAACTAATTCAGCAATATCCATCAAAATTTAGTCAGATTTCTCTGAGGTTCTGCTGTTTTATTTAACGTATAATTTATTTATTTATTTATTTATTGCATTTGTATCCCACATTTTCCCACCTCTTTGCGGGCTCAGTGTGGCTTACAATAAGATATGAATAATGGAAATACATTTGTTAACAACTTGGTTATGGGTTACATTGTACAAGTTATGTGAGACCATCGAAGTATCAATTAAGAATATAACAATGGGACATCAACATTGAAACGTTGGAAAGAGACAATGGGAAGCTTAAAGGGCAGTATTAAGACACAGAGACATATGGTGTACATATTTCTGTGAGTAAATGTATGAGTGATGTGGAATTACGGGGGATGAGGGTTAGAAGTGGATGTATGATGCATTGATGATTAGTGAGTGTGGACTCTATGTGTTTTGGCTCTTGCCATAAATTGTTTCAAACAGATGGGTCTTCAATAATTTGCGGAAGGAGGCTTGTTCGTAAATCGTTCTTAAGTTGCGCGGCAGTGTATTCCAAAGCTGCGTGCTCGTGTGAGAACAGGTTGACGCGTGTAGCATCTTGTATTTCATGCCCTTGCAATTAGGGAAGTGGAGGTTGAGGTATGTTCTGGATGATCTTTTAGCATTTCTGGTTGGAAGGTCTATCAACTCGGACATATAGGCAGGGGCTTCACCATGAATGATCTTGACAACATCAAGGGGTATTTTTACTAAGTTGCGCTGAAAAAAACCTGCGGTAGTGTAGGCACGGGTTTTTGAGTGCGCGCAGAATCATTTTTCAGCGCACCTGTAAAAAAGGCCTTTTAAAAATTTATGCCAAAAATGGGCATGCGGCAAAATGAAAATTGCCACGCTTTCATTTTGGATATGAGACCTTACTGCCAGCCATTGACCTAGCGGTAAAGTCTCACGTGGTAACTGGACAGTAATGACCTATGGTGCCAAATGCCACTTGGCATGAATCCGATACGTGCAGCAGAAAATAAAAATTATTTTTAGGCCATGCGGCAAAAATGAAATTACCACAAGAGCCACGTGGAAGCCATGCAGTAACTCCATTTTGGTGCACGTTAGGCGCATGTAGACGCTTACGCGGCTTAGTAAAAAGGCCCCCAAGAGAGGCTAGTATACAATTCTCTTGCATTTCTATTTCTGGGATAAGCAGCATAAAATGTATTGAACTTTTTCGGGATCTTGCCAGGTATTTGTGACCTGGATTGGCCACTGTTGGAAACAGGATGCTGGACTTGATGGACCTTTGATCTGTCCCAGTGTGGCAATACTTATGTACTTATCTTGTAAATAAGACTTAACTTGAGCTTCAGGTTTTAAAAAAATTCCAAAAATTTAGAAAGAGGTTCTAGAACACACGATCGGACATCCTGGAGGTTGATGTAAGGATTTGTACACCTTAGGTAGAAAATATATGTTCTAGGATGAATTTCCTTAAGAAATTGTCGCTCTTTTTTTGTCATGAAATCCTCTACTTTAACAGATTTAAATAATTAAGAAATGTTTAATCACAGTATCAAAGGTAGGATCCATAGACAATTCTTTATAACAGGGGGAATCATTCAGTTGGTGATAAGCTTCTGTCAAATATTGCGATTTAGACTGCTCTATAACGTCACCTCCTTTAACCATCCTAGTAATAATCAATTCAGAATTATCACATGCTCTCCGCTCCCTTGATGAAAATTGCATGGTTTTCCCTGGCAGGCTCATTTAGAATCCACTCATTGCTTTGCATTTTACTTTGTTGCCCCTGCACTTTGGAATTTCTTGCCTGGTCATGTCTTCTTGAGTCCTCCAATTCCTGATTCAAGTCTACTACTACTACTTAACATTTCTAAAGCGCTACTAGGGTTACGCAGCGCTGTACAATTTAACATGGAAGGACAGTCCCTGCTCAAGGAGCTTACAATCTAAAAAGACAGGTGTACAATCTAAAGACAAGTGTACAGTCCGTCTGGTGGGTGATACTATATTTCATGAGAGGTTAGGTGCCGAACGCGGCATTGAAGAGGTGAGTTTTAAGCAGAGATTTGAAAATGGGTAGAGAGGGAGCTTGGCGTAGGGGTTGAGGAAGATTGTTCCAGGCAAAGGGGTTTGGCAAGGCAGAATGAGCGGAGCCTGGAGTTGGCAGTGGTGGAGAAGGGAACTGACAGGAGGGATTTGTCCTGTGAGCGGAGGTTACGGGCGGGGACATAGGGGGAGATGAGGGTAGAGAGGTAGTGAGGAGCCGCAGATCGGGTGCATTTGTAGGTAAGAAGGAGAAGCTTGAATTGTATGCGGTGTCTGATCGGAAGCCAGTGAAGTGATTTGAGGAGAGGAGTGATGTGAGTATATCGGTTCTGGCGGAATATAAGATGTGCGGCAGCGTTCTGAACGGATTGAAGGGGGGATAGATGGCTACGTGGGAGGCCGGTGAGGAGTAGGTTGCAGTAGTCGAGGCGAGAGGTAATGAGAGCATGGACGAGAGTTCAGAGTCCCTTCTTAAACCCCACTATTATTCTTTGGCTTTTCCAGGTGGATCTTTTTGAGTCCCAGCCAGTGGTCGACCTGCAGAGCCTTTATTGGCATTAATGTTGGTTGCTTGACACTGTTTGTTTGTTTTTAGCTTTCCTATTTTAAGATGGAGTTCCTTTCTTTTCTATGCTTTTATCTGTAAACCGCTTAAATCCCCTATCCAGGAATATGCAGTATAGTAAGTTTTTAATAAACATAAAGATAAGAATTCATCCAGTACCTTATAGTTAAGTTGCATCACTTTGTACTTCTTTTGGTTGCACTGGGCAAATCTCCCCCCCACCCCCTTACATTAGTCTACTTGTCCTCCAATGCAAGGAGAAGGTTTATACAATAGAACTGCAGCCAATATTAACTTTCCTCATACTGACCTGATGTGGACATTGGCTCCATGACCCTGACCTGGTCCTCGCTAGAGGAAGATTGATCTGTTAATGGACGCAAACTTGGATGTCTCAATACAGTTACTGTGGATAGAAGTAATCAATCAGTAACAAGCAGACTAGACAGCATGCCAAAGCCCCTCCCAGGCTGCAGTGAGCAGGATGGGATCATTTATAATTAATACCCTAACTATTTCAGCACAGCAGGCATACAAAAACAAAAACAACCAAATTAAGTCACTAAGAATTATAGCTACGTCTTGCAAGGTTCCGCGTTAGGAGTTACGGATCAAGAAAGGGATCTGGGTGTCGTCGTCGATGATACGCTGAAACCTTCTGCTCAGTGTGCTGCTGCGGCTAGGAAAGCGAATAGAATGTTGGGTGTTATTAGGAAGGGTATGGAGTCCAGGTGTGCGGATGTTATAATGCCGTTGTATCGCTCCATGGTGCGACCGCACCTGGAGTATTGTGTTCAGTACTGGTCTCCGTATCTCAAAAAAGATATAGTAGAATTGGAAAAGGTACAGCGAAGGGCGACGAAAATGATAGTGGGGATGGGACGACTTTCCTATGAAGAGCGGCTGAGAAGGCTAGGGCTTTTTAGCTTGGAGAAGAGACGGCTGAGGGGAGATATGATAGAAGTGTATAAAATAATGAGTGGAATGGATCGGGTGGATGTGAAGCGACTGTTCACGCTATCCAAAAATACTAGGACTAGAGGGCATGAGTTGAAGCTACAGTGTGGTAAATTTAAAACGAATCGGAGAAAATTTTTCTTCACCCAACGTGTAATTAGACTCTGGAATTCGTTGCCGGAGAACGTGGTACGGGCGGTTAGCTTGACGGAGTTTAAAAAGGGGTTAGATAGATTCCTAAAGGACAAGTCCATAGACCGCTATTAAATGGACTTGGAAAAATTCCGCATTTTTAGGTATAACTTGTCTGGAATGTTTTTACGTTTGGGGAGCGTGCCAGGTGCCCTTGACCTGGATTGGCCACTGTCGGTGACAGGATGCTGGGCTAGATGGACCTTTGGTCTTTCCCAGTATGGCACTACTTATGTACTTATGTACTTATGTAAGAACTGAACTGGCAATACAGCCCAGTAGATAGAGCATAGCGCTTTGAAAGCTGGAGACCCAAGTACTAATCCTATCCTTGTGCTTCACACTTAACCTTTCTGTGAACAAAATCAGCTTGTAAAGTCTTTAGGGCTAGGCCCTTATACCCATGTACAGTGCTGTGTATATTAACAGTGCTAGATACATCAACAGATATTGTGTTCATTGGCGAAGGCAGCAATTATGTTTTACTTGTGCTCGTTCGAGTGTTAGAGAAAGCCAGATCACATTTTGCTAATTCAATGATAACAGTTGTGGTAGGAGACAGCACAAGTTAGTGCAATAGTATGTGGTTACTGTCTTCTGGGTACTTAGCGCAGGGCCCATGATCCAGGTTGGAGAAAGTACAGGGTGTATTCTGCATGAGCTTAAGAGTAACAGTAGTTTGGAGGTACACTTGGGTAGCTAGAGGCCCAGATCTGGAACCTGCAGATAGGAAGAGCTGGAGTGGGAAATGGAGCTGGAGTTTGCAGTGAAGCAGGAACTAGAAGTGAACTGAAGCTGCAGACCTGGAACTAGAGTCAGCAAGAATAGAGCAGATGAGCCTGGAGCCGAGAAACTTGGCAGCTAGGATTCTGTATACAGGAGGCTCCATAGCAAGTAGGCTAATTAGCTTTCATGTTACTGGGAACAGCTTCCTGTTTCACAGGAGCCTGTTTTAACTGAGTCTTGCTGATCCCCGATACCCAAGGTTATGCTTTTGAGGGCTACCTGGAAGACTTTTATAGCTTTTCTTTGTTCCAGGTCCTTGACTGGTCTACATATGAGGCAAGAGACTATCTCAGACTACACCTCCGAAATTACAAATAAATGATCTACAAAACTGTTCATTCTGCAGACTTCACTTACCTAGGAACCAAATGGTGGGCGTGTGTATTGGATGCATGCTGGACCATTTCTCCAGCACGTCTGGAAAAAAGGGGGTATTTTGAGGCTGGGAAATGGACATGCGGCAAAATGAAAACCAGCACGTGTCTATTTACAGTCTGAGCCCTTAACGCCACCTATTGACTTAGCAGTAAGGGCTCACTTATTACCCAATGCAGTAACCATCCATCATGCGCCAAACTCGGAATTACTGCCAGGTACAAGCGCTAGCCGAGCAGTAATGCCGATTTGATGTGCATTGAATGAACGTAGGCCCTTACGCACCTTTATAAAAGGGCCCTTAAAATGTAGGCGTGCATCTTTATAGAATAACACATAAGCACCGCCATACTGGGAAAAGCCCAAGGGTCCATCAAGCCCAGCATTCTGTCTCCGACAGTGGCCAATCCAGGCCCCAAGAACCCGGCAACCCCCCCAAAAAAAAAAAAAAATATATATATATATATATTAATATATATTTAGTAATGTTCAATGGACTTTTCCTTCAGGAATCTGTCCAAACCCCCCTTAAACTCCGTAAGGCCAGCTGCTGTCACTACATTCTCCGGTAACAAGTTCCAGAGTCCAACTACACGCTGAGTAAAGAAAAACTTTCTCCTATTTGTTTTAAATCTACCATATTCTAGCTTCATCTTGTGTCCTCTGGTTCTATTATTTTTTGAAAGTGTAAACAAACGCTTCACATCTGTCCGCTGTACTCCGCTCATTATCTTGTAGACTTCTATCATATCACCCCTCAGCCGCCTTTTCTCCAAGCTGAAGAACCCTAACCATCTTAGCCTTTCCTCATAGGGAAGTCGTTTCATCCCTTTTATCATTTTTGTCGCCCTTCTCTGCACCTTCTCCAATTGTTTTATATCTTTTTTGAGATGCGGCGACCAAAATTGGACACAATATTCGAGGTGCGGTCACACCATGGAGCGATACAATGGCATTATAACATCCTCGTGTTTGTTTTCCATCCCTTTCCTAATAATACTCAACATTCTGTGCGCTTTCTTAGCCGCCGCAGCACACTGAGCAGAAGTTTTCAATGTCTTATCAACGATGACTCCCAGATCCCTTTCTAGGTCTGTGACTCCTAACGCGGAACCTTGCATGACATAGCTGTAATTCGGGTTCCTCTTACCCACATGCATCACTTTGCACTTGTCATGAACACGTAAATTCAACTTGATGTCAATAACACCATTGAAGTTCCAAGTTTCCAAAGCCAGCTGACAGACAGTTAAAGGGTCCTTTTACTGAGGCATGCTAATGGATTCAGTATGTGCTAAATGCTGCGCAGTCCATTGAATACTTATGGGCTGCATGGCACTTAACGCACACTAATTTGTTATCAAGAACTAAGTCCGTTAGTGCACCTTAGTAAAAGGATCCCCTAAGTGTGATATTCAGCTCTTAACCAGCTATGGGCTACTACATAAAGATAGGACTGGCTTTTATGTCATCCTATTTATGCGATTAACCTCTCCACTCTTATCTCTCCCTACACTCCTCCCTGGGAACTCTGTTCATTGGGTACATCTCTCTTACCTGTACCCTTCTCCTCCATTGCCAACACCAGATTCCATTCCTTTTACACGGCAGCCAGACTTATTTTTGGCAAGTCAAGATTCGATAGCGCAACACCTCTTCGAGAGAAGCTTCACTGGCTCCCCATCAGAGAAAGAATTAATTTTAAAGTCCATACGATGATTTACAAGATATTACACGGAGAAGCCCCCACCTACATGGATCAACCAGAAACAGTTTGATGGCTTCCCATACTTACCTTAATCTACATCTCCCCTACTGCAAAGGTATTAAGTACAAATCCCTCTACGCATCCAATTTTTCCTTTTTAGGTAGCCAGCTTGGAATGCTCTACCAAGATCCATCCAAACAACCAACAGCCTTTTGCCCTTCAGGAAAGCACTGAAGACCCATCTCTTCAAGATAGCCTACCCTAACGATTCACCCTAATCTAAAGCTTGCCCACATGATTCTTATTGACGATTGTTATACATTGACCATGTTTCCCATTATCCTTATTGCTATCCCATATCCATTCCTCTCCATCTTCCTACACCTACCTTCTAACGCTCATTTCCTTCTGTACCCAATTCCTCCTATGTTCAATTTACTTATCAGTTAACCCCATTAATATTGCGTTTACTACAAATTGTATATTCATTTTTACGACTTTGTAATTCTTCATATTGTTACTATGTAAGCCGCATTGAGCCTGCCATATGTGGGAACGCGTGGGGTACAAATGTAATAAATAAATAAATTTTATCTTGCTACACCATATGCCTGGAATAGACTTCTTGAGCTAGTACGTCAAGCTCCATCTCTGATCGTCTTCAAATCTAGGCTAAAAGCCCACCTTTTTGATACTGCTTTTAACTCCTAACCCCTATTCACTTGTTCAGTTCCAATGCCTGTTTAATCATTCCCACCTTAGTAATTTCCTTATTCCTTATTTGTCTTGTTTGTCTGTCCTGAATAGATTGTAAGTTCTGTCGAGCAGGGACTGTCTCGCGTATGTCTAGTAGCGCTACAGAAATGATAAGTAGTAGTAGTAGTGTTTGGGATTCCGGAATCTTGCTACTCTTTGGGATTCTGCACAGAATCTTGCTACTCTTTGTCCTTATCCCTTATTTGTCCTGTTCGATTGTCTTGATTAGATTGTAAGCTCTGTTGAGCAGGGACTGTCTTTTCATGTTCAGTGTACAGCGCTGTGTACGTCTAGTAGCACTATAGAAATGATAATTATTAGTAGTTAAGTGCTGAATATCAGCCTCTGGAACACCCTCCAAATAGCCAGTTTTCAATTTGGCGCTAACAAGTTAATTTCAGAGATACAAACCAGTTAAGTGCCGCTGAAAATGAGCATTTAGCCCCGAACAGGAGCTGTTTCTAGCTGATTAAATTGTATTAGATATCGACCCCACAATGACTCAAAGTATGTGGGTTGTAAAATCTTGAGTTTTTCCAATGTGTATCCCCCTTATTATCTGATAAGTGAAAATGCACATAGTTTGGAATATTTTGCATCTCCCGTGTGCATTAAAAATATTTTGTAAATGTTTAAATATTGTTGTTTTTTTCTCTTGCAGATAGTCAAGACTGCAGACCTTGATCCAAGGCAGAATTATGTGCTTGGTTTCCATCCACACGGGGTGCTGATAGCTGGGGCTTTTGTTAATTTCTGTACCGAAGCAACAGGATTTCACAGCCTCTACCCCGGAATGACTCCATACCTGCTAATGCTTCCCATCTGGTTTCGAGCCCCATTTTTCAGGGATTACATTATGTGTGGAGGTAAAACGCTATGCACATTTCAAATATTGTCAATTTAAGCCAAATCTAGATTTTTGGGATCTTGCCAGGTATTGTGAATTGGATTGTTCACTTTTGGAAAGAAGAGTGCAGTTCTGGTCGCCATATCTCAAAAAAGATATAGTGGAATTAGAAAAGGTTCAAAGAAGAGCGGCCAAAATGATAAAGGGGATGGAACTCCTCTCGTATGAGGAAAGGCTGAAGAGGTTAGGGCTCTTCAGCTTGGAAAAGAGATGGATGAGGGGAGTTATGATTGAGGTCTTCAAAATCCTGAGTGGTGTAGAACGAATAGATCAATTTCTTACTTGTTACAAAAGTACAAAGACTAGGGGACACTCGAGGAAGTTACATGGAAATACTTTTAAAACAAATAGGAGGAAATATTTTTTCACTCAATGAATAGTTAAGCTCTGGAACTCTTTGCTGGAGGATGTGGTAACAGCAGTTAGTGTATCTGGATTTAAAAAAGGTTTGGACAAATTCCTGGAGGAAAAGTCCATAGTCTGCTATTGAGACAGACATGGGGAAGCAACTTGTTTGCCCAGAATTAGTGGCATGGAATTTGCTAATTGGGTTTCTGACAAGTACTTTTTACCTGGCTTGGCCACTGTTTGGAAAACATGATACTGGTCTAGATGGACCATTGGTCTGACCCAGTATGGCTACTCTTCTGTTCTTAGGATACTGGGCTTGATGGACCTTCAGTCTGTCCTAGTTTGTTGATGTTGAATAACAGTGTGTGTTTCAGTCAGGGGAGGTTGGGTAAGAAACTAACCCATGGCTGGAGGAACAGGGACTGAAAACAGAGAAGAGGCTGTAAGGGGAGAAGGAATGAGAGCCTGAGGGATAGATGGAGAAGGATATGATATGTAATTTCCCCCAAACTGGTTGATCTCTTATATTGTCAGTCCACATTGAACCTCATAATATTTGCAGACTGTAAGACTAACTTGTATTTGGCAAACGTACACTCTGACATCAACGTGCTGCCCTCCTACTGGATCAGAAAAGATGCTGGGCACATTGCAGAGGAGGAGTGCAGGAGGCAGCCTAGTGGTCAGAACACTTGACTTATCATTCAGGAGTGGCTGGTTCAAATCATACCACTAGCATCTATCACATCACCTCCCTAGGGAAGGAGCATTCCCCATTCTAAGATACATTGATATGCAGAGGAATAGGTAGCCTAGTGGTTAGAACATGTGAACAATCACACAGGTGTGGCCAGCTCAAATCCCAGCACGGGCTCCCCTCACCCGAAGCCATTCATCTCCCCCTGCACTGCCCCATCAACAGCCAGGAGCTTAATTTGTACACAGTTCCCTGCTCACCTTTTGTACTTACACTCCTGGGGAAGGAGGCTTGTGCATTATATTGTACTGTCAAGCGCACCCAGGTCCTCCTGTATTTCAGACAGGATCTCTTCCTGTGGCCTGGGAGGATGAATTATTACTTTTCCTTCTTTAGGAAGAGACTGGTCAACAGCAAGGTGTCACCATCACTGAAGTTTGGCTGCCAATGTCTGGGCGGCCATTTTTCTCACTGTCCCCATGCGCATGTCTTCATTACACACTGAATTCAAATCAGCACCAATATTTTAGTAATTCTATAAACAGCACAGAAACTGCTGCTAAGCGTAATTCTACAAATGGGACACGGCCTTTATAAAATTACACTGAGCAGCTATTTTTTCCACCCCGATTTTTCAGCGACTTTTGTAGAATCTGGTCCATAATGGCAACATTTGAGCTCCTAGCCAGAGCTAATAAGTTATCTCGATAACAGACTGAATATTGCCAGCATCTGGATAAGTCACAGCGCTGACCAGCCTACCTGGATATTCAGTGCCAGACACTATCCAGATAATACCACTGAATATTCAGCTTTTTTTTTTTTTTACTGCCATAGCCAGAATTTAAAAATACACTGACCAAGGCAGCTGAATATTGACCTATAAGTTATTAGCTGAAGACTCATCTTAAATAAAGGGCCCTTTATTTACTAAGCCACGTTATAGGCACGTTAGCGTCTTTAACACACATTAACTGTCTACATGCCTACAATATCCCTATAGGCGCCTACACAGTTAGCGCGCGTGCTAATTGTAAGCACGTTAAAAACGCTAATGCACCTTAGTAAACAGGGCCCTAAGATTTTAAAAGTTATACTTTGTACATGTGACACCCCCCCCCCCCCCCCCCCCCCCCGAAAAAGTTCTCTGGCTTGGGACTGAAAGTGGGAAGATCTTCTGGGTGTCACTAGGATAACAAGGGCTGGGATTGCCAGTCTGGTGGGTGGACATGGGAGGGGCCAGCCCTAGTGGGCAGGGCCAGGAGTTGATAAGAGTTTGGTTTTGGTAAATGCGGTCTTTGGGTGCCCACCCCCACTGAGACCCAAGTATCAAGGGAAAAGCCTTGGGAAAAAGTAATGCTTGGTGGATTAGACCCCTGCCACAGAGCATTGGGTGCCTGCAGTCAGGGCTGCTGAGAGATTGAACCGGGCCTGGGGCAGGACCGCTGCCACAGCCGCCCGCCCCCCAATTGCCACCGCCCTCCCGGACTGTTGCTGCTCCCGCCCCCTCTCCCCAGGATCGCTGCTGCTGCAACTGAGGTACCTTGGGGCTGGCGGGGATCCCGAGGCCCCGCCAGTGGAAGAATCCAGCACTGCTCGTCACTTCATGCCTGCCCTGTCCCTGCGGCTGCTTTTTTCTCTCATCGCGCATGCTCGGTTTCAAAACTGAGCATGCGCCTGAGGGGGAAAAGCAGCCTCTTGAACGGCAGTAGAAGCAAACGAAGAGCAGCGCTGGAGGGGGGCCTGGCGCCGGAGTTTTCTCTCTCCAGCTGCTGCAGGACCCAATCACTCGGGTCCCGTTAGGAGCAGGAGAGAGAGAGAGCGAGACCAGCGCCGGGCCCTCCTTGGAGGCCGGGCCCAGGGAATTTTACCCCCCCCCCCCCGACTCCCCTCTCGGCGGCCCTGCCTGCAGTTGGTTCCCCAGCAGGAGAGCCTTAAGGGAATGAGAGCCTGGGGGAAAAGCAAAGCCGGTGCAAGGTTTACTGGAGCCCCCTGCAAACCTATAAATTGGCACCCTCAGAAGATCATAGAGAATGACACGAGGACAAAGTTTGTCCCTGTCCCTGTGAGCTCTGTCCTCGTCAGCTCTGACCCCATCTGCAGAAGCCTCAAACAGTTATGCAGTACAACACCAGAGATATAGAAAGAGATGCATTTATTCCTCTATTGTGAAAAATATAAAGATGGCACATGCCAGGGATGGTGTTATGGGAGTGCGACTAAGGCAACTGCCCTTGGCCCCTGATCAGGGACAGCCCCAAGCCTGCTGGAAGCTGAAGAAAGTGCAGCCTGGTAGTGGGCTTTGGGTTCCCCTCCCAAATTTCTGCCCTGGGTCCTGGCCATGTCTAACATGTACATTTCAAATCTGACATACTCTAATCACAAAATAGAAAATAAAAAACTGTTTGCACGTATATCTTAATTAATGCCAATTAGTGCTGATAATTGCTTAACATCCAATTAACAGCACTGATTAGCTAGTTAACCAATTAAGTTACGCACATTGTTACAGAATACGTTTCAATTTCCATGCGGAAATTAAGGCGCCATATATAAAATCTTGGGATTAGCACCTAAGCCGAAGCCGACTTTTGTGGCCGTTTGGGGTGGGGGGAGTCAAAGTTGGTTAAATGGCAATATTCATCACTTAACCAGCTAAGGTAAGCACATAAGTAAGACCACATAAAACACAGTCCTATCTTTATGCAGTTCATCTGAGCTAGTTAAATGCTGAATATCGCACTTTCAATCTTTCAGGGAGCCAAAACACAGCGAGGGAAGTAGGCATGAAAGTTTGAGTGCCAGGGTACAATTTCCAGATGCCATGGTGACTTGGGTGTCTGGAACTTCCCAAGCCCTGTACAATAGGAGACTCTAATTCCTTACCTGTAATGTACATCAAAGCCCTACCGAGTACCACTAAGCTCTGAGTAAAGAGCCAGGGCCCGCCCTTAGTTTCAGCTGTTCGTAAGACATTTATCTTCTAATCTAATATAGTCTGGATTTTCCCCTAGCCAAAAAAATAAAACGGAGATGGTGAGGGGGAAGGTAGAAAAGGGGCCCGTGGTATTGGGTTAAAGGCATAGTGTCAGCTGCAGGTACTGAAAGCCTGGCCATGGTTAGTAAGGTTTTATCTGGCCGCATATGTCCATGTATCAGTGCCGATTCCTGGACATGGGCGCACTGAAATCCAGTCATAAAGCCGTCAGTGGGCAAAAGAACACCGACTGCCACTGGCTGTATATTTTCAACATAAATGTAGGCACTCAGCCCTAGTGAATATTTTATATAACAGAAAGACACAGAAGTCAAGTAAGAAAAAGGAAGGACTTCACAGAATTAACACCAGTGCATAGAACATGACAAACAAAATGTTGTGATAAATCCAGAGGCACGGAAAACACCAAAGTAACACACACACCTTTTCTTAGAAATCTATTATAAGAGCGTCCAACAGATAACATAGTTCATGCCCTGAATGTGCTGTCCTAACATGCTTCAGTGGAAATGAGTTTGAACTGTGAAGTAGAGAATAATGCAGGGACAAAGCTTGCCCCTGTCATTGCCCCATCCTTATGAATTCTGTCCCCGTCCCTGCGAGCTCTGCCTGATCCCATCCGCAGAAGCCTCGAACAGTTATGATTTTATATTTAAAGCATTTTATCAAAGAAACAATATTCTGTACAACTGTTTTCACAACCAATACAGAACAAGGATTTAAAAAAAACTGTCTCCCCTCCCCCCATTCACAAATATTCCTTCCACTATTGGGAAAACTGAACAAGCCAAATTACTACAAAATGCTACTTAAAAAATTCATGCTAACAGAATACCTCAGTCACACACACAGAAACAGTGCTTTGTTTGTGCCTGTACGCGCCGGTACAGTTTACCGGCACCTTTTTTGTGAGGTCCATCCGGTGGTGTGCTGGAGCCGGCTCAAACCGGCTCGCAAGAGCCGGTTGTTCTTCAGGGCGAGCCGGCTGAAGTCTTGGAGGCCGCCCTTGTAAGTTTCGGCAGCCATTTTGAAGAGCGATGCAGTAGCGCTGCGGGAGAGTCAGCGCCAGCAGCGGGCAGGAAAGACTGGGGATCTTTCTGCCTGCCCCGAAGAATCCACTGGACAACCTGGGTGGCTGGAGGGGGGGGGCAGAGGAGCGAGGAGAGTCGCTGGACATGGGTGGCTGGAGGGGGGCAGGGGAGCAAGTTGAATCGCTGGGCATGGGTGGCTGGAGGGGAGGGCAGGGCAGAGAAGAGAATCGCTGGACATGGGTGGAGGGGAGGGCAGGGGAGAGGAGAGTCACTGGACATGGGTGGATGGAGGGGAGGGCATGGGGGGAGAGGAGGGTTGCTGGACATGGATGGAGGGAGGGGAGGGCAGGGGGGAGAGGAAGGTTGCTGGACATGGATGGAGGGAGGGGAGGGAAGAGTGAGGAAGGAGATGAGATGAGGGAAAAGGAAGAGAGGAGAAAGACTGCACATGGATGAAGAAAATAGGCAGAAGCTGGATTCACTGGACAGTCAAGTCTGCGGAGGACCCAGCTTTTACTTACGGATGTAGGGCAAGACATGAAGAAGAAAGGCGGAAAGTAAAGAAATAAATGGAAAGGAAGCCCTGGAAACTGAGTTAAGAGGACAGATAGCAGCAGAATCGGATACTGGGCCAGCATGATCAGAAAAACAAAGTCACCAGACAACAAAGGTAGAAAAAAAATCATTTTATTTTCATTTTAGTGCCTGGAATAGGTCCAATTTGAGAATTTACATCTGCTGTCTTATTTTGCACTGGGTATACTGGAGCTGTAAAAGCTTACATAAATTATTTATAATGAAAAAAAAATCACGTTATTTTGTTCTCCTAGGCTAGTATAATATTTTCAATGATGTCTGTTTATATGTACCATGACTGGTATACGGGGTGTGGCTAATGTGGGTGTGGCTATAATAGGGGTGGGGTCATATGTGGTGACCCCGCCCACAATGAGTACCGGCACCTTTTTTTTCTACAAAAAAAGCACTGCACAGAACACAAATGCCAAATACAGAGTAAATGACCAAAAATGATACATATTAAACCAAAATCCCAAGAACCACACCAAAGAAATAGAAAGAGATGCATTTACCCCTATACTGTGCAAATTATAAAGATCACACATGGCAAGGATGGTGTTAGGGAAGTGCAACTAGAAAAACTGCCCCCTGGGCAGAGAGAGTCCTAAGCCTGCTGAAAGCTGAATGCGGCATGGCCTGGTAGTGGGTTTTGGGGACCCTCTGAAATTTCTGCCTGGGCCCTAGCCATGACTAACACCAGCTCTGGCAGGATACACATTTCAAATCTGACATATTTTAATCACAAAATAGAAAATAACTTACCTTTTGCTTTCTGGTCATTTTCTTTTTTTCAAATCATGTTGTCCCAGTCTCTGGATTCTGTTTCCTTCTTTCTTCTCAACTCACTTGACAGGGTCCCCTGCCCATTTGACATTTCTTCTTTCTCCGTGCTCACCATCCATCTTCCATGTCTGTGTACCTATCATTCTCCATGTTCAGCATCTCTTTTCTCTGTGTCCCCAATACTTCCCTGTCCAGCATCTCCCCATATCCATCATCACCACTCCATGTCCCTATCCCCTCCCCCTGTGTCCAGCTATCACTCCTCTGTATCCCTATACTCTCCCAAGTCCAGCATCTCCTTTCTATGTTCCTTTTCTCCCCAATGTCTAGCATCATGTCTCTGTGTCTATATATCCCCTCTGTATCCATATACCATATGCATGCAGCATCTCACCCTCCCTCCCTTCCTTCCCTCTCCTCCAGTGCTGCCTCTATCCCCTTCAACTCCAGACCACCCTCCATCCAGTGCTGCCTCTTTCCCCTTCAGCCGCAGCCCACCCTCCCTCCCTTCAGCACTGCCCCTCTCTCATTTGCAGCCCTCCTTCCCTTTCTCCAGTGCAGCTTCTGTCCCCTTCAGCTCCAGCCCTCCCTCCAGCACTTCTGCCCCCCCCCCCTCAGTTCCAGCCATCCCTACAGTACTGACCATCTCAGTTCCAGTTCCCCCATGGGTTCAGCACTGCCCTCCTTCCCCCGCTTGGGTCCAGCATTCATTTCACCTCAAAGATCCCCCACAGTTCTGCTCCAGGGCTTTCCCTCCTCTGGTTCCCGACTTCTGCTGTAACTTCTTGTTTCACCAAATAGGAAGTTACATCAAAAGGCAGGAGTCGGCAGAGGAGTGAAGGCCCTGGAGTACGCCTGTGGGAGATCTTCAAGGAAGACGCAAGGGGCAGGGAAGGGAGGCCAGAAGGCAGAAGAAAGGGAAGGATGAGACGCTGGATCCGTGGTAATCACGGTTTGTTTGTTTTTACCGTGAGAGCAAGACTTTTTACCACTCCCACGTGGTGATAAAAAGTTTTGCTCCTGCCCCAGTGTTAAGGGGCCCTTTTACTAAGCTGCAGTAAAAGAGGCTCTGCGTTAGTGGTGGTGGCAATTTTTGCCATGTGCCAGTGCCCCTTTGACCACAGCGGGTGAATAAAGCCAAAAATGAAATGACCATGCAGTAAGTTCCCACTTGCTTCGCAGCCATTTTTGGGGGAGCACTTACCGCCACCCATTGAGGTGGCAGTAAGAGCTCCCGTGCTAAGCTAGTAGTAACCAAGCAGTGAGCTATACTGCCCGATTACCGCCGGGTAACCCCCTGCAGAAATATTTTTTCAATATTTCTGCTAGCACCAGAAATGGCGCATGCTGAGGTAGAACTACCAACGGCACCCGTCTTGGGCCGGTGGTAGATCCAGGTTGCCCCGCAACCCTCCCGCAAAAGGGTCCCTAGATGCAGCAAAAAATATTTTTAACGCAGGTCCCTGTTCCCGCTGGCTCCCAATCAAGGAACACATTGCTTTCAAAATCTGCACTCTGGTCCACAAAATTATCTACGGCGAAGCCCCGGGATACATGACAGACTTGATCGACTTTCCAACCAGAAAAACATCCGAATCAACACAAACGTACCTAAATCTGCACTACCCAAGCTGCAAAGGACTCAAATACAAATCGACCTACGCATCCAATTTCTCCTACATAGGCACACAACTGTGGAACGCATTACCAAAAGCCTTGAAAACCACGTACGACCACCTAAACTTCTGGAAAAAAACTAAAAACTAACCTGTTTAAAAAGGCATAACCTACCGATCCAACATAAATGCCTGAGCTCTGCAACACAACAAAACTAAAGTACGTAATGGACATAACACAACTCTTCCGCTGTACGATTCCCTAGTGTGGCTGTGCCACATGAACTTTATCTTACCATAACATCACTTTGTATTTGTTTACACCGGAGTCTGCAAATGCCTCTCCGGTACTATGTAAGCCACATTGAGCCTACAAATAGGTGGGAAAAATGTGGGATACCAATGTAATAAATAAATAAATAAATCTCTACTGTGAAGTAAGCTGGTAAAGCACAGCTGGGCTTTCCTTGATTTACCTTCTGGATTGTATTATCAAGGCCAGTCTTCAAAATATAACTAAGTTAATGTTCCCTAAGTCAAATCAGAGGCTGAAAATTGCCATCCTTAATGCAAAAACTCAGCATGTGATTTACTGTGCCACTGGCCTGCAAAATTTCGATAATACGGTCGGGGATGCCCAAATCTCAACATTTAGGTCGACCTAAGAGATGGACAACCTAAATATTGAGATGGTCAACCTCGGTTTTCGCCGATAATGGAAACCGAGGATACCCATCTCAAAAACGACCAAATCCAAGCCCTTTGGTCATGGGAGGAGCCAGCATTCATAGTGCACTGGTCCCCCTCAAATGCCAGGACACCAACTGGGCACCCTAGGGGGCACAGAAGTGGACTTCACAAATTGCTCCCAGGTGCATAGCTCCCTTACCTTTGGTGCTGAGCCCCCCAAAACCCACTCCCCACAACTGTACACCACTACCATAGCCCTAAGGGGTGAAGGGGGGAACCTACATGTGGGTACAGTGGGTTTTGGGATAACAGGTAGGGGGGATGGGCCTGGGTCCATCTGCCTGAAGTGCACTGCACCCACTAAAACCTGCTCCAGGGACCTGCATACTGTTGTGATGGAGCTGGGTATGACATTTGAGGCTGGTATAGAGGCTGGAAAAAATGTTTAAAATTTTTTTTTTGGGTGGGAGGGGGTTGGTGACCACTAGGGGAGTAAGGGGAGGTTATCCCCCATTCCCTCTGGTGGTCATCTGGTCAGTTCGGGCACCTTTTCGAGGCTTGGTCGTGAAAATAATTGGACCAAGTCGGCCAAATGCTCGTCAGGGATGCCCTTCTTTTATCCATTATCGGCCGAGGACGCCCATCTCTTAACCACGCCCCAGTCCCGCCTTCGGGGCACTGCCGACATGCCTCCGTGAACTTTGGTTGTCCCCGCGACGGAAAGCAGTTGAGGACGCCCAAAATCGGCTTTCGATTATGCCGATTTGGGTGACCCTGAGAGAAGGACACCCTTCCCGATTTGTGTCAGAAGATGGGTGTCCTTCTCTTTCGATTATGCCGCTGATGGGGACTCATTTTCAAAGCACTTAGACTTATAAAGTTCCATAGGTTGCTATGGAACTTTATAAGTCTCAGAGGCCGTTTTACTAAGCAGCATAGGAGTTACCGCCCGGTTACTGTGTGGCCCTTGCGGTAATTTCAATTTTGGCGTGCATCCGCTGCACGTGTCTGAATAATATTTTTATTTTCTGGCACACATAATGGACACGCCAAGTGGCACTTGACACTCATAGGTCATTACCGCCCAGATTCTTTACACTAGGTCAATGGCTGGCGGTAAGGTCTCAGACCCAAAATGGACGCGCGGCAATTTTTTAAAATTTTGCTGCACGTCCATTTTCAGCAAAAAAAAAAAAGGCCTTTTTTACAGGCGCACTAAAAAATGGATCGTGCACGCCCAAAACCCACGTCTACACTACGGCAAGCCATTTTCAGCACGCCTTTGTAAAAGGACCCCTAAGTGCTTTGAAAATACGCCTTCATGGTATCATATTTTTTCTATCACTAGGATTTACTTTGTCAATCTCCAAGTTTACCTCACTGGTTGTGTTTTATGCTTACGTTTGGTCATTTTATTATGGTTATGCTGTTAACACAAAGTAAGTTATTTATGTCAACCTATATTTACTGTATACTGCCTTGGGTGAATCTCTTCATAAATAAATTCAACTGGAAGGACTTTTGTGCTTTTTGTGGTGTTGCAGGGAATCAAAACACAAAACAAAATGTTAGTAGAGGACACTTTTCGTTATATGTTTGATCTATTCTTACCATACACCGCCTTGAGTGAACTCCTTCAAAAAGGCGGTAAATAAATCCTAATAAATAAATAAATAAATAAATACAAGCTCATGTTTTTCACCATGAGAAATTACGGAACTGAGAAAGGAAAGCATATGATGCCACTCATTTGCATCCAAAACATTGGAAAAGTGCAAAAGATGTAAAATGTATTGGAAAACTGATGCAAAACTGCATTAATGTTTAATACAGCCTAACATTTCTGAACTGCTGTTCCATTGTTAATTATTTTGAACATACTATATATAGTACAATTATTGCAAGGCATAACAACTTTGTTAAAAGCAATGCCTCCATTCCAATAAAATCTGGGATTTCTGTTTCTTTACTGTGGCTTCCCTCTGGTAGAATCTGGAAATGCAAAAAATGTAAGCAGAGGAGTAAAACCTGAAATAGGATACCACTATAACTACCTAATCACTATAACTACCTAATCACCCCTTTCGTCTTCCTTCTACCCTTACCTAACCTCGACACAATATTAAACGTATCTGTCACCCTGCAATGACTTTGCTAACAAAACTATGTAAGCCACATTGAGCCTGCAAATAGGTGGGATAATGTGTGATACAAATGCAATAAATAAATAAATAAATAAATAAAGTACCTCAAAGCTGATCTGAAAAACAGCTTCCCACTCCATGAGCCTGCCATGAGTGGGAAAGCGCAGGGTACAAATGTAACAAAAAAAAAATAATAATAGACACTCTGGGGAGGGGGATATGCAGCCAATTATTTTGCCAACAACAGGAGACCCCTTATCCTACATCAAGAAACTGGAGGAGTGGCCTAGTGGTTAGGGTGGTGGACTTTGGTCCTGGGGAACTGAGGAACTGAGTTCAATTCCCGGCACAGGCAGCTCCTTGTGACTCTGGGCAAGTCACTTAACCCCCCCCCCCCCCCCATTGCCCGCCGCAAAGAGCCTGCCATGAGTGGGAAAGCGCGGGGTACAAATGTAACAAAAATAAAAATAATAATGACCAAGCTTACAAACCAAAGGCTTGCACTGGATCAAAGCAATTGGCACAGGAGTGAAGGCATAGCCTAATGGTTAAAGCAACAAGCTAAGAACCAGAGTAAGCCTGGTTCAAATCCCACTGCAGTTCCTAGTGACCTTGGGCAAGTCACTTAGGGGACCTTTTACTAATCCGCGTAGGCGCCTACGTGTGGCCAACGCACGCCAATTTAGAACTACCACGTGGCCCAGGCAGTAATTCCATTTTGTACGCTCGTCCAGTAGGCGCGCCAGAAAGTTTCTGGCATGCGGCGCTAACCAGATGGTAATTGGCATTGTAAGCACGCTGACAATTACAGCCCGGGTTAACGTGTGAGACCTTACCGCTAAGTCAATGGGTGGCGGTAAGGTCTCAGGCCCAAAATGGACACATGCCAGTTTTCATTTTGCCGCATGCCCATTTTTGGCCTTTTTTGCTGGTGTGCCGGAAAATGAACCTGCGCACATCCAATACACGCATCTACACCAGCACAGGCCACTTTTCAGTGCACCTTAGTAAAAGGACCCCTTAATTCTCTATTGTCTCAGGTATAAACATAGGGGCCAATTCTCAAAACCGTCTACTGGCATTATTACTGGAATGGAATAGTGTGCATATTAATCTACACAGAATACTCAAGAGGACTTTAGCACAGGAAACAATATGCACACCAGAGATGGCTGCAAATTGCATTTAAATGTAGTCAAATGGATATTAATGAGGCCATTTGCTATGATCTCCCAATGCTCAGAGAACAGCACACAAACCCTGCTCTTACAGTTAGAAACCTACAGCCAGCTCGGAGCTGGCAGTGGGGGGGGGGGGGGGGGGGGGTGAAGAGAGGATTTCTTTAGATTTTCAGTTTAAAATCTGCCAGTTTTGATTTCTTTTGGAAGCGGAAGACCAGGAAATTCTGTAAGGGCTGGTACATAATTACATAAGTATTGCCATATTGGGGCTGACCAAAGGTCCATCAAGCCCAGTATCCTGTTCCCAGCAGTGGCCAATCCAGGTCACAAGTGCCTGGCAGGATCCTAAAACAGTACAATACATTTTGTGCTGCTTATCCTAGAAATAAGCAGTGGATTTTCCCCAAGCCCATTTTAATAATGGCTTATGGACTTTTCTTTTAGGAAGCTATCCAAACCTTTTTTTTAAACCCCGCTAAGCTAACTGCTTTTACCACATTCTCTGGCAACGAATTCTAGAGTTTAATTACACGTTGAGTGAAGAAACATTTTTCTCGGTTTCATTTTAAATTTACTGCTTTGTAGCTTCACTGATTGCCCCCTAGTCCTAGTACTTTTTGGAAAAAGTAAACAAGCGAGAGAAAGAAATGTGCGAGAGTCCAAGAAACCCGAAAGTGAAAGCACACATTGGCACCTGTTTTCTGCACTTAAATATAAGCCTTCAAAGTAAATAAAAAATTAAAATTAAAAGCTTATATTTAAAGGTGCAGAAGAGCGGTGCCAATGTGTGCTTCATTTTGGGGTTTGTCTGGCGCATGTGCACAAGAGCTGCACTTACTGCAAAACTCTTCTGCACATGTGCCATTCCCCTTACTTTCACTTTTACAGCATGCATATAGTTTGAATATCTCTAGACCTTACGGCTGCTTTTGACCTCGTCAATCACGAGCTGTTACTCCATCGTCTTCAGGATATAGGAATCACAGGCACAGTTCTCATTGGTTCCAGTCTTATTTATAGGATAGGCAATATACTGTTCATTCTGTCAATGCAGTTTCTGCTCCATGTACCTCAGAGCTCAACTTTATCAATGTTGCTGTTCAACATTTTCCTGTCACCATTGCTTACTATGGCCCAGTTGATTGAGTTTACCCTCTTTTGTTTATGCCATAGTGTTTTTACATCCAATTGGCCCTGTAGACCCTCATGAGATATCATTATCATAACTTAACTTTATAAAACTACCTTACCAACCCACCCAGTTATTAAAATCCACTGTCTATATCACCCAGCCTATCACCTCCCCTCTCTCTTCCCTTACTTTACTTGGCACATTATCAATTGTATCTGATTTAATCTTTGCACATTACAAACTGTATCTGATATCCTATAGACTATGTCATAACCACACTCTGTAAGCCACATTGAGCCTGCAAATAGGTGGGAAAATGTAGGATACAAATGCAATAAATAAATAAATAAAGACATTAGTCAATACTCATCTAACACTCATAACAAATTGGGTAATAATCGTCTCGCCCTAAACCCAGCCAAGTCTAAAGTCCTGCTATTCACTAATCATTCTGTCAAGCAGTTTCATTAGCCCATTTGTTTGTGCAATCATTTGATCCCCAAAGTTGACACCAACGCATTCTTGATGGACATAACCTCTCTTTTGAATCACAAATCGCTCAAGTAATCCAATACTCATTTACATAAGTATTGCCATACTGGGAAAGACCAAAGGTCCATCGAGCCCAGCATCCTGTTTCCAACAGTGGCCAATCCAGGTCCCAGACTACATCTTATTCGGTCAATAAAGACACTTCTGCAACCTTCAGCTTTAAACATCTTAGTTCATTTGTTAGTAATTGTACAATTAGACTACTGCAACTCTCTATAAAGGTATATGGGCCAAAGACCTTCACCATCTGTAGTTGGTACAAAACACCACACTCCGGATAATTAATAATGCTGGCCGATTTGATCACATCACACCTCACCACTGAAGTTAGAAACATCCCTTTCTCATTTCAAAAACTGCTCTTAAGACCTTCCTTTTCAACAATGCCTATTGTTGAACCTTCGCGCCTGGGGTGCCACTTTTAGAAGAGTTTGAGCCTACTTACCCTATTGTTCTTCCCCTCCCCTTTCTTATTTTTTTTATGGAGTTCCACCTTACTTGATTTCTACTACTTGTTTGACTTTGTTTGCTGTCCTTTTTAAAAATTGATATTTAGATTGTAAGCCACCTAGATGGCTTGTCTGTAAGTGGTGTAGGAAGCATGAATAAAACTTGGAATACCATTTCCTTTGAGCACTGGTGAGCTAGTTTTTCTATGCTGTTCTGGCGGTATGCGGTGTGCGCATTTGGCTTTAGCACAAGAGTTCTAAGCATTAGCCCCTTAGACTGTGAGTCCTTCAGGGACAGGGAAATACCCACTGTACCTGAACATAATCCACCTTGAGTTACAGCAGAAAAAGAAAGGTATGGACTTAAATCCAATTTTTAAAATGTGGTATCAAAGAAAGGGTGGTGGAAGTCCAAATGCTAACTGAATTCAACAAAGCCCTGCATAGGCAGGAAGAATCTTAATTTCATGAAGAGGTGAACCAAAAGCCAGAGATTGACCTGAATCCTAGCAAAAATGCCAGGAGATTACCATATATGTGCTATGCAATGGGAAGTAAATTATACAGACTAGCTGGTCCTTACGGCCCTTATTTGCCAACATAGCATGTTTCTCTGCATACTCTCATTTTCATCTTTTGATTTCCCTGTGCAGGTCTGATTCCATCAGACAGAGAAAGTGCTGCATACCCGCTGAAGAGAGAGGGAGGTGGAAACGCAGTTGTCATAGCAGTAGGTGGTGCACAGGAATCCCTGGATGCCCGACCTGGAACATTCACCTTGCTGCTAAAGAACAGGAAGGGATTTGTCAAACTAGCCATCGAGCATGGGTAGGTAAATGACCTCCATTCTAAGTCATCTTAATGTTTGTATGAAGCTATCTTATTATTAATGGTCTGCAAATGCCTTAGAGAGGCAAGAGGAGTTAAGCAAAAGCAAAGGTCTCTCCCATGACAAATGGTTCCACTTTGAATAATCTGCATAAGCAAATGTCCTAATGTTTGACCTTCATTGTGCTCCATGGACCTTCCCACTTTCTCCACCTCTACCACTGTCCCCCTTTTTTTTTTTGTTATATTTGTACCCTGTGTTTTCCCACTCATGGCAGGCTCAATGCGGCTTACATGGGGCAATGGAGGGTTAAGTGACTTGGCCAGAGTCACAAGGAGCTGCCTGTGCCTGAAGTGGGAATCAAACTCAGTTCCTCAGTTCCCCAGGACCAAAGTCCACCACCCTAACCACTAGGCCACTCCTCCACTGTTGCTACTATTTGAGATTCTACATGGAATGTTGCTATTCCACTAGCAACATTCCATGTAGAAGTCGGCCCTTGCAGATCACCAATGTGGCCGCGCAGGCTTCTGCTTCTGTGACTCACAGAAACAGAAGCCTGCGCAGCCTTCTACATGGAATGTTGCTCGTGGAATAGCAACATTCCATGTAGAATCTCCAAGAGTATCTATTTTATTTGTGATACATTTGTACCCTGCGCTTTCCCACTCATGGCAGGCTCAATGCGGCTTACATGGGGCAATGGAGGGTTAAGTGACTTGCACAGAGTCACAAGGAGCTGCCTGTGCCTGAAGTGGGAATCGAACTCAGTTCCTCAGTTCCCCAGGACCAATGTCCACCACCCTAACAACTAGGCCACTCTTCCACTCTGACCAAATAACAAAATGAATTTTGTCTTAATCTATTTTTTTTTTCTATCATCAAATTTAAAATTATTATTAATCATCATAATTTTAAGAAATGCCAACACTGAATTTTTTTAAAATTTCCTTCATTTTTGTCTGGTTATAAACCCTAATCCTACCATATGAAAGTTACAAACTTACAAATGTGTTTTAGCGCAGAGGATAGAAACCCTCTCCTGACCCCCAGCATTTTGGGAGGGATTTTCTCTGTAGGCTTGTAGGGGTGTTCTCTGTCTCATCCTTGCAGGCCTGAAGCCTGAATAGACCATGAATTATTTTTTTCTGAGCAATACTATCATGGGTTCCCTAATGGTGTTCTCCTACAGGCTCTTTGCTGTTGTGTTCCTAATATGTATCTTTATACACCCTGGAATAATTCTGCACTGCTTTCACCTTTAGAGCATCCCTGGTTCCTGTGTTTTCCTTTGGAGAAAATGAACTTTTTGACCAGGTCGATAATCCCAAGGGCTCCTGGCTGAGGAGGACTCAGGAACGGCTTCAGAAAATAATGGGGATTGCACTCCCCCTCTTCCACGCTCGCGGCATAATTCAGTACAGCTTTGGGCTGCTCCCATACAGAAAACCAGTTTTCACCGTGGGTAAGTGGGGGTTGCTATACAAATAATTGTGTTAAGCACACCGATAAAGGGAAGACAAATAATGCAGAGGAGGAAAAATATTTATCATTAAACTGAAACAGTTGGCTGCTATAAACTGAATGTTTGGGCTGGTGCCACTGGATGACATGAGCACAGCAAAATAACTTCTGTAAAAAAAAAAAAATGTTTTGAAGGTTTTGTATACAACTCCATATATTGGAGTGGAGGAGTAGCCTAGTCGTTAGTGCAGCGGACTTTGATCCTGGGGAACTGGGTTTGATTCCCACTGCAGCTCATTGTGACTCTGGGCAAGTCACTTAATCCTCCATTGCCCCAGGTACAAAATAAGTACCGGAATATATGTAAACCTGTAGCTGCAAAAACCTCAGAAAGGTGGTATATCAAGTCCCATTTCCCTATTTGAGAATCTACATGGAATGTTGCTACTATTGGAGATTATAGATGGAATGTTGCTATTCCACTAGCAACATTCCATGTAGAAGTTGGCCTTTGCAGATCACCAATGTGGCCGCGCAGGCTTCTGCTTCTTTGAGTCTGACGCAGGACGTCAGACTCACAGAAACAGAAGCCTGCGCAGCCGCGTTGCTGATCTGCAAGGGCAGGCTTCTACATGGAATGTTGCTAGTGGAGGAGTAGCCTAGTGGTTAGTGCAGTGGACTTTGATCCTGGGGAACTGAGTTTGATTCCCACTGCAGCTCATTGTGACTCTGGGCAAGTCACTTAATCCTCCATTGCCCCAGGTACAAAATAAGTACCTGAATATATGTAAACCTGTAGTTGCAAAAACCTCAGAAAGGTGGTATATCAAGTCCCATTTCCCTTTTTATTTTACTGTTATTTATCAAAACCCCTCCGAGATGGAGCTGTGCTCATATCATCTACTGGCACCAGCCCAAACATCCAGGCTATAGTAGCCAACAAAATCATAAAAAACCCCAACTGAAATCTATTCTTATAGAAATGCTTCAAAAACTGTGAGCAACACCAGTTCACCAATAGTACTAACAGTTCAAGTACGTCTCTGTGTGGTGATAGTGAATAAACAACAGTCATCAAAACACTTTTGAGCCTTTTTATCCTTTTTTTTTTCTTCTTCTTTTCTTTTTTTTATTCTTTTTGTTGGTCCTCAACATGGGCCGTATTTCACTTTGGCTGCTTCAGAGAGACCAAAGGAAATATGTTGGAACTCTTACACCACTACTAACATCAAGGCAAGGTGAACATACAAATAACTGTAGCCTGGTTCTGGCAGCAAGACAAGCGCCAAACCATTGGAATTGATGAAATGCTTATGAATTTAAAATGACTTTCTAAAAAAAAAAAAAAATTGTTTTCATGGCTTAGCCCAACCCATGAAGTCTTACTCATATCTACCAGACATATTTTCAAAGCTAGAGTCACATGGCTTTCAACATTCAGTCGCTCTGCAATTACATTGTCATAGTGATTTTCAAACAACAGACATAGCTAAATACACATCAATGGTACATAGTGATACAGTGTCTTTTATTTATTTATTTTTTTTTGAAATATCTTTATTGATACATGAAAACAATTGCATCGGCAAACTATAATACAAAATGAAAGAAAAAAGAAAAAAAGAGAAACATTTGAAACCATTGCCCCCTCTATAAAGGGAAAACAGATATTGATGCCCTTATTTCCATGAATTTTGTTTTTATTTCCCCCCCCTTTTTTACCCCCTCCCATCCCTCTGCCTTTTTTGCTCCCCCCCTCCCCAGCCAATTATCCCTTCCCTCAAAACTCCCTCCCTCCCCCTTGCTGTCCGTTCACCACTTCCTTTTCTTTTCCTTCCCCAACATCCCAAAGGGTACTGCCAAAAGCACATTTTGTGATTCACTAAAAGTGAATTCAGATTAGGTAATGTTATGTAAGGTGTGATCCATGAAGAAAAGGTTCTAGATCAGTTCCCACCAGACAGTTCCCACCCACCAATTCCCATCTGGACAATTCCCACCCATAACCCCAAAAATACAAAACACAGAAGGTAAGTAATCTCCCTCCTTTTTCTCTTCCAGATTGTTTGGGGGGGAGGCCAGTACCCTCTCACCCCCCCCCCAATTATCTTTTACACATCCTTTTCCCCTTCCAGACATGCAGTTCATGAAACTAGGTTTCAACCTAATTCATGTTCAATCTGGGATCTAAATATTATAAATAAGGACATAAATAAATACATGTGTGGGGGGGCAATGCCCCCCCCCCCACACCCCTAAAGTAGGTTTGAACTTAATTCAGTTTCTCAAAATGATGCACTGAATACGATTTATAATAAATGACTACTCTACCTTTACCCCCCCCCCCCCCCAAACTAGGTTTCAACCTAATTCATGTTTAATCTGGGATCTAAATGTCATGAATAAGTAAATACTTAAATAAATACAAACTACAGTTCATGTGGGGGGGGGGGGCAATGCTCCCCATACCCCCAAACTATGTTTAAACTAAATTTAGCTCCTCAAAATGACACACTGATTACGATTTATAACAAAAAACTACTCTACCTATGAAAAGTGATTTTGTTATTATACGTCCTCCGTGTACATCCGTATGTTGCTCTAACCTTCTTGTTCCAGATGCCATTAAAAAAAAGAAATCGCCAAGAGGACTTATGGGACTGATACAAGAAAGAAGCTACAGTTGTTAAAAAAAAAAGGGTAGGAAGGGTGGGAAATTACCAGGATGAAAAAGTTCTCGATGGGAATTGTCCCCCTTAAGTGGGAATTGTCCCGGGGGGTGGGAACCGTCCGGATGGGAACTCGCCTGATACCGAATAAAGACTCCGGACCTGGCATACAAAGGCTTAATGTTCCTAATTTTGACAGTTATGCTTCTAAATTGCTGAGTGCCTAACTTTATACTCGAAGGGCCAGATATTCAAAACAATTTAAGTGTACAGGAGAGGCTCCTGACTTCTTAAAGAGTGCTCGGCTGATCAGGCAGTGCCCCTGAATACCAGCACTAATCAGCCTACTGTAATCCAGGCAGGAGTGGGGAGTTCCAGGGGTGCAGCTGGAGAATCACTGGGGGCTATGTAGATGCCAGCAATATTCAGTGCCAGTGCCCACATAGCTAACCAGGCATGAAGGTAAGAGGAGATATGACTGAGGGGAAATATGATAGAGGTCTATAAAATAATGAGTGGAGTGGAACGGGTAGATGTGAATCGCTTCTTTATTGTTTCCAAGAATACTAGGACTACGGGGCATGCAATGAAGATACACACTACTAAATTTAAAACGAATCAGAGAACATTTTCTTCACTCAACGTGTAATTAAACTCTGGAATTCATTGCCAGAGAATGTAGTAAAAGCAGTTAGCTTAGCAGGGTTAGCCCCTAAAGGAAAAGTCCACAGACCATTATTAAAATGGATGTGGGACAATCCACTGCTTATTTATAGGATAAGCATTTTTAAAATGTATTGTACTTTTCTGGGATCTTGCCAGGTACTTTTGATCTGGATTGGCCACTGTTAGAGACAGAATGCTGGACTTGATGGCCCTTCGGTCTGTCCCAGTACGGCAATATTTATGTACTTAAGGACCGCATAAATAGCAGTCCTAACTTCGCCCAATTATCTATGCGGGTACCAGCACTGAATAGTGGCTGTCACCAACATAACTATCAGGTAGCAGCTTGAAGCTGATCCCCTTCCCGCCCCCCCCCCCCCCATAATCCCTCCCACTCCCCTGTAATTTGATCCCTCCTCACTCCCCTCTGACATAGTCTGATTCCCCACTTTTGTCATTCCCCCTCCCCAAATCCCAGTGGGCCCCCTCCTTTTGCCTATCTTCAGGCCTGGTGGTCTAGTAGTTGTTGGGGCAGGAGCAAACCCCACATGCTCCCGTCCCTCACGGCTGTTGATTGAAAACACCAATCATGATCTTTAACATTGAATATCCACGGCAAATTTAACTGGTGACAGTCAGCAATCAAAAAACGATGACCACCATTGGCTGAATATTGATCAGAAAATTTTATTAAAGACTGTTGCATAAAAATAAAATAATATTAAAAAAGGAGAAAATTTCACCAAGGGGGTAATTCTCAATAGATCACCTAAAGTTAGGCACCAGGATGAGGAACACTGTTGGCATATACACACCTCATTTAGCATGTGAGGACTAGCCAAATGGCTAGTGTAAATGGTTGCATCTAACTATGGGGTCCTTTTACTAAGCTGCGGTATAAGGGGGCCTGTGCTAGTGTCAGTGTGTGTTTTTGACATGCGCTGAGGCCCCCTTTTACCGCAGCAGGTAAAAGGCTGTCCATTTTGGGGAAAAAGAAATGGCCATGCGGTAACTGAACCACTCACTGCATGGCCATTTCAGTGGGGAACCCTTACCGCCACCCACCGAGATGGCGGTAAGGGCTCCCACGCTAACCTGGAGGTAACCAGGCAAAAATTACCAGCAGTTAAAGTTTGCGCTACAAAAATAGGACATATTTTTGTAGGGCTGGAAATGACACGCACTAGGGGTGGGAACTACTGCTGGGCTCCTATAGGCAAATAGGCGTGTAAATGCCAGTATTTTATAACCCATGTGTGTAACCACCTGACAAGACCTTGATCCGCCTAGGCCCCTCCTAGGTTCACACCCCCCATGGAGTTGGAATTTTAGTGTAACTTATAGAAAACCAACTAAGAGCAGTTACAGCCTTAGGGGTCCTTTTACTAAGGTGATCTATCAGGTTTAGCTCACATTAACAATTAGCATGTGCTAAATGATCAGATGCCCATAGGAATATAATGAGCATTTTTATCATTTAGCAGCGCACCTTAGTAAAAGGATCCCAAAGCCAATTAGCGCCAATTGACAGCAATTATAGCCAATTGGTTAAGGCTGATTAGCATCTAATTGATCTTGCACAACTGACCTTATTCTATCAGTTCCGTGACCAAATTTGCACACTAGTCAGACATCTAGGGGCAGAACTTTGTACAATTAGAAGGAAAACTAAATTTAGGTGCAACCAGTGGCGTACCTAGGGTAGTTGACACCCGGGGCTGGTCATTTTTTAACACCCCCCTCCAAAATCCAGTACTAGGCATACCGAGAATACAAAACACTCAGGACCTATAGAGCAATTCTACCATACCATAAGCAGTCATTTCTACGAGTCACACAAGGAAAAAGAAAGCATCTTAAACACTACAGTGAGCACTAGAACATCAATTCACCTATTGTAAAACGAAACCAGACAGAATAGTACAGATTGTAGATCCTGCACAGTCAATGCCAACTGAAAGCCATGTCTTTTTCACAAACACAGATACACCCTAATCCACTATAGAATAAGTAATCATAAACTTTCTATTTAGACAATAATTAAACTGAACCCCCAAGATGCCAGATTCTGCATACAATGCAACACCACAGAAACAGAAAATGTCCCCTAGTACTGTGCAAAATATAAAGACAGCAGATGTAAATTTGAAAAAAACTAACAAATACCAATCACCACTTTACAAATTAACAAATAGAAATAAAACAAATATAGAAAATAAAATACCATTTTATTGGACTAATACATTTAGCTGGCAGAGGCCAAAACCCTCTTCCTCAGGTCAATACAGTATAGTGTGTTACAGTGTCCTATCCTGACCTGAGGAAGGGGGTTTTGTTCTCCGAAAGTTAGTCAAAATTTATTAAAATTAGTCCAATAAAAAGATTACCTTATTTACATGTTTTATTATAAACATTTATTAACACAGCTACAATACTACTTTATCCTAAAGCAAAAAAAAATAAAAATATATTTTTTATTTACAGTTTGTTGTCTCTGGTTTCTGCTTTCCTCATCTTCTTTTCACTGTCTTCCTTCCATCCAGCATCTGTCTTCGTTCTTTCTCTGCCATCCAGTGTCTGCCCTCTCTGCTGTCCCCTCCATCCAATGTCTGCCCTCTCTCCCTGCCCCTTCCATTCACTGTCTGCCCTCTCTCTCTCCCCCTTCCATTCTCTGCCCTCGCTCTCTCTCCCCTTTCCATTCACTGTCTGCCCTCCCTCACCCCCCATCCATCCAGGGTCTGCCCTCCCTATCCCCCCCATCCATCCAGGGTCTGCCCTTCCCTCTCCCCCTCCATCCATCCAGGGTCTGCCCTCCCCTCTCCCCCTCCATCCATCCATCCATCATCTGTCCCCTCTCTCTCTGCCCCTTTTTTCAGCCCCCATTCCAGCCCTCTTATCCCACATGCCCCTAGTTCTAGCCCCAGCCCACATCTCCCACTTGCCCCCCCCCCTTTTCAGCCCCACTATCCCACCAGTCCGCAGTTTCAGCCCCAGCCCTTTTCTCTCACCAGTCCCAAGCTTCAGCCCCAGCCACTTCTCCCTGTCCCCTTTTCAGCCCCCAGTTCCAGTACTAGCCCCCTTATTCCACCTACCCTCCTTTTCATCCCCCAGTTCCAGTCCCCTTCATCCACATGCCTTGCATTAGGGACCCCTTTTCAGCCCCAGACCCATTTTCCCACCAGCCCCAGGCATGGCTCCCATTTTCTCGTATGGCCCCTTCCCCACCCGTCCCCTTCTCCCCTCTTCTCCCATCTGAGATCTCCCTCCCCACTCGTCCCCTTCTCCCCTCTTCTCCCATCTGAGACCCCCTCCCCACCCCAGTCCCCTTCTCCCACCTGAGACCCCACACCCCCTTCTCCCATCTGAGATCTCCCTCCCCACCCCAGTCCCCTTCTCCCCACGTCCCCTTCTCCCCACGTCCCCTTCTCCCATCTGAGACCCCTCACCCCCATCTCACATCCCCCTCCCCACCCCCTTCTCCCGACCCGTCCCCTTCTCCCCTCTTCTCCCATCTGAGACCCCCCTCCCCACCCCAGTCCCCTTCTTCCATCTGAGGCCCCCCTCCCCAATCCCCCATCTGAAGCCCCCTCCCCAGTCCCCCTCTCCCATCTAAGCCCCCCCCCCAATTCGACCCACCTATCACCTTCGTCGAGAGACGACAGCCCTCGTCTCCTGCCTCCACCCTGCCTTTAAAGAAAAATCTGAAAAGCAGCATAGCAGGCAGCGCTTCGCGTCTGCCCTGCTTGTAAAAGAAAACAGCAAATCTCCTCGTCGACGTTGCGTCGGGTCTTCCCTCACTGGGTCCCACCCTCCTCTGAGGTAACTTCCTATTTCCGCAAGGGCGGGACCCAGTGAGGAAAGACCCGACGCGACGTCGAGATTTGCTGCTTTCTTTTACAAGCAGGGCAGACGGGAAGCGCTGCCTGCCATGCCGCTTTTCAGATTTTTCTTTAAAGGCAGGGTGGAGGCAGGAGATGAGGGCTGACTGCAGCGCCAATGGAGCACCCCCCCCCCCCACCCACTGACACCTGGGGCAGACCGCCCCCACCGCCCCCCCCTTGGTACGCCACTGGGAGCAACAATGGCATATTTAACATGGGGAAAAGAAGTTAGGAGCTTAGCACTGATTTTCAGCACTAGGCTCACACATTAGGCAAATAAATGGAGGGCCTAAATTTATAGGCCTAACTTTTAAGCTGCTAAATTAAGATGAATTTTCAACTGAAAACGTGGAGGGGCATTTTTGAAAACTCGTCTAGGGTTACCACATTTTGTCCTCTCAAAATGAGGGCATGTGTCCCGCCCCCTGCCCCGCCCACACCCCACCCCTTTCACATCCTCACCCTGACCCCTGTCACATATTCCTCTCCCCTGCCCCCCCCCCCGTCACCTCCCCTTCCCCAGGCCACCTATCTAAGTCCAAATTGGAATGTTTTGTTGACAATGTCCAAAAAACCATCCATCTGACAGCCATTTTCAAATAAGAAAAACGTCCA
Organism: Microcaecilia unicolor; assembly: GCF_901765095.1. NCBI lineage: Eukaryota > Metazoa > Chordata > Amphibia > Gymnophiona > Siphonopidae > Microcaecilia > Microcaecilia unicolor. The sequence goes on from NC_044034.1 coordinate 24,514,627, forward strand.
TTTTTTCTGCTTGAAAATGGGCTATGAGAGACGTCTTTGCCTGAAAAGATCTAAAAAGAAGAGCCATTTTTGAAAGTGAAACATCCAACTTTTGGAAGCCAAGAAGCAGGCAGAAAAATGTCTGTCTGGCATCATTTTGAGAAAACAAGACAACACAGATGTCCCTGCAGAACACAAGGGCAGCGTAGTGGCCAGTGCAGTGGACTTTAAACAATGGCACCCAGGTACACTTCCCACCATAACTCCTGTATGATGGATTGTGAGCCCTCCAGGAACAGAAAAAAAAATCTACTGTACCTTAGTGTACACCATTACAATCAGGGCCAGCATTAGGGGGCAGTAAACAGGGCAGCTGCCGTGAACCCCACAGCTCCAGGGGGCCCCCCGAGGGCTGGCATGTCTTCCTTTTCTCTCCACCCTCGCCCCACATCTCTCTTACCTCCCCGTCCTGGTGTGGCAGCGGTTCCGATATGCTGCCTTTGGCCTCCTAGGTACTTTCCCTCTGCCGCGGTCCACCCAGGCAGAAACAGGAAGTTGTGGCAGACACATTGGGAAAGTGCTGAGCAGGCCACCGGCAGCATATCAGAATCGCTGCCAAGCTGGCAACTGCCTGCAAAGAAAAATGCCCCATTCCCTCTGTGGATATTGTATTTGTGATAGAGAATCATTGTTCAAAGCCATTTGCACAGGTAAAACACACTTAAGTGTGAATAGCACAGTCTGAAAGATAACTTGAAACTTAATTTGTTCTGCACCTTTTAATGCTGTTGTCTTTTAGTTCTATTTAGATGTCTAACATTTTGTCTGGTTTTGCTCCAGTTGGAAAGCCCATCAAAGTGGAGCGGAATGATAACCCCACGCAGGGAGAAATCGATCGCCTGCACAAGATTTACATTGAGGAGCTAAGCAGTCTGTTCGAGGCCCACAAAACCAGATACAACATTCCAGCAGACAAGCACCTGGAGTTCATATAAAATGCGGCACTCCGCCTGCGCGCTCCCATTTACCGTTGGGTATTCGCCTGCAGTCTATGGCTCTTGTTGCACATTGGAACCGCTGCATTGCAATGCTGTGGGATGGACATTTCAGCTCCTTTCTGGATTTTGACTTTTGTAAACCCTATTTCAGCAAGACTCTGAAAACAAAATGCTGGGTACGTCCACCTATCCAAAACCACGAGAGGACCAAGAACACTAATTAGCTCTGAAGGGAAAAGTTCACACACTCTTAGCATCAAAATCCCACAGAGAACTACACCCTTTAAACGAACGTTATACTTTAAGAGTACAACATAATTTTAAAGTGTGCAATCCAAACAGGTCAATCGCTTTTCCAGATCGCTTATATAATCATTGCACACGGGTGAACAGACCAACTGTGATCAAAATATTTGCCCTACCCCAAATTTCAATTAAAAAAACAAAAACAGTGAAACATTTATCTTAAATTAATTGACAAAAGCTTATCAGCAAGGGTTTCCTTACATGGGTCCGAGTCCTGACATGGCCCATGCTTCGCAGGCAGCTTTCTCAAGGAACCCACAGAAAAAAAGAAAATAAGCTTGGGCTTTCCAGCACGATTCATCTCTCATATTTGAACTTCTACACAAAAATTAAAAAACAGTTGGTCTGTTCACCAGTGTGCAATGATTCTATAAGCGATCTGGAAAAGCGATTGACCTGTTTGGGTCGGTGATGGTCCCATTATAAAGTTATGAGCACACTTTAAAATTATATTTTGCGCTTAAAGTATAACGCTCATTTAAAGAGTGTAGTTCTCTGTGGGATTTTGATGCTAAGGGTATATCCGCCTGGCACAGTAATACCTTGATCTGAGGCTCCACGGCCGCCTGCAGCTTATTCTAATCCTCAGTAGAACCCTTGTATATAAAAAGATTTTTTTATAATAGCACACAGGGCCAGTTTAACCATTGGACTAGGTAAGACTCTGGTCCAGGGTGTTAGTGATTAAGGGCGCCAAAATAACCAGCCTCTGACCTCACCTGGTCTAAAGGTTAAGCCCTTTCTTCCTCCCTGTGGGCCCGGTCTCTTCTCCCCCCCCCCCCCCCCCCCTTCCCCATGGGTCCAGCACTACCCCCTCACTTCTCTCGTTCCCTTGCGGTTCTGTAAACTTTATGTCAATCATCTGCTGCAGCAGAATAACACTAGGTTTGCAGGCAAGTGGGCAGGCTGGCTGGCGTGCCTCACGTTGTCCTCTTCTCCCCTATTGTGCCCTAGTGTTTTCGCCTCTTCGGGGCAGGAAAGGACAACAGGAGGAGTGGAATAGTGGTTAGGGTGGTGGACTCTGGTCCTGGGGAACTGAGTTCGATTCCCGCTTCAGGCACAGCTCCTTGTGACTCTGGGCAAGTCACTTAACCCTCCATTGCCTCAGGTACCAAAAACTTAGATTGTGAGCCCTCTAGGGACAGAGAAGGTACCTGCATATAATGTGTACAGCGCTGCGTATGTCTAGTAGCGCTATAGAAATGATTAGTAAATAAAAAAATTAAAAAACACCCTTTCCTGCCCAGCAATGCTGCTGCCCACTCGCTGCTGGCGCCGCTTCAAAATGGCTATCAAGACTTCCGCAGAAGGTAGGGGAGGGATGGGAAGGGTCGTTTTTACGTTTTCTCAATAAAGCATCTTTTTTATCCTCCTTGGACTTACCTCACTGGTTTGTTTTGTTTCTCACGGCTTCGTGAGGTCCCTTTCCTCCTCTTTGTTGGCTTCAGGGCTCCCACTTATGCATGTGACTTGCAGTAGACTGTAAGTTATGCATGCTCTTGCCACATTTGCACCAGTACAGTCACACCAGGTCTATATCTAGAGTAACTACCGGCGTGTAAATGTTAGATGAGATGATGCCATGCTATGCTAGTATTCTATAAGGGCACATAGGTACCCAGGTGTTATAGAAAAGGGCTCCTACTGGCTCCTAAATGAGACGCACAGTTGTAGAACTGCTGTTGTTATAAGAATGTATTTGAACGTAACCCTACCAGATTTACCACACTGTTAAAATGTTTTACAGAAGCAAATCAAACAATTAGCTTTCAATAAACAAAGTTAAAAAATGTTTTATAGAACAGCACAGAGTACATGTGATCTGATGTTCTAGTTTCTCATCATTTCATGGTAAGGAGGGTCTAGTATGTTTAAAAGCCACAAATAAAATATTTTGTAACTGGGACTTTGTTCCTCCTTTCTCTCCTGTCACTGTCTTTGGTATAAATATGTAAACACAAATCACAACACTGGGTAAAAACTCTTATAGTTTGTAAATTGTATCTTCCCCCCTCTAATGTTATGACATTGATATAATTCAACGAATTTCGAATCCTGAACTGTATGCCCTTTAGACACTCAATGAGGTACCAAGGGCGCTTCCTGTTTTTGTAAATGAAGATTACCCAGATGTTGTGCTATTCTATTCTTAACTTTGTGTATAGTTTGCCCTATATACCATAACCTGCACAGGCATCAAATACCATAAACACATTGTACAGTATTGCAATCCCTGTGCGACCGCAAAGTATAAACCTGTCCTGCTGAATGAGGTATCTCAATTTGGGAAACCTGCAACGCATACCTACAATAAACACATGCTCCACACACCCCATGCCCCCCCCCCCCCCCCCACTACATCACAACTCTGTGTCTCCATTAAAATCTTATGATGGAACAATAATTCACCCACATTTTTCCCACCTGTTTATGTGAACTGAGGTTGTTGTTGAAACTGCGTATGCACTGATACAATTGGCCACAACCTTCTAACTATTCTCTCCACCGCAATACTCTCCAGCGTATACGGTAACACACACATCGACCTCAGGGAGCCTTGCGATCTAGCAGAGGCAATTAGCCACTCACACCGGGCATTAAAAGCTCTCTTCGCCGCCTTACGGATCATCGTTTACAAAAACAGGAAGCGCCTTTGGTACCATATTGGGTGTCTAAAGGGTATAGTTCAGGATTTGAAATTTGTTGTATTGCTGCTATATTTGTACTGTACTAAGAAGGCATTTTTATTGTATTAGGTAGGACACGTTGATATGTTTGGATGTATGGGGGGTATAGCTGATTTACCTGAGGAATGTGATTTTAAAAGAAGTTTGATACAAAATATATGTTTTGAGATATAATAAAGTGCAATTCAGTGATAGTTGTTGGATGATATACAAGTATGGTATAAATATGTGAGAAAAGGACAGAGCACATTCTGTAATTCTGGCAGGTAAATGTCTGTAGTGAAGCAATGAATCCCAAAAACTCCAGCACACAAGTGAAGACATTGTTGGGTTTCTTAAGCAGAAACGTAGAACATAGAACATGACAGCAAATGAAGACCATATGGCCTAGCCAGCCTGCCCATCCATACCACCTACTAACTCTTCCTCTCCCTAAGAGATCCCATGTACTTGTCCCATCCTTTCTTGAATTCAGATAGTTTTAATCTCCACCACCTTCACTGGGAGGCCAATCCACACATCAACGACTCTTTCACCTTTCAACTTCACCTATGCCCTCTTTCTAGAGTTTCCTCTCAATTGAAACAATTCATCTCCTGTGCATTTAAGCCATGGATATATATTAAATGTTTGTACCACATCTCACATCTGTCACCTTTCTTACAAAGTATACATATTCCACCCCCCCCCCCCCCCCCCCCGCTCTATTGGGTGACTGCTGGTCTGCGCCAGGGTCCACTGCAAACAACTCTTCACCGTCTTGGTCCCATCTGGGGTGCCATTGTAAAAAGGGGGGGGGGTCCGCTTCCTCCTCTTGGGTGGAGCCAGCAAGCCTGTGGGGCTCCCAGTGTTCCAGGACAGAATGCTGCTGATATTGGGACTCAGGGCCAAAGTATTTTATTGTCAAGGCAATTTCATACCAAAAATCCTGATTAATTCTTCATAACAAAAGGTACAGCTCTCTTAATATAGTCTTCAAAAGAAAAAGGTACAGTCCTCATAAGACAATCTTCAAAAGAAAAAAAGGTACTGTCCAGGTCCCAAAATCCCTCAGCAAACGCTCAGCTCCTCAAGACCTCAGGTCTTCTATTAGGGCATTAGCTTTCCCTTCCCCCTCCTTCAGAAGGGTTTAGTAAGAGTTCAGCACACTTCCAACATAGCACAACAGTTCAGAATAAATCTTCATGGACAGTCTTTGACCATCAAACCAATACCACAAATCACCTGCCTTTTCATAGCACAGAGGGACCCCTGTAAGGAGCAGGGTTGGCAGTTTCTCGTACCTCTTAGCACCACACCTGGTCTGGCCTCCTCCACTGCCTTCAAGTGCTGGGCAGGGCAACCTTTGAATTCTCCCACTCCATGGTAGCTGGCTCCTCTCCCTTAGGCAGATCTAGTGGCAGGCTACTTCCTTCCTCCACGTACTCCATGGAATCTCTCTCTCCATTTGTCTCCCCTCTCTCCTGGTGACTGAGAGCCTCCAGCTCTCCCCTTCTCACAGCTGGGGGGGAATTATATACTGATGGCGAAGCCAGGGAAACTGAGCTTCATCCTTCCCTCTCCCTCTAGTGGGGAAGGGACTAAAAGGCTCACCCTACCTCAAGCCATTGCTCCCCTTGCTGGGGCTCGGAATCCATTCCATCTTTTTAAGACTACTCTCATTCTTGCAAGGACTTCTGGGACCCGTAGTTCTGGGCTCAACTGCTTCACTGGGGAATCTCTGGGGCTTGCCTTGTCACAATGTCCAGCAATTTGCCCCAGCTCCTATCTGCCCCCCTTTTCAGCCCCTGAATTCCAGCCTTAGCCCCCTTCTCAGCTGCTGCTAGTTCCAGTTCTAACCCCAGCCCCCACCTGCCCACCCTCTTCTACCACAGCAGCCCCCTTTTTGTTCCTGCCACCCCACGTTTAAATCTTGTATGTCAGTCAAAGCGGCAATGGCGGCAGCAGACAGTGAAAGAAGCAGACTCACCTCGAGCTTTCCCTTCCTTCCCAGTGACCTGCCCTAACAGGAAGTTATATAAGAGGAAGGCAGGACACCGAGAGGGAAGGGGAGGCTCAATGCGAGTCTGCTTCCTTCACTGCTGCCACTGTTGCCGCTTTGACTTTGAGGTACAAGATTTAAACACGGGGCAGTAGGAATAAAAAGAGAGCTGTCGGGGGAGCTGAGGGGAGGCAGGTGGGGACCGGGAGGGACTATGGCTGGAACTGTGAGCCACTGGCGGTGGTAAGCATGGCTTATGGCACCATCCAGATTTCGGCACCCCACTGCATGCTTACTGCGTTGACTGGTTTGTGCCAGTCCTGACGTGCTCACTTTTATCCACTTTTGTTCACCCCTTCAAAGAAATGTAATAGATTGGTGAACCAAGGTTTCCCAAATCCATGTTGGCTTTGTCTCATTAATCCATGCTTTTTAATATGCTCTGTAATGTTGTTCTTTATAATAGTCTCTACCATTTTGCCCGGCACTGACGTTAGGCTCACCAATATATAATTTCCCAGATCTCCTCTGGAACCTTTTTTAAAAATCGGCGTTACATTGGCTACCCGCCAATCTTCCAGTACAAAGCTTGATTTTAAAGATAAATGACATATACTTAACCTCTCTCTCTCCACTGCATCTGTCCCGGACACCTTCAAACATGCTGTGGTCACTCCACTCCTCAAAAAACCATCACTTGACCCTACCTGTCCCTCCAACTACCGCCCCATTTCCCTCCTACCCTTCCTCTCCAAGATACTTGAACGCGCCGTTCACAGCCGCTGTATTGATTTTCTCTCCTCTCATGCCATCCTCGATCCGCTCCAATCCGGCTTTCGCCCCCTACACTCAACAGAAACGGCACTATCTAAAGTCTGCAATGACCTATTCCTCGCCAAATCCAAAGGTCACTACTCCATCCTCATCCTCCTCGACCTCTCCGCCGCTTTTGACACTGTCAATCACAACCTACTTCTTGACACACTGTCCTCCCTTGGGTTCCGGGGCTCTGTCCTCTCCTGGTTCTCATCTTATCTCTCCCATCGTACCTTCAGAGTACATTATCATGGTTCGTCCTCCTCCCCTATCCCGCTCTCTGTTGGAGTTCCTCAGGGATCTGTCCTTGGGCCCCTTCTTTTTTCAATCTACACCTCTTCCTTAGGCTCCCTGATTTCTTCTCATGGTTTCCACTATCATCTTTATGCCAACGACACCCAGCTGTATCTCTCCACACCAGAAATCACTGCGGATACCCAGGCCAAAGTCTCGGCCTGCTTATCCGACATTGCTGCCTGGATGTCCAACCGCCACCTGAAACTGAATATGTCTAAGACTGAACTTATTGTCTTCCCACCCAAACCCACTTCCCCTCTCCCTTCACTCTCTATCTCAGTTGAGAACACCCTCATCGTCCCCGTCTCATCTGCCCGCAACCTCGGTGTTATCTTCGACTCCTCCCTCTCCTTTTCTGCGCACATCCAGCAGATAGCCAAGACCTGTCGCTTCTTCCTCTATAACATCAGCAAAATTCGCCCCTTCCTCTCCGAGCACACCACCCGAACTCTCATCCACTCTCTCATTACCTCTCGCCTTGACTACTGCAACCTACTCCTGACCGGCCTCCCACGTAGCCATCTACTCCCCCTTCAGTCCATCCAGAACTCTGCCGCACGTCTTATCTTCCGCCTTAACCGATATACTCATATCACCCCTCTCCTCAAGTCACTTCACTGGCTCCCAATCAGATACCGCATACAGTTCAAGCTTCTCCTACTCACCTACAAATGCACTCGATCTGCGGCCCCTCCGTACCTCTCTACCCTCATCTCCCCTTACGTCCCTACCCGTAACCTCCGCTCTCAAGACAAATCCCTCCTTTCAGTACCCTTCTCCACACCTCCAACTCCAGGCTCCGTCCCTTCTGTCTCGCCTCACCCCATGCCTGGAACAAACTCCCTGAGCCCATATGCCGTGCCCCCTCCCTACCCATCTTCAAATCAATGCTCAAAGCCCACCTCTTCAATGTCGCCTTCGGCACCTAATCACTACACCTCTTCTCAGAAAACTTATTTACCCCAACTTGACATTTCGTCCTTTAGATTGTAAGCTCTTCCGAGCAGGGACCGTCCTTATTGTTAATTTGTACAGCGCTGCGTAACCCTAGTAGAGCTCTAGAAATGTTAAGTAGTAGTAGTAGTATATTACTAACAATAGTTCTGCAAGTTCATTTTTCAATTCTATCAGTACTCTGGGATGAATAGAATCCGGTCTAGATTTGTTACTCTTCAATTTGTCAAAGTGCGCCATTAAATCCTCCAGGTTTATAGAGATTTCATTCAGTTTCTCTGACTCATCAGCTTTGAATACCATTTTTGGCACCCGTATTTCTCCCAAATCTTCCAAAGAATTCATTTAATCTCTCCGCTATGGATTTGTCTTCCCTGATTGCCCCTTCCTGTAGTGCGGTTTGATTGTCTTTCATTAGGTCCCAGAGAGACAGGAGCTCATCCATAATGGACTTAAAAGATACTTCGTCTCTTTGATCCACCGCAATGATGTCTGCCTATTGTCGTTCATGCTTTGATCTTTTAGAAGCTGGAAGTGGAATATTAGCAACATTGATTTTAAATTTTTTGATGCCATGAGAAATGATTTAATAGTTGTTAAGATGATTCCTTGAAGTTGTGAGATTAGATGAGGTTGGATGAATTGAAAAAATACAGGATTATTGTTAATTATCTTGGGAGCTGTAGATTAAGCTGCCATCCTCGTCAAGTTCGCTAGCGCCCCCTCAGATGAATTTTTAGCTGAAAACTTAGATACTAAAGTTTGGCTGAAAATAGGGCACAAATTTGGGATCCTAACTTAGAAGCATAAATATAGCTTTATTTGAATATTAAGCACCTTCCCCCACCCCATTTGATCAATATGAAGGGATCAGCCCATCCTATACCACTTACTGAGTTATTGTTAGCTTTGTCATTCCTGCCTTAAATACTGATAGCTAAACACTTAAAACAACAAAGAGAGCGGAAGAAAACCAAAATAGACCAGATAAAAACCACAAAGAGTAAGAGCACCAAAGACGTTTATTGGGTCCTAATAAACTTCTTTGGTGCTCTTACTCTTTTTGTGCACAGGCGCCCGGTATAAGAGGCTTGGGGAGGCTAAGCCTCCCCAGCCGGCAGCCACAAGTTCTCAACAACAGGAGCAGGATGGATCAGCTGTTTCTTCGTCTTTATTCTTCTCCGTTCCGTTCTCCTCCTCCAACCAGTCCCGACCGACTCCTCTCTCTTCTTTGTAGTGCTGCCAGTGCCTGTGCCCCGTTTCTCCTCTTTCCCTCCCCCACGCGCCTCAGTCTCTTCAGCCTTCAGGGCTAGCGGCTGCTGCCCTGCCTGCCAACATGATTGAGTCCCGACTCCAGTCCAGAGTGCTCCCGCCTTAATCGCTATTCGCTACAGAAGTAGCAAATAGCGATCGTCGATTCATCTGCTGCCTTCAGCCCTCAGCCAGTCAAGCCTTCCCTATGAGGGCGCTCCCGTCATGATTGCAACTTCCGGGAAGTCAGGAACGCGCGGGCGGGGCCGTCACTGAGAAGGCAAGGCTGGCTATGAGTTTCCATCCACTTCCTTCGCTTCGATGGTAGAAGACTACTACTACAGAAAATTGTGGCATGCAGCGCACATTGAGAGGTAAGTGCTGACCCTCAGGCAGGTTTTAAGTCAAAATAAAAAAAATTAATATTTTGTTTCATGCAGATCTCAGCCCATTTAGTTATGTTTAAACAAAAGAGTCTCTTTTGTTTAAACATAACTAATGGGCTATAAGCCCCTAATGCAGTCCATTGGTTTTCTTATATTTTGTTTGTGATGACTTATTTTTACTTATTTTTTTTCTGTGTGTTGTCAGACAGTTATGGATTTAAGCCCCACCCCTAACTCCACCCCCTTTAGCCTCCTCAAATAGTTGAGCCACCGACCGCCTATGTCTTTGTGGTTTTTATCTGGTCTATTTTGGTTTTCTTCCGCTCTCTTTGTTGTTTCATATGTTTTTTTGCGGGAGACTTGGACCTTCTTTTTGTTGGTTTGACAGCTAAACACTTAATGCAGAAATAGACTTGGCATGCTGCTAAGACATATTGCTTTGAACACAGGGACCATGACCTAGAAAGCAAACAAAGGATTTAATATTAAGCCCATGTTTATATTCTGTTTCCTCTGACCAACTACTGGATTTTCAAGCTATAAATTAAATACAGTAACCTCTGGAGAGCAGAATTCCGAAATCTGTAGAATGGACATCCTGAAAGCCTGACCCATTGATGGCCCTTGAAATCTGTGAATGAAGACCATTGGCCTAAGGAAAGACAAGTTGCTAAGGGGGAAAAGTACCAAAACACGCAGTCAAATGTTTATGGTAGCAATCCTGAAGGTTGCATGGTATGAAGGCAAATTCTCTGCACTACTACTGCCGTGGATAGATATGTGGAGAATAATTTTATAACATCCAGAATGAAAACCTGCTAAAAAAAATACCAACCAAGGCTTGCTGACTGAATATAGAGAAAGGACCTCAGAGAGTATTTATTAAACTACTAAATGTGAAGGCACACTTTCGATAGAATGTACAAATTAGGATTGAAATGTTGAGGTCAAGATTTATCAAATTCTGTTAGTATTTTAGAAAAGCATCTGCCAACGTTGAGCCTTTTCTAAAATACATGCAAAAAAGAATGTACAGATGCCAGCTACATGCAGCGGGAACAGCCATTTTACAACTATCAACTCTGAAACATCAACGGGTCAACCCAACAACATACGCATCTAAGTGGCAGCACTTATGCTGAAAAATAGATGTGGATGTCTGCAATTTTGGAAACCTACATGTCTGCATTCTCCCAATCAAGTACAGAGCTCAAAATCATTTAGCACCATCAGTTCAGAATCTGGGGGTAATATTGGACTCTGCACGAACCATGAAACCCTATGCTGCAAAAATAAACAGGTCTTCCATAAATTAAGAACTATTAGGAGAATTAAAGATTTTGTGAATAAGACAAACTTTAGAATAGTGAAACAATTTCTCCTATTTTGATTACTGTAATGGCTTGTTAATGGGGATTCCAACATTTTTTGTAAAGGCTTTGCAAGTGGCTCAGAATACCACAGCAAGAGTGGTGACAAGTAATCATCAGTTTGAGCAGATCATGCCTATCTTAGGCCTACTTTTACTAAGGCGCGCTCACGTTTTTAGTGCGCGCTAAAATTGTGGGTGCGCAACATTAGAGATGCCAATGCATTCCTATGGCTGTCTCTAACGTTTAGCGCGCCCACAATTTTAGCGTGCGCTAAAAACGTGAGCTCACCTTAGTAAAAGACGCCTTTAGTTAAATTACGCTGGTTACCTTCTATAGTATTCAGGGCATTTATATCCCACTAAAATCAATAAAGAGTCTAAGCGGGTTACATAAATATAAAACATAGTTAGGAAAGCTCACAAAAATCAGTAATTCAAATATTTATCAAAAAATAAGTTTTTGGTCCCTTGTGGAATTGTAAATAACTAGAAATCAAACAAACGTGTTCAGGTATGGAATTTCACAACTTACTAGCCGGAAAATAAAAAGAGTCATCATGTATTCTTTTATAATGAATTTTCCTAACAGATGCAAATCCCTACAACAAAAGTAGCATAGAAATGAGAGCTCCTTTGCAATGCTTAATAAGCTATCAACTGCGGAAGTAAAGAGGCACAGTTCCCCTGCAGTGTGTTAAAAACAATAGCGGCTATCTTAAAAACTATCCAGGCAGAAACTGGTAACCAATGTAACCGTATAAACAGCGGTGTCACATGGTCATAATGTGAATAACCATATATCAATTTAGCTGTGGTATTTTGCAATAATTGCAACTTATTAATTAGTTGTGAATTTATTCCATTATATAAAGCACTGCAATAATCTAACTGTGGCAATATTATAGCCTGAACCTGTATACAAAAATGTTCTGTAAGAAAGCAGGTCATATTACTCTTAGCTGGCGTAACTTCTTGCTCAGAAGCTATAGTTACACTACTGGGAACTAAAGAAACATCATTACAGAGATACAGCAGTTTAGTCTTATCTGCATTAAGTTTCAAAAGATGAGAATTAGCCTAAGAGTGAATCATGTAAAATTTAAAATTCTGTTACTGTTTTTTAAAGTGATGAATAATCTTCTCTGCGGTGGTTTCAACACATTTTCAATTATATCAACCTTCAAGTGTACTTAGGTCTGCTAATAAAATGCTGTTTGATGTATCAACTTTTCACACAGTGAGACTGGAAGAATATCGTTCTTCAATCTTTTATATTGTTGGTCCTAAATTATGGAATTCTCTCCCATATTAAATAAGATCAATGCAGAATTTGAGGCAGTTCAAAAAAAAACAACTAAAAACATTGTTATTCCTACAACCTTATGGAATGAACTGAAAAGAAATAGCTTAAATATGATAATGGAACTGATATGTATAATCAGACGACGTACTTATTAACATGATATCGGAGGGTAAATCGTATTAGCTTACTTTTATGACATGATAGAGCTTTTTTTTCTGTCTGTTTTATGTGTACGATGAATACTGTATTATTGTGTATGTTTTATTGTTCTCTGCAAAGAATTCCAAGATTGTGCAGAATAAAAATAGGTAAATACATTTTGGAGGGATTTTGGAGGGCAACCCCCCTCCCCCAAAACACTAGGGGCACTGTTTACAAAGGTGCACTAGCGGTTTTAGCGCATGCTAACCTTGTAGATGCCCATATATTCCTATGGGCGTCTACACAGTCAGCATGTGGTAAAAATGCTAGCGCGCCTTTGTAAGCAAGGCCCTAGGGGATTAATGGCCTACCTCCCCTAATCTATCCACTAGAGTGCTTCCCAAAATAAGCACTTTTCCAAAACCTAAACCTGCCTGAGGTCAGCTGTAAATCCCAACAATACTGGTGAGCATAGATGTCCGGGGAATGCACATGAAATTTTGGCTAAACCCAAAACATGTCCAGACTATACCCCCTTGCCATATGCATGCATTTGCAATTTGCTTGTATAAATCCCAGAGTCTACAGTCGGGTTTTCTAAGTGTATGTGAGATGCACATGTTAATGAAATGTAAATCATTAAGGTAAAATTAGGTCTTACCTGATAATTTTCTTTCCTTTAGTTGCAGCAGATGAATCCAGGAACTGGTGGGTTGTATCCGTCTACCAGCAGGTGGAGATAGAGACACTGAAGAGATAGCAATGACCCTAGACACCCAGCTCCCTATCACCTCAGTATAGGTCGCATCCCCAAAGCAGAGGATAAGGATAAAATATTGAAACAAGAACACTCCTCACAACTATGCGGCAACAGCCGAACCCATAACTTGAACTTGTTAGAAAAAACATCAATAACTGTAGTAACTCTTTTTCTTTCTTCTCATTCATCTCATCTTAATTTCAGAAAACAGATCCATCATCCGAAGAAGGAAATGCGCAGCTAGAACAATACAAGGTACGGATCCTGGATAAATCTGTTGCGACTAAAGGAAAGAAAATTATCAGGTAAGACCTAATTTTACCTTCCTTAGCCTCAGCAGCAGATGAATCCAGAACTGGTGGGATGTATCAAAGCAATCCCCTAATTAGGGTGGGAACCTGCCACCCACCCCCCCAGAGTGAGCACTGTCACCCCAAAAAGCATATCCTCCCGCGCTGAAACATCAAATCTGTAGTGCTTAATAAAAGAATGGCGAGAAGCCCAAGTGGCCGCGTGACAGATATCGTCCAGAGAAAGGACCCCCGTTTCCGCCCAAGAAGTAGCCTGAGCGCAAGTCGAATGGGCATGCAAACCGTCAGGAGGAATCTGACCGTTCAGAAGGTAAGCTGAAAGAGTGGCTTCTTTAAGCCACTGAGCAATGGTCACTTTGGAAGCAGGAAAAGCCCGTCTAGGGCCTGACAAAAGGAGAAAAAGATGATCCGAACACTGAAAGTCATTCGTCATCTGAAGATAGTGGAGGAGGGAGTGACGAACATACAACAGTCTTAAAAAAGAAAAATTCTGCGGAAAATCCGACCTCTGGAAGGAAGGAAGAAAAATTGGCTGATTCAAATGAAAAGCCGCAAAAAACAAAAGGGGTTCACAATTTCCGCAAAAAACAAAATTTGAACCTGTTGGTGTGAGATAGTATACCTACCCTAATCAAGAGACATTTGCTCATGCGCTCCATTGTCAATCAGTATACAATTGTGCACTCACTGATTGACCCCTGATGAAGGCTTTTTAAAGCCGAAACACGGACCGTGTAGGGTCCAAATAAAGTTTTGATTTGGGAGCATCTTACCCTAGTGTTTGATCTCTTGAAGTTGGTTTCTTTTCCACTTTCTTTGTGTTGTCAAATGAAAAGCCAACATGACTTTAGGCAAAAAGGACGGAACAGTCCTCAGAGACACACCAGAGTCTGAAAATTGTAGAATAGGTTCTCTACACGACAGCGCCCGCAGTTCAGAAACTTGACGCACCGAAGTAATGGCCACCAAAAACACTGTCTTCAGAGTGACATCTTTATCAGAGGCAAAACACAAGGGTTCAAAAGGCAGACCCTGCAATGTGCTGAGCACAAGATTCAACTTCCAGGAAGAACACGGACGACAAATCGGAGGCCTAAAGTGAAGAGCTCCTTTCAAAAACTGAGTCACATCAGAGTGAGTCGCCAAGGACGAGCCAGACACCCGACCATGGAAGCAGGCAAGAGTTGCTACTTGAACCCGAAGGAAATTATAATCCAAACCCTTCTGCAGCCCTTCTTGCAGAAATGCCAAAATCTGAGAAATAGACACCTTAAGGGGAGACCAACCCCTCTCTGCACACCAAGCGTCAAATGTGTGCCACACTCTGGCATAAGCAGTAGTAGTGGAACGTTTCTGGGCTTGAAGTAGAGTAGCAATAACTGAGTCAACATAACCCTTCTTCCTCAATCTTGTCCTCTCAAGAGCCAAGCCGTAAGACCAAAGCGGGAGACATCCTTCATCGGAACTGGGCCCTGATGGAGAAGTCCGGAAAAAACTGGGAGCCAGAGCAGAGGCTCCAGCAGAAGACGAACTAGGTCTGCATACCATGGATGACGTGGTCAATCTGGGGCTACCAAAACCACCGGACCACAATGAAGTCTGATCCGACGAAGAAGACACCCGATTAGAGGCTACGGTGTGAAGACGTAAAGAAAACGTGCTTCCGGCCATTGCTGTAATAGAGCGTCTAGTCCTGCAGAGTCGACCTCTTTCCTTCTGCTGAAGAACTTGAAAACTTTGGCATTGGATTTGGTTGCCATTAGATCCATTACTGGTGAGCCCCACTTTTGGCAGATCAAAAGAAATGCTTCCGTCGCCAACTCCCATTCCGCTGCATCCAGAAGATGATGGCTGAGAAAATCCATTTGAACACTGTCTTGGCCTACAATGCGAGCCGCTGAGAGACAGAGGAGACTCCACCCAAATCAACAGGGCGGAGGACTCCGCGGCAAGAGCTCTGCTCCGAGTGCCTCCCTGCTGGTTGATGTAAGCCACCGCCGACGTGTTGTCCGAGAGAATTCAAACTGCCTGGCCCTCCAGGATATCCTGAAAAGATTGAAGGGCTAGCCACACAGCTTTCAACTCCAGTCTGTTGATGGGCCACTTCGCTTCCATCACCGACCAACGCCCCTGCGCCACCCGGTGAAGACAATGTGCTCCCCAACCCAAGAGGCTGGTATCCGTAACTACCTGAAGCCACTGTGGGGACGCCAAAGGCATTCCCTTCTGAAGATTGGGAGCACACAACCACCAAGTCATGCTGTCCCTCGCCAAAGGAAGCCAAGGAAGACGACGTTGGTAATCGTGAGAAACTGGAGACCATCGGAATAACAGGGTGCGCTAGAGGGGTCGCATGTGAGCCCTCGCCCATGGAACCACTTCCAGGGTGGGTGTCATCGATCCGAGAACTTGGACATAATCCCAAGCCCGAGGAGAGGGAATCTGAAGAAGGCAGCGAATCTGAGAACAAAGTTTGAGTCTCCTGGCTTCTGGTAAGATGACCTGTCCTTGAGCTGTGTCGAAAACTACTCCCAGATACTCCAAGGACTGGGAGGGAACCAAGTGACTCTTGGGCCAATTGATTACCCAACCTAGGGACTGTAGAAACTGCAAAACTCGAGAGGGGGCTGACCGACTTTCTTGCTCCGAGTCTGCCCGGATCAACCAATCATTCAGATAAGGGTGTACTTTGATCCCCTCTTTTCGAAGAAAGACCGCGGCGACTACCATGACCTTGGAAAAGGTTCGAGAAGCCGTAGCCAGGCCAAAGGGAAGCGCGCGAAACTGAAAATGACGGCCTAACACCACAAACCGAAGAAACTTCTGATGAGGAGGCCAAATGGGGATATGCATGCCTCTTTCAAATCCAGGGACGTGAGAAACTCTGCCGGCTGGACAGACGCAATCACCGACCGAACGGTCTCCGTGCGGAAATAGCGAACTCGGAGACGCTTGTTCACATGTCTGAGGTCGAGAATAGGCCTCAAAGAACCCCCTTTTCAAGGAACCACAAAGTAGATGGAATAATGACCAGTGCGTACCTCTGTTTGTGGTACAGGGACCACCGCTCCCAGGTCTAGCAACACCTGCAAAGTAGCTTCTACTGCTGCTCTTCTGGCTTTTGTGGCACATTGAGATTCCAAAAAGAAGTCTGCGACGGGCAAGTTAAATTCTAATCTCTAGCCATCTCTGATAAGATCCAAGACCCACTGGTCTATAGTAATCTTGGCCCACTCTTCGTAAAATAGGGTCAGCCAACCTCCTACAGAAAGAACCGAAGAGAGGGCCTGCGCCCCATCATTGTGCAGGTCGACCTTGGGCTTGAGGTCTGGTAGCCGCAGTCAACAATCGTTTGTCATTCTGGAAGGAAGGCCGCTGCTGGAATCTCAAGTGCTAAAATGCCGAACCACGACCAGGGCGATAGTGGCGGGAATCACGGAATCGAGGTTTAGAAGAGGCCGACCTCACATTAGGCTTGGGCTTGTCTTCCGGAAGCTGCTGGGATTTCGAATCTCCCAAGTCTTTCACAATCTTTTCAAGATCCTCACCGAAAAGAAGATTCCCCCTAAAGGGAAACCTGGTAAGGAAGGCGCTGTTTAGAAGCCATGTCCACTGACCAGTGGCGGAGCTACAGAAGATGACGAGCTGAAACTGCTAAAGCCATCTGTTTAGCAGACGCCCTGACCAGGTCATAAAGGGCGTCCGCCAAATAAGCAACAGCCGACTCCATAGGAGGACCAGCAGACGGGGGAAAAGCAGGGTCAGGAACCTGTTCTATACCCTGCTGGAACCAAGAAAGACAAGCCCTGGCAGCATAAGAGCTGCAAACAGAGGCCTGTAAGGCCAAAGCAGTCACCTCAAACAAACGTTTAAGGGAAGCTTCCAGACATCTATCCTGAACGTCTTTAAGCGCAACCCCACCTTCCACCCGAAGAGTGGTCTTCTTGGTGACTGCAGTAACCAAAACGTCCACTTTAGGCAAGGAAAAAGAATCTAAAGTCGAAGCAGAAACCGGATATAGTCGGGCCATAGCCCTAGCCACTTTGAAAACACTCTCAGGGTCAGACCACTGAGTGGAAATCAGCTCTTGAATGGAATCATGCAGAGGAAAAGCTTTAGAAGGTCTCCTAAAAGTCGCAGGCTGATAGCAATCGGAAGGGCAGAGCCCAATACTGGAAGCATTGTGTCAGATATGTGGGCGTGAGCGCACGAGAGGATAAGACACTGGGTTTTTTCCCTGTTTAGTTTGAAGCGGAACACCCTGGCCCAATGCTCCAAGGCGGAGAAACAGGCATCAATGAGGTTAGCAACTTCTGATATGGTGGAGTGAAATGGGATGTAGACTGTAATATCATCCGCGTAGATGAAAGGGTTGAGGTCCAGCTTTGCGAGTGCTGAGGCTAGAGGCATCATCATAATATTAAATAAGGTAGGTGAAAGGAGAGAGCCCTGAGAGACCCCACAGGAGGCCTTCCATGGTTCAGAAGTGGTGGAGTTCAACATGAGCTGGTAGGACCTGGATGTCAAAAACCCCCTGAACCAATGCAAGACAGGCCCTCCTATACCGAAAGAATCCAGAAGATGAAGCAGGAGTTCATGGTCCACCATGTCGAAAGCGCTGGACATGTCAAATTGCAGCAGAAGAACCTTCCATCCGACAGATAACTCTCGTCTAAAGTTAGCTAAGAGGGTGACCAGGACAGTCTCAGTGCTATATTGAGCTCGGAAACCTGACTGCGAATGGTGGAGGATATCAAAATCAGACAGGAATTCGTTAAGCTGAACATTGACCAAACTCTCCATCAACTTGATAACAAGAGGAATCGAAGCCACTGAGATGACATCTGGCTTGATCTTTATATTATGTGGAATGGGAGTGAGGAGGATGTTGCCATGACCTGCCGGGAAAGATCCAGCACTTAACATAAAGATGAGGTAGCAAGTCAGTTCTTCAATGTAACAATTTGGTGCGACTTTTAGGAGATGAGTCAGGCAAACGTCCAATCTACAGCTTTTGTTGGAGAATTTACGTAAAGCAGCAGCAACATTGTCTTGTGACAGGCAGTTGAATTTTATCCAAATGCGATCGGCAGGGCAAGCACCCGAAGGCATGGCCAAAGAAACCAGGAAGTCGTCTATATCAGAGAGACAGCTTACGGTGGAAGACCGCAGGGTGAGGACTTTCTCCTTGAAGTAAGATCCAAGTTGGGTGGCTGAAGGAGGATCAACACTGGAGAGTTCTAAAGGGCGGGTATCTAGAAAGGAGTTTAGCAGCCGATAGATCTGTCTTATATCCCGGCCAACCGACTGCAACTTAGAGGAAAAGTAGGTGCGCTTTACTTGTCGGATGGCGTATTTATATTTGCGGTGACTGTTTGACCAGGCCTCCCGAGCAAGATCAGATTTGCTTTTATGCCACGATCTTTCCAGCTGCCGTACCTCGCATTTCAAGGCTCTCAGATCTGCAGAGAACCAGGGTGATGACTTGCGGATGTACAAGGATTTGAGATGCAGGGGTGCAATAGTATCCAGCACAGCTTTGCATGTGTGATCCCAGTCAGTGAGGTAGGTGGGCGAGGTTGGATGCAGTTCCGAGCTGCGACTGTAGAAAGATCGCCAGAACATGCTGGGGTTGATGACACCTCTGGTGTGATATTGACGAGTTGTGCGAGGCTGGGGGAGGCCGGAGATTTGCCAACGCAGAGTGAACTGTAGCTTAAAGTGGTCCGACCAAGTCGTTTCCAGCCAGCCAATATCATGAAGGGAAAAGTTCTGGTCGTCTAAAAATTTAAGCGACAGGAGGTCTAGAGAATGACCTTTACAGTGAGTTGGACCAGTGATAGGGCATTCAAGCTCACAAAGGCGGAGAAAATCCAGGAACTGGGATACGTCCGGGGAGGCGGGATTATCCAAGTGGAGGTTGAGATCGCCCAAAAAGAGTATATTCGAGTTGTTCATGCAGATGTTGGAGATGAAATCCAGTAGCAGAGATTGACTGCTGGACCAGGTAACCGGAGGTCTATAACACAACACACAGACCAGTTGGCCATGAAGAGAGGAGTGATGAACCTTGATAGCTGCGATTTCCAGCGTTGGGGAGATCAAATCCGAAATTGAATCTACCATGAGGTAAGAACGATAAATGAGTGCCAGCCCACCCCCTCTTTTGTCCGCTCTGTCCCAGTGGATGATCTTGTAGCCTTTTGGGCGGAGATCTAACACAATGGGGTCCTTAGGTGTTCTGATCCAGGTTTCCGTGATGAACAACATATCGAGTGCATCAGAGGAGATCCAGTCAAACTCCTCCTTTCAGTATTGTGGACTAAGAATTCTCTTATTGTGGTTTGGAATAGTAGCGTAGCCAGGAATTTTCGACAGGGGATGCGTCTGCATTTCACTCCCTTCTCCCTCCCGCTGCTTCTCTCCATACCCTTCCCTAACTCCCCATCCATCCCTGTAGCCTGGCATCAGCCTTACCCTTCCCTACTCCTCCATCCCTCCCTGAAGCCCAGCATCAACCCTACGTTTCCCTTTCCCCTCACACCAACATTAAATATAAAACTTTTTTTTTATCTGGGCACTGCAGAGACCATCCCCACTCAAAAACATACCAACATGAATAATATATAATGTTTTTTCAAACTTAGAAACTGCAGAGCCCATCCCCACCCAGAAGCCCACAAGAATTACACAAAACATTTTTTTTTTAATTCTGAGCTTGAGTTTCTGCTTCCCCCCACCCCCCATGAGGCTCAGATCACTGTGCAGTCAGTGTGCACATCATGCTACTGGTGCAGTGCTGGAGAAGAGGCCTAAGCTGGCTCCTGCAGTGCCCACTGGCCACAGGGGAGTGAGGCTGCTGAGTGCCCAGATTTTTCCTACATCGCTCAACTCCAGCTTTTTTCTGGGTCGGGTCCTAGAGCTCAGTGCTCTCCTGAGGGTGTGGAAGCTAGAGGGAGACCTGAGCTGTGGCAGACCGGTGCGTGCAGGCCATGGGATCATTTGGGCAGGCATTGTCATGTGAGGAGCAGTAGAATCAGCCGCCGGGTTACAAAGGCAGAGCCTGCAGAAGTATGCCGCATCAACCACCTGGGGTGGTCCTGGCCCCAGTGCCCGACTCCCAGGCAGACAGGAGGGTTGTAGGGAATTATAGATCTTTGCAGGCTGAGCCAGGAGGGGAAGGGAGAGATGCAGCAGGAGGGAGAAGGGAGGGACTGACAGGAGATACATACGCAACACGCACACCTTGATTGGATACACCACTGGTCTGGAGTATATTTTCTGGTGATATTTCTTGTGTTAATTTTCTAATTAATTTTGTATATGGTGGATTAATGTCGAAAGCATAAATAAAAAGTGAAAAAGTTTATATTTTTCTTTTGTTTTTATTAACCTTTATTTCTAATTTGATTAAAGAAATAAAGGCTTAATAAATACTATCAGGGGCATAATCGAACGAGAAGGACACCCATCTTCCGACACAAATCGGGAGATGGGCGTCCTTCTCTCAGGGTCGCCCAAATCGGCATAATTGAAAGCCGATTTTGGGCGTCCTTAACTGCTTTCCGTCGTGGGGACGACCAAAGTTCATGGGGGCATGTCGGCACCGTACCGAAGGCGGGATGAGAGCGTGCTTGGGGACGAGGGCGTGCTTAAGAGATGGGCTTCCTCGGCCGATAATGGAAAAAAGAAGGGCGCCCCTGACGAGCATTTGGCCGACTTTACTTGGTCCAATTTTTTTCACGACCAAGGCTCAAAAAGGTGCCTGAACTGACCAGATGAGCACCAGAGGGAATCGGGAATGACCTCCCCTTACTCCCCCAGTGGTCACCAACCCCCTCCCACCCAAAAAAATTTTAAAAACCTTTTTTCCAGCCTCTATGCCAGCCTCAAATGTCATACCCAGCTCCATGACAGCAGCATGCAGGTACCTGGAGCAGTTTTTAGTGGATGCAGTGCACTTCAGGCAGGCAAACCCAGACCCATCCCCCCCTACCTGTTACACTTGTGGTGGTAAATGTGAGCCCTTCAAAACCCACCCAAAACCCACTGTACCCACATGTAGGTGCCCCCCTTACTACTACTACTAGACATTTCTAAAGCACTACTAGGGTTACGCAGCGCTGTACAATTTAACATAGAAGGGCAGTCCCTGCTCAAAGGAGCTTACAATCTAAAGGACAAATGTACAGTCAGTCAAATAGGGGCAGTCTAGATTTCCTGAAAGGCCCTTCACCCATAAGAGCTATGGTAGTGTTGTACAAGTGTGGGGAGTGGGTTTTGGGGCGCTCAGCACCCAAGGTAAAGGAGCTATGCAACTGGGAGCAATTTGTGAAGTCCACTACAGTGCCCCCTAGGGTGCCCAGTTGGTGTCCTGGCATGTCAGGGGGACCAGTACACTACGAATGTTGGCTCCTCCCATGACCAAATGGCTTGGATTTGGTCGTTTTTAAGATGGGCGTCCTCGGTTTCCATTATCGGCGAAAACCGAGTTCGTCCATCTCTAAGGTCAACCATCTCAACATTTAGGTCGACTATCTCTTAGGTCGACCTAAATGTTGAGATTTGGATGTCCATGACCGTATTATCAAAACGAAAGATGGACGCCCATCTTGTTTTGATAATACGGGATGCCCCGCCCCTTCACGGGGACATTCTCAGAGATGGGCGCCCTTACAGATGGGCGTCCCCGTTCGAAAATGCCCCTCTATATATACTTTCAACTAAACTAATATGGCAACCATAGTATCCAATTTTTTGATAAATAGTGAATGCAGAATAGACATATCTAGAATAATATAGTAGTTGAATGTGCTTCTTGATTATTGTGAAGTACTATCTAAATACATTAACTTAATAGGGGTAAAAGCTGAATAATTAATAAGGTCATCACTTGTTCTGAGTGTGGCAAAGTGCATCTCTTGCCAGACTGCACGTTCGCCTTCAATCCAGATTTGTAATCTGCAGTCTTCCATGGGGATGGGGAACTGCTGAGTAAGCGGCTGGTCTGTAATTCATGTTCTGAGGTACAAAGGGTAAAGGAAGTTATTTATAGCCAGCATGCATACTGTAGTTCATAATGAAATGAAGCCAAATCCAATTTTGAAATTCTGGCTCAAGGAAAAAATCCTGGCAGCCTCTGAAGAACAGAAGCTTGGCGGGTCAACCTGTCATGAAAACAGTGATCAAGGTTTCAAACTGCATGAGAGTGAAAGCCTTCAGATTTAAATAAGAACATAAGAAAAACCATACTGGGTCAGACCAATAGTCCATCTAGCCCAGTATCCTGCTTCCAGGAGTGGCCAATCCAGGTCACATGTTCCTAGCAGAAACCCAAATAGTAGCAAGATTCCGGAATCCTAAACAATAACAAGATTCCAGAACCCCAAAGAATAGTAAGATTCTGGAACTCCAAAGAGTTGCAAGATTCTGGAACCCCAAAGAACAGCAATATTCTGGAACCCCAGATAGTGGCAACATTCCATGCTACCAATCCAAGGCCAAGCAGTGGCTTCTCCTATGTCCATCTCAATAACAGATATGGACTTTTCCTAACAATAAGGCTTGTTGTCCTTAAAATAGCTCCTTTCACTTATGTCCACTGTTTTCTCACTTCCCCCAGATGTTCTCATCCAGGTAACATCTTGAGGTATTCTCCATCTTGACAAAGTTTTTTTTTCTTTAAGTCTAGAACCCTCTCCATACATACCTTAGTATTGAAATCACACCATCCGGTTGATCACTAGATGCCAAATAATCACCCACTGTAACATCAGAAACAAGTTCCTCATTTATAAGCACTATGTCACATATGGCCCCATCCCATGTGGGTTCCATTACCAAATGATGGAACAGTTCACCCTGTACAGAATCCAGATCTTCCTACCTCTGGGCTAGGAGTTCTTAACCAGTGATGCCCATGCTCCCAAGGAGTATGGGAAGAGGTCAAATTGGGTACGGAGAAGGGTTTTGAAATCTAAGACAATTCATTGAAACTTGCTGAACAGAGTGAAGGCAGTTACTAGGACAGTTATTGGTAGTATAACCATGTACTACTGTACTTTTAGTAATATGTTAGCACTGTTAGCTGTCAGTAATCACTAGTAGACATATGGTTTAGGAAGGGGGTGTAAGGATTTCATTGATCAGTTAAAGGGGTGTAGGAGACAAAAAGGGTGAAGAACCTCTGTTGTAGATGATACTGCAACAGGGATATCCCAAACATCTAGCATCTTGAAATCACCTTTTAATAATACTTCCCCTTTCATAGTTAAATTAGCTATAAAATCACTGTCCACTTCTGCCTGTGAAAGAGACCTGTATATCACACCAATGTAAATAGATCTTCCATTCTTTGATTCCAGATAAACCCACAGTGCCTTCTCCTAATCCTTACCTAAGACCTGAAATTCTGTCACTTTAATATTATTTTTAACATATAACGACACTCCTCCTCCCTTTCTTCCTACCCTGTCCTTCCTGAATAGATTATATCCTAGTAAAGCTATATTCCAGTTATGGTTCTCCGTGAACCACAGTTTTATGACCGCTACTAAGTCCAAGCCTGCCTCTTCCATCACAGCATTTAAATTCAAAACCCTATTTCCCATCCTATAGCAATTAGTATACACAGCTTTCCAGATACTATCCCCCCCCCCCCCCCCCAATTTCTATAGAGGTATTTAATGTTTTACTTACCTAAGGGCTTTTACTTACCTGGGGCTTTGTTCACATTCTCCAGCAATCCTAGTTTAAAGCCCTCTTCAGTAGGTTAGCCAGTCTGCTATGGAAGACACATCATCCCTTCTTTGAAAGGTGGAAACCATCTCTGCTCAGCAGCCTTTGGAAAGCCATCACATGGTCCAGGAAGCCAAAATGCTCTCAATGACACTATCTGTGCAGCCATGCATTCATCTCCAGGGTACAAGCTTCTCTGATCTGGCCTTAACCCTCAACAGGGATGACTGGTAAGAAACCACCTGTGTTGTTCTCCACATTAGAAATGGTACAGAAGGGTCTAGGCTCAGGAAAGTCTTTTTTTTTTTTGCCATTGGAAATATTGTCATTCCATGTTGCTGTGTAGGTTGTGTAAGGTAGGATATGCAGGACCAACACTTAGTTGGTCTGAATCATTTTTGGCTCACTGTGTTTTTAGACTTGACTGTGCAGATTGCAATTTAGATTGGTTTGTGATTACATCCGGTATGCCACAAGACTCTTTGTCTTTCACCACTTTTATATAATTTATAGAGCAGAGGAATATCCTTATGATTAGAACAGCAGCCTAGAAAACAAAAGGACCAGATTCAAATTCCACTGCACTTCCATGTGGCCTTGGGCAAGACACTTAACCCTCCACTGCCTTGGGCCCAATGCGGGGCCTGGCACCAAGGCTAGTCTGGGTCATGCCCCCTATGTTGGGCAGCAGCAATATGGTGATGCCTCACACCGCATAGAAGAAAATTGCAAATCACTCCTGTATTATGCCAAGAAACCACAAGGAGGGGTCCCTCACTGTGTGGTCATCAGGAGTCAGTTCAACTTGAAGGCACATCTGGATTTAATTTATATATTGCTCTTCTGCGTGGCTTAATGAGAGAACTGGAGATGTTTTTATAGACTTTATGTGGACGACATTATATTCCCTATTGTTGGGTCTGAGGAAAATGTATTGGATTGAGGTGAATTTAGCTATGTCAAAATCAGTTGGTACTTAACACTGTGAAAACTGACATCTTGGGGTCTCTAGGACTGCCTGTTGGAACTTGACTTTGATGGATGTTAATTGAAAGGTGATGAGTGAACTATAGACTTTAGATGTTATTTTAGATACCACATTATGGGGGTCTTTTACTAAGCTGCAGTAGTGTTTTTAGCTCACAGTAGAAATCAGCTGGCAGTAAATGCCGAGACGCCCACAGAAATATAATGAGCATCTCAGTGTTTTCAGTCAGTTGATTTCTACTGCGAGCTAAAAATGCTACTGTGGCTTAGTAAAAGACCCCCTTTGATTGCATTTGCACATTAGGGTGATTGCACCATCAGCCTTCTGTAAGTTACGTTAGTTGAAAAGATTACATTTTTACCTTCGAGAAGAATTTTCAAAATGATGTGCAGGGATTAGTCTTGTCAGCATTGGATTATTGCAATGCAGGCTTTTTAGGGCTGCCTGTGACATCCAGGAGAGTGTTGTAATTAATTCAGAACATCACTGTGAGGCACTGGTGTACCAAGGGGGGGGCGGTGCGCCCCAGGTGCAAGCCACCGGGGGGGGGGGGGGGGGGTGCCTCGCGCCGGTCAGCTTCCTTCGTTTCTATGCTCCCTCTGCCCCAGAATAGGTTACTTCCTGTTCCAGGGCACAGGGAGCATGGAAACGAAGGAAGCTGACCGGCGCGCGGCACCCCCCCCCCCCCAGGCGCCGTGCACCCGGGGGGGGTTCTTTCGCCGGGGGAGGGGGGTCGCGCTGCACCCGGGGGGCGGGGTGCACCGGCGATCCGCCCTGGGTGTCAGCCCCCCCAGGAACGCCACTGCTGTGAGGATAGTTATTGGATGTAATTATTATGACTTTGTT
Source organism: Microcaecilia unicolor (assembly GCF_901765095.1). NCBI lineage: Eukaryota > Metazoa > Chordata > Amphibia > Gymnophiona > Siphonopidae > Microcaecilia > Microcaecilia unicolor. The sequence goes on from NC_044034.1 coordinate 24,540,740, forward strand.
TCTCCCTATAAGAGGGAGCTACATTGGTTGTCTGTTGCAGATAGCATGAAGTATAAAGTTTTATTTTTAACTAGTAAAAAAGGCCCGTTTCTGACAAATGAAACGGGCACTAGCAAGGTTTTCCTCGGAGTGTGTATGTTTGAGAGAGAGTGTGTGTGGGCTCTTTTAGTAAAGGCAAGCTCCTAAGACTGTGGGAGGAGTAAATTGCTTTACTTGCCAGGAGCTGTAAGGAGCTGTGCACTCCAGCTGACCTTGTTAATCACCCAGGGCAACCACTGCAGGTGCCAAACCGGATATCTCTGCCACCTCAAGTTTCCAGGAGGCTTCAATTAGAACGTTGGAGGTGCCTTTTATATATAGAGATGTTCTAGGTGGTGCACACAGTTGCCAGGTGGGCGGTTTTCGTTTTTTGGGCTATTTTGGGGGGTTTTCCGCTGTTTTTTGTGCGTTTTTTCAGGCTGCGGGGGCGGGGCTGACATTTTAGGCGGGGTTTGATGATGTTTTGGGCGGGGTTGATGATGCATTGGGCGGGGTTGATGATGACGGGGGCGGGGCTGATGATGGAAGAGGCAGGGTTGATGATGGCAGGGGCGGAGCTGATGACGGTGGGAGTGGAGCTGATGACGACAGAGGCGGGGTTGATGACGGCAGGGGTGGGGGTGTGAACTTTTTGGGCGGGTTTGAGGACTAGGTAACTGGCAACACTGGTGGTGCACAGTTTGCCTCCGCTTTATTTGTGGGGTATATACCCAGATATTGTCTTCATTCAGAAGATATGCTGGTGTTGGTTCTCTCGATTAAAGAGGTTAGATTAACAATTATCGGGCTCATTTTCGAAACAGAAAAACATCTAAAAAGTGGCATAAAGCAGCATTTGGGCATTTTTTCTCACAAACACGTCCAAATCAGTATTTTCGAAACCCATTTCTAGATGTTTTTCTATGAGGTTGGTCAGAAGTACGTCCAAATCTCAAGGGGGCATATCAGCGGTGTGTTCATGCGGGGACACGGGCATTCCTAAGACTTAGACATTTTTTAGCCATAATGGAAGAAAGCAAAAACGTCCAGGACTAAAACTAAGACATTTTGAGCTAGACCTGGTTTTAGAACGAATAATGCACAAAAAGGTACCCTAAATAACAAGACGACCACTGGAGGGAATCAGGGATGACCTCCCCTTATTCCCCCAGTGGTCAATAACCCCTTCCCAACCCAAGAATGTGATGAAAAACATTACTTACCAGCCTCAGATGTTATACTCTGGTCCATTAGAACAGCATGCAGGTCCCCGTAGTCTAGTGTTGGGTGCAGTACACTGCAGACAGGTGGACCCAGGCTCCTAACTCCCCCTACCTGTTACACTTGTGGAGGAAACTGTGAGCCCTCAAAAAAAACTCACCAGAAACCCACTGTACCCACGTATAGGTGTCCCCTTCACCTGTAAGGGCTTTGGTAGTGGTGTACAGTTGGGAGTAGTGAGTTTTGGGTGGGTTTTGAGGGGCTCAGCAGAAAAGATAAGGGAGCAATGGTCAGATGTGTACCTGGGAACATTTTATGAAGTCCACTGCAGTGTCCCCTAGGGTGCCCTACTGCTGTCCTGGGATATCAGGGGGACTAGTCTACTAAAAATGCTGGCTCCTCCTACATCCCAATAGCTTGATTTTGTGCGTTTTGCACTTGGACGTTTTTGCTTTTGAAAATGGACCAAAAAAACAAAACGTCCAAATCACAAAATGTTGTTTGCAACCATATTTTTGAAAACAAAAGATAAACATTTTTCTTTTTCGAAAATGACCTTCTTTCCTATTACCAGGGCTTGCTATGTGAAATAACTTGTTTCTAGACCTGTACAAGGAGATAAATGTGGAGGTTTTCCATAAAAAAATATAAAAATAAAATTAAAAATTGAACTGTTGTTTGCAGAAGCATATGGGGTCTGATGTAAGATTAGGACAATGTGATACTGGGCATCTATATTTTTATGTTATTTGTAACTCGCTGAGATAAAGATTCTCTTTGATCAGCACGTAAGAAATATTTTTCTACAAATAAACACTTGCCTTCTATACAGAATAGCACAACAATATGTGCATTCCCTATCAATATATTTAATACCATATAGAGCTTTAAGTAGAGGTGAGTGACAGGGGCAACTATCCAAACTACAAAGCCCATTGGAGGCAAGAAATTACAGAAATGCAAGTGTGGTGAAGCAGTAAAAGTAAAGCCAGGAAGACAGCAGTTCTCCTTCTCTTCCAATGAAGAAAAGGAAAGACAGTGAAATCAGCAAAATTCGCCCTTTCCTCTCTGAGCACACCACCCGAACTCTCGTCCACTCTCTCTCATTACCTCTCGCCTTGACTACTGCAACCTGCTCCTCACTGGCCTCCCACTTAACCATCTATCCCCCCTTCAATCCGTTCAGAACTCTGCTGCACGTCTTATATTCCGCCTGGACCGATATGCTCATATCACCCCTCTCCTCAAGTCACTTCACTGGCTTCCGATCAGGTACCGCATACAGTTCAAGCTTCTCCTTCTAACCTACAAATCCACTCAGTCCACAGCCCCTCATTACCTCTCTACCCTCATCTCCCCTTACGTTCCCACTCGAAACCTCCGCTCACAGGACAAATCCCTCCTCTCAGTACCCTTCTCCACCACCGCCAACTCCAGGCTCCGCCCTTTCTGCCTCGCCTCACCCTACGCTTGGAATAAACTTCATGAGCCCATTCGCCAAGCCCCCTCCCTGCTCATCTTCAAATCTTTGCTCAAAGCCCACCTCTTCAATGTCGCCTTTGGCACCTAACCCTTATGCCTCTATTCAGGAAATCTAGACTGCCCCAATTTGACTGACTGTACACTTGTCCTGTAGATTGTAAGCTCCTTGAGCAGGGACTGTCCTTCTCTGTTAAACTGTACAGCGCTGCGTAACCCTAGTAGCGCTTTAGAAATGTTAAGTAGCAGTAGTAGTAGGTGGAAGCGGACCTCGGCTGGTGGGGGTTGGGGTCCCCCGCCAGCAAAGGTAAGCAACGGCAGTCGGGGAGGGTTGGCAGCGGTAGGGGGTTGGAGAGAGTCGTTGGTGGCGGGGGGGGGGGGTCTGGCAATGGCGGGGGGGTCGGGGGGGCTAAAATGTGCCCCCTCCCTCTGGCTCTGCCCCCCCCCCCCCCACCGCCGGAGTCCAGATACGCCCCTGTTAGAGAAGTGGATATAGTGCCCAATTGCCTACCTGGGAAGATAAAGGTAATTATTTTAGAAACATATCCACATGTAAATTGTGGCATTTGCTTGTTTATGTAATCATATACACATATAAATACCAATTTCAGAAAGCTGCTATTCACATGTGGAAATCCATGCCATGCAGAAATTAAGGGGTGTGGCTTAGGTAGCACTAAAATCTGTTCCATTTCCAATGAGGGACTATTTCTAAATAGCAGATGTAACTGGTACAAGGGTGTGGACAGTATTCAATCCAAAGAATTCTTCCCATAAGAGTCACCTTGTGAAATGGAGACCTTTGAGTTGCATATGTGTGGCTATCTGATGTAAGAATTTCACACTTGCTGCAAAAGCTTTTGTCCTTTCCCTGTGGTTAAATTTCTTAATCGAATATGTAACCCCTACCTCAAATGAGATGGACACAGAGGTTTCTATCTATTGGGGGGGGGGGGGGGGGTATGGGCAGGAGAACAGAGCCCACTATGGGAATACATGTACATGGGGTAAATTTTCCAGGCGTGTTTTATACCAGCTGAAAGATAGAGTATACAAAGTGCTCATTTTGGCCAGGGCTTTACATGAGGAATTAAAGGAGTCTTTCTCCTCACTCCCATGTAGTTTATGTCCACGTCCAAACAGAACTCGGTTCTCAACAGTTCTCATCATGGCATTATTTCTCCGCGTCTGGATGGGATTTACACCTGCTCCCTATCATGGTTTGCCTTGCAGACAGCTGAACCATCTATGCTTCTCGAATCTACTAAGACTGACCTATCTCTGAATGCTATCTTCAGACTTTCCTCATATTCCCTACAGTCCTTCCTAATGATAAGCCCATTGCCCTTTTTTTTTTTACGCTCTCTTACCCTTTTCCTATTTCGTCTTCCTCTGTTCCTTCTATCCTATTTCATGAAATTGTAATTGTTTAATAACTGGTCTGGCTATAGCCTTTTCAGTACATTGTAAGCCACTTTGAGTCCGCATACCTGTGGGAAAAAAAAAGTGGGATATAAATGTGCAAATAAATAAATAACTCAACAACAAATGAGGACAGTAGTAAAGAATCCCAAACAAACTGAAAAACAAAATCCACTGATCTTCACCCAGCCATTCATTTCACGAGTCCCCCACACCGGTTGTTTTAAAAAAACAAACAATTATTTTAAAACTACTACTCTTATAAACAATTTCACTATATGGGGTAGGAAAAGCCTCTGAAAACAGGGTAGCATTTCTTCATTACTGTTTGCTCCCCACTTCTCAATCACCAGCAAAAAAAACCTCCCCAGTTTTTCATTATTCTACCTGGAGAAATGCAGCTTCCTCCAAGCAGTAATTCTCAAAAATAAATAAATTCAATGAAATTCCACTTTTATTATGCGCCAAACTTAAATCACATTTGCAGTCTCACTCAACAACTCTGACATGGCTAGCCTTTTGTGGTTCCCTAGCCACTGCGTCAGGGACAAATTTATAGCTGCTCAAAAATCTTCATCACTTCTCTGCCATCAGTAACACTGTTTTAAAAACAACTGGTGTGGGGGACTTGAGAGAAGATTGGACGAAGATCACAGTGGATTCACATGCAAAATGAAACCAGGTTAACATTACAGCCTCAATAGATTAACTGCCCATTTTACAAATCTGTACATGACTGTGCAGTCAAACACAAAAGTATTGCCACTTACAGATGTAAGTTGTGAAATCACCACATCCATGTGTAGGTGCCACATCGCCATGTGAAATAAATTGTGAAATCACCACGTCCATGTGGAGGTGCCGACATGTCCACGTGAAATAAGTTGTGAAATCACCACATCCATGTGGAAGTGCAGACATCTCCACGTGAAATAAGTTGTGAAATCACCAGGTCCATGTGGAAGTGCTGACATCTCCACGTGAAATAAGTTGTGAAATCACCAGGTCCATGTGGAAGTGCCGACATCTCCACGTGAAATAAGTTGTGAAATCACCACATCCATGTGGAAGTGCCGGCATCTCCACGTGAAATAAGTTGTGAAATCACCACATCCATGTGGAGGTGCTGACATCTCCACGTGAAAGCTATTGGGTTTGTGTCATTCATTTTTTCAATGTGTAGAGAAAAATGGCTGCTTCCAATAAGCGAACGGATTTTATTTAAAACAGCATATTTGTTTTTTCAAATATTATATGGTTTCTCTGCATTATTGATAAATATAGTTTATTCCTTTGTTTCGATTTTCATCACGCTTAAGTAGCCAACTGATACTTCGCCCACCCTTTTTCAATAATGTACAGTTCTCCAGGATTCTCCTTCCTCACATCCAGAAAGAACAAAATTATCTGATTTTCAGGAAAAAGTTAAAAAAACTTTTCTGTTCAGCAGAGTAAGACCATTAATTGAATCTGCTCTGAAGTCTGTTCAGATCTGTTTTATGATTTATATCTATTGTGTTCAATAGAATCTATGATTTGACTTATGTTTTAAATTTCATGCTTTTAAAGTTCCTTTTAAGAGATTGATACTATTGTCATAATGATGCAACTTTTAGACTATGTATTTTTCTACACCGTGTTGGACCCTTTTACTACTACTACTTGACATTTCTATAGCGCTACTAGGGTTACGCAGTGCTGTACAATTTAATAAACGAGGGCAGTCCCTGCTCAAAGGAGCTTACAATCTAAAGGACGAAATGACAAGTTGGGGTAGTCTAGGTTTCTTGAATAGTGGTTAGGTGCCAAAGGCGACACTGAAGAGATGGGCTTTGAGCAAGGATTTGAAGATGGGCAGGGAAGGGGCCTGGCGTATGGGCTCAGGGAGTTTATTCCAAGCATGGGGTGAGGCGAGGCAGAAAGAGCGGAGCCTGGAGTTGGCGGTGGTGGAGAAGGGTACTGAAAGGAGGGATTTGTCTTGAGAGCGGAGGTTACGGGTAGGAACGTACCGGGAGATGAGGGTAGAGAGGTAGGGAGGGGCTGCAGAACGAGTGCATTTGTAGGTTAGGAGGAGAAGCTTGAACTGTATGCGGTACCTGATCGGAAGCCAGTGAAATGATTTGAGGAGAGGCGTGATGTGAGTATATCGGTCCAGGCGGAAGATAAGACATGCAGCAGAGTTCTGAACGGACTGAAGGGGGGATAGGTGGCAAAGTGGGAGGCCAATATGAACAATATTGATAGATATTGATGTGCCGGCAAACATATATGAAAGCTTAGACATTTTAGAAAAGGTTCTACGTCAGCAGATCTTAACTGAATGTGTCCCAACCTGAATGTCTCAATTCCAATCTTTATATTGTATTTAAAATATGGCTCCACATATCTCATTGCAGCTTTGATCCTATGTGACCTAGAGCCACTCTAGACTTAGAGCAAGAAGGGGTTAATGTTTGATGTCTTTCACCTTTTTACAGTTTTGAACTTACTTTCAGCCTACTTAGCTAGCCAGCTAGAGAGAACCTCAACAGCCTGGGACATGAGCCAGGATGTTACAACAATCTTTCGTTTGCTTGGATGATAATATTATCATTGGTCTGAGGTTGCAGTGGTTTAAAGATATGCTGAGCTTGACCTACTATTCCACATCCTGCTGAGTTTCAATATTTTTTTTCACGCTGTCTGCAAATTATGATTGCCTTCTTATTGCTCTATGACAAGTAAGACATAAAGCAACCCAGTAGATGTTCACAGAACATTCAAAGCAACACGTTTAGACATCTATGTGACACTAGATGGATTTATTTATTAGGATTTATTTACCGCCTTTATGAAGAGATTCACCCAAGGTGGTGTACAGCAGGTACAGTTTAACATAAAACTTATAATTTCATTAACAGCATGACAATAGTAAAATGACCAATAATAAGCATAAATACCATCACTGAGGCAAACTTGGAAAATGGCAAATTAAAACCTACTTAAGAGGACTGAACAAGAAACAATATCAGAAATATACACGTTTAACAGCACTGTAGAACAATCCTACAACAAAAATATAATAAAAATCAGTACAATGCAAATACTGCCATAATAGACAGCATAGGAAGAACATTGAAATATTAAATATAACCCAATGACAGCATAATACCAATGAAACACCTAATAAGTACATATTAGACTATTGAAATAACAGATATGATGCTAATGCTTTTCTGCAATACAATGAAACACTGGCGACAGAGAAAGTACCCGCATATAATATATGTAAACTGCTTTGGTTGTACCCTTTACCCTTTAGCTGAGGGACAAAGTTCAGATATATAGATAGGGACAAGATGGGCAGTACAAAGTCAATAGGGATCAACAGATGGGCGGCTAAACTCAAGGCAAGTTCTATGTACAGATAAACAAGATATTTTATTTATTTATTAGGATTTGTTTAACTGCCTTTTTGCAGGAATTCACTCAAGGCAGTATACAGCAATAATAAGTTAAACATAAGCAATGGACAATTACAGCAGTAAAAATATTCAAACAATACAAAGTATGGCATAGTAAGCTACACTAAGTCAACACAATACACAATAAAACATTTTAATAGACAGCATAGGGTGAAAGCAAAGATGGAACATAGATAGATAAGATAGAGTAACAGGAGTAAGAAAATAAGTGGCCCTTTTACAAAGGCATGCTGAAAAATGGGCTGTGCTGGTGTCGGTGCGTGTATTGGACACACGCAGGTCCATTTTTCAGCGCGCCTGCAAAAAAAGGCCTTTTTTGTGGCTGAAAATGGAAGTACAGCAAAATTAAATGGAGCATGTGTCCATTTTGTGCCCGAGACCTTACCGCCACCCACTGACTTACCGGTAAGGTCTCACACGTTAACAGGGCGGTAATCGTCAGCGCATGTACACTGCCGACTACTGCCCAGTTAGCGCCACACAGTAGAAAATATTTTCTTCAGCGTGTTTTGGAATGTGCATCAAAAATAGAATTACCGCCGGGGGCATGCAGTAGCCGGTAGGTAGTTCTAATTTGATGCGCACTGTACATGTGTAGGTGTCTACGCACCTTAGTAAAAGGGCCCCTAAGGGACTAAACAGAGTTGCAAATGAGGTCAGAAAGGTGCTTGAATATTATCTTGGCTAGGATAGGAGTGGATAAACATGTCCTGCTATAATATGTACAGCCAGTGTCATCAAGGAACTGGTCTAAGTTACAGGGTGTGCAGCAAGCTAGTCCAGGGGCAGAGTGAGTGGATAGTCACCACATGTATTAAAGGCTTAGGAGAAGAGCTAGACTATCAACTGCTTTCTGAAGTAGAGTGTAGATGTCCAAAAACGTGAGAGTCCCAGAAATGTGGCATTAGGATTGGATGCACTCAATGTTCCCTTTAAGGTCAAGAGGAGTCCCACTGCCAGGTGGTGAAGCAGCAATAGCGAGGTTTCAGTTTTACAGGTTAGTCAGGTTCTGTAGACTATCGGAGGAGCTGCCTTCGCTCACGGTAGGAATGTGGACAGCAGACTCCCATGCCCCTTACAAGAAATGTTGGACCCGCTGAGCTTATTTTCAGTAATTTAGACAAGGGCTTCCCAAATTTGTCCTGGTGATTTGTCAGGTATTCAGCATATCCACAATGAACAGGCACTGAGATAAATATGCATATATTCAGTTTCCAGGTGGCTATATTTAGCCACTTGAAAATGAGCATTTTAGCTGGGGGAGAACATAAGGCACACCGGGGGGAGGGGGTAATTTTATAAAGCTTTTTCCACATGTACAGCCTGATTATTTATTTATTTATTGCATTTGTATCCCACATTATCCTACCTCGTTGCAGGCTCAATGTGGCTTACAATTTATCATGGATACTGAAAATAGAAGAGAATATACATTTGATTTACAGAGTGTTTTGTGTTACATGGTGGTGAAATACATGATAGTGTTAAAGCAAAGACATTATAAGACATTTCTGGATATTTTAAAGATTATACAGTTACACGTGTTGATCTTTGTGATATATCTTGTCGAAGAGATAGGTTTTCAATAGTTTACGGAAATTGGTCAATTCATAGATCGTTTTCAGGTTACGTGGCAACGCGTTCCAGAGCTGCATGCTCGTATAGGAAAAGGTAGATGCGTGCATTGATTTGTATTTCAGACCTTTACACTTGGGAGGAGGAAGATTAAGGAGTGTGCGAGAAGATTTTTTTGCGTTCCTGGGTGGTAGTTCTATTAGGTCTGACATGTAGGCTGGGGCGTTGCCATGGATGATTTTATGGACTAGGGTGCAAAGTTTGAACGTGATTTGTTCTTTTAGTGGGAGCCAGTGTAGTTTTTCTTGTAGTGGTTACATGCAGAAATGGACTTTTATAAAATTGTGCGACTTCACACACGCATAAAAAGTGCATGCATGGAAAGCATTCAACTACTTTTACACAAGCTTTCTCTAGGTATTTCCAGAAGCATGATTTGGGCAGAGCAGAGTCAGAATTGAATGTACACGTATATTTATATTTAACTTTGTTTATTAATTTTCATTATATACAAAGATATCATCTTTGATAAGATACACCAATATTGCCACCTTTTTACAAAAAGTAATCAAATATAGTAACACTATTCCATAATTATATTAGTTTATAGTCCACTAAACAATGTGAGAATTCAAGATGGTTTGAAAACCAATGGAAGTTGGAATTTAAACATAACATAGAGTTTAAAAAAGAAAATAAGCAGGAGGTTACCCTTTTAATTATACAACCTTTTCTATATGGACTCAACCTTTATCACCTTGCGCATTAAGGAAAGTACGTAATTGTTCTGGGTCAAAGAAAATGTATCTTTTTTCGTTTAAAGTCAGCAGACACTTGCATGGAAAACGTAACTGAAAGTTTGCCTTGATAGCCAAAGATTCTTGTTTCATCTCAAGAAATTTCTTTCTTCTCTGCTGAGACCAACGAGAAATATCTGGAAATATTGAGATTTTACTACCTCTAAATTCCGGATGAGTATTTTTAAAATATAGCCTCAACAGAGCTTCTTTGTCTTGTAAAAATACAAATGAAACAATTAAAGTAGCTCTGAGCTCAATATTTTCTTTTGATTGTTCCAAAAAGTCTGTTAAATCAAGTACTTCAGGTGTTTTATCTTGATTTCCTGGAACATTCTGTTGTGAATTTGGCATACTTTTCAGATAATATATTCTTTGCAAAGGTGGAAGGGATTGATCCGAATACTTGTACACCTCCTTCAAAAATTTTACAAATATATTTCTTGGAGAGATGAGTTGATCTCTTGGAAAATTTAACACACGTAAATTTAAATTTCTTGAAGAATTTTCTAGATTTTCTTTCTATGTAATATCATTCTGTCTCCAGAGATTTGTGCTTGTTGTTCTAAAATCTTAACAGTTTCAGTCTCAAGTTTAGTCTGTTTCACCAAAATACCTTCCATCTTCTCTTTTAAATTATTTATTTGAGAGGAATTATTTAAAGATACGGAAATAAAGGCATTACAGACCTTGTGCAAGGATTCTAAGGCTGTCCATATAGACTCCAAGGACACCTCTTGGGGCTTTACCAGCGGTTGAATCGCCATAGCACAAAGATAAGATTCTTGTAATTTTATATCTCGAGTCGAGTCTTCCGTTGCCTCCCCAGTTGCCATCTCCGGTGTTCGTTGGGCTCCCGCAGCCTGCCCAGATTGTATCACGGGTGCCGCTCCTTCAGACAGAGTTCGCCACCCCTTCGAGGTTCCTGCTTCGGGCCTCGGCACAGCAACGTTGTCTGTTTGCGGAGACGGCGGGGTCAAAGGTCCCAGCGGGCTGAGCAAAAGATCGCTCTCCTGGACGGGACTCTTCCCAGTCTCGTCAACGGATACGCCCGAAGTTGGGGTCGACACCAAAAATGAGGACATTGGCAGTTGTCCCGGTAAGGAGGGGATCTGTTTCGGGAGAGGTGGTCCCTTCATCTTACCCTTCCTTTTCGGCATTATTAAGGAGGAAAAAGGAAACTTTCTAAGAGCTTTTTAGGAACAACCGCCGTCCACATCCTGCTCAGACGCCATCTTGAATTACAAATGTACACGTATATTTAATAAAATGTGTGGGTACATGCTTGCTCCCTAATTCTATAAACTTCTGCGCACAATTTTACGTTTAGCGCACAAAATGGTCCACACAAGTTATAAAATAGCGCTTGGAATAAACTCCCTGAGCCCATACGCCAGGCCCTCTCCCTGCCCATCTTCAAAGCCTTGCTCAAAGCCCACCTCTTCAATGTCGCCTTCGGCACCTAACCACTACACCTCTATTCAGGAAATCTTGACTGCCCCAACTTGACATTTCATCCTTTAGATTGTAAGCTCCTTCGAGCAGGGACTGTCCTTCTTTGTTAAACTGTACAGCGCTGCGTAACCCTAGTAGAGCTCTAGAAATGTTAAGTAGTAGTAGTACTAAGTGATGTTAACCAATTATTGTCTATACTTGGTGTTAATTACTACCAATTAGCATTAGTTAACAGTTACATGCGTAACTGCCCTTAGGATTCTTAAAAATGGTGCAAAATCCATAGCGTACAACTGCAAGGTGAGTGTGGATCTGGAAGGGAAAGGAAAATAGGACTTGATATACCGCCTTTCTGTGGTATTTTGCAACTACAATCAAAGTGGTTTACATATACACAGGTACTTATTTTGTACCTGGGGCAATGGAGAGTTAAGTGACTTGCCCACAGTCACAAGGAGCTGCAATGGGAATCAAACCCAGTTCCCCAGGATCAAAGTCCGCTGCACTAACCACTAGGCTACTCCTCCACTCCAAGGGGCATGGGCAGGTCAGGGGCATGGCCAGCACACGCTATAGCATTCTAGGAATTATGCGCTAAACTGACAGCAGTTAGGCCAAGCATTTACACCAGCCATGGACTTAGCATACATACGCACGTCTAAAGTTAGGCACGTAATTGCAGACGTATGCTAGTATTCTATAACACCAATTGCACACAATTTCCAATACAGAAAGTGTGTTTAGCGTGCAGTATCTCAGCACCTAACTTCAAGCGACCTATAGAGAATTAACTCCTTGGAGTAGAAGCACACGTTTACTCCAGCTTCATAGAGGTGTCAGAATGTGTATGGGGGGAATGGGGACATTTGCCTACTGTTGGACCTGGTTCTAGGAGCCAATTTTAGAAGTACTTAGACATTACCTAGAAACATTAGAACTGTGAACACCCATCTAAAATTCCGAAAAGACCTCAAGACTCACCTCTTCCAGAAAGCCTACCCAGCAGACCTGAACTAATTCATGAACAATGCTTCACATCTATTGAACTAAGAAATGAACAATACCCCTTCCACATAATCCTATTACTTCAAACTGTACGAATTTTACCACTTCAGTTATAATTAAGTGTACTTCGACCCTTCTCCTACTCTGTATTGCTCGCTAGAAGGTGTAGTCCCATCCCCGGAGACTTATCAGCCTCATTGGGATTATTTTTCTCTATATGCTACTATATATTTGTCCCAGAGTTGTATTCTCTTTTCCGGAACCTTATCAGCTTCCTTGCACCTACTGTTACTCTATTTTCCACTCTGTATATATTCCCGGAGTTGGTACTCTCCTCTCCGGAACCTGTAAGCCACATTGAGCCTACTGCTATGTGGGAAAATGTGGGATACAAACGTAATAAATAAATAAATCTACGTTGCCTTTATAAGGAGTTCTTTTACTAAGGTGTGTTAATGATTAGAATGCACTTAACGCTGCACTATTCAGTACAGAGGGGTCCTTTTACTAAGGTGCACTGAAAAATGGCCTGAGGTAGTGTAGACGCGTATTTTGGGCGCACGCATAATTATTTTTCAGTGCATCTACAAGAAAAATGCCTTTTTAAAAAAATGTTGCCAAAAATGGATGCGCAGCAAAATGAAAATTGCCGCACGTCCATTTTGGGTCTGAGACTTTACCGCAAGCCATTGACCTAGCGGTAAGGTCTCACGCGGTAACCGGGTGGTAATGGTCTACACGCACCAGAAAATAACAAATATGGTAACTCCAATTTGGCATGCACTGCGTAGATGCCTACACAATTTAGTAAAAGGGCCCCAGAGTTAAGTTTAAGATCGTATTACTTCTTTTCAAATCTCTTAGGGCCAGATGCACTAAACTTAACGAGCCAGCAACGTGCTTTTTAAACCAGTTCTAGCCAATCTAGCGAGCAAGTAGTAAAACAAGACATGCCCAAAAGGGTTCTCCGAGCCATTTTCCTATCACAGTAGCAGCTAACGAAAAAGGAATGCAAATGATCTAAAAGTTATTATAAGCTAATTAGTATTATAATGTCCATGCAAGGCAGATGCACAGCCGTTTTCTGATCCCATGCACCGTGGAAAACCTCTCGTTAATGCCTGGCTGGGGCTGCTGTGAGCGGGACCCATGCAAAGATCAAGGGAGACCAGAGGGAAGAGGAGGATGCCCATCGCAAAGATCGGAAGAAAAAAAACCGTCCAGTGCTCGTCAGGGACATCATTTCAAGTGCCTAACACTTGGACGTCCTTCACTCAAAAAAAAAAGAAAAAGAAAAAGGACATCCCTGACGAGCACTTGGATGTTTTTTTTGCTTCAGATTTTGTGATGGGCGTCCTTCTCTTGGACGTGTTTTTCTTACGACTAAGGTGCCCAAAATTACCACCACCGGAGAGAATCGGGGATCAGGACATGCGAGGATGTCCAAATCAAAACTATTTGGATGTCCCTTTCGATTATGCCCCTCCAGGTCTCTCTCAGCCAATCACAGCGCTCTCTCCCTCTGCTGCACAATGCCTGGCAATTTATTGGTTGTAGATGGCTATTATACACGCAGCTTGTCTGCGTGTATGAAGCCGTCTTTGGCATGCGCAGAGCAGCCAGCATAACGCTTGGCTGCTCTGCGCATGCTCAGGTGGCCGACTGGCTTCCCCTCCTTAGGAAGGAAATCGCGTGCAAATGAGCTAACAGTGAGCAGCTCATTTGCATGCGATTTCCTTCATGCATGCCCTTTTTTTCTGATTCGCTAAGGGATCGGTAAGGGAAGGGCTTCTTTCTTCTGCTGGTCACACCTCTCTCTATACAGCCTAGCAACCTTCTAGCTACAGTCACCGTCTTGTCACACTGTTTTGTTGCCTTCAGATCCTCAGATACTATCACCCCAAGATCCCTCTCCCCATCTTGTACAAATCAGACTCTCACCGCCTAACACATACGTCTCCCGTGGATTTCTACACCCTAAGTGCATCACTTTGCATTTCTTCGCATTGAATTTTAATTGCCAAACCTTAGACCATTCTTCTAGCTTCCGCAGATCCTTTTTCATGTTTTTCACTCCCTCCCGGGTGTCCACTCTGTTACAAATCTTAGTATCATCCGCAAAAAGGCAAACTTTACCTTCTAACCCTTCGGCAGTAAATGGCAGTGCGCTAATATTAAAAGTAGCATGTAGCTATTTACTACCTAAACCCTTACTACCACCTATTTACTTGGCGGTAAGGGCTCAAGCGCTACTTGTCGGTAATCAGGCAGTGCACGGCAAAGTGGCCGCGCTGCCAATTACTGCCAGGAATGCCCAGAGGTAGAAAATAGAAAATTATTTTCTACCGAAGGAAACAGTGCACATATAGAAATGCTAAATAGTAGTAGTAGTAGTAGTAGAAGACGCCTGCAGAACCCCGGAAGTATCAAATTGGAGCATGTTACCAGTACAGTAGCAGTACCGCAGCTAACTAAAAGGGTCCCTTAATAATTATGTTTCTCCCATTCTCTGTTCCACTCTTGAGATTTTATCAGCCGGTGCCTCTGTTAAGATCCTCTCAAAAACTGTTACTCAATGTAGAAGAATATAGGTCTTCCCGCTTTCCTATTATTGGTCTCAAATTCTGGAATACTTTACCAGCTCAGCTTAGCGAATTGCAAAATACAGCACAATTTAAGAAAGAACTGAAAATCCATTTCTTTTGTCAGTTGTACGTGCTGAAAAAGTGATGAAGATTTCATGTTATCTGGATATTGCTGATATCTGTAACTTTTGTGTTTTGCATCGATGTTTGTCAATTAAAGGCTTTGTTTAAATTTTATTATACACATGCATTGTTCTCTACTTAGAAGTTGTGGATAATGCAGATTATTTATTTATTATTATTATTGTTATTATTATTATATGCCATGCAGCGCATAGGTATATAGGGCTAGATTATATATATCACACCTAAAAAAATCAGCACTGAAAAAAAACACACTCCTAGATGTAGTATATAAACTATGTCTAAATTTCGGCGCAGTTTATAGCATACAAGCAACAAAGCCCGTTTCGTGAAAAATGAAACGGGCCCTAGGAAGGCTCTTGTCTAAGCGATTTCTCCTCTCTCCCCTGCCCTCCCCTCCATGTCCAGAGATTCTTCCCTCCCCTCCATGTCCAGCGATTCTCCTCTACCCTGCCCTCCCCTCCCATCCCATCCAATCCAATCCAAGTCCCGTGATTCTTCCTCCCCTCCCCTCCGTGTCCCGTGATTCTGGCTTCCCCTCCAAGTCCAGCGATTCTCCTCTGTCCTGACCTGTCCTCCCATCCGTGTCCCACGATTCTCCCCTCACCTCCCATCCATGTCCAGCGATTCTCCTCTGACCCGCCCTCCCATCCCATCCACGTCCAGCGATTCTACCCTCCCCTCTTCTCCATGGCCAGTGACTCTGTCCTTCCTGCTACCCTGCCTTTAAGCTGTTCATCTTACTTCAGGTCGCAGTGGCGGCAGGCTTGGCTTGCGTCGCCTCCAGTCTTCCCTCTCAGTGTCCCGCCCTCCTCTGACGTCATTTCATCTTTCCGCAACGGTGGGACACTGAGAGGGAAGGGAACACTGGAGGCGAGCTGACGTCAGCATGCTGTTACTAACCCAGCCAGCCAGCCAGCCATCCAGGGAAGCAGAGTGACCAATTATTATATAGATGCCTAGTGCCCGTCCGCGTGATTAAATGTAGACATGGGCAATTATGCCAAGTAAAACTTGGTGTAAATGCCTACGACTAAATTAGACATGGATGGGGGGTATTCTATAACACACATAGTTTTTAGAAACACCCATGACCCACCCATTCCACGCCCTCTTTAAACTATGCATCTTAGAATTTTTGCGCATTACTTTACAGAATATGCTTAGACAGTTCTGCACTTAGGGGCCCTTTTACAAAGGCGCATAAGGGCATACACGTGTGCAGCGTGCGTCAAATTGGCATTACCGCCTGGCACGGCGGTAATTCCAAGTTTGGCATGCACCAAAAACCCGTGGTAGAAAATAATTTTCTAGTATATCAAAATCCTGTTTGGATCAAAGGTGCTAAAGAAACCCAAGCTAGTTATACCTTTATTAATAAATACAAAAAATGTTTCATATGATCACAAGCCCCTTTCTCTTGACACTGACCAGGCTTGTCTAGACAGAGCTTAGCAAACATTGAATACCGAGCCCCCCCCCCCCCCAAAAAAAAAAAAAAATTTAATCTTTATTGACAGTGGGTGGAAATAGGTATCCGTGATAGCTAAAATCAACTTTGATTACAGTATTTCAAAACCATGTTGGCCAGCTCTGAAAACTGCTGAGCAATCCAACTGTACAAATCACCACTGATCTATATACAGACTACACATTTTTTCCCATTTCCAGAGAGGGACTATTTCTAAATAGCAGGCGTGACTGGTACAAGGGTAGGGGCAGAATTCAATCCAAAGAATTCTTCCCATTTTAAAAAAGTCACCTTGTGAAATGGAGACCTTTGGGTTGCGTATGTGTAGCTATCTGATGTAAGAATTTCATGCTTGCTGCAAAAGCTTTTGTCCTTTCCCTGTGGTTAAATTTCTCAATCAAAGATGTAGCCCTAGCTCACACGAGATGGACACATGGACACAGAGGTTTCTGTCTATTAGAGTGGGGGCAGGAGAACAATGTCCAAAGCCCATTATTGGGGGGGGGGGGGGGGGGGGGAATACACTGATTTTTTTTTAGCTGTGATTATTTACTTATTGGGATTTATTAACTGCCTTTATGAAGAGATTCATCCAAAGTGGTGTGCAGCAGGTACAGTATATAAAATTTACAATTTTGTTAACAGCATAAGAATAGTAAAATAATTAAATATAACACACACAAACTGAACTGATGATACCACAGGCTCTTTATTTTTAAAGGTAGAGAGCAGATATGTTTTACCTAAAGAGTTATTTAGAATTATAAAAGGACTCCTAGGTCCAGGTCATAAGAACATAAGCATTGCCATACTAGGACAGACCGAAAGTCCATCAAGCCCAGCATCCTGTTTCCAACAGTGGCCAATCCAGGCCACAAGTACCTGGCAAGATCCCAAAACAGTACAATATATTCCATGCCAGTTATCCCAGAAACAAGCAGCAAAATTTCTCCGTGCCCACCTCAACAATGGCCCATGGACTTTTCTTTTAGGAAGTTATCCAAAACCTTTTTTAAACCCCGCTAAGCTAACTGCTTTTACCACATTCTCTGGCAACAAAATTTCAGAGTTTAATTACACGCGTGAAGAAATTTTTTCTACATATTGTTTTAAATTTAGTACTTTGTAGCTTCGTTGCGTGCCCCGAATGGCACAGCGCGCCCACTGCTGGAGAGGCCACGCAGCGGACGAGCACTGTCACGCAACAGGCCTGCTATCGAGAAGGAAAGCAGGATCAACTCCTTCCCTCTCACCTCCCTGCCCCTATCCCACAACTGATGCAGCTGGAAGACTTCAACTTCTGCCGGCAGGGACACACAACTCCACCAAGTAAGACTGGTTTAATAGGACTTAAGGGAAGGAAATAAACAAGTAGAAACAAATCTTTACCTGTGTATTTCTAGCCTCATGGAATAATTGGCCTAGCAAGCTGCAACAGCTTACAGACCTGATGTTCTCATAGAAAGCATAAAATCTATCAAATAAGGCAGCGCCGACAGATTTAGAGCCCACAAGCTTCAATATCCTATTATTGCATACAGAAGCCTCCAGATACTGAATATAAGACAAAGAGTAGAATATGTAAACTATACTATATTATTCAGCATGATCTCTAATTTGGAATGTCCCTCTCTCTTCTCTACCTTGATGAGGGTCATTCTGATCGGGCAGAAAATTAATTATAGGTTAACCCACCATGCTCAAAATGCACAAATACACATACACACTCAAGTAAGTAGGTCTACCCAAACCCTTGCACACACAAACACACACACTAAACAAGAAAAGACCTACCTAAATATACTAATCAATAAATTTTGGTTTTAGCTTTACTGTGATCCAGTCTCTGGACTCCTGGTTTTGTGCCCACTTTTCTGTTTGTTTTACAAAGTATCCGTGGGTCTTCTTTGAGTTCTCCACACTTTGTGGATTCTCTACTATCTAAATACTTACACTCACACACACATGTACCCAAGAGAAACAAGGTTCCAGCACCTCCCCCATACTACAAAGAGGAAAAAATGCTCATAACAAGAATACTCATAGGGCTATCAGCCCTAACACTAAAAACATCTCCGGAAACCCCAACTCAAAGCAAGCACAACAACATATTGATACTCTGTGTTATGTCCTAAACCACCCAGCGGGAAAAGTCACCCTCTTTCCGGGAAGGACCCGGACAGTCAGAAGAGGCACTCCAAAAAATGGAAATCACTCACTTGATGGACAACAACAAAAGAACAGAAAGGAGACTAAGAAAAACAAAAACCCAAACAAATGACAACTAACAAAAATTACTACAGTTGCACTAACAGAGGATGAATACTTAGAAATACCAGTAGGATATCAACGCTGGATCAGTGGTAAATAAAACAGAAACAATAAAGGACTGGACAACTGATGAAGACCTTAGTCTCGTCTTTCTTAACGAAACATGGATCCATGATAAAGAAGACCCTATTTTCCTGGACCTATGCCCACCGGGTTACAAAATCCTACACTGGACCAGAAAGGAAAAAGAGGTGGAGGAATCGCACTGATTCTTCAGAGGCTTCCTAATGGTTGAAGCCATAGCGGATTAACACCACAACTAGAAATTGCCTCGCTCACAACCAAAGACCAAACCCTACATAATCAATTGTGCTGCATCCTATTCTACAGATCCCCCAGGAACCTGGAAAGCGACCAAAACAAACTTCATGGATTTCATTTTGAGCATATGTATTGCCAACCCCCAACATCCTGCTAATAGGTGATATTAATCTACATCTAGATGACCAGAAGATAGACAGGTCCAAAGAAGGCAATGAATTCCTTCAACTATGGGACTTTCATCAACCACCAGTGACCACAACCCAAGTCAAAGGCCATGCCATAGACCTACTAGCTTATAGAGTCTCAAAAGACAATAACTTTAAAATACAGAACCCGATATGGACAGCATCCCCCTAATCTGATCACTTACAGCTAAGTATGACCCTCTACTGGAAAGACACAAAAATCACCCAATAAAAACACAAATAACATATAAATTGCATGGAAAGATTGACACAATGAAATTTTGGTCGGCTATATACGAAGAGCAATGGTCTCCAGCAACCAACATAGAAGAATTCCTATCAGAATGGGACAAAAGATGTACCAACATACTGGACATAATAACGCCTAAGAAAACAAAAACTGGACAGAAGCGCAAAACAGTCCCATGGTTTGATGAGAATCTAAAAGATAAAACCCACTGAGAAGACTAGAACAAGCATGGTGAAAAAAACAAAAATGAAACAAACAAAACAGCGTGGAGAGATGCACAAAACAGGTACAAGATCAAAATCAGTCTGGAAAAACCAAAATTCTATAAAGAACAAGTAGGCCCAGACTACAAAGACACAAAAAAACTATACAAAATCGTTAACAACCTAATAAACACCAAACCTTTAACTATGGCGAACGAAGACCCCCTGTCAGCTAACTTCCTCACCAGATTCTCAACCTAAGGAGAAACCTCAATTCTCAAACTTCGAATCCCTAATTGACAAACTTGACCACTCCGCAGAGGAAGCACCAATAGACAGATCATGGACTATCTTCACACAACCCACAAATGAGATTGTAGCACAAGCATTAAAGAAATTGTCCACCACTTACTGCATGCTAGACACATGTCCTAACCATGTACTAAAGTTACCCTGGACCGATTCATAGACCAACTCACCTCCCATTTGAACTACATGTTTCAAGCAGGCTGTTTCCCCCAGAAAAAAAAGGCAACATACTGCTTACACCAATCCTGAAAGACACCAAAAAAAACATCAACGACACTTCGAACTACAGGCTGGTGGCATCCATACCATTAAACCTAAAATAATGGAAGGAATAGTAGCCAACTAACTAGCTGACTACATTAACAAATTCTCCATACTACATGACTCCCAATGAGGCTTCAGACCCCATCACAGCACCGAAACAGTGTTGATCACACTACTGGCCAACTTCAAAAAGAAATCTCAAACGGAAAAAAACATACTTGTACTACAATTTGACATGTCGAGTGCATTTGACATGGTCAACCACCTAATTCTCACAAGAATTCTCTAGAAAATTGGAATTGGAGGCAAGGTGCTTAACTGGCTCCTAGGCTTCCTGACTACAAGATCCTATCAAGTCAAGACAACTTCTTCTCTCTCCCCTCCATGGAAAGCACAATGGGGGGGGGGGGGGGTCCCCCAGGGCTTTCCGCTGTCACCGATGCTATTCTACTACTACTTATCATTTCTATAGCGCTACAAGACGTACGCAGCGCTGTACACTTGAACATGAAGAGACAGTCCCTGCTCGACAGAGCTTACAATCTAATTAGGACAGACAAACAGGACAAACAAGAGATAAGGGGGAAATGGGACTTGATATACCGCCTTTCTGAGGTTTTTTGCAACTACATTCAAAGCAGTTTACATATATTCAGGTACTTTTTTTTTGTACCAGGGGTAAGGTAAAATTATGTATAATCATACCTGATAATTTTCTTTCCATTAATCATAGCTGATCAATCCATAGACTGGTGGGTTGTGTCCATCTACCAGCAGGTGGAGATAGAGAGCAAACTTTTGCCTCCCTATATGTGGTCATGTGCTGCCGGAAACTCCTCAGTATGTCGATATCAAAGCTCCATCCGCAGGACTCAGCACTTAGAGAATTACACCCACGAAGGGACACTCTGCCCAGCTCACCACCGCCGAAACGGGGGAGGGGAATTAACCCAGCTCATCCCCACACAAGTGGGGGAGGGGAATCCGTCCAGCTCATCCCCGCGGAGCGGGGGAGGGACACCACACCCGCCGATGCGGGGGGGATCTGGCTTATCCTGCAACCGCAACCGCGGGAGGAGCTGACTGACCCTAACACCGCCGAAGCGGGAGGGGTACAAAGCTGCCCTACAGCCGCACGAAGCGGGAGGGAGTGCCGGCAGAATTTATGTCTCAATCCAGCCCCGTAAAACGGAGGGGAGAGGAATGCAGCAGCTCACTGTAACACAAACTCGTCTCAACTCTTGAAGAATCCAAGTGAAAGAACTTGAACACGAAGTCTTTCTGAAATAACTGAAGACTAAACTTGAACCTGAAATGCAACCAGAATAAACACAGAACAGATATCTGGGAGGGGCTATGGATTGATCAGCTATGATTAATGGAAAGAAAATTATCAGGTATGATTATACATAATTTTACCTTCCATATCATCAAGCTGATCAATCCATAGACTGGTGGGATGTACCGAAGCAGTACTCACCCAGGGCGGGACATTGAAATCCCTGACCTCAACACTGAAGCTCCAAACCGGGCCTCCGCCCGTGCAGCCACAGTCAAACGGTAATGCTTGGAGAATGCATGAGCCGAAGCCCAAGTTGCCGCCTTGCATATCTCTTCCAAGGAGACGGATCCGGCCTCTGCCATCGAGGCCGCCTGAGCTCTCGTGGAGTGAGCCTTCAGCTGGATAGGCGGCACCTTCCCCGCGGCCACATAAGCCGCTGCAATGGCTTCCTTGACCCATCTTGCCACTGTAGGCTTAGCAGCCTGCAGACCCTTACGAGGACCTGCAAACAGGACAAACAGATGATCCGATTTCCGGAAATCATTGGTCACTTCCAAGCATCTGAAGATGACTCGTCTCACATCCAGATATTTAAGAGCAGAGTACTCCTCTGGGTAGTCCTCCCTACGAAAGGAAGGGAGACAGAGCTGCTGATTCACATGGAAGCGAGAAACAATCTTGGGCAGGAAGGAAGGCACTGTGCGAATAGTCACTCCTGCCTCAGTGAACTGCAGAAAAGGCTCTCGACATGAGAGCGCCTGGAGCTCGGAAACTCTTCTGGCTGAAGTGATAGCCACCAAAAAGACTGCTTTCAACGTCAGGTCTTTCAGAGATGCCCTCGACAAGGGTTCAAAAGGCGGCTTCTGCAATGCTCTTAGCACCAGGTTGAGATTCCACGCAGGCACCACTGAGTGCAGAGGAGGGCGCAGGTGATTAACTCCCTTGAGAAAGCGCACCACATCTGGCTGCGAAGCCAGGGAAGCACCCTTCAGGCGGCCCCTGAAGCAAGCCAGAGCCGCTACCTGGACTTTAAGGGAACTGAGCGACAGGCCTTTCTCCAGACCTTCTTGCAGGAACGCCAACACTGAAGAAATTAGAGCAGTGAAGGGAGAAAGTGAGCCTGCTTCACACCATGCTGCAAAGATACGCCAAACCCTGGCGTAAGCAGTAGAAGTAGAGCGTTTCCTCGCTCTCAGCATAGTGGCGATGACCTTTTCTGAGAAGCCCTTCTTCCTCAGACGCTGCCGCTCAATAGCCAGGCCGTAAGACCAAAGGGAGAGGGATCCTCCATCACCACGGGACCCTGATGTAACCGGCCCTGCTCCACTGACAGCCGCAGAGGATCGTCGACTGAGAGCCTGATCAAGTCCGCATACCAGGGACGTCTGGGCCAATCCGGACCCACCAGGATTACCCTGCCGGGATGCTTTGCCACCCGGTCTAGCACCCTGCCCAACATGGGCCAGGGCGGGAACACATAGAGGAGCTCTTGTGTCGGCCACTGTTGGAGAAGAGCATCTACTCCCAGGGATCGAGGGTCCCGTCCTCTGCTGAAAAAGCGCGGCACTTGGCAATTGGCCGATGACGCCATCAGATCTAGGCTCGGCTGGCCCCAGCGCTTCGTGATGTCCAAGAACGCCTGAGCAGATAGTTGCCACTCTCCGGGCTCCAAGGTATGGCGACTGAGAAAGTCCGCCTTGACATTCATGACTCCGGCAATGTGGGCCGCTGAAAGCTGCTCCAGGTTCGCTTCCGCCCACTGGCAAAGACTCATAGCCTCCTTGGCTAGAGGGGCGCTCTTGGTACCTCCCTGGCGGTTGATATAGGCCACAGCCGTGGCATTATCCGACAGGACCCGTACAGGCTACAACACCAGTACCGGGATGAACTCCAATAACACCAACCGAATGGCTCTGAGTTCCAGGAGGTTGATAGACCACTTGCCTCTGCAGGAGACTAGAGCCCCTGCGCTGTCCTTCCCAAGCAGAGGGCTCCCCAGCTCATCAAAGAGGCATCTGTCGTGACGACAATCCACTCCGGGGTCACCAGAGGCAATCCTGCAGACAACTTGTCTGTCTGCGTCCACCAGCTCAGCGCCTTGCGCACTGCTGGGTCCACGGGAAGGCGCACAGCATAATCCTCCGACATCGGAGTCCAGCGCAGCAGCAGAGATAGCTGTAGTGGTCTCATATGAGCCCTGGCCCAGGGCACTACTTCCATCGTGGCCGTCATAGAGCCCAACAGCTGCACGTAGTCCCAAGCCCGAATAGGAGAGGCTACTAGGAACTAGTCCACCTGAGCCTGAAGCTTGACAATCCGATTGTCTGGCAGGAACACTCTGCCCACTTGGGTGTCGAATCGAACTCCCAGATACTCCAGGGACTGAGTCGGGTGCAGCTGGCTCTTCTTCCAGTTGATGATCCATCCCAGGGAGCTCACAAGAGCAACTACCCGGTCCATAGCTTTGCCGCACTCTGCATAAGAGGGGGCTCGGATCAACCAGTCGTCCAGATAAGGATGGACTTGTACTCCTTCCTTTAGCAGGAAGGCCGCTATGACCCCCATTACTTTGGAAAAGGTCCGCGGAGCAGTAGCCAACCCGAAAGGGAGGGCTCTGAACTGGAAGTGTCGTCTCAGGACTGTAAAACGCAGGAAGCGTTGGAGAGGAGGCCAGATGGGAATATGCAGGTACGCTTCCTTGATGTCCAAGGAAGCCAAGAACTCTCCTGCCTTCACTGCCGCTATAACAGAGCGGAGAGTCTCCATGCGAAAGTGCCTCACTTTCCAGGCCCGATTGACCCCTTTGAGGTCGAGGATAGGCCGGACAGAACCTCCTTTCTTTGGAACCACAAAGTAAATGGAGTAACGTCCCTTGCCAATCTGATCTTTTGGCACCGGAACGACCGCACCCAGGCGGATCAGGTTGTCCAAGGTCTGCTGCACTGCCACAGCTTGACCGGAGACTTGCAGGGAGAGAGTACAAACCCGTCTCTTAAGGGTTGGCAGAACTCTAGCTTGTAGCCGTCTCTGATGACTTCCAGCACCCACGCGTCTGAAGTTATAGTGGTCCACTCGCCCAGAAACGAGGACAGCCGTCCTCCAATCTGCACTGGGGCGTGGACCAAGGCCCCGTCATTGGGTACGAGACCCTGGGGGAGGACCGGAGGGAGCACCTCCGGGACGGCGGTCTCTGCGAAAGGAATGCTGCTTGGGGGAGAAATTCCTCTTGAAGGAAGAGGGGGCAGAGGAACCCGACTTGCCCGGGCGGTACCGACGGGCTTCCAGCAACCGTCCTCTGGAGGTACCGGGACGAGTACTAGCCCGAGCCCTGACCTCTGGTAATTTCTTGCCCTTAGACGTGCCGAGATCGATCACGATTTTGTCCAGCTCGACCCCAAAGAGCAGCTTGCCTTTAAAAGGCAATCTAGCCAGGCGGGATTTAGAGGCGCGGTCAGCAGACCAATGTTTCAGCCAAAGCCACCGCCGCGCAGAGACTGTCTGAGCCATGCCTTTAGCTGAGGCTCTCAAGACATCATACAGCAAGTCTGCCAAATAGGCTAAGCCCGATTCCAGGGCCGGCCAATCAGCCCTCAAGGAAAGATCCGAGGGGGAAGCCCGCTGCACCATAGTCAGGCACGCCCTGGCCACATAGGAGCCGCAAACTGAGGCCTGCAAACTTAAAGCAGCTGCCTCAAAGGACGACCTTAAGGCCGCCTCCAATCTTCTGTCTTGGGCGTCCTTTAGGGCCGTGCCACCTTCCACCGGCAACGCCGTTTTCTTAGTCACCGCAGTGATTAAAGAATCCACGGTAGGCCACAGATAGGCCTCACGTTCACTCACAGCCAAAGGATAGAGGCGGGACATAGCCCTAGCCACTTTAAGGCTCGTTTCCGGGACATCCCATTGAGCCGCAATTAAGGTGTGCATGGCATCATGCACGTGGAAGGATCTAGGCGGGCGCTTCGTCCCCAGCATAATGGCAGAGCCAACAGGGGCTGAGGGAGAGACGTCCTCCGGAGAGGAAATCTTCAAAGTGTCCATGGCCTGTAAAAACAGGTTGGGCAAATCCTCTGGGCTAAAAAGCCGCGCTGCAGAGGGGTCATCCGCTCCATCCGAGCGGGGATCTATCTCCTCCAAGGAATCCGCAAAGGACCGTTGGGAGACCTCAGACACGCTGCCCTCATCTACATCGGAGGAGACAAAGTCCTCCAAGGCCTGGAAATCAACCCGAGGGCGTTTACCTCTGGGAACCTCAACCTCTTTATCAGAAGAGGGAGCAGGGGCAGCGTTTTGCATGAGGAAAGCCTGATGCAGCAGCAAAACAAACTCGGGGGAGAAACCCCCCAGACTGTGCACTTCCGCAGCCTGGGCAACAGCCCTAGACGCACTCTCAACCGGCGCTCGCAATAGCGGGGGAGAGACATGCTGCGCATCCAAAATGGCGTCCGGCGCGAAACTCCGCGAAGGAGCCGCGCGGGAAGAACGGCGCTTAACTTTAGCCGCTTGTGCCATCGCCCAGATTAAGGGCGTTCATGGCATTAATGTCTCCAACCTCAAGGGCGGCCCACGAAGAAGCCGTCCGAGCCGCGTGGCCGGCCAAGATGGCGGAGGCGAGGAGCGGGGGATGGGCGTTTATGGCGGGAAAAAGCCGCCACGCCGGAGGAACGACCGGGACATTCATCGGTCACTAAACTGTCACCCATCAAGGGCGAATCAGGTTGTAAAACCCCCCGCATCCCCTCTAGAAGCGCTCCAGCGATCCGGGGAGCGACCCTTTGCGCCCTCGCCCTCCGACGCCATATGCCACGAGGAGAAGAATCGGGGAACCCCCTGCCCGCTATAAAAAGGTAAAATTACCTGCTTGCCGCTCCGAGCTGTAACGAACTGGTGTCCCAGTGAGTAGCTGCAATGAACGTTTAAAGAAACGTCGAATTAAACGCCTTTAAAGACGTTTAAAAATTTTTTTTTTTTTTTTTAAACGGAGCCAGCGGGAGGGGGGAGAAAAGGAGGGACCTGGCACCACCAGGTTTGCACTTGCTCAAAAGAGCCCTCAACCCCAGGCCTCAACAAAACCTAAGGATTAGGCTTGGAGGCCTAGCCAGAGCTGCTGCTGTGTGTGACCACCACCTGCTGAGATAGAGAACATACTGAGGAGTTTCCGGCAGCACATGACCACATATAGGGAGGCAAAAGTTTGCTCTCTATCTCCACCTGCTGGTAGATGGACACAACCCACCAGTCTATGGATTGATCAGCTTGATGATATGGAATGGAGGGTTAAGTGACTTGCCCAGAGTCACAAGAAGCTGCAGTGGGAATCGAACTCAGTTCCCCAGGATCAAAGTCCACTGCACTAACCACTAGGCTATTCCTCCATATTAAAGCGAGGATGATAAAATAAGGGTTCTGAACAAGTGAATAAGGGTTAGGAGTTAAAAGCAGCACCAAAAAGGTGGGCTTTTAGCTTAGATTTGAAGATGGCCAGAGATGGAGCTTGACGTACTGGCTCAGGAAGTCTATGCCAGGCATATGGTGCAGCAAGATAAAAGGAACGGAGTCTGGAGGTAGCGGTGGAGGAGAAGGGTGCAGAAAAGAGAGATTTACCCAGTGAACGGAGTTCCTGGGGAGGAATGTATGGAGAGATGAGAGTGGAGAGGTAGTGAGGAGCGCAAGCTAATGATGACCCACCTTGCCCGAACACTAGCCAAACAAGGCTTCAACCCCCTTATCTACACCGACGTGTCCATTTACACCCCCTGCCATAAGAACCTGCACAAAATTACATCTAGAATTGTGGACAGCTTAAACATAATGGAATCCTGGGCATCATCGTTCAAGCTCAACCTGAACAAAGAAAAAACACACCGCCTAATACTCCCCTCACCATACAATAATCAAACAATACCCGAATATTGAAGCCATGGGCACATCCCTCCCAATATCGGACAATCTAAAAATCCTAGGAGTCACCAATGACCGCAACCTATCCCTCAACAAACAAATCTCAAACACAATGAAGAAAATGTTCCAAACAATGTGGAAACTGAAACGCATTAAAAAAATACTTCTCAAGGAATGTATTCCGCACATTAGTCCAATACACGGTCCTTGCCTATGCATACTACTGCAATGGAATTTAAGCCAGATGCAGGGAACAACTACTCAAGAAACTCCAAACAGCACAAAACACTGCAGCCAGACTGATATTTGGAATTAACTGATATGAAAGCACAAGACCACTACTCCTCAAACTCCACCACCTACCCATCAAAGCATGTATGTCCTTCAAGATTTGCTCTTTAGCCCACAGGATAATCTTTGGCCTTGCACTGGAATACATGACAAACCTCATAGAACTACCTATGCGCAACGCAACCGAAGGTGCAAGAACCTACCTCACACTTCACTTCCCCAAATGCCAAGGCCTAAAATACAAATATGTACACGCAACCAGCTTCACATACAGTGGTGGAAATAAGTATTTGATCCCTTGCTGATTTTGTAAGTTTGCCCACTGACAAAGACATGAGCAGCCCATAATTGAAGGGTAGGTTATTAGTAACAGTGAGAGATAGCACATCACAAATTAAATCCGGAAAATCACATTGTGGAAAGTATATGAATTTATTTGCATTCTGCAGAGGGAAATAAGTATTTAATCCCTCTGGCAAACAAGACCTAATACTTGGTGGCAAAACCCTTGTTGGCAAGCACAGTGGTCAGACGTCTTCTGTAGTTGATGATGAGGTTTGCACACATGTCAGGAGGAATTTTGGTCCACTCCTCTTTGCAGATCATCTCTAAATCATTAAGAGTTCTGGGCTGTCGCTTGGCAACTCGCAGCTTCAGCTCCCTCCATAAGTTTTCAATGGGATTAAGGTCTGGTGACTGGCTAGGCCACTCCATGACCCTAATGTGCTTCTTCCTGAGCCACTCCTTTGTTGCCTTGGCTGTATGTTTTGGGTCATTGTCGTGCTGGAAGACCCAGCCACGACCCATTTTTAAGGCCCTGGCGGAGGGAAGGAGGTTGTCACTCAGAATTGTACGGTACATGGCCCCATCCATTCTCCCATTGATGCGGTGAAGTAGTCCTGTGCCCTTAGCAGAGAAACACCCCCAAAACATAACATTTCCACCTCCATGCTTGACAGTGGGGACGGTGTTCTTTGGGTCATAGGCAGCATTTCTCTTCCTCCAAACACGGCGAGTTGAGTTCATGCCAAAGAGCTCAATTTTTGTCTCATCTGACCACAGCACCTTCTCCCAATCACTCTCGGCATCATCCAGGTGTTCACTGGCAAACTTCAGACGGGCCGTCACATGTGCCTTCCGGAGCAGGGGGACCTTGCGGGCACTGCAGGATTGCAATCCGTTATGTCGTAATGTGTTACCAATGGTTTTCGTGGTGACAGTGGTCCCAGCTGCCTTGAGATCATTGACAAGTTCCCCCCTTGTAGTTGTAGGCTGATTTCTAACCTTCCTCATGATCAAGGATACCCCACGAGGTGAGATTTTGCGTGGAGCCCCAGATCTTTGTCGATTGACAGTCATTTTGTACTTCTTCCATTTTCTTACTATGGCACCAACAGTTGTCTCCTTCTCGCCCAGCGTCTTACTGATGGTTTTGTAGCCCATTCCAGCCTTGTGCAGGTGTATGATCTTGTCCCTGACATCCTTAGACAGCTCCTTGCTCTTGGCCATTTTGTAGAGGTTAGAGTCTGACTGATTCACTGAGTCTGTGGACAGGTGTCTTTCATACAGGTGACCATTGCCGACAGCTGTCTGTCATGCAGGTAACGAGTTGATTTGGAGCATCTACCTGGTCTGTAGGGGCCAGATCTCTTACTGGTTGGTGGGGGATCAAATACTTATTTCCCTCTGCAGAATGCAAATAAATTCATATACTTTCCACAATGTGATTTTCCGGATTTAATTTGTGATGTGCTATCTCTCACTGTTACCAATAACCTACCCTTCAATTATGGGCTGCTCATGTCTTTGTCAGTGGGCAAACTTACAAAATCAGCAAGGGATCAAATACTTATTTCCACCACTGTACATCTGTCCCAAAATCTGGAACACAATACCGAAAGTCGTAAAATGCACCACTGACTACTTAAACTTTTGAAAACACCTGAAAACCCACTTCTTCAGACAATCTTTCTTTGAAGATCCCGCATAGGCTGATTACTCAACAATACAAAACACCGCGAAACATACGGTTCAAACTTCTCCTTTTGACCTACAAGTGCATCCACTCCGCAGCTCCTCAGTACCTTTCCGCTCTCATCTCTCCCTACACTCCTCCCCGTGAACTCCGTTCGCTGGGTAAATGTCTCCTGTCATCCCCCTTCTCTCCCACTGCTAACTCCCGGCTCCGTTCCTTCTATCTCGCTGCTCCCTATGCCTGGAATAGACTCTCTGAGCCAGTATGTCAGGCTCAGTCTCTGGCTGTCTTCAAGTCTAGGCTTAAAGACCACCTCTTTGCTACTGCTTTCGACTCCTAACCATGACTCTCTTACTCAACACCCTCACTTATCACCCCTACCACTGCAATTTCCCCACCCCTAGCTGTCTGTTCGTCTGTCCAATTTAGATTGTAAGCTCTGTTGAGCAGGGACTGTCTTTTCAAGTTAATTTGTACAGCGCTGCATAAGTCGAGTAGCGCTATAGAAATGTTTAATAATAGTAGTAGTAGAAACATGACTACTAACAAAAAATAATCAACAAGACGCACGAACCCCCAATGAAAATATCACATGCCTAACTGTACGCCACATTGAACTGACAACCTGATTGGAAAATGTGGGGTACAAATGCAAAAATAAATAAATAAATTAGGTGCAATGTTATTGAATACTGTGATTTGCACGCCCAACTGCTGAAAATTAGGTACGAGCATTTACACCTGGTTTCAGCAGGCATAAATGCTGGCACTTAAAGTTACTATTTTTAGGTTTTCAACACTCAAATCACAATTAATAGTTTTCCACTTACATATTATTATTTTACAAGGTGACCTCAGCGGTACTCATTGCCAAGAGAGTAAACATGGCAATGCAACTACCGTAGCACCCACTTCTTCATTGGTACACCCGATTTCTATGATTTTCTAGTATCTCTATTTTTTCTCTTATCAATTAAATTATTTATCTTTTCTTTTTCAGACTAGGGGATTCAGCTGCCCGACATGCATGTTTCGCTCTGCCATGAGCTGTATCAAGGACCCTCCCCTAAAATAGAAAACCCAATATATTAGTTTTACTCTCCCAACAGTTACAAAAACCTTCCTTCATAGGTTCTCAAACCAGGGTGGTTCAGTAAAGAAGTTATTAAACTATCGAGAACAGTTCTATATTTTTTTGTTAAATACAGTAATGCCGGCCGGCTTAAATGCTGAGCTGGAATGGGCATCGTTGATTGGATAATCTAGAGTTCTGAGTGTCCTATGAGAGCCTAGGGGAGGATCTATGACGTCAGAAAGAAGTCAGGTATTTAATCAGGGGATTAGAATGTCGGCGCCATCTTGGAAAAGGGGTAAACCCGTAAAAATATAGTAGTGCTGGCGCTAAAAGAGACTATAGGTAAGAAATACATTTAATTGATGTATTTATAAATTACCCTGGTTTGAGAACCTATGAAGGAAGGTTTTTGTAACTGTTGGGAGAGTAAAACGCGTAACTCCGCAAGAACAGTTACACTCCGGCGCTGACAAAAACATGCCCAGTCGAAAAACTATGCTTCGCGCCTTTTTTTTTTTAAAAACAAACCGCTGGCCAAAACGCGAACAAACGGAAGAAGAAATTCCGATGAAGAAAATGGCTAGAGAAAGCCCCGTCACTATTATGCTTCTTCTGTTACTTTTTTTTTTTGTATTTTAATTATAAACAGCTGAACTAGAAACGGAAAAAGTTCTGAAGAGTAACAGGATACCTCAGAGCTGCCTGCTCGTTAGCAGTCTGGGGTTTTTTTTTTAAACAGCTGCACTTGCTCATTAAAAATCTGGGGAGTGAAAAAAATATATGTTCTTGTAACTTCCTAGAGTGGCTGCCTCTCCCAAAGGCAATACACCTTTCTAACCAAAGGGTAGTCCTTCCCAGCTAAGTATGGGAGATGGGGAGGAAGGGGGGGAGGGACTCAGAAACACCCGAGTTTAACACCCCAGAGGCTGTAAAAGAAAGAAAAAGAAAGGAAACCCTGTCAAGTTTTTAATTGAGATTCCAGGCACAGAAGAAATATTCTGAATATCTCTAATATCTTAAAGAGAAAAAGAGAAAGAGAGAGACTAATGGGCTCACTTCCTACCTTCTGGGAGACTGAGAAAATACTGAGGCTAGGGTCACATGGCCAGGGCTCTCATTGGCTCTCTAGTCTTAGAATTTTCTCAGTCTCCACCTGCTGGTAGGCGTGCACAACCCATCAGTCCAATCCTGGTCCGGTCCGGAGGGACGCTAAGGAAACACAATTGGATCATCACGATCATACCTAAATCTTCACCACCCCAGCTGCAAGTGACTCAAGTATAAATCAATCCACGGATCCAGCTTCTCCTATATAAGCACGCAACTATGGAACGCATAACCAAAAGCCATAAAGACAATGCACGACCACCTCAACTTCTGGAAATCACTAAAGACCGATCTGTTCGAGAAGGCATACCTTACTGATCCAACTTAAGTGCCTGGACTCAGCAACACCAAAAAACCAACGAACATTATAGAACTCTTTCAGATACAGTGGGCCTGATATTCAAACCTCAGTAGGGGACATTTCGTCCTTTAGATTGTAAGCTATATTGAGCAGGGACTGTCCTTCTTTGTTAAACTGTACAGCGCTGCATAACCCTAGTAGCGCTCTAGAAATGTTAAATAGTAGTAGTAACTCTTCTTCTCTCAATTCTATTATGTGTCTGTAACACGTACATTTCATTCTTTACCACATCACTCTGTATTTGTTTCATCACCGGAGGCGGCTTACGCCTCACGGTAATACGTAAGCCACATTGAGCCTGCAAATAGGTGGGGAAATGTGGGGTACAAATGCAACAAATAAATAAATAAATAAATAATAAAAGACCCCCTAAGTGACTTGCCCAAAGTCACAAGGAGTTGCAGTGGGAATCAAACCCACTGCACTAACCATTAGGCTACTCCTCTACTCTGCAATACCTTAACAGCACTGCCAGAATTCACAAAGCACCAAACCTACCTACGAAAAGGCAGCACCACAAAGTTTATGTTGGATCCTAGAACAGCAGTGCACCTCCTACAGGGAAAACAGAAGGCCTGCCACAGATCTCTGTCCAGAAAGCAACAGTAGCAGAATTCTGCACCTCAGTCAACAGATGTACAACACAAACAGACCCTCATCAAATACAGAACAAGGAACCACAAATCAGAACTATAAAGACAATTAAATAAATGTAACTGACCCCCCCCCCCAAAAAAATAAAAAAATAAATCAGAAATATAAAGAAAAAATAAATATAACTGAACCCCCCCAAAAATCAGAATCTACACTGAGTGCAACACTGGAAAAAAAAAAGAAAAACAGAAGTGCATTTCCTCTGGTACTGAGCAAAACATAGACATCAGAAATGCTGATCTCCAAAAACTCCCATATTTCAATCAATTTAAAAATAATTTTTCTACCTTTGCTGACTGGGCATTGTATTGGTCCCAGTATTATTTTTTGTCTGCTCTCCTTTGTCTGTTTCCTCCTAACTTTTTCCAGGGTCATGGTCCATCTAGATCAGTATCATGCTTCGAGCACTGGCCAATCCAGGTCAGAAGTACCTGGCAGAAAACCAGTTAATAGCAACATTCCATGCTACCAATCCCGAGGCAAGCAATGGCTTCCCCCACGTCCATCTCAATAACAGACTATGGACTTTTCCTCCAGGAACTTGTCCACACATTTTTTTAAAACCCAGAATGCCTAATCACTGTTAGCAAATCCTCCGGCAATGAGTTCCAAGGCTTAACTATTCTTTGAGTGAAAAAATATTTCCTCCTATTTGTTTTAAAAGTATTTCCATGCAATTTCATTTGAGAGTCCCCTGGTCTTTGTACTTTTTGAATGAATGAAAAATCGATTCACCTCCACCTGCTCCACACCACTCAAGATTTTGTAGACTTCAATCATATCCCCTCTCAACTGTCTCTTTTCCAAGCTGAAGAGCCCTAACCTCTCCTTTCCATCCCCGCTATCATTTTGGTTGCTCTTCTTTGAACCTTTTCTAATTCCACTATATCTTTTTTGAGATACAGCGATCAGAACTAAACACAATACTCAAGGTGAGGTTGTACAATGAATCAATAAAGGCATTATAATAATTTTTGATCTTATGTTGCATTCCTCAATTCCTAGCATTCTGTTTGATTTTTTTTGGCTGCCGCCACACACTGGGTAGAAAATTTCAGCGTATTGTCTACAATGACACCTAGATATTTTTCCATTTGGCATTTCTCCTCTTGTCTCTTCCACCCTCCGACATTTATCTTTCCCTTTCGGCTCTTTCTTCTCTATTAATTCAGATTTCCTCCTTCTCACCCTCAAATCTCTCACAATTATCTATTCCTTCTTAACCTATCTCCCCGTTCTTACCCTCTCTTCAGTCCTCCCATTCCCCCATCTTACTCCTTCCCCAGCCTCTTATGCCTTTTTGTTTTTCCTCCCACTTTGACCCTCAGTACTCTCTCCCTTCCCAGCTATCATCAACCTTTCTGTGTCTCTCATCCAATCACCAGATCCAGTTCCTTCTAAGTCAGTCTTACTTTAATCATATTTGACTAGTATAAAAGGCCCATTTCGGTAGGCAATGAAACGGGCGCTAGCAAGGTAATCCCCCCCCCCCCCGCAGCGTCCTTCCTGTCTCCCCTGCCCCCCCTGCAGCCACCCATCTGGTCTCAGGACCCCCTCCCCACCAACCCTCCTCTGCCCCTGCAGCCACGCATGTGCAGCAGCCCTCCTCTCTCCCCTGCAGCCACCCATGTCCAGCAACCCTCCTCTCCCCCTGCAACTACCCATGTCCAGCGACCCTCCTCTCCCCTGCCCCCCTGCAGCCACCCATGCCCGACCCTCCTCTCCTTTCCCCTTGCCCCCCTGTAGCCACCCATGTCCAGCAACCCACCTCTCTCCCCTGCCCCCCCTGCAGCCACCCATGTCCAGTGACCCTCCTCTCCCCCTGCCCCCCCTGCAGCGTCCCTTCTGTCTCCCCTGCAGCCACCCATCTGGTCTCAGGACCCCTTCCCCACCTCCCTCTTCCCTGCCCCCCCCCGCAGCCATCCATGTCCAGCGACCCTCCTCTCCCCCTGCAGCCACCCATGTCCAGCGACCCTCCCTTCCCCCTGCCCCCCTCCAGCCACCCATGGCCAGCGACCCTCCCCTCCCCCCTCGGTGCATCACCCAAACCCCTACCCCCCCAGCGCATCACCCAAGCCCTTATCTCCCCCCTCGGGCACATCAACCCCCTCGCCACCCGCAGCCGCCAATACTAACGCTGTCCGGCCACTGCTGCGTCTCCTGTTGAGCAGCAGTGGCCGGTACAAAAAGAAAAAAGCCAAAAAAAGATTTTAAACCTGAAACACGGCTCCGTAGACAGCCATCTGGCATTGGCTGTCATCTCTGCAGACGCTCCTCCTCTCCCCTCTGACGTCGCTGCGCTACTCCGGGGTCTTCCTGCAGGGGCAGTGACGTGGAGGGGAGAGGAGCGGCTGCAGTGACGACAGCCAATGCCACATGGCTGTCTATGGAGCCGCGTTTCAGGTTAAAAATCTTTTTTTGGCTTTTTTCTTTTTGCACCGGCCGCTGGAGAAGCAGCAGCGGCCGGACAGCGTTAGTATTGGCGGCTGCAGGTGGCGAGGGAGTTGATGTGCCCGAGAGGGGCTTTGGTGATGCGCCGGGGGGAGGGTCTTGGGTGATGCATCGAGGGGGGGTAGGGGCTTGGGTGTTACGCCGAGGGGGGGCACTGAGAGCCGATTGGTAGGCAGGGGGAGGAGTACTCTTCCCCCTGCCTGGCTTGCGGTTTTGCAGGGCAGGGGCTTGGGTGTTGCGCCGAGGGGGGGGGCACTGACAGCTGTTTCCCAGGCAGCTCCGCATGTTTCCCTACTCCTCCCCTTGCCTTGGAATCAGCTGTCAGTGACATCACTGATGTCAGTGCATTCTAAACTGCCTAGCAGACCACCTCTGAGGGAGCCACGGTACCAGGCACATTAGAACATTGGAGGTGAGAATTATTATATAGGATAACACAGTTCACCAACAGAAGACCTAATTTATTTATTTATTACATTTGTACCCTGTGCTTTCCCACTCAAAGCAGGTTCAATACGGCTTACATAGTAATTGGGATTACAAAGTATTGATGAAGAGAAATAAGTTGGGTGTTATCGGAGTAATAAAAGAAATAAGAATGTAGAGATGCAAGGATGAGGGGAGTAGTAGAAGGATGAGCAAGGGAGCAATTGGAGGGGTAGATGAGGCGGAAGGGGATGGGCAAGAGTGAAGGGAGTAGGAGAGGTGAGAGCAAGGGTAGGTGAGCATTGGGGGAGGGGTCGATGAGGCGAAAGGGGATAGAGCAAGGGATAGGCAGGGGAAAATGTGGCGGATAGATAGATGTGATGGATAGATAGGTTCATAGGAATTAATCTGGGTCATTTGGGTAGGCTTGCCTGAACAGATGGGTTTTTAGTGATTTACGGAAGGGCAGATGGTCATTGAGTGATCGGATTGGTCTGGGGAGGGCATTCCAGAGTTGGCTGCCTAGGAAGGAGAAGTTGGATCCATAATAGTGTAGTACAAACCTAAAACATAAAAAAAACCAGTCAGAATAAGACCTTAAGAAAAATAAACAAAATTTTAACTTCTTCCTAAGAATAGAATACACTTACTTCAGGAACAAATTCAGTGGTAGATCATTTCATAATTTATAATATGCCTTTTCAGAAAGGCATACCCCACAGAACCAACATAAACACCGAATAATGTAACACAATAACTAAACTAAGTAACAGACTACACTCAATCCCTTGCCGAATGATCCCACAACCTGGACAGGATGATCCGCACCAAATCTATAAATTGTACTATCCACTTCGAGCCTACAAATACGTGGGAAAATGTGGGATACAAATGTAACAAATAAGTAAACAAAATAAAAATAATTTAGACCCTATCACTGAAAAAGCACATTGAAAAGAAGACTGCAATCTGATTTTACTAGGACATTGAAGAAAAAATTGCTGTGCAGACCTCATGTTGGTTCATGTATATATTGCCAAATTCAAAAGTTTATTTGAAATTTGATATACTGCTTATTTGGAAGACCGACTGAGTGGTTTACAGGACTAAAACTGAAAAAAAAATGAATGGAATGCCATTTCTTAAAGGACAGAAAAAGAGAAAAATAAATATAGAAAAATAGATTTTACATTTAAATTAAGACCACATGTACATAGTCAAGTATACAAATAATTAAAATAGATATCTCTATTGGACCATCACAAAATAAAACTTGGAAGATCAAATATAGAACCTTAAATTTGATTTGAGATTCCACAGGTAACTGGTGGAGTTTTGCTAACAGAGTGATTCAAACAAAAAATGCTAAATTCATTAACAATCATGCCACTCATTTGTTCCTGCCCTTTCTTCTGTCTCTTATTCTCACCCAGTCTCCAAAATCACCCTTTACCATCTTTCTAGTATTTCTATCCTCTCACTAATCTCCATGCCAACACCCCCACACCACACCACACGGACAGCATCTCTATCCTCTCCCCTTGTCCCCTCAATGCAGCAACTCCCTCTCTCCCCTTCACCCCAGTCCAGCATCTCTCCCCTCTCTTCTTCCCCACATACAGCATCTTCCTCCTCTCATTTCAACCCACAAGTTCAGCATCTTCTCCTCTCCTCTTTCCCATCCAACATCTTCCCATCCCCTTTTCTCTATCCAGCATCTCCTCTCTCCCTTTTCTTAGTCCAGCGTCATATGTTCTTATCTCCCCTTTCATTTCCCAGATCAGCACCTTCTCCTCTCCCTCTCACCTGCAGTTCAGCATCTTCCCTTTTCCCTTGGAACTCGGACAGAGAGAGGGGGGCCTTGGAGCTCGGACGGAGAGAGGGAGGGAGGGGGGCCTTGGAACTCGGAGGGAGGGAGGGAGGGAGGGAAAGGAGAGGGGAGGGAGGAGGAAGCCTGGAACTGGGAGGGAAGGAGGACAGGAGTAGGGAGCCTGGAACTGGGAGGGAGGGCGGGACTGGAACTGGGAGGGAGGGAGGGGGCGTGGAACGCGGAGGGAGGGGGCCTGGAATGCGGAGGGAGGGGGATGAGAGAGGGAGAGGGGGCAGAGGGGGGGTGGGGAGGAGAGGGGGCGGGGTGGGGAATGCATCACCTGTAAAAAAAATAATTTCAGCACCCCCAATCATTTTGAAAAGTTGGCTCCTATGTCTCTCTCCCATCTGCCATTTTGCACCCCAGCATTGCATTTCTCCCCCTTCTCCCCAAGTAAATGATCTTTCCCCCTTCCCCTGCTCGTCCCCCACATAGTCCAGCCCCTCATAGGCACCAACATTTCAAAATAAATGGGGTCCGAAATACAATACAAATTACACCTCTCTGGACACCATAAAGGAGGTTGCTAGATATTGGGAGTGGTCAACGCTCAAAGAGCTAGGGATCCTATGTCTCTATTTGGGGGGGGGGGGGGTCACAGGAACCAGTTTTGTGGGTGCTCACCCCCTCAATATTAAGTAAATTAATTGTGTTCAGATATGAATAATGTCCACCCTTCAATCATTTTGGAAAGTTGGCTCCTATGGGGAGCTGCTGCTTTTGGCTCCTAGCCCTCATTTGCCCTCCCTTGTTCTTTCCTTCCTTCTCACCCAGTAGTTTCCTCATCTGTAACTGTCTTGTCTGTCTGTGTTATTTAGAGTGTAAGCTCTTTTGAGCAGGGACTGTCTCTTTGTATCAGGTGTTGAGCGCTGCGTGTGTCTGGTAACGCTATACAAATGCTGATAATAACAATAATAATAATTATCCCAGGCTTTTGATATTTCAAAAATGCCAAGATACCCAGGTCCAGGCTGGTAACGCTATACAAATGCTGATAATAACAATAATAATAATTATCCCAGGCTTTTGATATTTCAAAAATGCCAAGATACCCAGGTCCAGGCTGGTGATTTTAGGACACTCCTGATTTTGAATGTACATCCCACAGCAGTGTGGGCTTTGTAGTGCCTGATCCTGCCCATTGACATCAATGCTGCTGCAAGTCCCATAACGTGCCAGGCTGGGTTGATCAGAAATCCAGGACCGTCTCGACATCCCTAGCCTAGAACTTGGCCTCTCAAGCTCCTTCTTCCCCCCTTTTTCCCGCCGTTCCCAACAATGCGCGGCAGCGCTTACCGAATGTCTGACGTCTGGTGCGCGGGGCAAAGGAAACAGTGGATACAAAAAAGTCCTCTCTCAAGTGGTGTCTTCTTAAACAAGTTCTTTATTGCAAAACAATTAAAACAACGAATCGTGTTTCGGCCGTATAGGCCTGTGTCAGGGGTCTATTCACTTCCAATCAAGAAAGAGAATATGTAGATAAAAATAACTGATCAACTTTCTGCAAATTGCAATACTCTAAGGAAGTCCCCACCAACAGAGCTTTCAAGACCTTTAAATATCAGTTCTATAGGAACTAAATAAAAAAAAAAATATATCAGGTGTTTTCAGGGCAGCGACTGAATCGCTGATCTCTTCCCCTGGACTGGCCATTCATTGTTCCGTCTATTCAGTCGCTGCCCTGAAAACACCTCATATTTTTTTTTTTTTATTTAGTTCCTATAGAACTGATATTTAAAGGTCTTGAAAGCTCTGTTGGTGGGGACTTCCTTAGAGTATTGCAATTTGCAGAAAGTTGATCAGTTATTTTTATCTACATATTCTCTTTCTTGATTGGAAGTGAATAGACCCCTGACGCAGGCCTATACGGCCGAAACACGATTCGTTGTTTTAATTGTTTTGCAATAAAGAACTTGTTTAAGAAGACACCACTTGAGAGAGGACTTTTTTTTGTATCTGAAAGAACCGTGTTTGGTGCGCGGGGGCAGTCTCGAGCCGTAAGAAGCCACAGCCCCGAAAAAAAAAAAATGAAGCGTTCAGTAGCCCATTTGGCACTGGGAACGGAGAGGGAGCTTCAAATAGAAAATTAAAAAAACAAAATACTGATAAACCCCCAGAGCCTTTTTTCAGATTCACGCCCAGCAGCCGGCGCAGGCTGTTCGTCTTCGTGCCGCCTCCGCCGTCCCCTTCAGAGCCCCGCCCCGCCCTGCTGCACCGTGTGGCTTCCTCCTCCCTCCTCCCCTGGCGGCTCTATAACTGCCAAGCGACAGCCAGAGCGCCCTCCAAACCAAACCGTTGGCGGGTGAGGAGGGCGCGCGCGCGCGGTGGTGCTGCTGCTGGAGCCTGTGGTAACTAGCGGCGCGCGCGACTGAAGAGCGAGAGCCTCAGCCCAGCTGCACGTTCTTCTCCCCCAGCGCGAGCGCCTCCAGCCAGCCGCCATGAAGACCCTGATCGCCGCCTATTCGGGCGTTCTGCGAGGTGAGTGAGCCCGGCGTTGATGGAGACGGGAGGGAGTGAAGGAACTGCGAGTCCATGATGATGTATCTCTTTGGACATCTGTCTTTGTGTTATCTCTGAATAAATACTTCTTTAAAAGAAAAAAAAAATTTACTTTCCCCTGAGTGGGGAAACGGGTTGTGTATCCGGGGCGGCAGGAGAGACATTCAAGTCTCTGCGAGAGAACAGAGACCCCCCCAGCCCGGCAGATGTAACGGGATAGGTTGCTTGATAAACATTTTTTTTTTCTATTATTGTAAAAAAAAAAAAAGTCGTGCTGTTTTTTTTTTTTAATTTGGGGTGTCGGGGTATAATGGAAGTATCAAGTTTTTTTTTCCTTTAGTGAGTGCGCGTGCCTCCTGAACCCCGCCCCCCCCCCCCATCCCCAAGAAGCTCCAGCCACATGGGTTCAAAGAAGTGTTGTTATTGCTTGCATTGCAAGGTGCACTTTGATCCTCTAGTGGAGATCTGGCCCTTGGTTTGTGTATTTCATTCTGTTGTCTAAAATTGAATGAGGAGCAAAGATGAGATTCGCTTAAGGCATAGGAGCACACCCCCCCCCCCCCCCCCCCCCCCCCCAATATTGAACAAACGCCTTGCTTGTTTCCAGGGAGAGAGAATTTCTGTTGGGTATAGCATTCTCAGTCTTTTTGGTTATCAATAGAAATCAAACAAAATAAAACATGGAAAAGAAAATAAGATGATACCTTTTTTTATTGGACATAACTTAATACATTTCTTGATTAGCTTTCGAAAGTTGCCCTTCTTCCTCAGATCGGAAATAAGCAAATG
The DNA here is from genome assembly GCF_901765095.1 of Microcaecilia unicolor. Taxonomy (NCBI): domain Eukaryota; kingdom Metazoa; phylum Chordata; class Amphibia; order Gymnophiona; family Siphonopidae; genus Microcaecilia; species Microcaecilia unicolor. The sequence continues at coordinate 24,581,863 of NC_044034.1, forward strand.
TGCTAGCTGACAGTGTATATAAGTGAAAACATTCAAGCATTACTATGACAGTAAAATAGATACCATTGGAGATTCTACATGGAATGTTGCTACTATTGGAGATTCTACATGGAATGTTGCTATTCCATGTAGAAGGCTGCGCAGGCTTCTGTTTCTGTGAGTCTGACGTCCTGCACGTATGTGCAGGACGTCAGACTCACAGAAGCAGAAGCCTGCGCGGCCACATTGGTGATCTACAAGGGCCGACTTCTACATGGAATGTTGCTAGTGGAATAGCAACATTCCATGTAGAATCTATAGAAATCGAACAAAATAAAACATGGAAAAGAAAATAAGATGATACCTTTTTTTATTGGACATAACTTAATACATTTCTTGATTAGCTTTCGAAGGTTGCCCTTCTTTGTCAGATCGGTCAGTCTTTTTGAAAAGTTGGCTGCCATGACTCAAGGCATTGTACAGCAGGTGTGTAGGTTGGCCTAAAATTTATAATTTACCGCTGTTGCTTATTTTGATAAGTCCATTGTGATAAAATATATATATATATATTAAAAAAAACTTCGTTCTTGCTTTCATTGAATGCAATATGTATAGACAACTTAAGGTGAGCTTGGAAATGTTTTGACCAAGATAGTGGTACCCAAAACAAATGAGTATTTCTCTTCCACCTTCTGCTGTACTTGAGGATCTTCTGTTTATGTATGCATTGTACAGAATTTAGTCCTACTACTACTACTTAACATTTCTAAAGCGCTACTAGGGTTACGCTGTACAATTTAACAGAGAAGGACAATCCCTGCTCAAAGGATCTTACAATCTAAAGGACAAAGTGTGCAGTCAGTCAAATTGAGGCAGTCTAGATTTCCTGAATAGTGTATAATGGTTTGTTGCCGAAAGCAACATTGAAGACAGCTGCTACTTTTTATCTTGGGTATCTCCTTGTGGGGTTCCTCAAAGCTCTCCCATCGCCCCACTTTTTTGTATAATTTATGGGTTCTCTAGGCCAACTTTATTAACAGCTGGTGAGATTGTTGTGCTATGCAGACAATGTTTTGTTTTTCTGTTCCCTGTTGGACAAGTTGTAGACGCTGTATCCTCTAAAATCGGTGGTTGTATAAAAAGACTAACATTGGTCTGTAAGGGCTAAATTAAAATTTAATGCTGTTAAGACCAAGATATTATGGTTTTCGATGGATTTAATTAAGATTCCCCAGACTATTGTGGGTGATGATGGGTGTCAGTTTAGTTTAGAAAGAACGTTTATTGTTTTGGGAATGGTATTAGATTTATATGATGGTGGAACCACAGATAAATAGTTTGGTTAGAAAAGCATATTTTAAATTAAACACTTATGTTTATTAAGATCTTACTTTTTAGACAGTCATTTTAAGATTATTGTGCAGTTAATGATTTTATCTTTACTAGACTATGACAACTCACTATATCTGAGTCTTTCTTCTGAATAGAATGCAGCCATTAGGCTAATTTCAGAAAAGTTTGCTGGAAACAATTCATTGGTTGCCTGTGGAATCTCAGGTTGTTTTTAAGACAACTTTGTTTAGCTTTTAAGTTTTTTGAATGGTTTGTGTTCTGAAAGTGGGTCCCAATTGGTGAATGTTTTGATTTCAGAGATGGTCTCCATAGAATGTAATTGCTTGCTGCTGGCTTTTCGTTCAACTAAGAATATTCAGTTTAAGGCTGCTTATGCTCGATTGTTCCAATAACGAACAGCGAAAAAGAGAAATTTATCTCCAGTGTGGATTATGTTTAATGGGAAATTTATATTATGTTTCATAAAGCTTTGAAAACATACTTGTTTACCAGGGATATTAATTTTTCCTTTATGTGATGAAATATGTTTTTGTACTTGTATCATTTATGATATTCTGTTATTTTACTAGTACTACTATTTAGCATTTCTATAGCGCTACAAGGCGTACGCAGCGCTGCACAAACATAGAAGAAAGACAGTCCCTGCTCAAAGAGCTTACAATCTAATAGACAAAAAATAAAGTAATCAAATCAATTAATGTGTACAGGAAAGAGGAGAGGAGGTTACAAGTGGTTACATTGACTGTTTATATTGACTGTAACGCGCCTTGAATCTAACTTGGAGTTGGTGAGAGATAAATCCTTGATAATATAACATTTCCACCTGATTTAAGTTTCTAACTTGGGACCTGATGATCAATTCCCCGTGCTATTCCGGAACAACGTGAGGAATTAATTCCCAAATGATCAATGCTAATAACATGCAAACTTAGGCGTGTTATTAGCATTAATCATCGGAGGAAGTGCAAGAGGATTGTGCCTCAGACACAATTCTCCCGCCCTTGTTTGATAGGTCAGGGCTGTCAGACATTCCAAGGGGCTACCCATGGACCCCCCCCCCCCCCCCCCCCACCCCCAAAAGCAAGACCGTGGTGTCCTAGTACCCTCCACTCCTCTCCCTGGACACCAACATTGGGGGGCTGGAGGTCTGGTGGACCTCCAGCCCCCCCTAACACCCCCCAACAGAAAAGGACTGAAGCCCCCACCTGGTGGTCTAGCCCCTCCCTCCTTGCTCAACCCCCCTTTTACCGTTAGATGATGGAGGAGGGAGTAGCATGGTATGGAAGCACTGCTCAGCACATCCCAGGATGCACTGGGCAGGGTGCTGCCATTTTGGAGACTGCGCTGGAAGGAGGAGGGATTGCTACTCCTCCTTCGTCATCTAAAGGTACAGGGGGGTTTGGGGCCACTAGGCCACCAGGTGGGGGCAGGAGGTTTACCGGACCTCCAGCTCTCTTCCATCGGGGGCAGGTGCGCGCTTGCACCCTCTGCAGGGCCTTTTGTCTGGGTGAGGGGTTGGGGGTCCACTGGACCCCCAGGATTGGTGGCAGCCCAGGCTAACAGTAACAGCTCGGACTGCCTGACCTGGACGGGGGGAGGGGGCGGAAGATAACCTAAACCCTAACGCCAGTTCTGAGCTGATGTAGGGTTAAGGCATTATTCTGCCCATTTGATCAGAGTGCAGTGTTCTGATCATATGGGCGGAATACCAAAGAGGTCATTTAAGTATAAATTAGCTCTGTGGTATTCCTTGCGTGCTTGCACCAGACCTCTAATCTGCACTGGGTAAATGCAGGCATTAAGCTGGCACTAGTGGCCTCTGGCACCTGCATTTACTTTTGATCATTGGGTCCATAGGTAGAGCCATCCTGGCATCAAGTGTCTCATGCTTTCATTTGTAACTTATATAGAGACTCCCCCTTCCCTCTTGTTTCCATCCCCCACCTCAGAAAGGAGGTATATCAAGTCCCATTTCCCTTCCTCCCTTCCCTTAAGTCCCCTATTTCCCTTAAGCCTCTCGTCGTCCTCCTTCTCCTCCACTGCTAACTCCAGGCTTCGCTCCTTTTCTCTCGTTGCACCTTATGCCTGGAATAGACTTCCTGGACCTATACGTCTAGCTCCATCTCTACCTGTTTTCAAATCTATGCTGAAAACCCACCTTTTCACTGCTACTTTTAGCTCCTAGCCACAATGGCCCTCCCCTTCTCCCTTCCTCCCTTCTCACCCATTACTTCCCTCACCCGTAACTGTCTTGTTTATCTCAGGTGTTCAGTGCTGCGTGCGTCTGGTAGCGCTATACAAATGCTAATAATAATTCCACTGACAACTCTTAGCCTGGGAAAACAGCAATTATGGGGCTGAAACCTGGCCACTAGGTGTTTATCATTGTGCAGTAATTGATTCCTTCCTCCTCAAGGATTGTTAACATTGCTTCCACAGTATCCCCAACTTTTCTACCTCAGATGATGGGAGGCTCACCTGACCCAGCAACTGACAAGATAACTTCTATAGTTAGGTTGCCCTGAAAACCAGATTTTGTTGGGTATTCAACTTGGGTTTGCTATAGATGCAACTTATGGTGCTTTCACAGTAGATCCAGTCGAAATCTGATATGTGGAGGATGCTGTAGCAGGTTGAATCTGCTCAAATTCTGATGTATATATGATTCTGCAAATTAATATTTTTTTTTTACCAAACTAATTTGAAATGATGCACTTTCTTGGAGGTCTCTTAAAAGATTTTTTTAATTTTATGTGACAGAAGTTTGCTCCCCTGCATTCCATCCTTGCCTTCCCAACTGGTTATAGGAACTATAGTTTAGCAAATTTTATTTCAAAGCCAGTATTTTTGATGTTAAATTTCTGTGAAGCCAAGTATGTTCAGTTATCTTTTTTTTTTTTTCTAAAAACTCTAGAATTTAGATTCTGATATTAAAATGAAATGTTTTGCTAAAATTCTACGTAAAACTTCCTGGAGCAAGAGTTGCTTAAGTAGAATGTTTCTAGGTCCTCAGTTTGAGGAAAAAGCATCTATTGCTGTCAAGCTTCAGGACTTACTGTTTTTGTTTTGTTTTTCCTTTTGTAAATATATAACAAGTCTGTTGCATGTGGATCTGTTCTGTTGCAATGCATATATGCAAGTACTTTTTCCTGATAAGTATTTGAGATGTTACTGATTATTTGCATGTGTATTAGCACAAACCAGGTTGCACTTTGAGACTAAGAATTCATTCTATTAAGTAAGCTTATAGGTAGTGCTACTGGTGAGCTTGTGAAGGACAGGTGCTGGTCTTTTCTATATGTAAGAGTATTTCATGTGTATTTCCAGTGTACATCGGTGATTTTTCATCACAAGAATGCACGTGTCTTTTGCATGAGTAGACAGCAGGCCCTACCTTTAGATTGTAAGCTCTCTTGAGCAGACACTGTCCTTCCCCATGTTTAAACTTGTACAGCGCTGCGTAACCCTGGCAGCGCTATGGAAATGCTAAGTAGTAGTAGGTATTGCCTGTTGACTTTGTAACACATTAGTCTCCCCCCCCCCCCCCCCCCAACCAGCCCCTCTCCCTCTGGATGTCTAGTAAGTGGCACATCTGCTTAGGGGAGGAGAGGAGTAGCCTAATGTTTAATTCCCTGGTCTGGGAACCTGGGGTACTGGGTTTGTTTACAAGTCCAGCTCCTTATGACTCTGGGTAGTCACTTAACCCTCCTTTGCCTCGAGTAGGTTGTGAGCCAGCTTGTATATTATTATTAACATTTGTATAGCGCTACCAGATGCTAATATGTAAACCGATTTGGTTGTACCACAAAAAGGAGTTATATCAAAACACATTACCCTTTGTTTAACCCTTGAACAGAGAGAAGCAGCTGTGGTTTGAGTGACTGACTGACTGGCAGTTGCCTACGGAAGGGCTTAGCTACCTTTTTGAATGTGCCTCTTCCCTTCCCCTTTGCTCCAGGTTTCTCAGCCCTTCCCCCACCCTGGATCTTGCATCTCTCCCTTTTTACCCTTCTCCTTTAATCTAGGCTCTCTCCGCTCCCAGTTCCAGCATCTGCCTACCTCCATTCTCCCCTGATCCTCGAAAGGCAGGTTGTGGCAGAGGCAGCTTTAAAGTTTCTCTCTTCTGCCATGTTCTGCCCACAGGAAGTTGCATCTTAGGTGACATAGCAGAGGAAAGGCCGTGCCGGACAGAGAGCAGCCTTCAATGCTGCCTCTGCGTTAGCCACCATCGTTTGGAGGACAGGAGGAGTTGGAATAGAGGTAGGCATATGCTGGACCTGTGTGGGTGCACTGGTGGGGGGGGGGGGGGGGGGAGGGGGAGAAGTTGCCAGACCCGGGTATGAGGGGAGGTGGCTCCTACCAATGGACAGCCCTGGGCCTAATGGTAGGAACCACAAGAAATTGGAGCCCCCTCCCCCCACCAGTGCACCAACACAGGTCCAGAATCTGCCTACTTCAAATTACCACTCCGCCTGTTCTCCAAATGCTGGTGGTTATTGCAGAGGAAAGGCCCTACTGGACAGAGCAACCTTCAGTTCTACCTCTGCCACAACTCGCCAGTGTTTGGAAGATTGGAGGGGGGGGGGGGTGGAGGTAGGCAGATGCTGGACCAGGTGTGGGGGGAAGAGGGGAGAGAGTCTAGATCAAAAGAGAGAAGAGGGAGTGATGCAAGGCCTGGGCAGATGCTGGACTGGGGGGTGGATCAGAAGGAAAAGGCAGAGGCTGGATTGGGGGACAGATGCCAGACTGCAGATGGTAGGGAGGGATCAAGGAGGTACTGGAGGAAGGGAAGATGAGAGAAGCCAGACATGAGGAGGGACAGGGACATGAGATGGCTCGGGAGGGGAGCATAGGGACACAGATGAGAGACACTGGACAGGACAGATACAGTCCACAATCCATCTTTCTTATGTGTCGTAAAGAAATGTCAGAAGGACTGAAGACCCTGGAGAGAGTTAATGAAAAGAGCAGAGACACGCTAGGACCAAAGCAACACTAGGACAAAGATAGGAGAAAAAAGTATTTTTCTTAATTTGTGAATTGTAATATGTCAGGTTTAGGAAATGTGCATCCTCCCTCTTCTCCCCCCCCCCCCCTCCAAACTATGTCCCCATTACCTTGGAAGTGATGATGTTATTGGGGGGTGAGGGGGCATCTCAATTTTTCTGCCCAAGGCCCATTCAATCCTAGCTATGCCACTGTTCCTACGTGATTTACTAACCTTGTGCTGAATTGAAGCAACCTAGAGCTTTTGAGTTCAAGGCAAAAAGCATCAGCAAGGATTAGACGGGTCTCTCGCACTCCTGTCTGGTGCTCTGCAAACAAGTCTGATTTGCAGGATTAAGTAACCAATAGTTACTGATCTGTTAGTGCACAGTTTTTAACTACTTGTTCTGGATATCCTGAGAACCACTTCTTTGCAGCAACCCCCCACCCCCCAATTCCACCTCCCAGCAATGGCATATTCTATAAAAAGCAGTGCTGTGTATTCTATGCATGTACAATAGCTGTGAATATTGGCTAGCTCAGGGCCTCCCAGACTTGAACTAGAGACCTCGCATTTAGTCAGACTTGTAGGATATAATCACTGGAAAAACATAAGCACAATAGCATGAGCTCATGCATATTCATTGTAGATATACTGAAAAACTGGTCCCAGGATAAGTTTGGGAAGCCCTGAGCTATTTTACTTTCTGTAAGAAAACACAATTAAATTTGTATGCCAGTGTAAAACTTTCTTGCCTGATATCCAAAGCAATTTAACTAGACAGGAGAGCCTCTTGTCTGGTTAAATTGCTTCTTCCTACGGCTGAGTTTCAGCTTTAACTGCTTCTGTACCATCTGGTTAGTGCCTGGGTGGTCTGTGGACGGAGCTGGTACTCAACTGGTTAGTGTTGCTATTCATACCACTAACTGGTTAAGAGGTCCAGCTCAAGAGAAAGTGATGCCATGAGCCAACTTTTTTTCCTGAATTGCATCGCTTCCGGCGCCCTCTGTTCCCCCACAGGTTTGGCATCTCTCTTCCCCCAGCCCCCGGTTCCAGTCTTTCCCTCTCATCTGTCTCCCCTTCCTGCTAGTCCGGAAGTGCTCCCTCACCTCTCTCCCTCCCTCATGGTCCTGTGACGTCTACATCCATTGCTGGCAGCAGCATGAGAGGCTGCCTTCGGCCAGCCCCTGGGTCTTCCCTCTGCTGCATCCCACCCACAGGAAATTGCATTAGAGAAAGAAGCACTCAGCAGAGGGAAGACCCAGGAACTGGCTGATGGCAACCAACATAAGACTTTATAGGACCTCCGGGGAGGGAGAGAGGTGAGGGAGCCCTACTAGACCCACAGGAAGGGGAAGAAAAGGCTTAGCCTGCAGACCAGGTGAGGTCAGAGGCTGCGTATTTTGCCATCCTTAATCATCAGTATTCTGGGCCAGAGCCTGCCTCACCTGGTGCAATGGTTAAGTCAGCCCTGCTGGTTAAGCAGCTGAAGTTGGGACAGCAAAAAAAGCTGTCCTAACTTCAGCTGCTGGTGCCTGGTTAACTTCCAGATGTACACTGGACCCTTCCCCCCCTCCCTTTAGTATCATTCGTGTTATAAGGGTCCAGTGGGCTGGAGCAGTGCCCACTTGCTCCTGTCCCTCACAGCTCCAGCCTGAAAATGGCTGCCACAAAATTTAGTGGCAGTCTTGTAGTTTTTCGTTGAGAAGGGAAGCCAGGATGACCTCAGTAATAACAGGGAGAAAATGGGAGAATACCACCTTCTGTCAATTTGGATAGAAAGCATAGATTAGAAACTGGGTGGTAATTAGCAGGAACATTTGTGTCAAAGAGGCCTCTTTCAAAATCGGATGAACTGCCTTTTTCCAAGGTGCTAGAACAGTACCAGAATGGAAACTGATAACCTGGAGTGCTATTGGAACAAGACAGGGCTGCTTCAGCCAGTCTGCTGGGATGGAATCAAGTGCACAGGTTGTTTATGCACGGACAGTAGTGTCTTATCTTAAGGCACAGAGGTAGTTTGAAGGCGTGCCAAGGAGGCATAGGTCAGAGAAGAGACGGCAGTGCCAACAGAATTGGTAACAAGCTGTTAAATGTACCTTGAATATGCCTGGAATAGACTTCTTGAGTCGGTACGTCAAGCTCCATCTCTGGCTGTCTTCAAATCTAGGCTAAAAGCCCACTTTTTTTGATGCTGCTTTTAACTCTTACTTGTTCAGTACCGATGTTTTATTATTCCCACCTTAGTAATTCCCTTATCCCTTATTTGTCCTGTTTGTCCTCATTAGATTGTAAGCTCTGTCGAGCAGAGACTCTGTGTACAGCGCTGCTCTCGTCAAAGCCATTTCTCCTCTCTCCCCTGCCCTCCCCTCAATGTCCAGCAATTCTGACCTCCCCTCCATGTGCAGCGATTCTCCTGTGTCCTGCCGTCCCCTCCATGCCCTGTGATTCTGGCCTCCTCTCCATTTCTAGCGATCCTGCTCTGGCCTCCCCTCCATTTCTAGCGATCCTGCTCTGCCCTGTCGTCCCCTCAGTGTCCTGCGATTCTGGCCTCCCCTCCATGCCCAGCAATTTTCCTCTACCCGGCCCTCTCCTCCATGTCCCATGATTCTCTCCTCTCCCATCCCCTCGTCTAGTGATTGTCCTGTGCCCTGGCCTCGCATCCGTGTCCCGCTTTCCATTGCCTTCACTTGTCGTGTTTGCGTTCGTAACATCCTGACGTCGGCTCGCCTCCATCGTTCCCTTCCCTCACTGTTCCGCCCTCTGACATTATTTCATCTTTACGTGAGGGTGGGACAGTGAGAGGGAATTGAACCCTGGAGGCTTGCTGATGTCACGAACCCAGCCAGCCAGCCATAGAACGTTGACTGTACAAATTGTTATATTAGATAAGTAGTAGTAGAATAGGACACTGAAACTAAATTTAAATTTCAGCCTAGGAGTTTTCTCTTTTGAGCTTGTAGCTTAGCTGCAGCTGAAAACTATTGGGTAACTGTGTGAGCCTTCAATTCAGGGCAGTTATCCAGTGGGTCTCCATGAGCTGTGTTCAACCTTCAGACAGGTGGCTGTTGATAGGAGTGGAATCCTCCTCAGCCGCTGCTGTTGTAGCAATTCATCACATTGATGGTCTTCCTCTGTTACATAGACCTTCAACCTTGCCAAACAGGATGTCTTTCTCTGTCTTTGTCATGACATGTCCAAAGTGAGAACGTCATTTGTCATTTGAGCTTTGAAGGAAAACTTAGATTCGATCTCCAATACCAACTGATTTGTTCTTCAGCCAGAACACAGTATGTCTTCTCCAGCACTATAGTTGGAAGGCATTTGTATTGTGTCTTGCTGTTTCACTGTCGAACTTACATCCATATGACATTATTGAACGTACTATGGCATGAACAAGTTGTCTTCATATGCAAAGAATCTCTGCACGAAGATCTTGTCTAGGTCCTTCATAGCCAGTCTGCTAGACAAGATTTCTTGATGACTTGTTTCATTATTTATTTATTTTGATCCTAGTACGTTGAAGTTTGTCTCTTTGATATTACTTCTCCATCAACAATGAAATTCCACCAGTTGTCAAGGATCTTTGCCTTCACTTTTAACATGCAGGCCCGTTTTTTTGACAATTCCTTGATCTTGACACTCCTATATTTTGGATTGTCATCGTTTTCAGTCTGCAGTGTGGTGGTATTAGCATAGTGAAGGTTGTCTTCTAATTTTCATAGCTTGGGTTTCTTCATATAGTCCTGCTTCTCTGACTTGTTCTCTGTATATAGTGAACAGGTATGTAGAAAGCAGCCTTGTACATATTTGCTGATTTTAAACTGTCCTGTTTTTGTTCTAAAACGTAACTGTTGCTTCTTGATCAGTGTAAAGGTTGTGCATGAGATCTCTTGGGTGTTCTGGTGTACCCGTGCTTAATGTATTCCAGAGTTCTTCATGATTTTACATAGTTGGGCCTTGTGGTAGTCTGTGAAATGCATGTAGATATCCTAGCATTCTTTTCAAGGATCCATCGCGCATCCATGATGCCCCTTGTTCCTCACCCTCTTCCTCAATCCTATCTGAACTTCAGGCAGTCTCAAGCAGAATCTTGTTAGCATGTAGGATCAGGGCCCACTCAAAATTAGCCATATGATTATGTCACCGAGTGGGACCCAATTGGTTTCATTCTGTACTTTCCAAATCTACAAATTAGGTAGTGCTCTATTCAAGGGGTGGACTGACCATTCGGACAGAAGGTGTTCTGTTGGTGATCTAGTGGCCTCTGCAAGGGGGGGGGAGGGGCTACATGTGCTGCCACTATTCCCCCTGCCCGGCACCGCTGTACTTTAAAACTGGCGGCCGAGACTCCCTGCGGAAATCTCGCAAGACTGTACAGACCCGGAATACTTGGCTACCGTTTTGAAAACATGGCAGCACCAACAGGTGAGGGAATAGCAGCAGGCAGGAAAGAACATGCTCCCCTCCCCCCCCCCCCCCCCCCCCCCCCCGCAGAGACCACTAGGGCCCTTCAGGTAGGACTGGGGCAGCGGGGGCATCAGCTGCGGCGGTAGGGGGGTGTCGGGCAGCATCCGGAGGGGCCTGGACCACTTTCAGTCCACCCCTGCTCCATTCAAACAGCACCTTCCCCTCTACCTCCAGATTACACACCAGATGCACAGTCACACTTACACAGAGAGGTCAGGAAATACCATAAGTGATGCCATGTATACTTTTCCCAGTGTTTTTGTAAGTCTGTTCTTTTAAAACTACTGTCTAAACCCTTACAGGATTAACTTTTCTTGCAGCTTTGGACTTTGACCCAAACAGAGTTCAGCTGGAGAGCACACAGCTTGCTGATCTCATGGAGCCTTGCATGTTTAGCTTGGATCAGCAGTTTGGGGATGAAAGGAGTTTACTTTTGTTACTAGTGTTTAATTTTGTAAACATGCTAAACCTTTATTTTATTTGTTCATATACTTGTATCCCACAATTATCCAAAAACGAGTTTTGGTTCAATGTGGCTTACATTTAACAGTTGTTAAGAGATTACATTTACAAGGTTGTATGATGCTGTTTTACAGTGGTTGGCAAGATAACTATTAGTGCGTATGGAATAGTCATTGGGTTTCTTGAGAAAGGTATGTCTTCTTTTCTTAAATGAAAAGATGTGTTACAGTTGGTGGTTGTGTTGTGTATTGTTCCAGAATGATTAGTCCATATTTTACTCATAGAATTTCCTGAAGAGTTAGGTCTTTAGATCTTTTCTGAACTGGAGGTAGTTTGTGATGCTTCTTATGACTATGGGAATTGAGGACTACCATTTTGAGCCAAGGTAGCTAAATCCCGCTGTGTAGGTGGACTTGTATGTTTTTTGCGGTTGGCTGCTTTGTGAATTAGCAGCTACAGGAGGAATACATTGGGCTGCTAATCATCAAGGACCCTGGACACACTAAAGTGAAAAATGATTTTGCAAAAGTATACATCACACATAACCGAATTCTATAAACTTGAACACAAAATTTACGCTTAGTGCGCAAGTGATAGAATATTGTCAGTTTCATAACTTAAAGTTAGGCACGTAACTTTAGGACTTAACGTTGGTAAAGACTTATGAATATAATTGCCAGTAGAATGCATGCTTATTGTACATCATCCTGGCACCTAACTTTGTGACCTTTTGAGAATTACCTCATAGCATGAAATAATAACATAGAAAATGACGGCAGATAAAGACTTGAACAGTCCATCCAGGATGCCCAACAGTCACGCTCATTATCGAGTCATGATTAAACCAATAATGATTGTAATATAAAATACTTAGATCATTGTTTCTTTGACATTTCTGGGACCTAGACCATTGAAGTCCTACCGGCCCTGTCCTTAGGTTACAACTACTAAAGTTGCTGTCAAAGTCCACTCCAGCCTATCCAAATCAGTCTTGTCACTTGCAGGACACAAACTGTAAAAGTCTGCCCGGCACTGTCCTCATGTTCCAATTTACTGGAGTTTGTCGAAGCCCTTTCCAGCCCATCCTAAACCAGATTGCTGTATATGGGACTCAGACCATACAAGCTTGCCCAGCACCTGCCTTAGCTCTTCATAGCCAGAGTTTCCATCTAAGCGCCACTCAATATGCAAACACACATTCAAATATTTGTTTGTTTTCATCTTCTAATTCGAGATCCTCTGTGTTCATCCAATGCCCTGGGACTTTTGTTCCATAGGTTTGAGCTCGGATGATGATTTTGCTATTTTTCATGCAAAGTGAGATTAGTCATGCTACGAAAGGGCACTTGGTGGTAAGCTTCATGTGAAGCATATTGTGTGGGAAAGCTTATATAGATTTTTTTTTTGCATTAATAGACCTTTCCTTAGCATCCCTCCGGACCGGACCAGGATTGGACTGTTGGGTTGTGCCCGCCTACCAGCAGGTGGAGACTGAGAAAAAACTCTGACTCTAGAGAGCCAATAGGAGCCCTGGCCATGTGACCTTAGCCTCAGTATTTTCTCAGTCTCTCAGCAGGTAGGAAGTGAGCCCATTAGTCTCTCTCTCTCTTTTTCTCTATAAGATATTACAGATATATTTATAATACTTCTTCTGTGCCTGGAATCGTAATTAGAGGCTTGACAGGGTTTCTTTTCTTTCTTTGACAGCCTCTGGGGTGTTAAACTCGAGTGTCTCGAGTCCACCCCCCTTCCTCCCCATCTCCCTGGCTTAGCAGGGAAGGGCCGTCCCTTTCTCTGGAAAGGTGTACCGTCTTTGGGAGAGGCAGCCACTTTTAATAGGCAGCTGTTTTTAAAGAATTAAATCAAGTAAAAGAAAATTTAAAAAATTAATTCAAATGAAAGGAATTTAAAGGAAGTAGTTTTTGCTTTCCCCAGTCTTATAACGAGCAGGTAGCTCTTCTGTCTTATTCTGTTTGAAGAGTCTTTATTTTCTTTTCTGGCGGAGCTATTTAAAAAAAAAAAAAAAAGTGAAAAGTCAGCGTCTGTGACTTTAATCGGTGGTTTTTTGTTATCTTCATTATTTTTCCTCTGCTATCCGGCGTTGTTAGCGGCGGTAGTTGTAAAAAAAAAAAAAAAAAAGAGAGGCGCGAACTGTTAAGCGCGTGCTCGCTCTTGGACAGGTCTGTATAGCTTGGGAGCTGTATTGACGGTTCCTGTCGGGCCAGAGGCTAAGCCATGTTTTGTGCGGCATCGGAGGTTATCTGTTTTTCAGCGGCACGGATTTCCTGCTTCTTCGTCGGTCTGGTCAGTGGTTTTCTCCCCCGAACTTTATTCTTCTCATTTTGGCGCGCTTGGCCGCCATTGTTTTGCCTGCAGCTGCAATTTCCCTTGATGCAGCAGCGTTTTTCTGCTTTTACTGTGTTTGGCTGTTTGTGCAATGAAAAGGAGATATTGTTTCTCCGGTAGTTGGGGCAATTGGTAGTATATTTTCCCCGCAATTAATTTTACATGTATTTTTCAAGCTATTAAAAAAAACAAACAAACAAAAAAAATGTTACGATGCGAATGGCGCTCATTTTGTTTTTCCCTCTGTTTTTTCTCTGTCGGGGACTTTTTGGTTGCTAACAATGTTGTGAATTAAAGTGCAGCTCAGTTGGCGATTTCTTTGTTCTTGGCAAGACTCCGATTCAAAGTGCAGCTCAGTCGGGAATTCTCTGTTTTAGACAATGGGGCGAATTAAATTATATCTCAGCTCCAAAATAACCAATCTCCTATTCCTTTCCCTTGTGTGTGATGTTTGGAGGAAAGGTCTTTGCTATTGTCTAGCGCAGTTTTTATGGAGGTCCAGTGTGTGTCACTCTGTGTCTTTCTCATTTCCTGGTGAATAGGACTACATTGTCTAATAGTCAATTGATTAGTACTTTACAAATCTGGCCATAATATCTTAGTTCCTTTCAAGCATTTCCCTTCATGGCTATGATGTTATACAGTGTTTTAAGAACTTAACAAACATTTTCTATGGCATAGGCTATCTGGTTCAGGTGCCATTGTTTGGTACTTTACAATGCTGGACATAAGATCTTAATTCCTTTCAGGAAATTTTCCTCCGTGGCTATGTTCTTATACAGTGTTTTAAGATCTTAACAAACGTTCTCTAGAGCGTAGGCTATATGGTTCAGATGCCATGTGCAATGAAATACATTGTCTGATACTCAATTGTTGCGTACTTTGCAATTCTGGACATAAGGTCTTACTTCCTTTCAGCAATTTTCTTTCATGGCTATGCGTTCTCTTTGGCATAGCAGATGACAGCTGCATAGGCTACATGGTTCAGATGGTTCTCATATTCTAGGAGACTCATATTCTAGGAGCACCCAGTTTTCTCAGATGCATTAGAAGGCATGTTTTATTCACATCTTCTCTACTTTCCAACTGTCTTGGAGTTTCTCATGTGTTATCTTAGTTTTCTTCTAGGACTTACAAGATATATGTCCACTTAGGGAGTAAAGTTATCCGGTCAATTTGCATTCCCACTTAAGGATAGTGGGAGGTCCTCATGCCATTTACTTGTATTTTTGTTTCCTCTATCTATTCAGCCTGGGCACATGGTAAACATTCTGGTTTTGTCCAGTATGACCATCCATAACATCTGCTATCCCTTTCTCTCCCTTACAGATTTTAGGGTCTTGTTTCAAGCTTTCTTGACGTCAGGTACAGTCTTGTCTCCTGTGGCACAAATTCACCACCTTTTCCGTAATAGGTATTTTCCAAGTCTATTCCTTTTCATTTTCATTTTATTCTTCCTCTCTCAAGAGTTTTTTTTCTCTTGGAAGGAGATTCACTCATTTTCTGTGCATTTTTTGCCATAAGGGCATAAGTGTTGCCATAATGGGAAAGGCCAAGAGTCCCCATCCTGTTTTCAGATGGGGTCAATCCAGATTGCAAATACCACATTCATATCTTGTGAGTGTGCATCTGTTCGTCTCTGTACATCTCAGTGAGGAAGGAGGCATGACATGATACGAGGTTTGGGGAGATCTGGTAAAATTAAAGGCCAGTGTGTCTCAGTCCACGCTCAACATATGGTGATCCTTTCATTTTCATTCTATATGTCCTCATTCCAGACCTTCCTTTCAATTGGAAGGGGATTCTTTCACTTCCTGTGCATTTTTGCTATTAGTATACGAGTATGGTCATACGGGGAAAGTCTAAGAGTCCATTAAGCCCAGCATCCTGTTCTCAGTTGTGGTCAATCCAGGTTGCAAGTACCACATTCATTTCTTATGGATGTGGGTAGGTACATCTTAGTACATCTCAGTATAGGAGGAGTAATGTCCGTGATACGAGGATGATAAGGTCCTCATTACCAGTTTTCTTGCCCTGCTCTTCAGTCTCGCGTCGGCTCCGCGCACTTTTTTCTTAAGTTATGGTCGTAGTAGCAGCGGCGCTCATGAAACTACGTCTCGTCATTTCATCCTTTCCATAGATGTCTGGTTCATTACAGACAGTCTTATTGGCAGAGTTGTCAGGTCAAGCAACGGGTGGTGCATTTCGGGCACACCCTAGGTTATGGGGTGCATGTAGCCAGGTCTCTCATTTGAGCTCTCTTTTGAGCTCTCGTGTGATCTCATTAGATTTCATAGCATGTTTCTATTTTTTCTCTCTTTGTTTAGTCAAGTTGGCGCAGACTGTTTTTGTCTTCTCTACAAGCGTCCCACTTTCTGTTTTCTCTGGATGTTCTTGGGCCTTCGGCCATTACGTTGCTCTATTTTGCAGAGTAAAATTTTACTTTCTAGCTCCCAAGAAGGAATTTTTTCTTCATTCGCTTTGGAGTCTCGGTAGTCTTTTTTGGGCAGCTTTTCACTCTGTCAATTTTGTGACCATTGAAGAAAAAAAAAAAAAAAAAAAAAAGAGTTCTCAGTGGATAGTACCTTAAGGGGAGGTCCCAGTTCTACAACTATTTCTTTTCGCTCTGACCTTCCATGTGCCTCGCTTACTCTCTTGCTAAAAAGACTTGTCAGCGGCAGAGATAGATGCCCTCTCGTATCCAGATATTTATCTCTGATGGAAGCCCTCCGCTCAGTTGGCCTCTGTATTCTCACTAGTGGTCTGGTGTTTGAGATTGAGCATTCTTCCTGCAGGTATGCCGGGAGCATATACACAGTGATCAGTTTTTTGATGGCTGCATCTGTGAAAATATATATGTATATTTATAGTTCTACTACATAAGTACATATGTAATTCCACACTGGGAAAAGCTCAAAGGTCCTATTGAGCCCACCTTTCTGTCCACGGCCAATCCAGACCATGAGCACCTGGCTAGATTCCTAAACGTACAAACATTCTATACATGTTGTTCCTGGAACTGTGTAGTGTTTTATGGACTTCTATATGTTTCTAACAGATGAAAGGTACTAACAAGTGTCTACTGTTGATTTATTCCCGTTTTCACTAATTGGGGTCTACGACAAGAGTCTCAGGTGATTGGCTTGCAGAGGCAACAGCTACAGATGATTCTTTCTCTCTCAGTTGAATTGCGCTCTGAGATGTTTTTTTTTTCATGTTGGGTAACTGCAGCGGCTGTCAGTTTATTTGGACCTTCAGTCTAGTTTGCAGCAAGGATTTAGGTACCTTCTTCTTCTGCATACTATTTAACTGCATTCTTGTTTTTACCTATTTAGCTTCTAGTGATCAGGTACTTTCTCACTGACAGGCTTTACATACTTCCAATTTGTTGCTAGGTCAGCAATAGTCTACAATATCTGGAGTATTGTACTTCAGGATTTCGGTTTCCACTTTCTCAGCTGAGGTAGATTCATTGCAGTTTTTTGTTGCCCGGCGGCTCTGCTTCTACCTTTCTCATCCTTCTTTCAGTCGTTTTTTCTCGAGTCTCTCTGTCCTTTGCGCTGCACTGATGCGGTAGGGGACAATATATAGCGGTCACTTGGTAGGGGATAATGTTCAGCGTCGCTTGGACTTTTTTCAGCTTCAGCTTTTTTGCTTTGTAGTCATTCTATTTAGTTTATTGGCGGTTCTTGGATCGTCACGCTTTGGCTTCGTATTCATCCTAGTTTGGGTGTCTTCAGGGACTCTACCACATTCTCAATGTCTGTCCCTCCCGTAAGATTACTGCTTTGGTACTTCCCAACAGTCCAATCCTGGTCCGGTCCGGAGGGATGCTAAGGAAGGAGAAATTAGATCTTACCTGCTAATTTGCTTTCCTTTAGTCCCTCCGGACCGGACCAGGCCCCTCCCATGTTCTATCAACTCTTTAGATTCTTTTATTAAGTTTGGAAGTGTATTCGTTCCTTTACCACAGGTGGAATGTTTAAAAAAAAAAAAAAAAAAGACTTTGCGTGGTCCATACCACTTCTCTGGTGGTTGCTGGTGAGCTCGGTTGCTGGAATATATATAAAACCTTAATGGGTCATACCACTTCTCTGGTGAGAGTTGCTGGTGAGTTCAGTTGCTGGAATATATATAAAGCCTTAAATATGTCATACCACTTCTCTGGTGAGAGTTGCTGGTGAGTTCAGTTGCTGGAATATATATAAAGCCTTAAATATGTCATACCACTTCTCTGCCGAGAGTTGCTGGTGAGTTCAGTTGCTGGAATATATATAAAGCCTTAAATATGTCATACCACTTCTCTGCCGAGAGTTGCTGGTGAGTTCAGTTGCTGGAATATATATAAAGCCTTAAATATGTCATACCACTTCTCTGCCGAGAGTTGCTGGTGAGCTCAGTTGATGGAATATATATGAAACCTTAAGTGAGTCATACCACTTCTCTGGTGAGAGTTGCTGGTGAGCTCAGTTGATGGAATATATATGAAACCTTAAGTGAGTCATACCACTTCTCTGGTGAGAGTTGCTGGTGAGCTCAGTTGATGGAATATATATGAAACCTTAAGTGAGTCATACCACTTCTCTGGTGAGAGTTGCTGGTGAGCTCTAATATGAATGGGCCATGCCACTTCTCTGGTGAGAGTTGCTGGTGAGCTCTAGTACTCGGTTTTGCCAAGGAATTTGTGGCTGCTAGGATTCCATACGGCACAGAAGTTCTTTCTTTCTTTCCTGCTTTGTTATTCAAATACTGAGGCTAAGGTCACATGGCCAGGGCTCCTATTGGCTCTCTAGAGTCAGAGTTTTTTCTCAGTCTCCACCTGCTGGTAGGCGGGCACAACCCAACAGTCCAATCCTGGTCCGGTCCGGAGGGACTAAAGGAAAGCAAATTAGCAGGTAAGATCTAATTTCTCCGCTGTGCACTATGAAATCATGCAAAGAGCTCAATACACAAATGTGAAAGAGCTGGGGTTTTGTTCCCCACCCCACCCCCAAAGTAAGAACTAGCCTGCAAATCCTTTTGCAGGCTCAAGTTGTAGTTTTTTGCAAAAGCTGTAGGAGACAAATAATGGCCACTTTGCAGTGGCACCAACAAAGTAAAGGATCCACTTTCCCAAACTGAAGGCCCCTTAGGAATCCCCGTAGAAGGTGGGGAGACCTCCATTCCCTGGTGACCTAGTAAACCTCATGCCTCTTCCCCAAGCCCTGACAAAGAACTAATATGATGGACATTGGTACCATATATTTATTAGGATTTATTTACTGCCTTTTTGCAGGCATTCACTCAAGGCGGTGTACAGTAAGAATAGATCAAACATGAGCAATAGGCAATTACAACAGTAAAAATATATTCAAGCAACGATACAAAGTATGGCATGGTATACTACTTGCAATGCCAACACAATATGTAATAGAACATTTTAATAGACACCGTAGGGTATCAGCAAAGTTAGAAAATAAGGTGATTAAAGAAAGTTGCACATGAGGTCAGAGAGACGGTTAAATATTATTTCAGCTAGGGTAGGAGTGGATAACCATGTCCTACTGCAGTATGTGCAGCCCGTTTCACTCCTTGTGTTGGTGTGTGAGATTAACAAGTTAGTTACTTCTTCCATTAAAAGCCTGATTGAAGAGCCGTTTGTGAACAAAGCAGAATTGAGCACATAAAATTTACATTGCATCTGATCTTAGTAGTTTTAAAATGTGAAAACAAAATAGTTGGACAAGGGGTGTGAAGATGCAAAGCGTACTCTTGGCCAGTCTTTAGTACCATCCTAATTATACTTGCTCTACCCAATTGCTTTCGGTTCTTCTTTATTTTTGCTGAGTTAGCGTGGTGCTTCATGAAGAGCTGCTTGAGAGAACCTGTGAAATGAAAGCCATCTTGAGTCTTTTGTGCCACAGGGTTGAGCTCAAATGTTCTTGAGCCTGCTGGGTTAAATTTTCCTCACTCTTCTTGGGATCCCTTATTCTATGCTTGCTGTTGTCATTGCTTCCATGGTATTTGTGATGTCACATAGAATTGGAATACTACCAAACTAGTGAAGCAAGAGTAGACTTTACTGAATGTGTCGCTGAGTTAAACAGGTATTTTGGGCAGGCCATGTCCAAAAAGTCAAGAGTCCCAACCTCTAAAAGTGTCAGGCAATGCCTGTGAAGACTACTTCTGATGTATAAATCAGAGTTTTTGGAACTGTTTGCAGAAGTGAGACTTCATCTACCATGCAAGTATTGTACTTGATATCCTTGTATACGTAAATTTGAGAGGAAGGTGCATCCTTTGAAGAGAACTTGTTAGTACAACAGGATCCAATTGCTAGTGGTCTTCAGTAGCATCTGCCGACCATCCTTTTACACTTTCATTTATGGCGTATGGCTCTTTATAATACTGCCTTTCGCTAGCAAATAGCAAAGCCGTTTATAATAAAATTAATAAGAGAAAGGAGCTCCAATTAAAACGGCAGATAAGAACAATTTAGTTTCAAGTAACGTTCAACACAAAACAGTTTTGTGTGTGAGGTTCTTAAAGACTTTTGTGTAGGATGTTGCTACCATGGGAGGGAAAGATTGATGTGAAACTTGGTCTATATCTGAATTTCACAAGTGTGAGCTTTGTAATGAATTTTATATAAGATACTTTTACTTCCTAATTCTATAAAAAGATGTCAAAATAGTGTGCACAATTTAATTGAACAAGCCAATTAGTGTCAATTAGCTTTAACAATTGGTGCTAATTGAATGCACATGCATAAATTTAAGCGCGTGATCCACTCCTAAATTTTACTGTTGCCCCGGAAAAGGGGGTGCAGAAATGGGAGGGTCATGGGCGTTTGGAGCAGATCACGGGCATTGATTCTAGTTACGTGTGTAATTATAGAAAAAGGGTGTTCGCGTAAATTTAGGCGTGGGCATTTGTACCATGTTTTTGTTGGTGCAAATGGACATACCTAAATTTTACGTGCGACCCCTGCGCTTAAGGGTGTTCTTTAAACTGTTCCTAACTTTAGGCATGGCGCTTAGAATAACACTTAAGTGGGGGGGGGGGGGGGGGGGGGGGTTGGCACCAGTTTTTTTTTTTAATATCCAAAAATAGTGGAAAAATGTACTTTAATAAAAGATGTCTTCAAGGCAAAAAAAAAGGGAAGTACTTCAACTAGGCAACTAAGACAATATATATCTCATAATTTATCAAAAGTAATTTTTGATAAATTACTGACCTATATGAGATATATAGTCTCTTGGTTGCCCAGTTGAAGTACTTCCTTTTTTTTAGGCACTATTTATAGAGTGCACCCCCTTAGCCCACAGTATCTAAAAATCCATGCAGGTTACAACACAAGCAATCGGCATCAAACAAAAATAGACCAAATTACAGTTTAAAACTAAAAATAGTAATGTAAGTGAATTCAAAATCAAAATATGCTAGTCAAAACATCTTTACAAAAATAGTAGCAGCTAAGCAATTGGGTGCAAATGATTATATGGCAGGTGGCTGGAATAAAAACCTTCAGTTGCTTTCTAAACAAAATGTATGTTGGTCACCAAATGCAGCTTTACAAGCAGAATATTCACTAGCATCGGGGTAGCTGGTGAGTGTATGGTCTCTTTCAAATGTGTTGGAGCATCAAGTGGGCCATTAAATTGAAGTGCCAACTCTTGTCCATTCTTAGAATACTAACTTTTAGTGTTCGTGCAGCCTGAAATTTACCCTGTGCTCTGGAAGACCTCTCTATAAAATATTGTATTTGTATGCTGGACAATGAAAATGGTTTGGCAGTGTAGAATTGGGTATGTGCCAAGACAATTGACTAACTGTAAATGTCTTAAGCTCTGTCCTCATCCTCCCATCACACCAATAACGTGGGGACAAGCTTGTCACTGGTATCTACACATTTGAGAGCTTTCCAGGGTCCAGTTGACAAATGTCAGCATGAACTGTGAAATTTGTTTAATGACTGGGGCCCAAAGCTGTATTCTGGAGGAGCTAGAATAGAGAACTAGCTTTTGTGTGTTTTCTATGTTAGTAACTTCAGCTATGTATCATGGCAGCTTGTGCTTCTAGTGGAACTAGCAAAGGACTGTGGAGCAGTAGCCTAATGGTTAGTGCAGTGGACTTTGATCCTGGCAACCTGGGTTTGATTCCTACTGCAGCTCCCTGTGACATTGGGACAAGCCACTTAACCCTCCATTGCTCCAGGTACAAAACTTAGATTGTGAGCCCTCTAGGGACAGAGAAAGTACCTGCATGTAATGTGTACAATGCTACATACATCTAGTATTATTAACATTTGTATAGCGCTACCAGACGCACACAGCGCTGAACATCCAACATAGAGAGACAGTACCTGCTCAGAGAGCTTACAATCTATTGAAATCAGTAGTAGTAGTAGTAGTAGTGATTGGGTGGGGGGAAAGATGGCTTAGTCTCCCCTAAAGAGCCCCAGTGTGTTTCTGTGGGGAAAAAAGCCATTCCAACAGCTGCTGATCACAGTAACAATGGCTAAGGAACTGTACCTGTCAAACAGCATTCGCTTATCCGCTTCCCACGCACAGACTTGGCTATTTTGTGTATGTCTGAGAGCAACACAAATGTGCATGCACTTCCCCTGAGGGATTAGAAAGGATTCCCATGAGTCATGCTCTGCATGCTTTTTCCACTTGTTACTAATAATTCAGTCTCTTGTAACAAGCTGCCTAGTATTTGATGTACTGCACTGTTTGAAATGTAGCAGTGAAGTAGTGTAAAGCACAAGTACGCTAACTTTCTTTTTTTCCCTTTGCAGGCACTGGTGCAAGCTTTCTGTCTGCTTTGCAAGAAATACCATCTCTTCCTTGGCTGTCCAAGTCCCAAATACAGAAGCAACTACAGATTATCTCTGTTTTGCAATGGGTTCTTAGTTTTCTTGCTATGGGTAAGAAGTCATTTCGGTGAAAAATCTGACTTACCAATTATCAGGCACCTGGTATTAAATCTCTAGAACTACTTCTGTATTGAGTCACAGGAGGGACTGCAATGCTTACTTGAAATAGAAGAAAATGAGGAAAATTGCAATAGGTATCCTATGAGCAGTGTGGGGTTTTTTTTTTGTTTTGTTTTTCTAGCGAAAAAGATGCCGGTGCTCAAATGTCAGGCCACCCTTCAGGGGTGGGGTGATTACTGAGGGACCCACACCACAATAGCCAGGCCCCCTGCAACCAGTCACAGAATCTATGACAAGACAGAATTTGTATGTAGAGCCTGAGCTCTATCATTTAAAATATGAGGACCATGTTCAAATTTAGCAGGCAATGGAAAAGGTGCCGGTACTGAGTACCCCCTCAAAAAAAAGCCCTGCCTATGAGGGTCATTCTATATACAGTCATGGGGTTTGCTCAAGTTATCCATAGATGCCAGCTCTGTGGATGCTTGAGCAAACACCCGGACTGTGTATAGAGAGGGGTAATTTCCATTTGTTTAGCAAAAGCTGACTTTTGTCTGCCACAGGTCCAAAATCTGATCCTGGAAGGGGGGGGGGGGGGGGGGGGTTCCCTTTGGTTCATGCCTTCCCTTTCCGATATCATCCATTCTAGAACTCTGTCCTACGTGATGGATGCATTGCATTGGAAGACCATACTATACAAAACAAGCATGACACAGCTCTGTCAAGAGTTTCTGCCTTTCCCATATTGCATCCAGTGGATGCTAATGGTGTCGCCAAAAGGGCACTTGACTGACTAAAAAAAAAAAAATAATTCTGATCCCCAAATCTGCACAGCGATGAAAATAAAGGGGATAGGAAGATTTCCCTATGAGGAAAGGCTGAAGCGGCTATGGCTCTTCCGCTTGAAGAAAACATGGCCGCGGGGAGATATGATAGAGGTCTATAAAATGAGTGGAGTGGAACGGGTAGACGTGAATCACTTGTTTACTCTTTACAAAAATACTTGGTCTAGGGGTCTTGCGATGAAGCTACAAAATAGTAAATTTAAAACAAATCAAAGAGAAGTTTTCTTCACTCAACATGTAATTAAACTCTGGAATTCATTGCCAGAGAATGTAGTAAAAGCAGTTAGCAGGGTTTAAAGGTTTGGATGGCTTCCTAAAGGAAAAGCCCATAGACCCCAGGGGTAGGCAACTCCGGTCCTCGAGAGCCGCAGGCAGGTCAAGTTTTCAGGATATCCACAATGAATATGCAGGAGATAGATTTGCATACCATGGAGGAGGTGTATGCAAATCAAGTTCATGCATATTCATTGTGGATATCCTGAAAACCTGACCTGCCTGCGGCTCTCGAGGACCGGAGTTGCCTACCCCTGCCATAGACCATTATTAAAATGACTTGGGGAAAATCCACTGCTTATTTCTGGGATAAGCAGCATAAAATGTATTGAACTTTTTGGGGATTTTGACAGGTATTTCTGACCTGGATTGGCCACTGTTGGAAACAGGATGCTGGACTTGATGGACCTTCGGTCTGTCTCAGTATGGCAATACTTATGTACTTTATGCATGTGGGAACAGCCCCTCCTTTTAACTGGGGTAAAGAAATAGCCTGCTAAGATGAAAATGCCAGCTTGTGGTACTTCTTCTTAATTTATTTTTAAAAAATTCCAACACTAGAGATTACACCTGACATGCGTGTTTGTGCTACTTAGTGCTCTGAATTAAGACTTGTTTGTGTTTAGAAACCTTGCACCGTACCTCTAGTTCTAAGGATGTATGTTCAGAGGTGCACAGCAAATGTAGTGTTCTGACACGAGTTTTAATGGGGTAGCAAAATATTTAAACTTCACTTAACCATTTTAGACCACTGTGTGTCAAGTTTGACTACGTGAAGCAGAATATAATGCTACTTTGAGTTAGGTGGATGGCATTTTTATGATGAAGACAGTAATAAGCACAGAGGCTGTCCTTTGTCCTTTTAATCATGCAAAACCAAAGGGACCAGCAATTGTCTTCAAAAAGTTTAATTGAACTTGGTTGACCCTGAGGGCAAAAGCACATTTGAAACTGGTAGAGATCACTATCAGGTCACCCAGTATAAGGAGGGGTCTGTCACATCTCTGCAAGGAAACTCTGAAAACTGGATTGGTTTCTCGGTTTCTTTTCCAGTGGTGGCCTTCTCTTCTGCAGGGAATCAAACCTATGCCAGCTGAGTCCCCAGCTGTTGCAAAGTTGGGTTGCTTACTATTGAGGCACCAGCTGGTAATGACAAATTAAGAATTGCTATAGTCAGGTGTTGGTACTTTTATATCTGTGCCAGCTGCCTTTTTATTTATTTACATTATTTACTACCCCGCACAATCCAGAAAGTTCTTGGTGGTTTACAGTAGTAACATGTATAGTTAAAAAATATAAATACAATAAAGCATAAAATCAACCTTAGTTAAACAGCAAGCAACAAACCTCCAAAATAAATAGGAGTAAAGTGTCAAGTCCTTCTCTAACCTTATTTCATGTACAGTAGGAGCGTCCAACACAAATTTGTAGGAAGAGGGATTTTCAGCATAGTAGATATCTGGCGTGGGACTGTTAGAAATAGCCTTAAACACAAGTAAAAGTACTGTATAGATAACTCTATGCTCAAAGGCAACCAATGTAACTGCTAAAAAAATAGATGCTCGTGAGCAGCCTACAATCACTCTAGCCTCTGAATTTCTGCCACTTGTAATGCCTGCAAAGTATTTTTTGTTTGCTATGTTGGACTTCTAATAGAGCTTCTCGCCCCACCGCAGGTATTGCTTGTACTGTAATTCTTGTGTACTTATTCTGCACCGACTACTGGCTGATCGCAGCT
This sequence comes from Microcaecilia unicolor, assembly GCF_901765095.1. Taxonomy (NCBI): domain Eukaryota; kingdom Metazoa; phylum Chordata; class Amphibia; order Gymnophiona; family Siphonopidae; genus Microcaecilia; species Microcaecilia unicolor. The sequence goes on from NC_044034.1 coordinate 24,607,236, forward strand.
CTCTACCTTGCATGGCTGGTGTTCGACTGGAATACTCCAACGAAAGGTTAGGTTTGTTTTCTTGTCACCCTTTGAGCCTGATAGGTGCTCGTTTCAAATTCTTGGGCATATCCCATTTTATTACCTCTTAATATAATATGAACAAAGGTCATAATTCTAAAAAAAAAAAAAAACCCCACAAATTTCTCTGGTTTGGTCTTGAGCCACTGAGTTTGAAACTACACTTGGAAAGGGAATGGGCTACCTTTTTGTGCTTAGTCAAAGTGGTTTACGTATTATATACAGGTACTTATTTTGCACCAGGGGCAATGGAGAGTTAATTGACTTGCCCAGAGACACAAAGAACTGCAGTGGTAATCCTTACCTGAATTTAGTGACCTTAATCTCTGGATATTTGTTCTGTAAATGACTTCTATGCAGTATGCTGTACTAGAAGCCCTAATCCCCTGACTAGATTTTAAGGTTATTCTTGCATCTGTTTTTGTCAGTTCCTCCTCTGATCAGTATCTTTACAGCTGTTTACCTGGCTTTCCTTCTACCTGTATTTCTTTATTTTTATTTAAAAATATATATATTTCACTCAAAAGTAACAATTAGACCCTTGCTTGGTCCCTCTCCTCCATATACCCAACTCTTACACTAGTGGTTAGGGTGGGTGGACTTTGGTCCTGGGGAACCGAGTTTGATTCCCACTTCAGGCACAGGCAGCTCCTTGTGACTCTGGGCAAGTCACTTAACCCTCCATTGCCCCATGTAAGCCGCATTGAGCCTGCCGTGAGTGGGAAAGCGCGGGGTACAAATGTAACAAAAAAAAGTTTTTTTTTTATTTCTTGCAAATAATAAAGCAGGATTTACATTTGCTGATCATTGCAGTAGAGTACATTTTCAATTTGCAGTAGCTTTGCCCTGGCTTTTACTCACCCAACAATTGAAAATAAGGCTTTTATTTGTAATCTTGAAATTATGTAATTCTGTATAACGGTTCGTCTACATTTAGGTCCCTATTCTATGAAGGAAAACGGGTGCCTACTGGAGTGGAGGAGTAGCATAATGGTTAGTGCAGCGGGCTTTGATCCTGGCAACCTGGGTTCAGTTCCCATTATAGCTCCTAGGGGCTTATTTTCAAGGCACTTAGACTTACAAAGTTGCACAGTAACCTATGGTAATTTGTAAGTCTAAGTGCTTTGAACACACGCCTCCTTGTGACCTTGGACAAGTCACTTAACCCATCATTGCCACAGGTACAAAAAACTTGGGGGCCCCTTTCATGAAGCTGCGGCAAAATGGGATCTGCGCTGGCATCGGCGCATGTTTACCACAATGAGTAAAAGACAGGTCTTGTTGTTTTTTGTTTTGTTTTTTTCAGAAAATGGCCATGTGGCAAGTGAAGCGCTTGCTGTGCGGCCATTTCAGAGGGAGCACTTGCCACCACCCATTGAAACAGTGGAAGGTTAAGTGACATGTCCAAGGTCAAAAGGCGTGTCGTAGGATTTGAACCCTTACTTCCCTAATAAACCTTGCCTTCAGTATCTGCATTTTTCTTGTACCACTGCTGCTTGTGGATCTATCAAACCTCTCCTGTACCGATTTCCTGGTTCTTTCTGCTGCTCTGACCATGCCAGTATAGAGTCTGCTCTGGTTGGATCCGTGCCTTGTTAAAGGCAGGGGGAAGAAGGGGACTACGGAGCTTTCGTAAATAAGAAATGTTTGGATATTCAGTTCAGAAAGTAGAGCCAGTATATAAAATTAGATCATTCTCACTAAATATCCTGAAAAGCAAGGTTGTATTATGACAGAGAATAACAATGCTTTCCGCAGTGACACCTTGCTTTCCTGACTAGAGGACATCTGACTGATTTTGTTTGGTATTTAGCACATAGAAATGATTTTAATTAGCATGGTTCAAAGCAACTTAACAATGCAACATACAATCGTGTCTTTCATATGTTTTGTGCTTTTGTGCTAATTTGATACGGGTATTGTCATGTAATGCTGATGTTGTTCTGTCTTTTCATTTTTGTTTCTTTATTTGCCATGGATTGTTACTTTTGGTTTTTTTTCGTTTTGTTTTGTGTTATGCTTGAAAAATCTTAAAAATATGGAACAAGGCAGATGTGCATTTAATTTATCTCTGATTTTATGTAGTTCCACCTGTGCATATTAATCTATAATCCTTTGACTCTTAACACTTTTAACAGGTGGAAGGAGGTCTACGTGGGCTCGTAACTGGGCAGTGTGGAGGTACTATAGAGACTACTTTCCCGTACGGGTGAGTAATGACCTTGGCAGATTGAAACATAAATCTCTTGGCTTTTTTGGAAGGCAGCACTCGCTGTGTGTGGCAGCAAGTACTTGAGAGAATCTTTCTAAATGTTACAGAACATGGGAAATGTGTAACCTTCACTCAGGATGTTCCCCCCCCCCCCCCCCCCCCCCCCCCAAAAAAAAGCACATTTGGATTAAATAGACCACAGGGATTTTAGTGTATGTGTTAAAAGCCAATTAAGGGTTCTTTTACTGAGTGTGCGCTGAAAAATGGGCTGCGCTAGTGTAGGCGCAGGTTTTGGGTGTGCGCAGATCCATTTTTCAGCGCACCTGTAAAAAAAAGGCCTTTTTACAATAATTATTGCTGAAAATGGACATGCAGCAAAATAAAAATTGGTGCGTCCATTTTGGGTTTGAGACCTTACAGCCACCATTGACTTAGCGGTAAAGTCTCATGCAGTAATCATCTACGCACATAGAATGATTATTAGCGCCTGGTTTTTATTTTCCAGCGCAAGTAGCAGACGCGTAACAAATGAAATTAGCACCCGGGCCACGCTGTAGCCGGGCCGTAACTACAAATTGACAAGTGTAGGACACGCCTAAGCGGCTTAGTAAAAGGGCTCCTAAGTCCTTTAATTATTTCACTCTTTGATATTTATCCTTCTAAAATCACTTGAAGCAGGTTATAGCAGAGTGTAGTCATCCAACAGTGAGATCTGAGACGATTATTGTATGTTTATGCATATCAGAAAAAATACATACGGGGCAGAAAACTTTCAAAATATCCCAAAAAGAACATCAAACGAGCAGCTTGCTAATAGGATGGCTAACCCAGTCTGTGAGGAGCTATGAAAAATCCCACAATTTGAACAAACGAGGCCTCAAAACTCATTGGTCTGACCAAACGTGTCGGTCTATCCTCGGAGGGGTTCCCAGATATTATCATTGGCCCCACTAAATTATTTCCAGAAAAGAAAGCGACAAACTCCAATAAAATACAAAAAAAAAAACGGAGGGAAAAAACCCACACATCTGGTTTAGGCATAAAAAAATTCACAAAGTTCCAACACACCACTGGTAGTTCACGACTTTTATATCAAAATACAGTTCCAGAAGTACTTAGCTTGACTGAAGAGGTATCTTTCCCCAATATCAGCTCCTCAAATTTCTACCATTCCAGTGCATAAAGGAACTCTCCAAGTGCTGCAGAACATGAACAAATCCAGCGGCCCAAAACAGTGATGTGTGTTGGAACTTTGAGGATTTCATGTGGATATTATTTTTGTTTTTTGATGACTAAAACAGACTCTAGATTTTGGCTATTTTTTCCCTGGTTTCTTTTTATTAGGAACTTTTTCTCCGTTTTGGAGTTGGGGTTTTTTTTTTTTCTGGAGATAGATAAGTTAGTGGGGCCAATGATATCTGGGAACCCCTTTGGGGATAGACTGACACGTTTGATCAGATCATTGCTTTTTGAGTTTTGAGGCCTTGTTTGTTTAAATTGTGATATTTTTCATAGCACCTCACAGTCTGGGTTAACCATCCTGTTAGCAAACTGCGTGTTTCATGCTCTTTTTGGGATGTTTATGCATATAACATACACAAAATGAGTCTGTAAAATTAGTATAGCGTGCACACTCATATAACACATAGGGGTTGTGGCTGGTGCATAAAAATGCATATAACACACATGTTATGGGCCAGATTCTACATATGGCACTGAAAAAAATGTGCTTAGCGGTATTTTGTAAACCACACTTAAAGAACAGTACTGGGCAGACTTCTACGGTCTGTGCCCTGAGAAAGGCAAGGACAAATCAAACTCGGGTATACATATAAAGGGAAATGGGACTTGATATACCGCCTTTCTGAGGTTTTTGCAACTACATTCAAAGCGGTTTACATATATTTAGGTACTTGTACCATAAATTATCACATACCATGTAGAGTTTTATCTTGTTGGGCAGACTGGATGGACCATACAGGTCTTTATCTGCCGTCATTTACTATGTTCCTATATGTTTATGTAAAGTTAGGCGTGGTTTATAGAATACGCATAGTGGCCATCCTGCAACCAGAATTTAGGTGCAGCCATCTACTCCAGCTAAAACCTGGTGTAAATGCCCATGTCTTGTTTAGGCGCAGATCGGGCATATTCTGTAACAGTGCACGTAAATTTTCAGGAACACTCGTGACCTGGCCCCGCCCTCTCTTGTGATCCACACATTAGAATTTATGTGGACCAAATACGCTTGCATAAATCTAATGCCAATAATTGACCAATTATTGGCACTGGTTAAATAAGATGCGCATGCAAATCGGCTATGCGTGCAGTTTTGCATATGCACAATTTTTAGTCATCGTTTATAGAATCTGGGGATGTTTGAAAATAGGGTTTTTAATTCCCACTTTTAGGCTGCAGCTATAGGTGCTCCTGCACGCACAGCAGCCATAGTGTGGATTCTTAAATGCAGCAGGCATGTACCTATCTTAAGCAGGGGGATATAGAGCTAAATTCTCTATATATGGTGCTAAAAAGACCCCTTTTAAGCTGTGTTCTATAAGCCACGCCTAAAATTCTGTGCAGTTTATAGAATTAATGCCTAAGCAGAAAAGTTGCATGTAAATTTAGGGGCAGCCATTTGCACCAATGAAAATGTGAAAATCTACAATTACGTCTGTAACTCAAAACCATGCCCCCAGTTGCCCATGACCCTCCCAATTCCACACTTTTTTTTTTTTGGACCGCATGTAAATTTTAGGCACAGGTCCTTTACCTAACTTTACGCGGGTGAGTCCTAGTAGTGCCAATAATTTATTCATTGGTTACATTTGTATCCCACATTTTCCCACATATTTGTAGACTCAATGTGGCTTACATAGGGGCTCATTTTCAAAGCACTTAGACTTACAAAGTTACATATGTTATTGTGGAACTTTGTAAGTCTAAGTGTTTTGAAAATATGCCTCATAGTACTGGAGGGCCTTTGCAGGCTCCAGTGTGAACAAATACAAAGTGTTGTCGTGGTACAGCCACATTAGGGAATTGTAGAACTGAAGAGTTGTGTTGTGTCCATTGCGTGCTTTAGTTTGGTCGTGTTGCTGAGATTGGGCATTTAGGTTGAGTCGTTAGGGTATGCCTTCTTAAACAGGTTCGTTTTTAGTGATTTGCGGAAGTTTAGGTGGTCGTACGTTTTTGTTACAAAAAAAACCATTCTAAATTCCGCACACAAATCAGGAACATGCCTGAATTTGTGTACGTAATTTTTGGCGACCTTTGTAGAATCTGAAGGATAACTAACAGCTTATCATACACCTCCTTGCAAATACACACTTCATAGGATAGTTGCATATTTAAGGACAGCTCTTAGGCAGCATGCTAACATGAATGTATTTAAGTGCACACCTGTGTGCATTTGTTAGTATTCGAAACATTATGCACACAGTGCACCCAATTCATAGCATTGCCCTTTGTGTCTTCCATTGTGCAGTGATGAACCCACTCACAGGACTGAATGCCATCTCAACGTGTGTCCCAGCTGACCTTGTGAGTTGAAAGATGTGAACAGAGTTAAGGGGTCCTTTTGCTAAGGTTCATTGAAAAAATGGCCTGTGGTAGTATAGTAAAATACAAACTAACACACGCGACCAGCCTTTCCTACATAGGTATGCAGTTGTGGAATTCACTCCCAAAGCACTTGAAAACGATTAACGAATTAACTAACTTCCGCAAATCTCTGAAAACCTACCTCTTTAACAAGGTCTACCAGGAGAACCCATAACTATCTACGAAACAACACCTGTCTACCTTTATTCAGAATGTATCTTTCTATAACTGCTTGACCAAATCTTCTGGTTTTCCTTGACTTTTTGTATAACAACTGTATTCTTTACCCTGGTATGGCGATGCCATAACAGGTCTCTGTGAGCTACATTGAGCCTGCAAATAGGTGGGAAAATGTGGGATACAAGTGCAATAAATAAATAGGCGCAGGTTTTGGGCACGTGCAGAATCATTTTTCAGAGGACCTCTAAAAAAAAAAAAAGGCCTTTTTAAAATTTTTTGCTGAAAATGGACGTGCGGCAAAATGGAAAATTGCCACGCATCCATTTTGGGTCTGAGACCTTACCGGCAGCCATTGACCTAGTAGTAAAGTCTTGCATGGTAACTGGGCGGTAATGACCTATGCGCGCCAATTGCCACTTGGCATGCGTCCAATATGTGCATCAAAAAAAATTACTTTTCAGTCGCACGTATCAGACACATGGGAAAAATGAAATTACCGCAAGAGCCACGCGGTAGCCATGTGTTAATTCCATTTTGGCATAGATGCTTACGCACCTTACTAAAAGGGCCCCTAAATTCCCAATTCATTCTATATGGTGAGGCACAACACTGAGCCACTGGGGTGTCCATAATCTCTCACTAGGGGGAAGGGAACTGGGCCTTGATATACCACCTTTCTGAGGTTTTTGCAACTACATTCAAAGCGGTTTACATATATTCAGGTACTTATTTTGTACCAGGGGCAATGGAGGGTTAAGTGACTTGCCCAGAGTCGCAAGGAGCTGCAGTGGGAATCTAACTCAGTTCCCCAGGATCAAAGTCCACTGCACTAACCACTAGGCTACTCCTCCACTCCACTATCCCACTCATTTCTGGAGTGTGGAACCAACATACAAATGGAAACTCTGTTATTAGGGAATTAATTAATACTGGGGTATCAAATTAATGATTACAAGCCCACCAATATCTGAAGGCTAAAATAACACGTCAAAATAATTACTAAACAATCTAAATTAAAAGTGAGAGGTGCTCAGAAAAAGTGCAGTCATGCCAGAGGGGGCTACTGCTAAATCTGTCATCACTCATCACGCTTTGATAATGATTGCACATAGAAAATATGAAGTGAAATATTATTTTCTATGTACAGTTTACTTCTCCGATCACAATTATCAATAAGGCGCAATGATAGATTTTGAGCAGTAGCCCCCTATGGCATGATTGCACTTTTCTGAGCAGCTTTCACTTTTAATTTAGATTCAGTAATTATTTTGAAGAAGTTTTGTTTTTAGTTTTCAGATACTGGTTATGAGGGAAGAGCGTATGAAGAACATCTGAGATAATAGTACTGTTTGCAAAACGGTGGGGTGGGGGAAGAGGGCCGTTTTTGGTTAATATGGTGACTATTGAATCAACTAATTGGCCATAGATTGCAACAGTTTTTGGTTCTTATGAAAGTGTACTGACAATGGTCGGATCTGAACCTGTTTGTGTTGACATAAGCTAACAGTGTTTGAGGGAATTTGGACTGGGGAATCACCCTGGACTTGGTATCAAACCATTTAGCCTGGATTTCAGATAAAAAAAAGTGCTTTAGAAGAAATCCCTCCTGGTCAGAGTACATAGTAATCGTGCATAACTTTCAGGCTTAGTCAGTATTTGAGAAATTAAAAAAAATAAATAATCAGTGCAAAAATCAGGCTTACTCATTAAGCCAGTAGGAGACAGTTGTTTTCCTTGTAGCCTTGGTGCTGCCGTGTTGGTAGTTGGATAAAAGAAATGCACACGTGAACAGGACTTTGGCCTGCCAGTATATCCCATGTGTGCTCGGCAGTGATGTCAGCTTGGGACAGGTGTTCAGGCAAGAGCATGGATTCATTGGTTTGAACTTTGTCTGTTTTTGAGATTCTCTTGCTAGAATAGGCAGAGCTCACAGGTGTTGGATGCTCCTTAATGCCGGCCTTCTAATCTTCATACATTTACTTATCTCTCTACTGCTGTTTAGATAATAATAAATCTGCAAGAGTTAAAGGTTTAGATAAAAAAGGTAGTGGTAGTCAAACTTGTTTTGTTCCAGAATGGTGTCCCAAATAGCTAAACATGCTACATCAGCTTTCAGGAATCAATACTTTTCCTTCATGAAGATTAGATATGCTGGTTTTAAGAGAAAAAAAAACAAGGTAGCAGCTTTGGCACAGCAGGGTAATGCAGCTGTTTAAAGGTGTAGAATTAGCTCTACCTAGTAAATTACCAACGTAGATTTGAGAGAGAGAGCGAGCACAAATGGCATAGAAGTGAACCAAATGTATGCACATTGGAAGAGATGATTGGATGGCAGTGTACATGGTCACATTGTGTTGAAATATCAGCCAGTTAAGAACATGGTGCATAGAGCTTGAGCTACAGCCGTGCTGGTAGCCTCCTGCAAGAGAGCACCTGCATCTCTAAATTCCATCTAGCCAAGCAAATAGTTTCAAGGAAAGCTACTTTAAGAATATCTTTCATGGAGGCCTACCAAAGGGGTTCAAATAGTGCCTGATGAGGGCCGATGTAACCAAATTGAGATCGCATTGGGGCATCACCACCTGAATTGAGAGAGGTGACTCAGCATATCTGCTATGCCCCACCAGCCTTGCTGCTGAATTAGGGAGGGGCAACCTAGACCTTGAATGAAGTAACAGTATAGAGAATCAATAGATTGGAATAGGAAGGATAGATATTTGAGTGAGTTTTTGTTTAATATTATATTTTTTTTAGATTTGTATTTTTTTAGCTTTATGTATGTGATTTTGTAGATATAAGCAGGATTTATATAAATAAAAACCTAAGACTGGGTGGTGACAAGGCAGCAGCTGGTTGGATAACATTGCCATTGGTCTGGAGAGTTTTTATTGTTTTAATATGCTTTTTTCCCTTTCCCTTGGATAGGAGTGGGAATACAGTAAATTAATAAATCGGATCTTAAAGGAGCTGCAGCAGATTTTCATCCTCAACTTCAGTGGAGATAACTGGGGGAGGGGGGAGAGGTTTCAGCCACCGGCTTCTAAATCCAACAGTTCATCGAGGCCTGCCATAGACTGAGTACAGTTGGCATTGGGTGATGAGATATTTTATGGGAGCAACCAGGTTAGGTGGAGTGAAGCTGTTCTATAAACCCAAAAGGATGGCAGCCTTCCAAGTACCAAAGCTGGGCAATACAGAGAATATATATTAAGCCAGCACTCGGGTTGTTCTGCAGCTATGACCCATAGTTCACACTGCTGCAGAAAGCATGTGACCCCCCTCCCCCTCCCCCAAGGTGGTGCCGGACAATGACATCCTATAAAGCATCTGTCCAGGTTGTAATCCCTGTGATCCACATTTTGCTCTAACTTACTAGAAAATGAAATTTCTGCCTAGGCCAGAGGCATGCAACTCCTTTCGACAGTAGGCTGTATGATCAGAAATCTGTGTATGCAGGCTGCATAATTGTAAATTCATATTTTGTGAGCCACATGAATATTTTAGCATGACTTGCTCATCAGTGTTCTGTAATTCTGAATTCATGTCCACCTAATAGCTTTGCGGTGCTTCAACATGTGTGCTAGATAATGAGATGTAGACTTCTCTGCCCCCCACCCCCCGTTAAAAAAAAAAATCTCAAGGGCTGTCAAATGCCCAAACCTGTCAAACAGCATGCCGAACAACGAGGCCGCCGCACAAACCGTTTCCCATCCTCCCGCCCAGCGACGGGGGGGGGGGGGGGCTGGAGGTCCGGTGTGTCTCCAGCATCCCCACCCCACCCCCGAACCCAATCCTTAAGTGGCCGCCTCCCGAAAAACGCTGTCCTACCCTCCCACCCACCGACCGGGGGGGGGGGGGGCTGGAGGATGGTGGGTCTCCAGCCCCCAAAACCCCCAGAAATCGTTGATTGGCCGCCTCCGGCCAAAGGATCTTCCACTGTGATCCATCGACGGGGGGGTGGGGGCTGGAGGTCCGGTGGACCTCCAGCCCACCCCAAATCCTCCTCCCAGCATTGTCCTTAGATTCCCTGGTGGTCTGTGGTGTCGTGACACCCCCCCCCCTCCCGGCCCCCCTACCTTTTGTTGGAGGAGGTACGCAGCCTGCCTGCCTCCCTCCTCTTCGTCAGTTGACGCCCAAAATGGCGGCGCCCAGCCCCGCCCATTGCATCCTAGGATGCGCTGGGCGGGGCTACAGACCATGTAAGGGAATCGCTAATTGCGCTGGAAGCCCTGTTTAGCATGCATTTGCATGCTACTTGCGCTGAGAGCCCTCGAGTGCGCTGTTTCAGGCGCTCGAGGGCTCTGATCATGGGTCGGCTGCAAACTCTGGCGCTAATATGGCGTTAACAGCCTCTAGCGCCAGAGTTTGCTTTTGATCATGAGGGCCTCAGCCTTGAATCTGTAAAGAAAGGGGACCTGTGGGTCTGAGCTGGTGTACCTCACTGGTGGATTCTTACATATGTTTAGTAATAGGTTTTGCAGTCTGTAGAGAACTTGGCTCTGTTCTGGCAAGAATAAAAATAAAAACGATTTACGAACTAATGAACTTCCACAAACTACTGAAGACCCATCTCTTTAACAAGACATACCACAAAGATCCCAATGTGAATATACACAGTTCCTCCACATAATATTCAGAACTGTCTTATAATATTTGCTTGTTATACTACTATCATGTTCTCTCATTATGTTGCCCAAAATCCTTCTGTAACACTAAATGTCTATTTTCTAATATATTTCCACCCACATTGAGCCTGAAAAAGGTGGGAAAATGTGGGATACAAATGCAATAAATAAAATAATCATTCTTGAAAATGAGACCTTTGTTTAATGGAGCGTAATTTTATTATAGTTTCCTATGCGTTAAAGCCATGTTCTTTGAAACAACAGGTCTTAAATGCAGAACTCTTAAGGCATTACCACTGTATATGTCAGTGTTGTGCCATCATACCTGTTCAGATATGCCACAGAAGTCTCTACTAGGACATTAAACTTTACATAAGTTTTGCCATACTAGGACAGACCGAAGGTCCATCAACCCAGCATCCTGTTTCCAACAGTGGCCAATCCAGGTTACAAGTACCTGGCAAGATCCCAAAACAGTACAATACATTTTATCCTGCTTATTCTAGAAATAAGCAGTGGATTTTCCCCAAGTCCATCTTAATAATGGCTTATGGATTTTTCATGTAGGAAATTATCCAAACCTTTTTTAAAACCCACTAAGCTAACTGTTCACATTCTCTGGAAATGAATTAGAGTTCAATTACATGTTGAGTGAAGAAATATTTTTTTTTTCTCTGATTTAAATTTACTACTTTGTAGCTTCATTGTGTGCCCCTAGTCCTAGTATTTTTGGAAAGAGTAAACGAGCAATTCACGTCTACCTGTTCCACTCATTTAATAGACCTCTATCATATTCCTCCTCGGCCATCTTTTCTCCAAGCTGAAGAGCCTTAGCCGCTTTTAGCCTTTCCTCATAGGGAAGTCATCCCATCCCGGTTGCTTTTAGCATTTTTTCTTTTGTAGCAACAAAATACTGCAGTGGTTTTTAAAACATGCAGGAACTTCTTGCTGAGAATATGCTTTCCTAATGATAGCTTGTCAGAGTGCTGAAATCGACCAGCAGCATGCAGGGCACAAATAGTCATGCTCTTTGTATAAATAACACAGGGGTTGGCAACTTATTGTACATTTGTGTACCACTTTTTTTAGTTTAATTAAATCTGGAGAATCGTGCCACCACTCATTTCCCCTATGCTTCCCCCCCCTCCCCCCCCCCCCACCCCGGCCACATGAAAGTTAATACTTTTGGCTGGCAGGGATATTCAAACCCCAGCATCTGAAGATTTTCTCTGCCTGATTCCCTTGTGCCATCTGAACAGTGGGGGAAGTTGGTAGCACACTACTGGCTTCCAACTCTGGCACTTCCTGAACATACATGGTTCATGAACTAAGCATACGCAGGGCTTCATCAACAGCACCTGGAAGCATGCTGCCAACGTCTCCGCTGCTCAGACAGCATATGGGGGGGGGGGGGGGGGGGGGCTCAGTCACATCAGCTGGCAGGGCACCATGCATGCCATCCTGTGGCACATATGCCATAGGTTGCCAACCCCTGCTATAGCACAACATTGCACACAGCACTTCCTAACCCACAGACTGAGATGAGGGGGAGGGGGGGAGCTTCTATTGGATGTTACTTCTGGTGCTGGGATCAGCAGCAGTGTGCAGTAGACATGGCAGCCAAGGTTACCGATTGAGAACCGGCTCCCTGCACCACGCTGACTTCTCTTTTCTCCAGGACATGTATAGATAGGTAGTTGGCCCATTGTAAGAAGGTCAACCAGGGCCTCCAGAGAAAGAGTTACAAAAAGGTTTTGTCCCTTTTTAGTTATACAGCCTGTATCTCTGTAGGAGAGGATTCAGTGGCTTCTGCATAAACTTACATTGAAACAGAGGGATTACAGAACTGTTCCTTTAAAGCTAATAACACATCTACCCATAGAAACTGGAAATTATTCCATGAGAGATGATTTCCCTGCCAAGAACTCCCTCTGCCTGCTGTTCATATATGTTCTTTCTAAAATGTACTGTGAAACCTACCAACTGAACTGTATAGTTTGCTACTGATTGCTGTGTGTAGCTGTCCTGGGGTGAAGCACAGCAATAGACTGTAAAATCCATGCTTTGAAATATGACAGTAACATCTAATGGCTTTGGTTATGTTGTTACCCTTAATTTCATCTTTTTCTCTCCAAATCGATTGAATATTTGGAAGTGGCTCCATTAAACTTCCATCTCCTTAAACATACAGACACACAGAGGGGTTGGAAAGAACTGCATGAGCCATGCTCCGCATGCTTTCACCACTTGCTTGGAAGACTGGGCTTTTAGTAACAATATATGGTGTTTATGTATACTTTTTCTCCAAACGTTGGATCTGTTTTAATCAAATGGACATGAGCATTGAGTATGCTGCAAAATTTTTTTTTTGTTCTGTTTTTCAGTTGGTTAAAACTCACAACCTACTCCCTACTAGGAATTACATGTTTGGTTATCATCCTCATGGAATCTTGTGTTTGGGTGCATTCTGCAACTTTGGTACTGAAGCCACTGGGTTTTCCAAGAAGTTTCCTGGCATCAGACCTCATCTTGCAACATTAGCAGGGAATTTCAGGATACCTGTTCTTAGAGACTACCTGATGTCAGGAGGTAAGGATACAGAGCGCTCGGATTCCTTCTGGCCATCCTCAGCCTTTCTCAGTCTGGGTGACTTAAAGACCGGAGTTTACCAGCCACTAAAGAATCATGAGTAGTCTGCTATGAGGTTAAGTGGTTCCCATCTTCCTATTTTTGGTGGCTGCATTCTCGCAAGCGCATATAAAACTTTAAATAAAAAAATTGGGTGGGACAGACCGACAAAGAAATGGATTTCAAGAAGATATGGGATAAACACAGAGACTCCTTTTGATATCTGGGTGAGGGTAAAGCCTGAGGCAGGTAAGCTTTCTAGAATTGCATTCATAATATTGCAGTCCTTCTGTATCATGTCTGGCAGTCCATATTGGGATCACTTCTTCCTACTTCTGCCCCTTCTGTGTGGGTGTAGTGCCAAGCTAGGAAAGTCTGAGCCTGGAAATAAGTCCAAGTCCTTTGCACACCACTACCACTAAGTCACCAACCCAGCCAGAATATAGAACCTTTTTAGCAAACCATCTAATGGGTTCTGAAATGTATTGCATGTGGACCTCCAAAAGACTTGGGTCAACCATGAAAAAGAGCAGAACAGGAGGAGTAGCTCTATCCAACTTCTGTTCAGCAGGTTTTTGTTTTTTTTTTTTACAAGAAAAATAACATTGCATTGGATTTGTGTTTAATATTTAAGGGGAGGGTGCAAGTCACTGTGTCTCTGTTTTATGTAGCCTAGATCCCTGAAAGGTGCCAACAGGCCATTCCAGGCCGTGACTCAGATATTTTCTAAGTTATCTGTTAAAGTGGATTGGTATCCTGTTTGGATAAAACATCAACTAAACTTTTGAGTCTCTTTAAGTGGAACGTAACTGTTTACCATTTCGACAGACTTGATTGTGAAACTGGAGTGTATTGGAAGCCCTGAGTATTATACAGTGAACATAAACCATGTGGCCACCTGTTTGTGGGTGGGCACGAAGCCAAAATTCCCACTCAGATTCCTTACTCTGTGGTCCAGAGATCCTGTTGTAAACAGCTTGGGCACGCATTGACTGCACTTAAAAGATTGGAGGGCTCCAGTGACCAGTCAAAGATTACTTTAAATGCAGCTCTTTGTATCCGCTGCCTTGTTCAGAGCGTCTCAGTTTACAGTTTGAGTGCCTACAGAAAATGGAACTCAACCCAGGATGTTTGTCTTGAGCAGAGATGTCAATTACCAGATTAATTTCTTGGATTTTCTCAAAACATGGCATGTGAAATTTTTTTCATTGTATTCAGCTTTACTAAACCTAGGGCATGTGAGGTAGTGTGTGGTGTATTGGGTTTTTTTTTTTTTTTTTTTTTTGGGGGGGGGGGGGGTTGTTTCTTTTGGGGAGTTTTTTTTTCCTTTTTTAAGCAGCCATACAATTGATACAAATGTTTTTTGTGCACACTCATAGTAACATAGTAGATGATGGCAGAAAAAGACCTGTACGGTCCATCCAGTCTGCCCAACAAGATAACTCATATGTGCTACTTTTTATGTATACCCTACTTTGATTTGTACCTGTCCTCTTCAGGGCACAGACCGTATAAGTCTGCCCTGCCTCCCGATCTCATATGACTTTAATCCAAAATAAAAAAAAAACTAGGAACGGAGTACTGTGTACAACACCGCTATATAAATAATATATTGAAATTGGAGGAGCTCCCTCAGCCTTTTAATAACCCACGTGTTGGTTCTCTAGTGGGAAATAGTTCTTTCATTGGGAACTCGCTCACAAAGTGATATATATGTGCTATGAGTGTTGAAAATTTAAGTGCAAACACTACAAATACTTATATGCTTCAACTGCACTTGTAAAGGTCACTGAATCATGCTGGGGTACTAGCTGGATGGAACAATTGAAATATAAACACTTGATTGTATAATATAGATTGCTAATAAATAACTGACTAATAAAATAAGAGTACTTATCTGGTGAGCCCGGCGTTCACGAGATGCCAAAGGTTCCCAACAGTAGAACACTGTGACTGTTCAAAGGTGGATCGCAGCTGAAAAACTGCTTTCCCCTAGAAAACATCGGGCTCACCAGATAAGTACTCTTATTTTGATAGTAAAGCTTTGAACTGGGTTCATTTTCAAGATGGGCGCAAGTTCTGTATTTAAACCTGATTAAACTCGTTACTCTGAATCGATTGGCGATCCATTCCAACCCCAGGATGTCAAAGCTTGACGGTTCTAGTCGTGTTTTAGTAGACTGAACTGTATGTGCTTCATGGTCCATAGAATAAAATCCAAAAGTGGATTAATATGCAGGAATTCATCGCCCATCCTTCCCAGCCCGACAACCTAACAGCTTTTGACTTCTTTCACGTACTGCATAATCATTGCTCTGGCTCCTCTCTCGATACCTTTTAGGTATATGTCCTGTGAATCGTGACAGTATTGACTACATCCTCTCTAAAAATGGTACTGGAAATGCTGTGATAATTGTTGTTGGAGGAGCTGCCGAATCACTGCATTGCAAACCAGGGAAGAATTCGGTCACTTTAAAAAACAGAAAAGGATTTGTGAAGCTGGCACTGCAACATGGGTAAGAGGCAGCTTGGCTTCACTATCTTTCAAGGACAGTATGGATTTAACAGTTTGTTACAAATGCAGTTCTTATTTATATGCTGCGTGTTTTGTAACAAGAATATTGAGATGGCTAGTCTTGGAAGACTCAACTAGCAAGCTGAAATTTTCAAATTAAAACTTTTCACCGTGAGATGTTAATATTTGATTAAATTCTTATATCAGTGGAGGAAAAGACCTCAACAGTCTACGCTTGGCAGCAGATCAAAGTTTCTAAGTGCCAGCTTAATTTGGACTCCAGTATTACTGCTCAAAAACCTCCATATTTTATTAATTTTTTTGATATTTTGTAGTAATAACAATCCAAGGCACTTTATAAAATATACTTAAAGCACTTAGCTTAGGACTCTGCCCAATGGGGCTTTCTGTTTCACTCAGTATTAGAGCTTCATCAGGGGGGGGGGGGGGGGGAGATGCCAGACATGCAGGATAGAGGGCAGGAATGCTGCAGTTGATTAGGAGGGAAGGAATGGGGGAGGAGAATGCTGCACTTGGGAAGGAGAGGAAATGGGAGGCTGGAAATGCACATGGATGGAAGAAAAGTGAGTTAGTCAGGGGAAGAGAAAGGAAAGGATGCTAAGATAGAGGGGGGGGGGGGGGGGGGGAGGTTCCAGGATCTGCGGGGGAAGAGGGGAAGGATGCTGGACATGCAAAAGGGGAGACGGGAGTGAGGAAAGAGGGGCACTTGCTGGACGAGCAGAGGGGAGAGATGATGATGATTTGGTGGGGGAGGGAAGAGGGAGAGATGCTGGCACATGGAGTGGGGACATAGCGACAGTTATGTTGAATAGTGATACAGTGATGGGAGAAGCTCAACATGACAGAAAGATAGTGGCAATGACACGGGTGTTGCTGGGTAGGATAGATGGATGGGGTCACAGGGAGAAGATGGGAGGTGGACATTGAGAGAAAAGAAGTGCTAAATGGACAAATGAGACTACTACTACTATTTAGCATTTCTCTGGTAAGATATTTAAGAGGAGACAGAGAAAAGCAGAAACCAGACTAGGACCATTAGAAAAATGACCAGGCAAAGGTAGAAAATAATGTCAGTTTTTTTTTCTTTTGAAATGTGCTTCTTCTAGAACTGGTTTTAGATATGGCTGGGGTCTGTGAGAGAAACCTTGCTCTTTGGCTTTCAATCTCTAGCTTTGGGATGGGCCACCCTCGGCATCTATTTCTCATGCATATTCATTGGATATCCTGAAAACACTAGCTATGATGAGGCCCCCAGAGCAGATTTGGAAACCTGTGTTAGAGGAAACATGACACAGGCAGGCTATTGCATTCAGGAACAGATCCTGCTTAGCAGCAAAACTGATGAAACCTTGCAAAATAGCACAAATATGTCCTTGTGCTAAGTCACAATTACATATTCTGTTGAAAGCAGCTGCACTAGGCCAAAAAGCCAATTTCAGGACAAAATTTATAGACCCTTCTTTAATGTTTCTTTCCTGAGAGAACATTGCTAGCTGCATGTAGCTGCTGCTTGACCATTTTCTTTGTATGTGGTTGCATGCGAGTCAGGATGCAGCTATGCGGACATTCAACATAAGTAAATGCATCAGTCACTGATGAAGCCCAAGTGGGTGAAATGCGGACGGTTTGGTACTTTTTGTCAATAAAGGGATTTTTATGCAAGAACCATAGACTGGGATCTGCTGTCTTCTTGCATCTGTGTAGTGTGTGGATCTGAAGTCTCGTTTTTATTGTTTTGGAAAAAAAAACATAGGTTAAAATTGGAGCATTTTAGGCATATAGGGAGGTGGTTTCCAAATTATGACTGAGTGAAGTTTTGGGAGGGTTGAAAACATCCGAGGATGCACTGTCGTTTGTGTAATAATTGTAACAGATATGATTTTCATTTTTGTGTTTTGTTTTTTTCTGCTAGGGCGGATTTGGTTCCTTTGTACTCGTTTGGTGAAAATGAGGTTTATAAGCAGGTGACTTTTGAAGAGGGCTCCTGGGGTCGCTGGGTACAGAGAAAATTCCAGAAATACATTGGATTCGCTCCTTGTGTCTTTCATGGCTGTGGTATCTTCTCACCTAACAGCTGGGGTTTAGTACCTTATTCTAGACCCATCAATACAGTTGGTAAGTATGGGGAGGGGGTGTCCTTCCCCCCCCCTCACCACACACACACACTCCCATGCTTTGAAGCTAGATCTAGGGTGCAGGTGCTCAAAACTTCAGCATTGTACTAAAACAGCACCAGAAAAATACCACTACAAGTTCCTAATTCTCAACACCAATGACATGCAAACTTCGGGGCGTTGGCGCTGAGCATTAGAGACTTCTGCTGGAGGATTGTGCCTGGACATGCGCTGAAGAGCTGTGTTAAGAAAAGAGCACATGCCCAAAAGCCAGAGAGAAAGGCAGGAAGAAGAAAAGCTGCCAGTAAGTGCAGCTAAACAAGTGAACCTTCGCATTTCAGCCATGATTTTTAATTTAATTTCCCTTTTTGGGGGGAGAAAGGGTGGAGGGGGGGGGGGGTCCTTGTCTGCCAACTATTTCAGCTACATGTGGTTGGACACAGGGATGCATGCATGGAGCTTTCATCATTGTCCAGCCCTAGCAGTAAAAGCTGACTTTTTTAAAAGGGCTCCGGTCATCCGGGTTTCGCCACCACTGCTTCCATTCCTGTCAGCACGGCCGCCAGCAGCAGCAGTCTCCCTATTCTTCCCCTGCTCATCAGAACCCTAATGCCAGCTCTGAGCTGGTGTAGGGTTTCCCTTGTTTGGCCCGCTGAGCATTGAAGAGGAACGCGGAGGCCCTTTTTATTTTTTTAGCATGCATTTGCATTCTTATTGCGCCCAGAGCCAGCAAGCTCATTTCATGCGCTCGTTGGCCCTGAGCATTCGGCGGAAGCAAATGCAGGCGCTAGTCCAGTGCTTTTGCTTCTGAGCATCGAGGCCTAGGTTTTTCCCCTTGCCAGTGGTGCTATGTAAATGTCATACAAATTCAGTTATATGTTTACTGTGAGTTCAAACTCATTAACCATTTTCGTAGTTATATAAACTAATGGATTGTAGTTGGCCTCAACACTACAGTGCCCTTCTGTAAATGTAAGGAATTTGGTCTTTCTCTCTCCCCCTGCTCCCCCCACACCTCATCCCACAATACAATTTAGGCTGTGGCTGCAGAAATACACCACAAATTTGAAACTCTCCTTGGCATGTCTTATTTGTTACCAATAGGGCCATATAATACAAATGTTGTGGGTGAAGAGCAAGGAACTAAGTCTCCTAAGAAAGTTGACTGGGGCATGTACAAGATCTAAATGACTTGAATTTATTTTTCAGTTGGGGAGCCAATCACCATTCCTAAAATTGAAAACCCAAGTCAGAAAGAAGTGGACATGTATCACAGCATGTATATGAACTCTTTGGTTAAGCTCTTCGACAAGTACAAGACTAAGTTTGGCCTTCTTGAAACTGAGACCCTGGAAGTCATCTAAAGGACACGTCAACAGTGGTTTACTGGCAGCTCTTCAAGAACTAGAATCTCTAAGATGTCGTCCTCTCGTAAACTTTCCTTTTGGATACGAGCAGTGAAAACATTCAACTAGCCAGACCTATTGCACTGAATGTATCCTGTGTGAACTGACATTCCAAGACAGCGAGAGGAAAATATCCTATATTGCATATTTAACTACCCCCTCCCCCTTCTCAAAGCAAGTTTTAGGTTTTATTTTCGAAAACCTGGCTAGCCAACTGCTCTGGAAGAACTTGTAGACAGAGCATACTTAATGACTAAATAAAGCACTTAATGAATTTGATCATAATAGTAATTTTCCCTACAAGAACTGCCTTAGAGAATAATTTTGTAAGTTCATTATTACCTGCCTCTAGATTTTCCCAGTATTTGGGAGAGAGATATTAATTGTACCAGAAGTCTCTAATGCTTTTCCTGTCCCTTGTACTCCTGCTTCCAAGACAATAGGAGGGTGCCTTACTTCTCTTTTTCTCAAATTTGTTTTTTATCTACTGGTCCGTTTCTACAAATAGTTCTCTAAGTTGCTCACTGTGGTGATATCACTTTGCACTTTTTCTCCATTTCTAAAGGAATGGGTGCCTCTGGAAACAACCGAGCCCTTTGTGGTCATTCTGTGAAGACGGTACAAACATTAAGAAGTTGGAGGCCGCCTTCTCCTTGTACAGTAACTTATTGATGGAGTATTGGAGAGGGCTAGTTCAGCACTGCCTATGTGTAACGTCCCACAGATGTTCCATGATTTAGTGTAGTAATTGAGCAGTAACTTGTCTTTCCTTTAGAAAACTACATCTACTAATTTGATATTCTAATGTTCCCCCCCCCCCCCCCCCCAAAAAAAAAAAAAAAATGTAAGCTAAGAGCAAGGGGATGAGTTTGGTAGGGAAAAAAAACTGCAAAGTATAGCCCAAAACACTTTTGGGGCGTAAGGAAGGTTTTCATATTGCTAGTACACATGTAAGGCTTGGAAAGGGAGGGTTCAAACATCTTAAGAATTCCATTACTGTATACTGAGCCTGGAGTTCAGTAGCACAAGGGCATTTCTACAGAAAAGCCCCTTTTAAAGCACAAGCAATGCAATGTTGGTGGACTGCCCCATATTTTTCTAAAAAAAAAAATTAATATGTGGGTTGGAAACCAGAAAGTGTAGCTAATATAAAGCTCGTGTCACTTTCCCTATTTTTGTTTTCCTATAAGTTTTATATTTGCTTTTCATGACTTTTTGCTCCCTGCTTTTCAATCGTGCAGAAGATGTTAACGTGTGGATTTGGACACGATAAAGTGGGTGTAGGTACTCTGATTGCAATACTTAAAACAAAAATTTGATAGTATTGGGAGGTGCAATTTTATTATTTGAATATGAAGAAAAGTAAAATGTGTAGAACGGATTGTATCTAATACTTCTGTATTAAAAAAAATCTGTCGGCTTAATGTAAAATGGCCTTCTGCACAAGCTATACATTTTGACTTTACCATTTGTGAAATGTTTACATGAATGTGTATAGTGCTTAAAAAGATTATAGCTGCAGATCTTGGTACCTGCACATATGTAATTTTACCTGTTCAGCATTTGAGTGTACTGTCTACACTCTGCCTTTGCAGCACTGTGTCCTATGGAAGAAAAATCACCTTTTCAGAATTATTGTACCATATCATCATTTTTTGCACACATTTATGAAAATAAATGCCACTGAAAAAGGGCTGGTTGCTATATCATTTTAAACTTGGTACCTACCTCGAATTGCAATAAGGATCATATGTCAACACTAATGTAATAGGTGCCGATGAGGCATATTTTCAAAGCACTTTGGGAGGCTAAGTTCCATAGGTTTCTATGGAACTTTGGGAGGCTAAGTGCTTTGAAAATAAGCCTCTATGTGGTTTCGCTCGCAACCCCCCCCCCCCTTTTTCCCATCCCCATTTTGCCTATGTTTAATGGAGATACTTCTCATCTTAGTGGTGAACATTAACCTGTTGCAAAACAATTGCCTGCTTTTGACATGGCATGACGAAGGTATCTTGGGTAAAGACTGTGGCTTATGGCACAGCTACAGCGGAAACAATATTGCAGAAATGTTACTCCATTATTTCCAACCATTCTTCAACTCTAATTGAATTTCTGTGGCGAGAGATCTCTAGACAGCATTAAGATTGTAGTTTGGTAAAAAAAAAAAAAATTGCCACAGAACTGCACTTCATTGCCATTAGCAAAGATCTATTAGTCTTTAGAGTTGAAAAATGAACTCGTGGAACTATTGTTAGTAATATGTAATTTATCTTTAAAGTCAAGGATGTACCGGAAGATTGGAGGATGTTCAGTGTAACGCCAATCATTTAAAAAGGTTCCAGAGGAGATTTGGGAAATTATAGACCGGTGAGCCTGACATCTGTGCCAGGCAAAATGGTAGATACTATTATAAAGAACAAAATTACAGAGCATATTCAAAGGCATGGATTAATGAGGCAATGTGAATTTACTGAAGGGAAATCTTGCCTCACCAATCTATTACATTTTCTTTGAAGGGGTGAATAAACATGTGGATAAAGATGAGCTGGTCGATAAAGTGAGGTAATTATATTTACTGATGACAAAAAGTTATTCAAAGTTGTTTAAATCGCAAGAGGATTGTGAAAAATTATAAGAGGACTGGGAGACTGGGCATCTAAATGGCAGATGACATTTAATATGAACAAGTGCAAAATGTTGCATGTGGGAAAGAGGAACCTGAATTTATAACTACGTAATGCAAGGTTCCACATTAGGAGTCACCGATCAGGAAAAGAATCTAGGCATTGTTGATGATTCGTTGAAACCTTCTGCTCAGTGTGTGGCGGTGGCTTAGAAAGCAAATAGAATGTAGGAAAGGAATGGAAAGCAAAAATGAGGATGTTATAATGCCTTTGTATCGCTCCATGGTGCGACCGCACCTCTAATATTGTGTTCAATTCTGGTCACCGCATCTTAAAAAAAAGATATAGTGGAATTAGAAAAGGAACAGAGAAGGGCAATGAAAATGATAAAGGGGATGGGACAACTTCACTATGAGGAAAAGCTGAAGCGGCTAGGGCTCTTCAGCTTGGAGAAAAGACGGCTGAGGGGAGATATAATACAGGTCTATAAAATAGTGAGTGGAGTGGAACGAGTAAACGTGAACCTCTTTGTTTACTCTTTCCAAAACTACTAGGACTAGGGGGCACACAATGAAGCTACAACGAATCAGAGAAAATGTTTCTTCACGCAACGTGTTATTAAACTCTGGAATTTGTTGCCATAGAATGTGGTAAAAGACTGTTAGCAGAGTTTAAAAAAAAGGTTTGGATGGCTTCTGGGATAAGCAGCATAAAATGTTTTGTAGTTTTTGGGGATCTTGCCAGGTATTTGTGACCTGGATTGGCCACTGTTGGAAACAAGATGCTGGGCTTGATGGACCTTCGGTCTGTTCCAGTATGGCAATACTTATCTACTTTGCTAACTTTTTAGAGGTAATCTCTCAAACCCAACTGAACAGCTGACTTGTCATCAACTTGCAACACCATAGTGATTATGGGGAGAATTAGTTAAGGTGACCCAAAGTTCGCTGCTGGGATGATGTGCATGAATTCTATGAAAACAGTTCCCTGTAGAACGCTTCATAGGATACTAGCTTAGGACTAGTCTATATATGGTGCTGAAAAAAAATCGTTATTCTATAAGCTGTGCATAAAGTTAGGCATAGTTTATAGAATAGCACTTACACCCGAGAGTCGCACCATCTGAAATGTGGTGCAAATGTACACACCTACATTAGGCACTTATCCACTGTTCCCTCTAAGCTGAACTTTGAGTCCTCCACCTATAGCCCTGCTGGGGGGAGGGGGGGTGCTGTTTCATTATCACACCAGTAGTGAGGTACAGGCGAGTTCTGCAGGACTCCTAGGAACCTGCCTGTCCCTACTGCTTGAAAACAGAATATTGATGCACCCCCCCCCCCCACTGCCAGCAATTACTACTACTATTTAGCATTTCTATAGCGCTACAAGGCGTACGCAGCGCTGCACAAACATAGAAGAAAGTCCCTGCTCAAAGAGCTTACAATCTAATAGACAAAAAATAAAGTAATCAAATCAATTAATGTGTACAGGAAGGAGGAGAGGAGTGTAGGTGGAGGCGAGTGGTTACGAGTCAAAAGCAATGTTAAAGAGGTGGGCTTTCAGTCTACCTCTTTAACATTGCTTATGTGAGTCCAGCACTGCAGGACTCACTCAGCTTAAGAGAGAATAGTGGACATATCCCTATTCTGTAACGTGTTAATTTTAGGAATGCCCCTGTTAACACCCTTGCCCCTCCCATTTCCGTACCCCCTTTTTCCGATTGTACTTAAATTTTAGGCACAGATCCCATGCCTAAATTTACATGCATACATGGCAATTAAATCTGGTGCTAAATGCTTGTTAAAAAGCCAATTGGCACTAAGCTCATTTAGTTAAATTGTGAATGCACAATTTTTGGTGACCTTTACAGAATTAGGGCAGTGGATCCTAAACCTGGTCCTAGAGGCACCCCAGCCAGTCAGGTTTTCAGGATATCCACAATGTGTATTCATGAGAGAGATCTGCAGCAGAATAGATAATGAATACTCGTCGTGTATAGTTTGAAAACCTGATTGGCTGGGGTGCCTCCAGGACCAGATTTGGGAACCACTGACTTAGGGAGTTAATGTGCAATTTTGTGCCTAACTTTGAGCACAATCACTTACCAGCCAAAGTCTGATGTAAATACCTGCCCCGGCCATATCCTCTTTGGAGTTGCCTGTGAGTACTTAGGTATGCAAGTTTTATAGAATACAGGTATATCATTGATACATGTGTAATTACTGACTGCCAGTTACCACTTGTTAATGCCAATAATTATCACCTATTTAGTCAATTAGTTTATGCATGGGTCTGTGAACCTGTGCCCAAAATTGCTCACCCAACTTTGGATGACCTATACAGAATCTGGCGTTGTATCCTGCCACTTCCTTTCTTTCCTACAGCGAGCACTGTTCAAAACAAAATTCAGCAAATTCTCTACAGAACAAATGTTCCCCTAGCTCCTGCTTTTAGACAAGTCTATGAAATATGTTTCTGCCCTCGATACCGCTTATAGCCCTTGATTTCTTTTTGCTTCATCCTGTAGAGCTCACTCAAAACAACTCTGAAGTCTCATTGCAAGTTGAGCACTGAACCTGCAAATCAACATTGAGCAGGTGCAACTTTATATCTTAAATATAGTTCAGCTTTTGTTCTGTGCCTTCTCAGTGCAGTCACAAGTTCTTATGGCTTAAGACTTTTGTCGTCACCACATATCTGTCTACTGTTAATGTAGCTTTATTTCCTACAAGAAACCTACATTCACTTGATAAATCCAAAACCCGTTTTAAAAAAACTAGAGAACAGACAACATGGAGAATACAATGGAAAGACTCAGTTTCCAGTTCTTTTGAGGTTGCTTCTGACTAGAGGGTTCTGTTTCTGAACTGAATCCTGGGAACTGCAGCCTGAGCTAATAGTTGATGAGGGAACATGGAAGACTCTAATATCCCAGAAAGCAATACTGCTTGCCTAGTCAGAGCAAAGCCTTGAGCACTTCTATGAATTTATCCACAAGGAACTTAGTAATGCAAAGCCACAGCCCAGTGGTTCCCAAACCAGGTCCTGGAGGCACCCAGCCAGCCAGATTTTCAGAAAACCCACAATGAGTATTCATGAGAGATTTGCATGCACTGTCTATCTTATGAATATTCAATGTGGGTCTCCTGAAAACCTGACTGCCTGGGGTGCCTCCAGGACCTGGTTTGGGAACCACTACCATAGTCTATACAGAACATGCAGTCTATACATCACGCTCAAATGGAGGTTATGTCTTCCTTGTCCTATGTTCTCCTTTCCAGTTTTCACCTATCCATCTGCTCCCTCCCAACAACAGCTCCATGCCTTTTTCTTTCCCTAGTCCACAGGGGGTGGGGCTCTAGTTGCAAGAACCCTCCAGACAAACAGTCATTCCCAACCCCAGTCCTCAGGGCACACCTAGTCCCAATAAGTTTGCAGGATATCCACAATGAATATTCATGAGTTAGATTTGCATACACGTGAAGCAATGCATGCATATCTGATGCATATTCATTGTGAATATCTTGAAACCCCAATGCGACTAGGTGTGCCCTGAGGCCAGGGTGGGGAATGGTTGCTCTATAGTATTTGTGGTCACTAGCTTATGGCTGTGCATTTGTACAGGGACTTCAACAGGCCAACTGTGTCATCCCCCTCCCCCTATCCTAGCCAGCTCCATCTTTGGATGATCTGCCCCAGATGCTAGTACAATTTATTAATGTCTATGTCAAACACTGCTCCAGGTGATCAACAGTAACTCTGGGGACAGGTCTGACCATAGTCTCTGTTTCTATGAACTGGGGGAGGGGGGTCTCAACTACAGAATGACACGCGGACAAAGTTTGTCCCCAGCCACGGGGGTTCTGTCTCCATCCCCACCTCGTCCCCGTGGGCTCTGTCTTCATCTGCAGAAGCCTTGAACACTTATGATTTTATATTTAAATCTTTTTATTAAAAAAAAGTATAAAAAGGAACAATATGCTATGTAACTGTTATGTATAAATTACAAATGGAAAACAATAATAATGAGCAGCTATAATAACCCTCCTTCCCACCACCATCTTCAACCCTTCCAACCCCAACAATAGGTGATTTCTACTACATTGTTAAAATGTCCATGGGTATAAAATACAACCAGTTCTGTTTGCCCTAGAGGGGAAACATATGCCCTATGAAGCACTTACGGTTTTTAATCTGTGGATGAATAAGAAGTCATCAGAAATCTTAGGATTCAATCTAGCTCTCCTGTCTTCCACAGTCCTTCCTGGAATAGAAGTTGTCTTAGAAGATGTGCTGGTAGCAGGATGTACAGGATCCCCCATGTAAATTTTGCTAATTGTGGCCAGCATGTTTGCTTGTTTTTCCAAAAAATCAAAATATCATTGTAGGCATCACTCAAACATAAATAACCGTCCAGTTCATTAACAGGCTTCAACGTAGAAAATGACTCGGGGGGGGGACACAAAGTTGGTCTCCATCCCCATCCCTGCACTCCTGCAGTTTCCCATCCCCATGTCATTCTCTAGTCTCAACACTTATATAACCTATAAAATGATGATGATAATGATGCATATTCACAACTATAAACATAAGAACATAAGTGTTGCCATACTGGGACAGACCGAAGGTCCATCAAGCCCAGCATCCTGTTTCCAACAGTGGCCAATCCAGGTTACAAGTATCTGGCAATATCCCAAAACAGTACAATACATTTTATGCTGCTTATCCTAGAAATAAGCAGTGGATTTTCCCCACGTCCATCTTAATAATGGCGTTTGGATTTTTCTTTTAGGAAGTTATCTGACCCCTTTTTTAAAACCCTGCTAAGCTAACTGCTTTTATCATATTCTCTGGCAATGAATTCTTGAGTTTAATTGCACGTTAATTGAAGAAATATTTTCTTCAATTCATTTTAAATTTGCTACTTTGTAGCTTCTTTGCATGCCCCCCCCCCCCCCTAGTCCTAGTATTTTTGGAAAGAATAAACAAGCGATTCACGTCTATCCACTCCACTCAGTATTTTATAGACCTCTATCATATCTCCCTCTGCCATCTCTTCACCAAGCTGAAGAGCCCTAGCTAGTTTGCTGTAAGCCAAGAAAAACCATTCACGTTTTCTTGGGTCTCCTGTTGCACATTTAGATACACAATGAGAGAAGTACAAGTAGTATTTGCTGCCATCAAATGGCAGCTCATGGTACAACAAGAACACTATTCGGATTTTGCTCACACTTTTTTCAGTATTTTTATTTTAGTTACAGTTGTACCCTGCACTTTCCCACTCATGGCAGGCTCAATGCGGCTTACATGGGGCAATGGAGGGTTAAGTGACTTGCCCAGAGTCACAAGGAGCTGCCTGTGCCTGAAGTGGGAATCGAACTCAGTTCCTCAGTTCCCTGGGACCAAAGTCCACCACCCTAAGCACTAGTTAAATTCAGGTTCACTGGGTAATTCCCTGGAGGGCTCCCAATCTAAGGTTGTACCTGAGGCAATGGAGGGTTAAATGACTTACCCAAGATCACAAGGAGCAGCAGTGGGATTTGAACCAGGCACCTCTGGATGTTAAGACCAGTCCTTTAACCTCTAGGCCACTACTCCACACTAGTCACAGCAACCCCTTCCTTAGTGTCCCTCCGGATCTGCCCAGACTGCGACTGATGGGTTGTGCACGCCTTCCAGCAGATGGAGACTGAGAATTCTGATTGAACACAGTGAGCCAATAAAAGCCTTCGGTAGGACTAGAAAGATCCAGTAATCTCAGTCTCCAGCAGGTGGAAGCTTGTAAACTATTCAATCTCTCTGAATTTTCTTTTCCTTTCTTTCTGTGGTGAGTCCTTTATTTTTTCCTTACTTCTGTGCACCGGGGCTGTATAGAATAACCTGTTCTCTGGAGGCTGAGGTCCGTCGGGGCCTATTCCAGCCTTGGGGGTGTTACACCCGGGTGGCTGGGTCCCTCCCCCCCCAATCCCCCCTTTCACAGTCTTCAGTGCTGTGCTGCTTGAGCCTTAGCCTCTTCAGGGGAAGAGTGTCTAGGCAGGGAGAGGCAGCCGTTTTCTCTTGGTTCACAAGAGAACTTAAGTGTCACCAAAATTTATTACAAAAGAAAAAAAAAAAAAAGAACTGTGCAGCTTGGGGCATTGTCTTTTAAGTATTCACGGGCATACCGGCTTTTCTGGGTTTGTTTTTCAGCTGCTCTCTCTCTCCTCCTTCCTGCCGGAGTTGCTAGTTAAAAAAAAAAAGCGCGTTGCAGCTTCATTATGGCTGAGAAGCTCCGGCGCTGTTTAGTTCGTTAGATCTGCGCAGTTTTACTGGAGGTGGGCCCAAATTACCTCCACCCAATGGGTTCTGGAGGGTTATTCGAGAAGGGTAAGCCTTAAGAGTTTGCGCGGCCTCTCTCAGACGCATTTCTGGAGTTCCCTTGTTGGTCTCGTCTCAAAGCGGGTGTCGTCCGGGGAACTCTGGAAAGGCAGGGACGCTATTCCGTTTATTTCGTCGTCCCCAAAAAGGAAAGCTCTTTCAGACCCATTTTAGACCTCAAAGTAGTCAATTGGGCACTAAAGGTCTCCTCCTTTCATATGGAAACTCTATGGTCAGTCTTAGTAGCAGTATGGTCTGCAGAGTTTTTGACAGCCTTAGATCTCACTGAAGCATATCTCCACATTCCGATCCGCCCCTTGCGCCAGCGGTTCCTGCGCTTTGCAATTCTTGGCCAGCATTTTTAGTTTCGGGCGTTGCCCTTTGGTCTGGCTACAGCTCCGCACACTTTCACCAAAGTAATGGTAGTGGTTGCATCAGCCCTCAGAAGGGACGGGATTCTGGTCCATCCTTATCTGGACAATTAGCTGATCAGAGTGAAGTCGCACAGCGAGAGTCTTCAGGTCACGGAGAGAGTGGTCAATTTTCTCCAGTCCCTTGGATGGGTAGTCAATGCGCAGAGAAGTCGGCTACAGCCATCTCAGTCCTTGGATTATCTGGGAGTGTGCTTCGACACTCGTAGAAGTCGAGTGTTTCTCACCCAAGACATGATTCTCAAGTTGCAGACATTGATTCGTCTGTTTCTGCAGTCTGCGCTCCAGTGTGCTCGGGATGATCTGCAGATTTTGGGCTCCACGGCAGCGACAATAGAAGCTGTACCGTGGGCCAGGGTGCATATGAGACCTCTTCAATGGTCTCTTCTCTCCAGGTGGTTACCGCAGAGGGACTCCCTCCTGCGAAAGTTGTCACTACCAGTACAGGAGAGAGGCAGTCTTTGCTGGTGGCTCCAGACGCCCAATTTATCCAGAGGAGACCCCGCAGTGGATTCTGGTCACGGCAGATGCCAGTCTTTTGGGCTGGGGAGTTCATTGTCAGGGGCAGTATGCCCAAGGCCTATTTATTTTATTTATTTGTTACATTTGTATCCCACATTTTCCCACCTTTTGCAGGCTCAATGTGGCTTACATACAGGGCTTTTTTGAGGGGGTACTCGGGGATACTGAGTACCGGTACCTTTTCCAGTGTCTGCTAAAATTGACCCATGGACCACAAGTTTTAATGAAAGAGCTCAAGCTCAACACACCAATTCTGCCTTGTCATAGATTCTGTGACTGGTTGCAGGGGGCCTGGCTATTGTGGGTTGAGTCCCTCAGTGATCACCCCTACCTCTGAAGGGTGGCCTGGCATTTGAGTACTGGCACCTTTTTTGCTAGAAAAATTGCACTGCTTACATATAACCGTTAACGGGAGCTTAGAGAGGGAAAGGGGGAAGAAGAGTCAGGTAATGTCCGTTGCAGTCTTTGGTTATGTTGTGTCGCAAGTGACCGGTATTTTTATGTGGGGTCAGTGGGGTAAGCTCTTCTGATCAGGTCTGTCTTTAGTGCTTTCCGAAAATTTAGGTGGTCGAGCGTAGTTTTTACTGCTTTTGCCAATGCGTTCCATAGTTGTGCGCTTAGGTAGGAAAAGCTGGTTGCATAGGTGGATTTGTATTTGAGTCCTTTGCTGCTTGGGTAGTGGAGGTTTAGATATGATCGTGCAGATTTTGTGGAGTTTCTGGATGGCAGGTCAATGAGGTCTGTCATGTAGCCCGCTGCCTCGCCGTAAATAATTTTGTGAAGTCTTGCAGATTTTGAAAGTGATGCGTTCTTTGATTGGTAGCCAGTGCAGTTTTTCTCTGAGTGGTTTGACGCTGTCGAAACGTGTTTTTCCACATATAAGCCTGGCTGCTGTATTTTGGGCGGTCTGAAGTTTCTTTATGATTTGATCCTTGCATCCCGCATAGATTCCATTTCAGTAATCTGCGTGGCTTAATACCATGGACTGTACCAGGTTACGAAATATTTCTCTCGGGAATATTGGTTTTACGCGTTTGAGTTTCCATATTGAGAAAAACATTTTCTTTATGGTAGACTTCGCTCGGGTCTCTAGTGATAGGTTATGGTCGATTGTTACTCCGAGAATTTTCAGGCTGTCTGAGACAGGGAGGGTGTATCCTGGGGTGTTAATGTTTGTGGGTTTGTATGTGTTGTATTGGGATGAGATAATGAGACAGTGTGTTTTTTCTGTATTGAGTTTTAGTTGGAATGCATTTGCCCATGAGTTCATGATGTTTAAGCTTAGTTTGATTTTGTTGGTGATTTCTGCCAGATCATGTCAGGTCACAGGAGAAGGCATCTTGCTTGATCAATCTCTTGGCGACCAGAGCAATACGTTTGGCCCTCCAAGCGTTCTGTCCTCTACTGAAAGGTGCATCAGTCCACATAGTGTCAGACAACGCCACGGCTGTGGCCTATGTCAATCGTCAAGGAGGAACTCGAAATCTGCGTATAGAGTAGGAAACAGCTCAGTTCATGAGCTGGGTGGAGTGGCATCTGGAGGCCCTCTAGGCGCTCATGTAGTGGGAGTGGAGAATGTTCAGGTGGACTTCCTCAGTCACACCACTCTGGATCCCGGGGAGTGGGCTGTCAGCAATGTTTGGATAATGGTGGATCGCTGGGGTCTTCCGGTCTTGGATCTCTTCTCCTCAGCATCCAACACGAAAGTCCTGCAGTTCTTCAGCCACCGAAAAGACCCAACGGCACAGGGAGTCGATGTGCTTCTACAGCCATGGCCGTCGGCCCTTCTGTATGCTTTTCCTCCATGGCCCCTGAGAGGTCATCTGCTTCAACGACTGGAGTTGCATTCAGGTCATGTGATCCTGGTAGCACCAGATTGGCCCCGCAGGCCCTGGTATGCCAATCTTCAGCGTCTGCTCGTTAAGCCTCCTCTCAGGCTTCCCATGGATCCCAACCTGTTGGTCCAGGGTCTGCTCGATTTTGTCTTATGGCTTGGCTCTTGAGTGTGCACGGCTAACTAAGAGAGATTTTTCAGCGAGTGACATCTCCACTATGCTTCGCTCAAGACGTCGGTCCACTTCACTTAACTATATCAGGACATGGAGATTCTTTGAGGTGTGGTATGCCGACTTGAAGTTCTCTCCCTTTCGGGCCATGGTTAAGTTCATACCACTGCATATCTCAGGTTAAAGGTAACCAGACAACTGTAAAGTGGTGCACGTAAATTCTAATGCATGGATCTCAAAAGGGGGCATGGCCACAGGAGGGTCATAAGTGTTTATAAAAATTATGCGCACTGTTATAAAATATGTCCGATCCATGCCTCAGGGGCTCTTTTACTAAGCCACTTTACTGCCTGGCTACTGCATGGCTTTTGCAGTAATTTAATTTGGGCGACTGTCCAATATGCGTCACTGAAAAATAATTGTAATTTTCTGGTGCACATCCGCTATGTGCGCCAAGTGGCATTTGACGCACGTAGGTCATTACCGCCCAGTTACCACGTGAGACTTTACCACTAGGTCAATGGTTGGTGGTAAGGTCTCAGACCCAAAATGGACGTGTGCCAATTTTGATTTTGCCGCACATCCATTTTTGGCAAAAATTTTTAAAAAAGGTATTTTTTGCAGGTGCACTGAAAAATGGTTCTGCGTTGCGCCCAAAACACGCACCTACACTACCGCAGGCCATTTTTCAGTGCACCTTACTAAAAGGACTCTCAGTTAGGTGCAGGAATTTACACCAGGTACTTATGTACGGTTTTTCTTTTTGTTCACTCAGGGATAAATCTGTCCCTGCTTATAGTTTAATTTCTTCCTATTACATTTTTGCAGCTTGGTTTGTTTCACATCTGATTGAAAACAATTTAGTTATGATGTAACATTTAAGGAAATGGAAACACAACTCTCTTCTCCCTGATGGATTTGTAAACAAGATTGTTTCTGGATCATTTGGGAGTCTACTTCCTTAATTAATCTCCCTGTTGTTTCAATTATAAGTAACATTAAACCTTTGGAACATTTTGTAAGAATTTAACTCTGCCGAGTTATAAAATTCACATCTGTGTCATGAATGTGTGAGTCCTTTTAAATTCATATGCCACGACAGATGTTTTTCCTGACAATATTCTTTCACATAGTCTGCATGCAAATCAGCTCAAATCAGTGGGTTAAATAGAGACAGTACTTTTACCAAACAAGATTCATCATGAGTCATATTATTATGACGGCAGATAAAGACCTGAACAGTCCATCCAGTCTGCCCAACAAGATAAACTCATTTCACATGGTATGTGATACTTCATATGTATACCTGAGTTTGATTTGTCCCTGCCTTTCTCGGGACACAGACCATAAAAGTTTGCCCAGCCCTGTTCCTGTACTAAAAGTTCTGAAGCTAACGTCGAAGCCCCTTAAAATTTACACTCCAGCCCATCCATAACTATTTAGCCACGATCAGGGCGCAGACAGTAGAAGTCTGCCCAGCACTGGTTTTATGCTCCAATTACCGGCGTCGCCACCCAATCCCCACTAAGATTCCGTAGATCCATTCCTTCTAAACAGGATTCCTTTGTATGGAGGAGTAGCCTAGTGGTTAGTGCAGTGGACTTTGATCCTGGGGATTGAGTTCAATTCCCACTAAAGCTCCCTGTAACTCTGGGCAAGTCACTTAACCCTCCATTGCCCCTGGTACAAAATAAGTACCTGAATATATGTAAACCACTTTGAATGTAGTTGCAAAAACCCCAGAAAGGTGGTATATCATTTCCCTTCCCTTTATCCCACACATTTGAATTCCATTACCGTTTTCATCTCCACCACCTCCCACGGGAGAGCATTCCACATATCCACCACCCTCTCCGTGAAAAAATACTTCCTGACATTACTCCTGAGTCTGCCCCCCCTTAAGCCTCAATTAATGTCCTCTAGTTCTACCACCTTCCCTTCTCCAGAAAAGGTTCGTTTGCGGATTAATACCTTTCAAATATTTGAACATCTGTATCATGTCACCCCTGTTTCTCCTTTCCTCCAAGGTATACATGTTCAGGTCGGCAAGTCTCTCTTCGTACTGTTACCTGATAGTAACACTGCTTCCTCCTGTTACATCTTCATCTATATTTAATTAATTATTCTTAGGACAAAGTTTTTTTTATATACTGAAAACAAATCACTAAGGAACTGAATGAAAATCCCACCAACAATAATAAGAAAAAAAATCTGTGAAACATAACAATATCCACAGATAAAAAAAAAAACAAATAAACATCCAAAAAATCCTGAAGTTGTCTTCTGATAGCTTGTTTGACCAGTTTTTCCAAAAAAGGTAAACTAGAAATAGGATAGTAATTATTAAGTCCTGCAGTGTACAAAGATGGTTTCTGATGCTATTCTGTTTAACAGCCACTACACCATCCCTGAGTGGAGGAGTGGCCTAGTGGTTAGGGTGGTGGACTTTGGTCCTGAGGAACTGAGTTCGATTCCCACTTCAGGCACAGGCAGCTCCTTGTGACTCTGGGCAAGTCACTTAACCCTCCATTGCCCCATGTAAGCCGCATTGAGCCTGCCATGAGTGGGAAAGCGCAAGGTACAAATGTAACAAAAATAAAATAGATACTATTGGAGATTCTACATGGAATGTTGCGTGGCCACATTGGTGATCTGCAAGGGCCGACTTCTACATGGAATGTTGCTAGTGGAATAGCAACATTCCATATAGAATCTCAAATAGTAGCAACAGTGGAGGAGTGGCCTAGTGGTTAGGGTGGTGGACTTTGGTCCTGGGGAACTGAGTTCGATTCCCACTTCAGGCACAGGCAGCTCCTTGTGACTCTGGGCAAGTCACTTAACCCTCCATTGCCCCATGTAAGCTGCATTGAGCCCGCCATGAGTGGGAAAGCACAGGGTACAAATGTAACAAAAATAAATAAAGGTGCCCGATCCAAAGCATGTGACTAAGGGACTATCACCTTTGGGACCATTTTAAGATGACCCACAGGGCTCTATCAAAGGGACTAGAAGTGGTATTTATAACTTGAAACACCATTACCAGCTCGATCTGACTCATCTCAGAAAAATGACTCCATAATTCTTTAGGCAACTCAGAATGATCACTGACCACTGCAGTGGACTTCAAATAAATGTTCCCAGGTACACATCTCACTGTTGCTCCTTATACCATACTAGCCGTTCAGCCAGTAAAAACGGGCTAGTATAGGAGGGGGGGTTGAAAAGCCCCCCACCCCGCCGCCGAATTCGCCACTGCCACTCCCCCTCCGAGTTCGTCCCCCCCCCCCTCCCGGAGCCGTCGCCACCCACCTTCCACCCGGTCGGGCCCTCGCTCCGCTATTGAAACAGCGAGGGCACGCAGCACACAGCTCTACTGCTGAGCTGCGGTGGCCTTCCTTCTTCTCTGCCTGTGTCCCGCCCTCGTGTGACGTAACGTCGTCGAGGGCGGGACACAGGCAGAGAAGAAGGAAGGCTGATGGCAGTTCAGCAGAGCTGTGTGCTGCGTACCCTCGCTGTTTCAATAGCGGAGTGAGGGCCCGACCGGGTGGAAGGTGGGTGGCGGCGGCGACTCCGGGTGGGGGGAGCGTTAGCGCCGGCGGTGTCCCTTGCAAATGCGCAGTAGAGACCCTCTCTGTTCCACCCTCATCACGTATTGACGCGGGGGCGGGGCAGAGAGGGTCTCTACTGCGCATTTGCGAGTGAGTACGACACTCGCCATTTATATATATTGATAGTGAGCCTTCCAAAAACCTACTGTATCCACCTGTACACCACTACAATAGCCCTTATGGCTGCAGGTGTCACCTGTATGTGGGTACAGTAGGTTTTTGGTGGATTTGGGAGGCTCACACTTTCTATCACAAGTGCAACAGTTAGGGTGGATTATGAGCCTGGGTCCCCTTCTCCACAGTGCACTGCATCCACCACTAGGCTACTCCAGGGACCTGCTTGCTGCTCTAACAGGACTGGCTATAACATCTGAGGCTGTGATAAAGGCTGGTATGTACTGTTTCTTTTACATCTTTGGAGGGTGGAAGGGGGTCAGTGACCACTGGGGGAGTAAGGGAGGTCATTTCTTTATTCCTCCAGTGCTTATCTGGTCATTTAGGGCACTTTATTTGTGGCTTATTTGTTTTAAAAACAGATCTACCTCAAAACATCTTAGTTTTAGTTCTGTATGTTTTTGTTTTGTTCCATTACGACTAAAATTGTCTAGGTCTTAGGGACGCCCAAATCCTGCCCCTGACATGAGATTTGGGTGCATTGCAGGTGAACAACATAAAAAAACTTCTTGAAAATGGGTTTCAAAAATACTGATTTGGATGTTTTTGTAAGAAAATCATCCAAATGCTGCTTTATGCCATTTTAGATATTTTTCTCTTTTTAAAATGAGCCCATATTATGTGAGGGGTGGCTAAGTGCATGAGCAGTGCATCTGGGGGGCCGATGGTCTGAAGTAAACGTGGGCGCTAGAGGCTTTTGGGGAGGAATGGGGTTTGTGGAGCATTGGGACGGAATGGGGAGCCCTGTTCTGCATACTTACAGATCCCAGACACAGAGGCTGGAGGCCCAGTGGGTGGGGGTAGGGTTACCCACTGGGCCACCAGGGATGGATTTTTATGGTTTTGGAGGTATAGGGGGACTAGAGGTCCACCAGCCCCCTTGTGCCCTTGTGTCGGGGAGGGGGGCGGGAGTTGTGGGACCTTCAGTCTCCCATGTCCAGGGGGTGGGGGGATGGAGGCCACTAGGGATGGATTTTTATAGTAACATAGTAGATGACGGCAGTCTACCCAACAAGATACTCATGTGTGCTACTTTATATGTATACCTGACCTTGATTTATCCTTGCCATTTTCGGGGCATAGACTGTAGAAGTCTTCCCAGTACTTGCCCCGCCTCCCAACCACCGGTGCTGCCACCCAATCTCCGCTAAGCTTCTGAGGATCCATTCCTTCTGAACAGGATTCCTTTATATTTATCCCACGCATTTTTGAATTCCGTTACCATTTTCATCTCCACCACCTCCTACGGGAGGGCATTCCAAGTATCCACCACTCTCTCTGTGAAAAAATACTTGGCTAGAGGTCCACCAGACCTCCAGCACCTTTGTGCTGGGGGTGGGGGTGGGGGGGCTGGAGGTGCACCAGACCTCTAGTCCCCCTTGTCTGGGGGATGGGGGTTGGGAGAAGGCCACTGGGCAACCAGGGAAATTTGTCTGGGGGGAGGAGTTTAAGAGGTCATACCGTTAACAAAGTTTTTTTTTACTTACAAATGTGAACATTCAGAAAAGAGTGGACACAGGGGCGTAGCCAGACAACAGATTTTGGGTGGGCCTAGGGAAGAACTGGGTGGGCACCAATTGTTATCCCCCTTCCCCCAACCACCACCCAAAAAATATCTCAACTGGTGGGAAAATGCTTCTTTCCACCTTGGCAGTCTGCAGCAGGCATGCGCTGAAAACTGAACATGCGCAGGTGCCGATATCTTGGAGAGTAGCATTTTAATTACCATCAGGAGGAAGTCTTCAGCTGGCCAAGCTTGGGATCCCACCAACTACCACTAAACGTGTGCTACTGTTGGGTGGGCCTGAGCCCTAAGTGGGTGGGCCCCGGCCCACCTGTGGCTACGCCACTGGGACACACCTGCCCAAATTACCATTTCTGCATGTAATCTTAAGCGTCCCTAGTCTCTTGACTTCCAAAGGGACACTTGCTTATTATGTTTCCAAAATATCGCATTGTAAACAGACAATGGCTCAACAAGAGTTTGTTTACTAACCGCATTCCTTTGAAAGACAGGAAAAAAACTCCCTCACAGCCTACACCAGTAGATTGTAAGCTCCTTTGAGCAGGGACTGTCCTTCTTTGTTAAACTGTACAGCGCTGCGTAACCTTAGTAGCGCTCTAGAAATGTTAAGTAGTAGTAGTAGTTCCCAAACCTGGTCCTGGAGAGGATACTGTTTTAAATCCTCCCCCGTATAGACCTCTTTCTGACTCCGTCACACGGGGGATTAAAGGTACTTTGGCCATATATTAACATTCCCCTCTTCACCCTATCCCATAGGGTGACACCAGGGTTAACGTACCTTGGTACCATCCGTTCCAGAAGGTATTCTATAAGGCCATCAAATTATCTGAGTCTTAAGGTCAACTGGTACAATTTGTTTCGTTTTCGGTTTGAAAGTATCATCTTGGCAGTACTTCAATTATGTCAATCCTACTAAAACTTATGGTTACTACAATATAATTTTTCTTCAACCTTTTAATATGCAGGTTCTATCTTATTCTTATGTATGTCAATATATTTATATTGTTATAAATCACAAAATCATTGGTTATATACTGATTATATCTTAATTATACATTTACATAGATTTGCACAATTGATCACATCATCTTATACAGCTTTATATGGTTACATTCTATCCCTGTGCGTTATTATCTGATTATACAGTTGCAGACATCTCTCCAGTGTCTCTAACAGTTGCATAGCGATTGGTACTTCTCGGAGGGAGATAGTCCAATGTGTTTTCTCCTGTGGTGTTGGGAAGGAGATTTTCGTACAGGGCATATTGTCCTGCTGTGGTCCTTTTCATTATTGCGGTTTCAATTAAGCGTTCTACTAAGCCTCTAGCACAAGGGATTATGCAACATCCTACTAAAACAAAAATTGCTACTACTATGATTATAGTCGTGGCTGCTGAAATGATAAATGTTTTCCATTTACCAAAAGCTCTATCCATCCAACCTGTCCAGGATGTATCAACGCCAGAGTTCTCTGCCAATTCTTGCGACAGTGAGGTTAAGCCTTCTAAAGCTCTGGTAATTGATCCATCTGGAGCTGTATTGTTGGGGATAAAGGTGCAACACTGGGTGCCTATCTTTTGGCACACCCCTCCATCCGCTGCTAGAAGTTGGTCAAGAACTAATCTATTTTCCAACGTCATCCGGCTAGTGGCGTCTAATTGTGTTGCAATTCCTTGAACTGCATCCCTAGTATAATTCACAAATCTCTGCTGATTGTAATATATATAGTTGATCCAGTCAAGATTCTTATTGATAGTCGCCCACCAAAAGAAAACTGATTCAAATCCTGCAGCTATCTGGTTTCTGGCTTTAAACTCATCAGGAACCCCTCTTGGAACTCCAATAGCATCTATATAGACCCGATCATCAAAAGATCCAGGCATTGCATTTCTCTTCACTCGTGAGGAAGAGCTACTATGAGGAGGAGGCAAGGATGCTATAATGATTGGAATGACCAATTTGACTAGGGCACATCTGCCTGTCCAATTGTTAGGAAGTGTATGGCGGATAGTGCGGGTTCCACAGTACCACCATATGTCTGCTCTAGCTTGTGAGAACCGTGTTAGGTTCAGATTTTTCAGAGTCCCATTTCCTAAGGTTGTGTTACAATTGGTTAAGTTTCCTAAAAACCGTGTCTGTTTCACCCCATATCGTTCCAGACATGTATGATATTTGGTAGCAGGATTTGGAATCCTGAATGCAGGTGGGACCCTCATCCGAGGGGGTAAGTAGGGGTGGTGCTCGTCAAGATGTTGACAAGACTGATTTATGTCCTCTTTAACCTGCAATAACTGCAACATACACCAAAATCCATCTGGATCATTTTGGAGATCTAAGGGGAAAGGAACAACTGTTGGTTCTGCTCTTGCATGGGAACAAAAATAACAATTAGAGATATTCAGACTCTTTGTTGTATAATGTGCCCAATCGAGCCATAGGTTTGTCTCTCCAAATCCTGTTTCCAGTGCCACTAAATCTTTAGAATTATTAATTGGTACAATCTGGTAGGGAATTTTTATTTCTGGGATCTTTGTCGGCACTAAAGGATTGGTCGCTGTAGGTTGGGCTGGGGGTGGAACAATCTTGATTTTTCCAATGGGGTCTCTACCTGTGGCATCAATTCCCATGGAATAAGTTCTGTATGTAACATCCGTTACTCCTCTAAAAGTGATAGCCACTGGATTACATTTGGTCATTTGGCAGAGGCCAGTGACTCGCAATTTCATGATGGAAATGCTCCTTTTTAGATCTGGAATCTCAGTACCTGAGTAGGGAACCCATGAACCTGTATACCACCATACTTGTGCCCAACTTCCACAATTGGGGAAGGGACACAGGTATACTTCAAAAGCTGACAAATATCGCTGCACAGGATGTTCCCCACACATTGTGTAAGCACACACATCAAGGGTGATAGTGGTTGTGTCCTTGGTAGTGGGTAATGTTATTTCATAAGTGGTTGTAAATTGTTCTTGAGAATTTGCTAGGTACTGTGTTCCATGTATCATGGGTGTGGTGAGCACACACAACAGGAGGGCTAAGCACTTCATGTTGGTAGTTTTCATAATGAGGCACTGTATCACAATTGTATGAAAGGTAAGTAACGGCTACTGATTAAGGAGAGCGACAAATTTATCCCAAGGGTTTTAGCAACAGGCTGCGTGTTCGAATCACGTCGGGGTCACCACTGTTTTAAATCCTCCCCCGTATAGACCTCTTTCTGACTCCGTCACACGGGGGATTAAAGGTACTTTGTTCATATATCAGGTTCTGTATAGTTTCTCCAACCTCCATTGTCACCCAATCATAAGGGGGTCTGTTCTGGGGTGGCATTAGGAGCCGTAATTGAACACTAATTCCCATAACTACAGCTTTCTATTTTTCTAGATCTAGGTATATTCTGGACCATTTATGTTCCCACCTAAATCTTATTAAACATCTGTCTAAGTTTCTGCAAAGACTGAGTGTCACTTGTATGTGATCTACCTTGTAGACTAAATGTTAGGTAAAGAGAAGATAGAATCAATAAAAATAGAGACAGAGATAGGTTTAGATAGATAGGTACATTTTATTTCTTACCCAAACACAGGTCTTCAAGTTGATACAAATACAGACATCAGATTCTGGTTTCAACCGCACAGGGCTTCGCCGTCTGACAGAGGCTTTGGAGAAGACTCTCAAACTGAGCCAAAATCTGCCATCTTTTATACTCTATCCTCTCCATAGAAGTGAATGGTGAGATACCTAGCTCCTAATATTTCGCAATTTCTGAGATCATACTTTCCCATGCGATCTGCTATCTGATGTGCCCACCTCCTTCCGTTCTCAGCTACTGCTAATTATCAACATGTTTTGGGAAGCGTTGAGATAACAGTTTCACATCTTCCGGCTGCAATACTTTTCATACCTTTCTCATGAACTCTGTATTACCTCTGTATCATTGTATACCAAAACTAATAAGCTCCATTTTATTCATCTGATCTTTCATTACAGGTGCTATATTTGAATTAAAAATTGTACCAATTTGTGGCAGGACTCATTGTTCAGACCTGCTTTTTGCAGATTCTCAAATATTAAATCATTTACTTGTTGTTTGGCCTAGTCAGTACTTTTTCAGTTGTTTTTAGGCTGCATAGCTTTGGCCATCACTATTCCAGTGGTAGCCTTAAAGCTAGGCCATATATTAACATTACCCACAATGAATATTCATGAGAGAGATATGCATGCACTACCTCCACTGGCATAAACAAATGCGAACCCTTAAACCCCAGTTTAGGAAAATCTTGTTCCCCCACGTTAACGCTTCTGAGGAAAATGCTTGGTAAATCAGGCCTTTAGAATGTACATCACATGAGAGAACCAGCACTTCACGTGACAGTCAGACTACTTTCCGGCCTCAGATGTTCTGAAGGCCGAAACTACAACCAATCACGGGCCGCACGACTCACGTTCGCCCCGCCCCATCTCAGAGCCGTCGCCACTCCAGAATGCCTCGTAGGCCTTGTCTCCCCGGCTCCTCCCTCCCGAGTTGGGTTTTGTTACCAGCACTTCTCAATCTCAGCTTTCTTGTTCGTTTGACAGGCAGGCGCGTGCATTTAACATTTTCCCTTGCCTTCGTTCCAACCCCGGAACGAGCAACACAGGACACCAATCGCCACTCACGCAGCTTGGATTTTTATTCTCGACCTGTCGAGCTTGGACCAATCGGGAGGCAGCGCTGTTTCCGCGCGTGCTCAGTAGCAATGCGGTAATATGGCCCCTTAGGTTTCGTCCTCCTCTCCGCTTGCTGTGCTCACGTCAGGATTTCTCCCAACATAACAACAACAACAACAGTAAAGCAAGAATTAGCGGTGATTTTTTTTTTTTTTTTAAAGGAAAGCTTGTTCCCCGGATTACTGTTTCGCAAGCCGTAGGTTTCCTAGTTCTTGACGTCAGGTCGCGCGCGGGCGCCAGGCAGTTGGTAGTATCCGGAGTCTCGTGCCGGGCAGGTAACGGCTGTCGGGCTTAAGGTGTTAGTGGGCGGCAGGAGGGGGAAACGTGGCGTTGGTTGTACCGAGGGGAGCCTTCTAGCCCGGCAGCCGGGTTTTTGGGATGAACTCCGCGGCTGCGGGCGGCAGAGACGGTATGGCAGCGGGGTCTTCTCCCGGGGTGACTGTGGTGACGGCACCTGGCTCGGCGGCCCGGGCTCTGCATGTCGAGCTGCCCTCCCAGCAGGTAAGGTGATGACCTGAACCGGGAGTTGGGTTTATTTAT
This sequence comes from Microcaecilia unicolor, assembly GCF_901765095.1. Classification (NCBI taxonomy): domain Eukaryota; kingdom Metazoa; phylum Chordata; class Amphibia; order Gymnophiona; family Siphonopidae; genus Microcaecilia; species Microcaecilia unicolor. The sequence continues at coordinate 24,649,099 of NC_044034.1, forward strand.
TTATTGCATTTGTATCCCACATTTTCCCACTTCTTTGTAGGCTCAATGTGGCTTACAATACATCATGAATGGTGGAAATATATAAGAGAGTATACATTTAGTATTATAGAAGAAGCTTGGGTATGATAGAGTGGAGGAGCGGCCTAGTGGTTGCCCCATGAGCCTGCCATGAGTGGGAAAGTGCGGGGTACAAATGTAACAAAAATAAAATAGATACTACTGGAGATTCTACATGGAATGTTGCTACTATTGGAGATTCTACATGGAATGTTGCTATTCCACTAGCAACATTCCATGTAGAAGGCCGCACAGGCTTCTGTTTCTGTGAGTCTGCGCAGCCGTATTGGTGATCTGCAAGGGCCGACTTCTACATGGAATGTTGCTACTATTGGAGATTCTACATGGAATGTTGCTATTCCACTAGCAACATTCCATGTAGAAGGCTGCGCAGCCTTCTGTTTCTGTGAGTCTGACGTCCTGCACATTCGTGCAGGACGTCAGACTCACAGAAGCAGAAGCCTGCGCGGCCACATTGGTGATCTGCAAGGGCCGACTTCTACATGGAATGTTGCTAGTGGAATAGCAACATAGAATCTCAAATAGTAGCAACAGTGGAGGAGTGGCCTAGTGGTTAGGGTGGTGGACTCCTGAGGAACTGAGTTCGATTCCCACTTCAGGCACAGGCAGCTCCTTGTGATTCTGGGCAAGTCACTTAACCTTCCATTGCCCCATGTAAGCCGCATTGAGCCTGCCATGAGTGGGAAAGCGCAGGGTACAAGTGTAACAAAAATAAAATAGATACTATTGGAGATTCTACATGGAGTGTTGCTATTCCATGTAGAAGGCTGCGCAGGCTTCTGTTTCTGTGAGTCTGACGTCCTGCACGTACGTGCAGGACGTCAGACTCACAGAAGCAGAAGCCTGCGCAGCCACATTGGTGATCTGCAAGGGCCGACTTCTACATGGAATGTTGCTAGTGGAATAGCAACATTCCATGTAGAATCTCAAATAGTAGCAACAGTGAAGGAGTGGCCTAGTGGTTAGGGTGGTGGACTCCTGAGGAACTGAGTTCGATTCCCACTTCAGGCACAGGCAGCTCCTTGTGATTCTGGGCAAGTCACTTAACCCTCCATTGCCCCATGTAAGCCGCCTTGAGCCTGCCATGAGTGGGAAAGCGCAGGGTACAAGTGTAACAAAAATAAAATAGATACTATTGGAGATTCTACATGGAGTGTTGCTATTCCATGTAGAAGCCTGCGCAGCCACATTGGTGATCTGCAAGGGCCGACTTCTACATGGAATGATGCTAGTGGAATAGCAACATTCCATGTAGAATCTCAAATAGTAGCAACAGTGGAGGAGTGGCCTAGTGGTTAGGGTGGTGGACTTTGGTCCTGAGGAACTGAGTTCAATTCCCACTTCAGGCACAGGCAGCTCCTTGTGACTTTGGGCAAGTCACTTAACCCTCCATTGCCCCAGGTACAAATAAATACCTGTAAGCCGCATTGAGCCTGCCATGAGTGGGAAAGCACAGGGTACAAATGTAACAAAAATAAATTGCCTGGTAGTCCACCCTTGTCGCCAGCCACTTTTAGTGAAAGTAGGAACATAAATTTAGGCACTGAAAAGCCAATTTATAAATCTATCAAAATTAGGAGCCTAAAGCCTTTGACTTTCAGCCTCTGTATCATCAGTTTGTTACTCCCTGCTGCTTGGAACTCAGCAGGAATTTTATGTCTGCGAGATGTTGATGTATTGATGTTAGAGCGAAAATGTTATTCCCACTTCAGGCACAGGCAGCTCCTTGTGACTCTGGCCAAGTCACTTAACCCTCCATTGCCCCAGGTACAAATAAGTACCTGTATATAATATGTAAGCCGCATTGAACCTGCTCTGAGTGGGAAAGCGCGGGGTACAAACGTAACAAAAATAAAATGGATACTATTGGAGATTCTACATGGAATGTTGCTATTCCACTAGCAACATTCCATGTAGAAGGCTGCGCAGGCTTCTGTTTCTGTGAGTCTGACGTCCTGCACGTCCGATCTGAGGAAGAAGGGCAACCTTCGAAAGCTAATCAAGAAATGTATTAAGTTATGTCCAATAAAAAAGGTATCATCTTATTTTCTTTTCCATATTTTATTTTGTTTGATTTCTATTGATAACCTTTAAGAGTGGACTAACACGGCTACCACACCTCTCTGTTCAAGATACCAAATTCCCTATATCAGAGAGACGGTTAAATATTATCTCAACTAGGGTAGGAGTGGATAAACATGTCCTGCTGCAGTATATGCAGCCCGAGTCACTCCTTGGGTGTGAGAGTGACACTAACAAGTTAGTTACTTCTTCCATTAAAGGCCTGGTTGAAGAGCCAAGCTTTCACCTGCCTCCTGAAGTAGAGAGAGTCTTGTGTTAAGCACAGCCTTTCAGGCAGTGCATTCCAGAGTGTGGGGGCTACTCCAGAGAAGGCTAAATCCTAATAAATAAATAAATAAATGAGCTGGCCTCTGTCCAGAAGTTAGAACATACTAGGTATGACCCCATATATTGATTATATTAATAAACAATTGTTAAACTGAGCACAGGATAGTGTTTTTTTTATTTAAAGTTCTACACAGTGATAGTACGGTCTATCAAATCCACAGATAAATTCCTTTAGCTAGGACTGGTGCAAGGGCATTAGCTGCTATAGGCAAATCTTGGGCTTTGCACACCTCTCTCCCTTACATTATTATTGAGGTCCCTTAGTCGCCCAACAGTCATGATTTCCCCACCACCACCCCTTCCAGATCAATTTGAAAACTGCCCATCCACTCTGCTGGTAGAAGTCCTTCCTGTGTAGTCTCTTGATCTATTGTTTTGCTTTGCCTATGAATCGGGATCATCAGGACCTTGACTTCAGTAACCTGACTTTTTTAATGGTTTTTATTGGATTTAGTACATGTTTATTCATTAGTTTAGGTTAGTTTTAGGTTTGTTTGACTTGATATACTGCCTTTTTGGGGCAACCAAAGTGGTTTACAAACAAGATTCAGAAGGTAGTTCAAGGCAAATTACAGTATGTTTAGCTATGATGGATACTTCCCTAACCCAAGAGGGCTTACAATCTTAAAGGCCCTTTCTACTAAGTATTTTTCACATAGATACCAAATGGTGGAGGTGGGGGGGGGGGGGGGGAAGCTTGAGACCCTTTTTACTAAAGCTTTGCACACTAATGGACATTAGTGTGTGCTAAGTGCCACATAGGTATAAAATAAGAGGTGTAGCAGTTATTGTGCGTTAACTTTTAGTAAATAGACCCCTAAATTTGTAGCTAAGGCTATGGAGGGTGAAGTGACAACTCAAGGTCAGGATCAGTGAGAAATGTAGATTCAACACCGGCAAACTCGGTTTTCAACTTGCTGCTTCTCCTATAAGTTGATCTAGCATCCCTGCTTGAGGCTCTTGTCCTGATTCTTCTCTTTTTTTCCCCTTCAGAAATTTTATTTTTAAAGAATTTGTAATTGTTTGTGTTTTAAATACAAAGGAAATGTCATTTTCACCTCCCATAAAGTTAGGTGAAAGAACACCAACAAAGTAGTTGAATAGAGATCTTTTTAAGACTACTAAGTGTTTAAAGCAGCTGACTTTGGGGTTGACTTTAGGACAGGAATGTGTGCCCAAATGTACCCACGGGGTGGTAGGTATATTTGGGCACACATACTGTGTGCTGCAGAAAAAAAAAGCAATGTAATTTAGAACTCTTAAACATTTTACTGTGAGGAGACACACTTTTTTTTTTTTTTTCTTTAAAAATAAATTACGGGTAAAATGAAATTTTTTTTTTGTGAAGCAACCAGTGACATTTGTTTACATCCAAAAATGTTTTTGGCAGGTTAAGAAATGAGGCTTGGAGCTAGTGCAAGGTAGAACAAGTGCTAAAAATAAAGACAATTTAGGAAAGCATCTTTACTTTGGAGCCATCCTGAAAGAGAAGGAGAACACGAGAAGCATGAAGGGTTATAAATACCATTCTCTTGCAAGAGTCATGTCAAGGTGGTGACCTGAGAGTAGATTGAACCAAAATGTTTATATGATACTTAGATTATTTATAATTTGTTGGTTTAAAAAATATAATATGTTGGTAATTGTCACATTATTACAGTATGGTGAAATTAAGAATTATACCTTCAGAGCGCATTACTTCCTGACATAAAATGATGGTGTGTAGTTAGGCACTGGCAGTTTTTTTTTTTTTAAGGCTTCATAGGTAGAGAACTAGTTCATTTGTCCCCATGGCCCTTGCAGACATTGAGTTGGATGAGATGATGGTATGTTCTTCCGCTGAGGAGTGCTGCAGTTCTTGAGGGCTATAGTTTACTGTAGCTATTTTTCCATATTATCTCTATTAGGGTGGGGTAGGCAGGAAACTTCATAAATCAGCCCTTTCCCCAGCAAGCATGTCTAAGATGATTGTATCTTTGTTTCATGTTTCACAATAGTGCAGATTCCTCCCCCCCTACCTATCCCCAGATGTCTTTTCCCACTTGCTCTGAAACTACCAATCCTCATCTCCATCAATCTCCTCCTCTGTCTTCCCACTGAGTTTTCATCTAGGGGCCGATGCTCAAAGGCTTGCGATAGACTTCACACTACCTCTAAATTAGCACCAAAAAATTGCCATGGCTTGCTTAAACTAATGAGCATGCAAATTACTGGTACATCAAAATTGGTTAGTGCTAAGTGTCAGTTTTCCTGTCTGTGCCTGAGCGGTGATTAACCCCCTCCCCCTCCCCAAAAACAAAAACACACACACGAGCATGCCATGGCAACATCCCCCTAACCCATGCCTAATGATTCCAGATTACTGGATTGAGGGTTCCATGGGACCCTGGAATTTACCTGTTGAATAGAGTACTTCTGTGGTTTTGGAAGCATCAGACTCTTTGGTTCACTGTTTGCTTTAAGCGGCCAAACTCACTTTAGCGGCTGCCTGGAAGACCCTAGGGGTTCCCTTAATAGCTAAATGGAGATCTCTATTATATTCTGGCTGTAAAATTTCACTGCTATTTGGTGTAATAATTTTAGGACTTGGGTAAATGTTTGGGGTTCTGTATGTAACTGAAGTTTTGTGGGTAAATTAGACCTTCACTAGGTTTTCTTGTTTTGCTTTACCATCTCTATTGTTTTTTTCACGTGTTTGCAGTGTACCCTGTAAGTCAGGTTTTGCCTCCCTTTTTCCTGTCTTCCCCTCTTCCCCCTTTCCTTTCTTTTTGCGTTGTTATAAAAAACTATAAATGTTAGAGGACCTCATGTAAATGAACTGCACACTCAAGGAGCATGGTCCCTCCAGGAAACAGGTCTTCAGATCAATCTTCTGGAGCGCCAGGCAATCAGGAACGCTCCAAAGGTTTTCAGGGATTGGCTGTGCAACCAAATTGTTCTCATTCAAACAGATAACCAGGTTGCATTGTATTCACCAACAAGCAGGGGGGCACCAGATCACGCCCTCTGTGTCAGGAGACTGTCTGGATGTGGCTCTGGGCTCGCCAACACAGCATGTTCCTTCTGGTCACTTTTCTGGCAGGCAAAAACAACAGTCTGGAAGACAGACTGAGCAGGGTCATGCAACCGCACGAGTAGTCTCTCAATATGGGCATTGCCCACGAGATCTTCTGAGTCTGGGGCACCCTCTCGGCAGATCTCTTTTCCACACAGCTGAATCACAAAGTCTCTCAATTCTGCTGGCCCATGACAGGCTAATGTCGGATGCCTTCCTTTTACATTCGTGGATAGGTCCACTGTATGCATATCCTCCCATTCCTCTTGTGTGGAAGACTTTGCTGAAACTCAAGCAAGACCACAGGGCTATGATCTTAATCGCACCTTACTGGCCTCGTCAGATCTGGTTCTCTCTTCTTCTGGAGTTATCCTCTTCAGAACCTTGGAGATTGGAGTGTATTCCAATCCTTATCAAGTAGAACGAGGGATCTCTTCTACATCCCAACCTTTAGTCCCTGGCCCTCACAGCCTAGACGTCGAAAGCCTAGAATTTGCTTCTCTTGATCTGTCAGAGGGTGTCTCTTGAATCTTGCTGGCTTCCAGGAAAGATTCCACTAAGAGATGTTATTTTTTCAAATGGAGGATGTTTGCTGTCTAGTGTGAGGTCAAGACCGTAGATTCTGTTTACTGTGCTACATGGTCCCTGCTTGAATACCTTCTACACCTTTCCGAGTCTGATCTCAAGACCAACTCCGTAAGGGTTCACCTCTGTGCAATTAGTGCTTATCATCAATGAATAGAGGTTAAGCCCATCTGTAGACAGCCTGTAGTTGTTCACTTCATGAGAGGTTTGGTCTTGTCAGATCCCCCAGTCAAACCTCTGCCTGTGTCATGGTACCTCAGTGTTGTTCTTGCCCAGCTGATGAGAGTTCCTTTTGAGCCACTGAATTCCTGCCATCTGAAATACTTGACCTGGAATGTCATTTTCTTGTTGGCTGTTCCTTCAGCTCGTAGAGTCAGTGAGCTGCAAGTACCCTAAGTTCCTGCCAAAGGTGGTATCAGAGTTCCATCTGAACCAGTCAATTGTCTTGCTATTATTCTTTCTCCACTCTCATGTCCATCCTGGCAAGAGCACCTTGCACAACTTGGACTGCAAGCGAGCATTGGCCTACTACATGCAGCAGACAAGGCCCCACAGTCCACCCAATGTTTTGTTTCTTTTGATCCCAACAGGATGGGGGTTGCCATCTGGAAAAGTACAATCTCTAATTAACTGTCAGATTGTATTTCTTTCACTTATGCCCAGCCTGGGCTGACTCTGTAGGGTCATGTCATGGCTTATAGTGTCAGAGCCATGGTTGCGTTGGTAGCCCACTTGCGGTCTTCAGTCCACACATTTACTTCTCATTACTGTCTCGATCAGAATACCCAACGCTGTAGTTGGTTCAGGCAGACATTGTTGCAGAATCTGTTTGGGGTCTAGAATCCTACTTCTCCTCCCTAGGCTCGTTTTTATTCTGCTTCAGGCTACACTTGCAATCAGCTAGTATATAGTTTCAGGTTATTCTAAGTTATGTCCTCACCATTGCAAGGCCCAGTTAACCAATATTTGTTGTTTTCGGTGAGCCTGGATGCTAGGGATATCCCATTTGTGAGAATTAATGTCTTGCTTGTTGTCAGAGAAAGTGAAAATACTTACCTGTAGCAGGTATTCTCCAAGGACAGCAGGCCTTATATTTTCACAAACCCTTCCACCTCCCCTAGGAGTTGTCTCCTATTTTTATTTTTCTTGCTGTAGTATCTTACTGTGGTAACTGCGCCCTTGCGACTGGTGGGAAGGCACCTGCTCAGGCGCGGTGGAGCGTGTCTCGTGCTCCAAAAAAGTTCTTAAAGCTTGTTATAAAGACTGGACTGGGCAACATGGCACTATGTTACCCACTTTTGAGAATATAAGACCTGCTACAGGTGAGTACCTTCCCTTTATCTGCCATCATCTACTATATTACTTATGGCTTTTCTTCAGGGATTACTTCCTTTTGCCACTTTCATGCTGTTTTGGAGTAATTTTAACTGTAGAGTGTCAGCCAGAGTTCTCTAGTTCTTTTCAAAATAATCTTAGGTCTCACTTTGACCTTTCTAGGCTACTGACATTGGAGGATTTGCCAGATCAAGGCAGTATCTTGGTGGTACCAAAACTGTTTCCAGTTTATAGTGATGACCCTAAGAGCGCCCCAAAAGGTATTCAAACATATTGAGCCTTTCTCCAGTCTGTAGCTTTGGATAGCTTTTATCCCAGTGTGTGTTCAGTAGCTCTGTGTTTAGCATGTTTAGACCTTTGCTTCGCATTCATTTCAGACAACAGATTCTTCATTCAAGCTGGCATACCATGATAGGTCACAGGTAGGCTCCATTTAATTTCTTATGGGCCTTGTTAAGGCAGTTATTAGAAATGGAACTACTTTAGATTTGCTGTGATAAATATGTGAAGAGTTCTCAAGACTTCTTGGTTTTTTGTTCTTTTGTTTTTCTATTCTTAAATACTGTTGTTCTTTCATTGATGCACTCTGAATTGTATTTTATTAGTCAGCAGAATGTGAAAAAATGTACATGGTTGTGCAGACTTTTCTGAGGCCATATTTTGTATGACTATTATTTGGGTGAGAGTGATAAATATAAACAGATATGTTCATGTACCTTGCTAATTCTCAAGCCCAGTGGATATAGGTGTTTAACTTTGCGCTAACAATGAAAGTCTCATTAAGAGAAATCCTGTCATCTAATGTTCATTGTATATTTATTTCTGTAGCGCCGCCTTCGTCACCTGCGCAACATTGCAGCACGAAATATTGTTAATAAGATCAGTTATCAACTCCTTGATACCTACTATACGCTTCACCTCTGTGATGATAGAAAGATATATAAAGGTAAGTACAAAGTTTAATACCTATGCATTTCTCATTCCTTTGTTAGCTCTGTGTATGTTGAGCTTCATTTTATATGGGATACTATAAAACCTGTAGTCTTCATAATTTACAAGTGATTGATCTTGGGCATTAACCTCAGTGATCACATTTCTTCTGTATTAAAATGTTAGGCTGCCTATATTTAGAGAGTAAATTTAAAACGAATCAGAGAAAATGTTTCTTCACTCAACGTGTAATTAAACTCTGGAATTCGTTGCCAGAGAATGTGGTAAAGGTGGTTAGCTTAGCGGAGTTTAAAAAAGGTTTGGACAGCTTCCTAAAGGAAAAGTCCATAGACCGTTATTAAGTGGACTTGGGGAAAATCTACTATTTCTGGGATAAGCAGTATAAAATGTTTTGTACTTTTTTGGGATCTTGCCAGGTATTTGTGACCTGGATTGGTCACTGTTGGAAACAGGATGCTGGGCTTGATGGACCTTTGGTCTTTCCCAGTATGGCAATACTTATGTACTTATGGACGTCCAAATCCATAAATTTGGTCGTCCTTGGAGATGGACGTTTATGATTTTCAGCGATTTTTGAAACCAAGTACGTCCATGTCAGAAACAACCAAATGTAAGTCATTTTGGTCGTGGGAGGAGCCAGCATTTGTAGTGCATTGGTCCCCCTGACATGCCAGGACACCAACCGGGCACCCTAGGGGGCACTGCAGTGGACTTCATAAATTGCTCCCATGTACGTAGCTTATGTACTTATCTTAAAATTCTATGCTTGATTTGTAAGGCTTTTCACAGACTGTCCCAAAACTGATTAAGAACCTTTCAGTAGGCCCTTTGAAAATTCCAGATATCATAAAGCATGATAAATCCTTTGGAATGTTTTAAAATCCTTTGCCATGTTTTAAGATATTGGATTTAGTGATTTTTTTTCTTTTCGTACACTTTGTATAACATTGTTTATAAAGCCTTTGGCCGCTGATAATTATGTAATAGTTAATGTGTCTTTTTTATTTTAGTTTGGAAATAGCTGTGTAGCTTTTGCTTGATTATTTATATAATGTTCCTATGAGCTGTGCTTCCTAGAGCAAACCAGCTATCTGCAAAAGTCATGTATTCTTTATTCTTACAGGTTGAATACTGCATATGACCCATTTTCTCCAGTCTCATTGAAGTCTGTTTTCATGTCCTAGCTCAGGATGTAACTTTAGATATAACCAATAGGGTCCAGAGACCCTTAGTCATTGTGGATATTCTGTTTCCAGATATCTCCATCTTGGATACTGAAATTGCAAGCTTTCTTATTGCTTTCCTCCTCTTTCTGCTCTTGTAAGCAGCATTGTCTTTTTCCTTAGCGTCCTTCAGATTATTCCAGAACTTGGGATGTTATGTCCTTCAAATAGCAGGTGAATAAAGAGAATACAGAATTGTGCTGTGCTCTATAAGACCTGTGTGCATTTCCAACAATTCAGTATTTTTCTGTTTGTAGCAGGTAAAGTGGATGTGCTTCAGCTTGGAGTGGAGGAGTAGCCTAGTGGTTAGTGCAGTGGACTTTGATCCTGAGGAACTGGTTTCAATTCCCACCACAGTTCCTTGTGACTCTGGGCAAGTCACCTAACCCTCCATTGCCCCAGTTACAAATAAGTACCTGTATGTACTATGTAAACCACTTTGAATGTAGTTGCAAAAAACCATAGGCAGTATATCAAGTCCCATTCCCTTTCCCTTTCTTGGTTTAGCCTTGTAGGCTGGTCCAGCAGTTAGTCAGCTGGTTCCTAGTTGAGCAAGAGGGATTGTAAGTTCCAGTTGCGGATATACCTAGTTGTTACTGGCTCCATCCTTTCTGCTCTCCAATGGCAATTCTCGTCCTTTAAAAAAAAAAAAATAGGGATGAAGGAAACTTGGAGTAGGGAAAACATGCTTAAGAGAGCCTGTCTGTTTTTGAGAAAAACATTTAAGCCTGTTAGTTCTGAGTTTTCCTGTAAATGGGCTGAGCCATTGGCATTGAAGTCAGCAGGAATAAGTCTGATTTCTTTGCATACTACTCATGTTTCCAAGATGAGACCATTCTAACAATGCTGCTTGTTGCTTTACCTACGGGAGCCCGGACTTTGATTTCCCCTGCCTCTTGGCATTTCTGCAGCTTTGGTGTCAATGAGTGCAGTCTCCCTCTCGAGAGCTCCTTCTGAAGCAGTGAAACACTGTTCCTTAGTGTCATCAACAGATGAATCCAGAGACTTGTGTGTTGTGACTATCTACCAGCAGAAATTTGCAAGGCTGTGACATGGTCTTCAATCCATACATTTACATCTCATTACTGTCTTGAGCAGGATACCCAACGCTATAGTTGGTTCGGGCAGACAGTGTTTCAGAATTTGTTTGGGGTCTAGAATCCTACTTCACCTCCCTAGGCCCATTTTATTCTATTCCAGTCTACACTCTCACTCAGTTTGCATATAGTTTCAGGTTAATCTGAGTTATGCCCTCACTGTTGCAAGGCCCAGTTAACCAGTTTTCGGTGAGCCTGGATGCTAGAGATACCCCACTCGTGAGAATTAATGGCTTGCTTGCTCTCGGAGGTAGAGCGCTGAATTGCACTGTCTTGTAGGATGGAATACTCTTTGGTCAGTCAGTGTCTCTAGCAGGCGGATGGCTGGTTTCTCCACAAACTCCTGGTATCATCTGTGTGCAGCTCCTATTCTGGGCCTCCTGGTTTAGTTGAGTTATAGGGTGTGCGGCTGAGTGGTGCCGCCTTTAGGGGGTACACCTGGAGGCATATTTTCAAAGCACTTAGCCTTCCAAAGTTCCATAGGTGTCTATGGAACTTTGGAAGGCTAAGTGCTGTGAAAATGTGCCTCCTGGTCACCCTAGGTCCCTCCCCCACCCTTCTGCCTTCTCCTGTCCTTCTCCATTCTCCTTCATGAGGTGGCTATCCAGCTACATAAAAAAAAAAAGTTAGAGCCAGGTGCTTTAGACCTGCTGACTTGTACTTTCACCTGGGTTTGGGAGAGGTACTGGTGACTCTAGTATCAGGACTATGGGGCAGATGCACTAAGGTCCTCGGAAGAGCCCTTCCCTTACCGATTCCATAGTGAATCGGTAGGGAACGGCCATGCATCATGGAAAGGGAATGCAAATGAGCTGCTCGTTGTAGCTTACTTGCATTCTCTATTCCCTTGGAAGCCAGTCAGCCGGTCGAGCATGCGCAGAGGAGCCAAGCTTTATGCTGGCTGCTCTGTGCATGCCAAGGATGTCCTTTATGGGCGTTATTCACTCAAAAAACAACAACAAAAAAAGGACGTCCCTGACGAGCAGGAAACTTGTCAGCAGCCTGAAACTTCAGAAGAGAAACGGTGCTGAAAAGAGCCCCAGTTAATTTAAGTGCTACTGCTTTGCATGTTAAAGGCAGGCTTACATCAGGCAATTAGGAAGGACTTCTGTGAAGAAAAAAAAAATCCAAGTACTCCTCAGGGACGTCTAACAGGAGCTGGACGTCTTCCTGCAGCTTTTGTGATGGGCGTTCTCCTTGGATGTGTTTTTCTTACCTGCAATTAGGAAGGACTTCTCTAAAGAAAAAAAAAAAAAAGGACGTCCCTCTTTTTCTTACCTGCCTGAACTGACCACAACCACAGTTCTCTCAACAGTCCCCTCCAAGGTTGTTTTCATCTTGCGCCCCCCCCCCCCCCCAACACACAAGATCGGGACTTGCGAGGACGTCCAAATCAAAACATTTCGGACGTCCCGCCCTCCAGGTCTCTCCCAGCCAATCCCAGCGCGTTTAGCTGATACTGGTAACAGCTAAACGATCAGCTAAATGCGCTGTGATTGGCTGAGAGAGACCTGGAGGGAGGGACATCCAAAAAGTTTTGATTTGGACGTCCTCTCACGTCCCGATCTTGGAGGGGGGGGCACAAGCTGAAAACAACCTTGGAGTGGACTGTTGAGAGAACTGTGGTTGTGGTCAGTTTAGGCAGGTAAGAAAAAGAGGGATGTCCTTTTTTTCAGAGATGTCCTTCCTAATTGCAGGCAAGAAAAACACGTCCACGAAGGATGCCCATCACAAAAGCTGCAGGAAGACGTCCAGCTCGTGTTAGACGTCCCTGAGCAATTTTCTTGATCAATTGTGCCCAGTGTGGCCACGTTTTGCCTTCCTAAAAGCTGCGTCAGGGGCTTATGCTATTGGGATACCAAAGGGCACTTACACCTAATAGTAAGTTCAAAACCAAACAGCAGCAGTGTCAGATTAAAACAAGCAGCAGTAACTTATCTCTGATTTGAGGAGGAAAGAGCTCTGTGAGTCAGATCTGTTACTGCTGAAGATAGCTAAAATCCCTTATTCATCTCAAGCTTGTTTCCGTTTCCATATTTCTAGAAGGTACAGGCCTGACAAATCCAATTCTAAATCCTTTCAGAGAGCTCGACTCCACCAGAGACAGTCTACTTTTCAAGGGGACAAAATAATTCCCCTGCAGTTCCCAGAGCTTCCAACTCCTCCTACTCCTCACAGTGATCGTGAACCAGTTCACTTCTTGGACATATGTATTGGAGGTTGTCTATCAAGGTTTTACGAGAGTGGACCAAAATGACTACAGACCAGTGGGTCTTGGACATCATCAAGGAAGATTACAAGCTAGAATTTCTGTACCACTTAACAGATATTAGTTAGAATCCCCATGAAAGGGGCCTATAAAAAAATAAAAGCAGGCGGTCCAAGCAACACGGCAATCTCTTTAGGAGTGGGTGACTCATGTTCCTCAATGTGAGTGGGGGACTGAAAGGCACTCCATTTACTTGGTAGCTCCAAAGAAAGAAAGAAAAAACCCAGTACTAGATCTCGAGCATGTCAACTGGGTGTTCAAAATGCACACTTCAGGATGGAAACTTTACATACAATGATTGTGGCAGTCCAGCCAGAGAGTTTCTCATCTCCTTGGTAATAGAGACTTACTTTCTCATTCCAATTTGGCCTCCTCAAGCAACGCTTTCTCTACTTCTCCCCTTAGGAGCTCACTACCAGTTTCAGGCAATGTCGTTCGGCCTTGCTACAGCACTAAGAACGTTTTCAAAGGTCATGGTAGTGGTAGCTACCTTCCTCAGGCAGGAAGGCGTTCAAGTTAAGAGCTTCCTCTTACCAAGAGAGACTGCAGGTTTCATTTTGAGTTGGGCTCTTGCTTCGCTCTCTGGGGTATATTGAGTTGGAGTCAAGTGACTCTTAGCCATGTTGACAATCTTTGGAGTATCCCGGCATCTTATTTTTGACACGAAGGCAGGGAAAATTTTTTTCCCTTCAGCTTGTCAGTGCAAAATTCAGGCACAGGCCAACTTCCGCCTTCTCTTCCCGCAGTATGAGATTATGTGCAGGTATTGGGAAGTATGGCATCCACATGGGATATTTTCCCTTGGGTGAAAGTATGCATGTGGCCACTGGAATTCTCTTCTTTCTCATTAGTTGCCAACGACCATGGACAATAGTCTTTCCCTCCTCTGGACCCCGCAAGCCAGGCAAAGTCTACTTTGGTGGTTCCTCTCGCCTTCATCTGGGCTTTCCATTGGCTTCTCAAAATTGGGTTGTAATGACAACCGATGCCAGTCTATTGTGCAGGGGAGCTCATTGTCTTCACAGCATAGCACAGGGCTGATGGTCGCCAGCTGAAGCCTCTTGGTTGATTAGCATTCTGGAACTAAGGGTGATTTGGAAAGCATGCTGTTCTTTGTGCCCCTTCTCCAGGGGAAGCCGGTGAGAATTCTGTTTGACAACATGGTAGCAGTAGCCTATGTCAACAGGCAAGGGTTAGTGAGAAGTTCTCCTTTTGGTCAGGGAAGCCAGGCTTCTGTTTCAATGAGCAGAGCACTATGTTTTGCTAATTTCTGCAGTCTACATTGATTGCAGAGGTAGATTTTTTCAGCAGGTGGTTTCTGGATCCAGGAGAGTGGCAGCTATCAGCAGAGGTGGTCATTGGTAGGAAGTACCAGTAGTAGAACTTATGGCTACCAGATTCTTCAGTCGCTAGAAGCAGTCAGGATTGGAAGGTATGAATGCTGGCTTACCAGCAACCTTCTGAATGTGTTTCCCTGTTGCCTGATGATAGGTAGAACACTGCAGTGCATTGCTCTTCACCTAGGACCAGTAATTCTTGTGGCACAGGCCTGGCCAAGGAGATGCTAGTATGCAGATCTGATTAGGCTTCAGATATCATCTCCTGTTTGACTCCCACTTCACAAAGGCCACATGACTTGGGGACCCATCACAATGGACGATTTCTCCCCCTGTGTTCTTACGATTTGGCTCTTGAAAGGTTGGGATTAAGTAAGAAGGGTTTTTTATTATTATTATTTTTTATTTCATTTTAATACTTAAACAGAATATACTGTCAAGTGTAATACAGCCTGGAAAATACAATATAAAGAAAAATAGAGAACTATCCTCTCTCTTAGTAATATATATATATATATATATATATATAGCTTTCTTAGACCACAACAAAAATGTAAAGAAGGGGGCTAGGAATCAGGGAAGATTATAAAGCATTTAACAATCATATTACGGCGTCATATTTCCCAATTTTGTTTCTATTTTGATGATTTTGAGTCCAGAAAAGACTTCAGCTGCTCTGGAATATAGAAAATATATTTTAACTTGGGCCATCTGTATAATACACTTACACGGATAGGCCAATAGAAAAGAACCTCCTAATTCTAGTGTTTTCGTTCTCATAGTCCGAAATTCTTTCCTCCTCTGTTGTGTCACCTTAGTGACATCTGGGTATAACCATATTCTTTCTCCTCCAAACTGAGAATTAGTAGATTTGAAGTAAAGTCTCATAATTGAGTTCAAATCTTGTTCAAATATGAAAGAGACTATCATTGTAGCTCTTTCAGTAGTGTTTTCTAAAGATTGTTCCAGAATTGCAGAAATGTTATTCACATCAATATCCTCTTTTCCTATAGCTTGTTCTCCCCTTCCACTCCTTTGGGTTTACTGGAAATATAATAAATTTTGTTGATAGTAGGAATTGCTTCATGTGGAATTTTTAAATTTTCTAGAAGAAATCTTTTAAATAAGTCCAATGGATTTGATCCTATGAGTTTGGGGAAATTTAGCACACACAAATTCAATCTTCTGTTGTAGTTTTCTATCATTTCAATTTTTCTACGAAGTTCAGAATTATCCTTCACCACTACTGATTTGAACTCTTGTATTTGTTCTATCTCAGTCTGTAAAGTTGAAAAGTAAGAAGGGTTTAAAAAAAATAAGGTCATGACCTTTTGCAGACACGTAAACACTCCACTTCAGCAGTGTATAAGGGTATGGGAATCCTTTGAAGAATGGTGCGCAGAAATGAACATTTCCTCCTTTCATTCTTCCCTGGTATGTATTTTGGCTTTCTTGAAGAACTGTTTTTAAAAAAAAAAAAGAGCTTGACCTTAAATTCCCTGAAGGTTCAGGTTGTGGCGCTCACATGCTACAGTGGCTGTCTTCAGAACTCTTCTTAGAGGCACATCCAAAAGTTGTCCTTTTTTTGAAGGGAATTAATCATTTAAATCTGCCACAGATGTATGTATGTCTGTAGTGGAATTTGAATTTGGTGTTGAAAACCCTACAGAAATCCCCTTTTGAACCTTTGTGTAAAGCTATCCTTGAAAGAACTTGTTCTAAAGACACTTTTTCTACTGGCCATAACATCATCTAGGCTCTTGTCAGAGCTGTAGACCTTATCTTGTAGAGACTCTTTTCTCTGTTTTTCAGGGGCTGGAGTCACCATATGAACAGTCCCTTCTTTTCTCCCCAAAATGTTTTTCTCCTTTGAATCAACCACTCTGTCTTCCTCCCTTTTCTAGGAGGACTATGGTGAATTATGCCTCCTTACAATTGTTGCATATCCGATGGGTTTTCTTGAGGTACTTGGAAGTTTACCAATGACTTCAGGTGATCAGATCATCTTTTCATTCTCTTATCTGGCCCTAGGAAAGGTTTCTGCACTTCAAAAGCTGCTGTTGGTTGAGAGAGTCTATTTGTTTCTGCTTTTTTTTTAAAAGGACTCCTTTACAAGTTAAAGCTCACTCTAGAAGAGCCCTTTCTACCTCATTTGCTGAAACACAGCAGTTTTTATTGATGAGATCTGTAGGTCAGCCGTCTGATCTTTGTGTCATTCTTTTTCTAAACTTTATTGGTTAGATGTGGCTGCTAGATCAGGAGACTCTTTTGGTGCTTCGGTTCTTTCAGTGGGGGTTTTCTCAGCTCCACCCAACTTCTGGACTTCCTTTCTACATCCCATAAACCCGGACTGATCTTTTGTGGGCAAAAAGGAAGGAGAAATTAGATCTTACCTGTTCATTTTCTTTCCTTTAGTCCCAAAGGATTAGTCAAGAACCCGCCCTATCTTTGTGTGTGGCTGTGTTTTGCTCAGTTTCTAGCTCATAGGCATGATTTTTTTTCTAGTTTTTTTTTTTTTGTTAAGTTTGGGTTATTGACATCTTCAGTTTTCATTTTTTCCATCTGATATTTATATTAATAGGAGTTAAGAGGGTTTTTGGCACACTTGCTCTGGCGTTCTGTTCACTGCTGAACAGGAGCAGCTACACAATAGTCTTTAAGGCAGAGCTCTGTTGTATTCTCTATTCTCCGAGGACAAGTAGGCTGCTTGTTCTCACGATTGGGTCATCGTTCACGACAGCCCAGGAGATCGGCAAAATTTGCATAGCAAAAAGAAAGAGCTTTCCAGAACGCTGCATTGCGCGGGCCGAACACACTTTCCATGCGCGAACGGCTTCCCGCGACGCGAGCGTGCCCTCCTCCTTTTCTTCTTCACTTCCTGCCCTAGGTCTATGTATGATCTTTCACATTTAGCTTTCTTCCATTTTTCTGCCTCCAAGCTATTTAGTTTTCCATTTCCCTTCCTGTCCCTTCATATGCAGCATTCCTACCCTTCTTGCACAACGTCTCCCCCCTTCCCGTCATGTACGGCATCTTTCCCTCTCCTTCCCACCACTGTTCTTTCTTGCAGGTCCATCTCTTTCCCTACCTTCTTACTCCTTCCCGATCCACTCTCGCTTCCCTTCACCGTGAGTTTACAAACTCATTGTGGTCACTGGTAGCCCTTAGATCAGTTTTTCCCTCTGCTGCGTCCCACTCATGTGGCAAAAGATAGTTGTAAAAGAGCCAAGGACCCTGGGCTGGCAGAGGAAATCCTGATGTAATCGCTGCTGGCACCTGCAACAAGTTTGTAAACTTGAGACAGAGGGGGGGGGGGAGAAGCCAGAACCGAAAGAAGAGGCAGGTGGAGAAAGTTAGGGAGGCGATGCCAGAGCATGTTGACTCTGGTTGGGTGGCAAGACAGTTTTGGGGGGTTTTCCCACCCCATAACGGTTCCTATGACCAGCGCAGGAAAAAGGAGTGTCTTCACTCTAAGTGATGCTGATGGGGTGCATATGTTGCGTATGCACCATGTATGGCTATGCCACTGAGTGTAATTGAACTAGCAGAGGAGATGCTCTTTTCATTATGGATCTGAAAGTTTTTGCAATGTTTGAAGTCTAGTCCTCAGTCTAACAGTTACTTCTGGTATAACTGTCAGCAGTTCTGTGGTTGTCTGTTTTGCCGGAATTATCACTTGCACAGAGTAAAAATCTTGAGTATTATGGAGTTGATATTCAATGTGATATAACTGGGGGTGAAACAGCTCCTGGCCAGTTAAATTGCCTGTTTGGGGCTAACTGGTCATTTTTCAGCAGCATTTAACCTGTTAGCGACAAACTTAAACCAGATATTTTGGGGGCATTTTGGAGGCTGAGTCAGCACTTGGCCAGTTAAGTGCTTATATTCAGAACTTAACTGGCCACATTGACCACAAGTCCTATCTTTATGCAGTAACCCATAGCCGGTTAAGTGCTGAATATCGCACTTAACTAGCTATATGTTAGCCTGCTTCGGAAACCCAGAAATTCCGTGCCAGTGCCCAGACGTGGCCCGGCATTGAATTTCCAGGTTTAGCGTTGGCAGCGGTCAGCAACATTCTGATTGTCACCAGCTGAGTATCAGGCCCTGTAATTATAACTTTTTCAGGTATCTTATTGAGTTTGTTTCCACCGAACCGCTTATGTATTTTTGGAAACCGCCTAGGTTTTAGGTGGGTTATAAAAAAATAATAAAATAAGAATGAAGAGCTGCTGGCCGCAGCCTACATCAGTCATGTATAACTGCCTAAATGTGATAGGCATGAAGACAAATTGCCGATTGTCCTGGTTGTGATGCCAGTGTTCAATCATGAAGGAGTGTAACCCACTGCCTTCTTGTTGGGTAGTGGGTGGACCATGCAGGTCTTTATCTGCTATCATTTACTGTACTACTGACCATAATTAATCTCTAGAATTTGTTGTTAGAGAATGTGATCAAAGTAGTGCAGCTGTATTTTAGAAGAGGTTGAACAAATTCCTGGTGAAAAAGCCAATACATTTACTATTAAGGGAGACTTGAGGAAATCAGTAGATTTCATTGGAATAAGCAGCATGGAATCTTATCTGCTTTTTGGGATCCCACCATATTCTTGGTTTTGATTGGCCACTGCTAGAAACAAGATAATGTGCTTAAGGAACCTTTTATCTGACCCAATATGATAATTTATGTTCTTATGTTTTTAAGCAAGTCCAACAGACTTACTTTCAAAGGTAATTTTAAGCCATCCAGCGCTTAAAGGACGGTGTCTGTATTATATAAGATCCCTAAAGGATGCTGTATCCAGAAGTTTTCAGACTGGTTAACCAACAAAATTAGCTGGCTGAATGGACTTCAATAGCCATGGAGGAGGGACCAGTTTGTATTCTCCTGTGTTGGGAATCTGTTCGGAAGTGAAACTAGATTCTGTCTCACAGGAGTTCCTTGGAGCCACTTATCTAGCAGAAAAAATCTTGATGGGCAAACTTAGCTAGGTATTCTAATCATACGAGTCATCTTGAATTTATGTATTTATTAGGATTTATTTACTGCCTTTTTAAAGAAATTCACTCAAGGCAGTATACAGTAAGAATAAATCAAACATGTGCAATAGATTTAGAGGAAAAGATGATTTTCTCTGTGTGGGGAAACACCCATAGTGGATCTCTTCAAGTCTTCTCGGAACAGAAAAGTCTCTAGTTCTGTTCCAGGATGGTTTGTGTAGCAAACTAGTCTTGTATATTTTTCTCCTAGATTTGAATATTGATGAAGACTTTATTTATCTCTAAGCATTTTCCTCTAAACTTAAATCTGCTTTGCATTTTTTATCTCTTTAATTCTCAATTGAGTAATATTGCTCAATCATTTACGTAGGTAATGCTTAGTTCATCTATCACTGACAACTTTATCGCTGGATGAGTTATGTTCTTGCATATGATTGCTCTTGTTTTTTTATATTTAATTGTCAACAAACAAGGTTGAAAAAAATGTTCTGATCTAGTATACGTTGCATATGTGTTATAACAAGCAGATTGGACAGGAGCTCCTTTTAGCGAGGTTAAATGGAGTAGGTTTTTTTTTTTAACATGAATTCCTCATTTTCTGCTGTATAAGTATTTTGTTTTGTGTGCTGTAGTTTAACTATTGACCGGGTTTGTATTTCATGGTCATAATTCATTGAATTGGATTTGTACGTGCTTTTGGTTAATGTGTTATTATACAGATTGTTTTTATATGATCACTAATGATCTAATAAAGATAGTTGTCAAATAACTATTGACCAGCTTTATAAGATCAGCAAGCCCCTGTGCCTGGATATAAATGTACATTGGTGACTCACATCACTCTTAAGTCAGGGATGCAGGAGTGCTGCAAACAGGCTGGGTTTTCAGGATATCCCCAATGAGTGTGTATGGATACCACCTTATCTGCATTGTAAACAAATCTCTCTTTGGCATATTCATTACGGATATCCTGAAAACCTGGCCCGTTTGCAGCACTCTAGGCTTGAACTCCTTCATCCTTGCTCTAAGTGTTCGTATGAGTTGTGGAACAGAAAACCTTATCAGGCTATTTATTTTTTTTGTTATTAGAAATAAAAATGATAAAGCTTACATCATATTCTTAATGGTTATATGTTATATAAATTAAAAGAAATATTTATTCTATTTTCTACTATCTTATTTGTTTTTAGAATTTTACAGAAGTGAAGTGGTCAAAGATTCTCTGGTGAGTTTTCATTCTCTAACACTGTTTATAGTTCAGGTTTAACTTGGTTTTTATTTTAACTTCCCAGTTCAGATATTTTTGCAGAACTGTAGAATCCTTAAAAAAAATGCTTTTAGAAGCAATACATTTCTCAATAATAGCAAAGATGAGCAAGAAATACAAAACAGGAAACAAAAATATTTACAAGTTCCTCATTTAGCCAACATCATGAGAGAAGATCAACCAGTAAAAAAAAAAAATTGGGTACAGAAAAAATATTGAAAGGAAATATGGAAGAAAACTTCCTAATATATTAGGGCTCATTACTGTACTAAACTCCAATATTCTATCCACCTTAATCATCATTTATCATGTTCATGCAGAAACTTTTTTGTGTAGACTCAAAGAAATATATTGCTTTTCCTGAAATGTAACAAAACACAGTGAAGCGCAAGAAAAAAAGTGGCTCCCAAAGCCACCACTCCAGTCTTCAAAGCTAAAAAAAGCTTTTCTCTGAACCTGAGTATTTCAAGAAACATCGTGTGACGCAGCAGCTGTGTCAGCACCCCAGGGATCATGGAGATTAGGAAGTAACCAGTTCCTTGTTGTCAGCAGCAGATGAACCCGAACTATAGCTACGTAATGCATGGTTCTACATTAGGAGTCACTGACCAGGAAAGGGATATAGACGTTGTTGATACGTTGAAATTCTCTGCTCAGTGTGCGGTGGTGGCTAAGAAAGCAAGTAGATTGTTAGGTATTATTAGGAAAGGAATGGAAAACAAAAATGAGGATGTTATAATGCCTTTGTATCGCTCCATGCTGCGTTCGCACTTTGAATATTGTGTGCAAGTCTGGTCACCGCATCTCAAAACAAATATGGTGGAATTAGAAAAGGTACAGTAAAGGGCGACAAAAATGATAAAGTGGATAAGACGACTTCCTTATGAGAAAAGGCTAAAGCGGCTAGGGCTCTTCTGCTTGGAGAAAAGACGGCAGAGGGGAAGATAGAGGTCTATTAAATAATGAGTGGAGTGGAATGGGTAGACATGAATTGCTTGTAGTCTCCTTCCAAAAATAATAGGACCAGGGGACATGCAATGAAGCTACAAAGTAGTAAATTTAAAACGAATAGGAGAAAATATTTCTTCACTCAACTAATTAAACTCTGGAATTCATTGCCGGAGAAGCTTAGTGGGGTTTAAAAAAGGTTTGAATAACTTCCTAAAAGAAAAGTCCATAAGCCATTATTAAGATGGACTTGGGGAAAATCCACTGCTTAGTTCTAGAATAAGCAGCATAAAATGTATTGTATTTCTTTGGAATCTTGCCAGGTACTTGTGACCTGGATTGGCCACTGTTGGAGACAGGATGCTGTGCTTGATGGACCTTCAGTCTGTCCCAGTATGGCAATACTTTATGAATCCAGAGACTTGTGGGTTGTGACCATCTACCAAGAGGTGGAGATAGAGAGCGCTGAACTGAACTGTCTTAAAGGATGGAATGCCCCTTGGTCAGTCAGTATTCTCTATCTCCAGTAGGTGGATAGACTGTCTCTCACAAACTCCTGATCTCATCTGATGGTGGTTCCTGTTTCGGGGGCCTCAGTTCAGTGGAGCTTTGGGGTGCATGGCTGAGTGATGCTGACTTTAGAGGGTACACCTGCTGATATACCAGGTGTCTCCCCCCCCCCCCCCCCCCACACACACACATTTCTCCCCTCTACAGCCTTTCCTCCATTCTTCCTATCTGAAAAAAGAAATTGGGCATAATTCTTTAAAACCCACAGCCTTGGCTGTAGGATAAGTACTAGTTTGGACCAGTATAAAGGGCTTAGTAGTGGAGAGGGTGTGAGGGTGCTTCCAGCAGCACAGCTGTCTCCTGGGGTGAGTGTATCTTTAAATTTTCTTTAACTTCAGGTCAGTCGCGGTTTTACTTTTGTTTTCTTTGTGATGGCTACCAAAGTTGTTAAACACCGCTCCCACTATGGGAAGCGGAGAGCAGCGTCAGGGCAGTGTTCGGCTGCCTGCAGGCTTTTCTCTGGCAGAGGGGGTGGTGGTCAGGGAGGCCTCGTTAGGTTCCCGCATGGGAGAGACATGGGCTCATTCTCCTCATGGGGCTGAAAGTGATTAGACTACTATTTTACAGCAGCACAGTTTGCACAGATGCAGGAGGAACTGGAGGAGCAAGTGTTTCATAAGGAAGACTTGCTTTCTTCGATACCTAAGGCTTTCCAGGTTCTTAATATTTCTTTTTATGATTCTTCTACTCCTGCATCTGCTAATACTAAAATGGCATGCACTGGAAGATTGCCTGTCTTTTCCAGTGCATGAGGCTATGCAGAAAATTATTACTGCTCAGTAGGTCACCCTGGATGCTACTGTTCGGGTGGCAAAGGCTATGTCGTATCTTTACCCCATTTCCACGTCTTCGGGTGGCAAAGGCTGGAAAAGCTACATTTGCCTAAAGTGAATTCATTGGTTACAGCAGTCACCAAAAAAAACCCCCACACTGTCTGTGGTGAGTTAAGATATTACTTGTTGGTTAAATGCTGTTCCTAGGTTTGGAGCCAGCGAACAGCATCAGGGCAGTTCACCATGTGTATTTGGACCTCTGAAAAGGCCTATTTCCATATCATCAAGCTGATCAATCCATAGACTGGTGGGTTGTGTCCATCTACCAGCAGGTGGAGATAGAGAGCAATCCTTTTGCCTCCCTATATGTGGTCATGTGCTGCCGGAAACTCCTCAGTATGTTCTCTATCTCAGCAGGTGGTGGTCACACACAGCAGCAGCTCTGGCTAGGCCTCCAAGCCTAATTTTTAGGTTTTGTTGAGTGCCTGGGGTTGAGGGCTCTTCTTGAGCAAGTGCAAACCTGGTGGCGCCAGGTCCCTCCTTTTCTCCCCCCTCCCGCTGGCTCCGTTTAAAAAAAAAAAAAAAATTTTGAATGTCCTTAAAGGCGTTTATTTCGACGTTTATTTAAACGTTTATTGCAGCTACTCACTGGGACACCAGGTCGTTACAGCTCGGAGCGGAAAGCAGGTAATTTTTACCTTTTTATAGCGGGCAGGGGGTTCCCCGATTGATCTCCACGTGGCATATGGCGTCGGAGGGCGAGGGCGCAAAGAGTCGCTCCCCGG
The DNA here is from genome assembly GCF_901765095.1 of Microcaecilia unicolor. NCBI lineage: Eukaryota > Metazoa > Chordata > Amphibia > Gymnophiona > Siphonopidae > Microcaecilia > Microcaecilia unicolor. The sequence goes on from NC_044034.1 coordinate 24,672,781, forward strand.
ATCGCTTAGGCGCTTCTAGAGGGGATGCGGGGGTCTTAAAGTCGGATTCGCCCTTGTTGGGTGATAGTTTCGTGACCGATGAGTGTCCCGGTCCTTCCTCCGGCGTGGCGGTTTTTCCCGCCATAAACGCCCATCCCCCGCTGCTCGCCTCCGCCATCTTGGCTGGCCACGCGGCTCGGACGGCTTCTTCGTGGGCCGCCCTTGAGGGAGACATTAATGCCCTTAATTTGGGCGACGGCACAGAAGCGGCTAAAGTTAAGCGCCGTTTTTCCCGCGCGGCTCCTTCGCGGAGTGTCGCGCCGGACGCCATTTTGGATGCGCAGCATGTCTCTCCCCCGCTCTTGCGAGCGCCGGTTGAGGGTGCGTCTAGGGCTGTAGCCCAGGCTGCGGAAGTGCACAGTCTGGGGGGTTTCTCCCCCGAGTTTGTTTTGCTGCTGCATCAGGCCTTCCTTATGCAAAACGCTGCCCCTGCTCCCTCGTTTGGTAAAGAGGTTGAGGTCCCCGGAGGTAAAGGCCCTCGAGTTGATTCCCAGGCCTTGGAGGACCTTGTCTCCTCCGATGTAGATGAGGGCAGCGTATCTGAGTTCTCCCAACGGTCCTTTGCGGATTCCTTGGAGGAGACGGATCCCCGCTCGGTTGGAGCGGATGACCCCTCTGCAGCGCGGCTTTTTAGCTCAGAGGATTTGCCCAACCTGTTAGTGCAGGCCATGGGCATTTTCAAGATTTCCTCTCCGGAGGACGTCTCTCCCTCAGCCCCTGTTGGCTCTGCCATTATGCTGGGGACGAAACGCCCGCCTAGAACCTTCCACGTGCATGATGCCATGCACACCTTAATTTCGGCTCAATGGGATGTCCCGGAAGCGAGCCTCAAGTGGCTAGGGCTATGTCCCGCCTCTATCCTTTGCCTGAAAGTGAACGTGAGGCCTATCTGTGGCCTACCGTGGATTCTTTAATCACTGCGGTGACTAAGAAAACGGCTTTGCCGGTGGAAGGTGGCACGGCCCTAAAGGACGCCCAAGACAGAAGATTGGAGGCGGCCTTAAGGTCGTCCTTTGAGGCGACTGCTTTAAGTTTGCAGGCCTCGGTTTGCGGTTCCTATGTGGTCAGGGCGTGCCTGACTATGGTGCAGCGGGCTTCCCCCTCGGATCATTCCTTGAGGGCTGATTGGCCGGCCCTGGAATCGGGCTTAGCCTATTTGGCAGACTTGCTGTATGATGTCTTGAGAGCCTCAGCTAAAGGCATGGCTCAGACAGTCTCTGCGCGGCGGTGGCTTTGGCTGAAACATTGGTCTGCTGACCACGCCTCTAAATCCCGCCTGGCTAGATTGCCTTTTAAAGGCAAGCTGCTCTTTGGGGTCGAGCTGGACAAAATCGTGACCGATCTCGGCACGTCTAAGGGCAAGAAGTTACCAGAGGTCAGGGCTTGGGCTAGTACTCGTTCCGGTACCTCCAGAGGACGGTTTCAGGAAGCCCGTCGGTACCGCCCGGGCAGGTCGGGCTCCTCTGCCCCCTCTTCCTTCAAGAGGACTTTCTCCCCCAAGCAGCATTCCTTTTGCAGAGACCGCCGTCCCGGAGGTGCTCCCTCCGGTCCTCCCCCAGGGCCTCGTACCCAATGACGGGACCTTGGTCCACGCCCCAGTGCAGATTGGAGGACGGCTGTCCTCGTTTCTGGGCGAGTGGACCACAATAACTTCAGACGCTTGGGTGCTGGAAGTCATCAGAGACGGCTACAAGCTAGAGTTCTGCCGACCCTTAAGAGACGGGTTTGTACTCTCTCCCTGCAAGTCTCCGGTCAAAGCTGTGGCAGTGCAGCAGACCTTGGACAACCTGATCCGCCTGGGTGCGGTCGTTCCGGTGCCAGAAAATCAGATTGGCAAGGGACGTTACTCCATTTACTTTGTGGTATCAAAGAAAGGAGGTTCTGTCCGGCCTATCCTCGACCTCAAAGGGGTCAATCGGGCCTTGAAAGTGCGGCACTTTCGCATGGAGACTCTCCGCTCTGTTATAGCGGCAGTGAAGGCAGGAGAGTTCTTGGCTTCCTTGGACATCAAGGAAGCGTACCTGCATATTCCCATCTGGCCTCCTCATCAACGCTTTCTGCGTTTTGCAGTCCTGGGACGACACTTCCAGTTCAGAGCCCTCCCTTTCGGGTTGGCTACTGCTCCGCGGACCTTTTCCAAAGTAATGGTGGTCATCGCGGCCTTCCTGCGAAAGGAAGGAGTACAAGTCCATCCTTATCTGGACGACTGGTTGATCCGAGCCCCCTCTTATGCAGAGTGCGGCAAAGCTGTGAACCGGGTGGTTGCTCTTTTGAGCTCCCTGGGGTGGATCATCAACTGGGAGAAGAGCCAGCTGCGCCCGACTCAGTCCCTGGAGTATCTGGGAGTTCGATTCGACACCCAAGTGGGCAGAGTGTTCCTGCCAGACAATCGGATTGTCAAACGTCAGGCTCAGGTGGACCAGTTCCGAGTAGCCTCTCCTCTTCGGGCTTGGGACTATGTGCAGCTGTTGGGCTCTATGACGGCCACGATGGAAGTAGTGCCCTGGGCCAGGGCTCATATGAGACCACTACAACACTCTCTGTTGCAGCGCTGGACTCCGATGTCGGAGGATTATGCTGTGCGCCTTCCCTTGGATCCAGCAGTGCGCAAGGCGCTGAGCTGGTGGCTGCAGACAGACAAGTTGTCTGCAGGAATGCCTCTGGTGACCCCAGAGTGGATTGTCGTCACGACGGACGCCTCTTTGACGGGCTGGGGAGCCCACTGCTTGGGAAGGACAGCGCAGGGGCTCTGGTCTCCTGCAGAGGCAAAGTGGTCTATCAACCTCCTGGAACTCAGAGCCATTCGGTTGGCGCTTTTGGAGTTCATCCCGGTACTGGCGTTGAAGCCAGTACGGGTCCTGTCGGACAATGCCACTGCTGTGGCCTATGTCAACCGCCAGGGAGGTACCAAGAGCGCCCCTCTAGCCAAGGAGGCCATGAATCTATGCCAGTGGGCGGAAGCGAACCTGGAACAGCTGTCAGCGGCCCACATTGCCGGAGTCATGAATGTCAAGGCGGACTTTCTCAGTCGCCATACCTTGGAGCCCGGAGAGTGGCAGCTATCTGCTCAGGCGTTCTTGGACATCACGAAGCGCTGGGGCCAGCCGAGCCTAGATCTGATGGCGTCATCGGCCAATTGCCAAGTGCCGCGCTTTTTCAGCAGAGGACGGGACCCTCGATCCCTGGGAGTAGATGCTCTTCTCCAACAGTGGCCGACACAAGAGCTTCTCTATGTGTTCCCGCCCTGGCCCATGTTGTGCCAGGTCCGGACTGGCCCAGACGTCCCTGGTATGCGGACTTGATCAGGCTCTCAGTCGACGATCCTCTGCGACTGCCTGTGGAGCAGGGCCTGTTACATCAGGGTCCCGTGGTGATGGAGGATCCCTCCCCCTTTGGTCTTACGGCCTGGCTATTGAGCGGCAGCGTCTGAGAAAGAAGGGCTTCTCAGACAAGGTCATCGCCACTATGCTGAGAGCGAGGAAGCGCTCTACTTCTACTGCTTACGCCAGGGTTTGGCGTACCTTTGCAGCGTGGTGTGAAGCAGGCTCACTTTCTCCCTTCACTGCTCCAATTTCTTCAGTGTTGGCGTTCCTGCAAGAAGGTCTGGAGAAAGGCCTGTCGCTCAGTTCCCTTAAAGTCCAGGTAGCGGCTCTGACTTGCTTCAGGGGCCGCCTGAAGGGTGTTTCCCTGGCTTCACAGCCAGATGTGGTGCGCTTTCTTAAGGGAGTTAATCACCTGCGCCCTCCTCTGCACTCTGTGGTGCCTGCATGGAATCTCAATCTGGTGCTAAGAGCATTGCAGAAGCCGCCTTTTGAACCCTTGTCGAGGGCATCTCTGAAAGACCTGACGTTGAAAGCAGTCTTTTTGGTGGCTATCACTTCAGCCAGAAGAGTTTCCGAGCTCTAGGCGCTCTCATGTCGAGAGCCTTTTCTGCAGTTCACTGAGGCAGGAGTGGCTATTCGCACAGTGCCTTCCTTCCTGCCCAAGATTGTTTCTCGCTTCCATGTGAATCAGCAGCTCTGTCTCCCTTCCTTTCGTAGGGAGGACTACCCAGAGGAATACTCTGCTCTCAGATGTCTGGATGTGAGACGAGTCATCATCAGATACTTGGAAGTGACCAATGATTTCCGGAAATCGGATCATCTGTTTGTCCTGTTTGCAGGTCCTCGTAGGGGTCTGCAGGCTGCTAAGCCTACAGTGGCAAGATGGGTCAAGGAAGCCATTGCAGCGGCTTATGTGGCCGCGGGGAAGGTGCCGCCTATCCAGCTGAAGGCTCACTCCACAAGAGCTCAGGCGGCCTCGATGGCAGAGGCCGGTTCCGTCTCCTTGGAAGAGATATGCAAGGCAGCAACTTGGGCTTCGGCCCATACATTCTCCAAGCATTACCGCTTGACTGTGGCTGCTCGGGCGGAGGCCCGGTTTGGAGCTTCAGTGTTGCGGTCAGGGATTTCTATGTCCCGCCCTGGGTGAGTACTGCTTCGGTACATCCCACCAGTCTATGGATTGATCAGCTTGATGATATGGAAGGTAAAATTATGTATCATACCTGATAATTTTCTTTCCATTAATCATAGCTGATCAATCCATAGTCCCTCCCAGATATCTGTACTGTTTATATTCTGGTTGCATTTCAGATTCAAGTTTAGTCTTCAGTTCCTGTTCAGGAAGACTTCGTGTTCAAGTTATTTTTTCACTTGGATTCTTCAAGAGTTGAGACGAGTTTGTGTTACAGTGAGCTGCTGCATTCCTCTCCCCTCCGTTTTACGGGGCTGGATTGAGATTTAAATTCTGCCGGCACTCCCTCCCGCTTCGTGCGGCTGTAGGGCAGCTTTGTACCCCTCCCGCTTCGGCGGTGTTAGGGTCAGTCAGCTCCTCCCGCGGTTGCGGTTGCAGGATAAGCCAGATCCCCCCGCATCGGCGGGTGTGGTGTCCCTCCCCCGCTCCGCGGGGATGAGCTGGACGGATTCCCCTCCCCCACTTGTGTGGGGATGAGCTGGGTTAATTCCCCTCCCCCGTTTCGGCGGTGGTGAGCTGGGCAGAGTGTCCCTTTGTGGCTGTAATTCTCTAAGTGCTGAGTCCTGCGGATGGAGCTTTGATATCGACATACTGAGGAGTTTCCGGCAGCACATGACCACATATAGGGAGGCAAAAGGATTGCTCTCTATCTCCACCTGCTGGTAGATGGACACAACCCACCAGTCTATGGATTGATCAGCTATGATTAATGGAAAGAAAATTATCAGGTATGATACATAATTTTACCTTGGTGTTCTCATATTCTTATGTACCTTTCATTTAGAAAGCTTTGAGTCCCGTCAGTTTTTTGACAGAGGACAGTTACTTTATAAAGCACCCGGAAAGTTTCACTCACTTCATTTGTGGAACTTTTTTGTAACCAGAACTCTATATTAGCAGTATAGGTATTCCTTTTTTCAGCATCTTTAGAAAGGCATTTAGTGTAGAGTCAAGCTTAGTGCTATTGGCTCCATGATTGTGTGAGTTTTTTTCTGAGCCTAGTGCAGTTTCTATGTCTTTCCTGGTCTCCATGGTAACCATGGAAGAGTGGGAAACTCAATGTTGCCAATCTTGGATTTTCTGCAGGTACAGTGTTAACAATGCTTTGAGAAGCAGAATAGTTTACTCTGAAAGGTTGCTGGCTTTCAGCTTGAAGGTCATAGGTTCAAGACTGGTTTGTGTATAATATTATCAATAGAAATCAAACAAAATAAAACATGGTAAAGAAAATAAGATGATACCTTTTTTCCATATCATCAAGCTGATCAATCCATAGACTGGTGGGTTGTGTCCATCTACCAGCAGGTGGAGATAGAGAGCAAACTTTTGCCTCCCTATATGTGGTCATGTGCTGCCGGAAACTCCTCAGTATGTTCTCTATCTCAGCAGGTGGTGGTCACACACAGCAGCAGCTCTGGCTAGGCCTCCAAGCCTAATCCTTAGGTTTTGTTGAGGCCTGGGGTTGAGGGCTCTTTTGAGCAAGTGCAAACCTGGTGGTGCCAGGTCCCTCCTTTTCTCCCCCCTCCCGCTGGCTCCGTTTAAAAAAAAAAAAAAAAAAAATTTTAAACGTCTTTAAAGGCGTTTAATTCGACGTTTCTTTAAACGTTCATTGCAGCTACTCACTGGGACACCAGTTCGTTACAGCTCGGAGCGGCAAGCAGGTAATTTTACCTTTTTATAGCGGGCAGGGGGTTCCCCGATTCTTCTCCTCGTGGCAATGGCGTCGGAGGGCGAGGGCGCAAAGGGTCGCTCCCCGGATCGCTGAGAGCGCTTCTAGAGGGGATGCGGGGGTTTTACAACCTGATTCGCCCTTGATGGGTGATAGTTTAGTGACCGATGAATGTCCCGGTCGTTCCTCCGGCGTGGCGGTTTTTTCCCGCCATAAACGCCCATCCCCCACTCCTCGCCTCCGCCATCTTGGCCGGCCACGCGGCTCGGACGGCTTCTTCGTGGGCCGCCCTTGAGGTTGGAGACATTAATGCCATGAACGCCCTTAATTTGGGCGACGGCACAAAAGCGGCTAAAGTTAAGCGCCGTTCTTCCCGCGCGGCTCCTTCACGGAGTTTCGCGCCGGACGCCATTTTGGATGCGCAGCATGTCTCTCCCCCGCTAGTGCGAGCGCCGGTTGAGAGTGCGTCTAGGGCTGTTGCCCAGGCTGCGGAAGTGCACAGTCTGGGGGGTTTCTCCCCCGAGTTTGTTTTGCTGCTGCATCAGGCTTTCCTCATGCAAAACGCTGCCCCTGCTCCCTCTTCTGATAAAGAGGTTGAGGTTCCCAGAGGTAAACGCCCTCGGGTTGATTTCCAGGCCTTGGAGGACTTTTGTCTCCTCCGATGTAGATGAGGGCAGCGTGTCTGAGGTCTCCCAACGATCCTTTGCGGATTCCTTGGAGGAGATAGATCCCCGCTCGGATGGAGCGGATGACCCCTCTGCAGCGCGGCTTTTTAGCCCAGAGGATTTGCCCAACCTGTTGGTACAGGCCATGGACACTTTGAAGATTTCCTCTCCGGAGGACGTCTCTCCCTCAGCCCCTGTTGGCTCTGCCATTATGCTGGGGACGAAGCGCCCGCCTAGAACCTTCCACGTGCATGATGCCATGCACACCTTAATTGCGGCTCAATGGGATGTCCCGGAAACGAGCCTTAAAGTGGCTAGGGCTATGTCCCGCCTCTATCCTTTGGCTGTGAGTGAACGTGAGGCCTATCTGTGGCCTACCGTGGATTCTTTAATCACTGCGGTGACTAAGAAAACGGCGTTGCCGGTGGAAGGTGGCACGGCCCTAAAGGACGCCCAAGACAGAAGATTGGAGGCGGCCTTAAGGTCGTCCTTTGAGGCAGCTGCTTTAAGTTTGCAGGCCTCAGTTTGCGGCTCCTATGTGGCCAGGGCGTGCCGGACTATGGTGCAGCGGGCTTCCCCCTCGGATCATTCCTTGAGGGCTGATTGGCCGGCCCTGGAATCGGGCTTAGCCTATTTGGCAGACTTGCTGTATGATGTCTGGAGAGCCTCAGCTAAAGGCATGGCTCAGACAGTCTCTGCGCGGCGGTGGCTTTGGCGGTAACATTGGTCTGCTGACCACGCCTCTAAATCCCGCCTGGCTAGATTGCCTTTTAAAGGCAAGCTGCTCTTTGGGGTCGAGCTGGACAAAATCGTGACCGATCTCGGCACGTCTAAGGGCAAGAAATTACCAGAGGTCAGGGCTCGGGTTAGTACTCGTCCCGGTACCTCCAGAGGACGGTTGCAGGAAGCCCGTCGGTACCGCCTGGGCAAGTCGGGTTCCTCTGCCCCCTCTTCCTTCAAGAGGAATTTCTCCCCCAAGCAGCATTCCTTTCGCAGAGACCGCCGTCCCGGAGGTGCTCCCTCCGGTCCTCCCCCAGGGTCTCGTACCCAATGACGGGGCCTTGGTCCACGCCCCAGTGCAGATTGGAGGATGGCTGTCCTCGTTTCTGGGCGAGTGGACCACTATAACTTCAGACGCGTGGGTGCTGGAAGTCATCAGAGACGGCTACAAGCTAGAGTTCTGCCAACCCTTAAGAGACGGGTTTGTACTCTCTCCCTGCAAGTCTCCGGTCAAGCTGTGGTAGTGCAGCAGACCTTGGACAACCTGATCCGCCTGGGTGCGGTCGTTCCGGTGCCAAAAAATCAGATTGGCAAGGGACGTTACTCCATTTACTTTGTGGTTCCAAAGAAAGGAGGTTCTGTCCGGCCTATCCTCGACCTCAAAGGGGTCAATCGGGCCTGGAAAGTGAGGCACTTTCGCATGGAGACTCTCCGCTCTGTTATAGCGGCAGTGAAAGCAGGAGAGTTCTTGGCTTCCTTGGACATCAAGGAAGCGTACCTGCATATTCCCATCTGGCCTCCTCTCCAACGCTTTCTGCGTTTTACAGTCCTGAGACGACACTTCCAGTTCAGAGCCCTCCCTTTCGGGTTGGCTACTGCTCCGCGGACCTTTTCCAAAGTAATGGGGGTCATAGCGGCCTTCCTGCTAAAGGAAGGAGCACAAGTCCATCCTTATCTGGACGACTGGTTGATCCGAGCCCCCTCTTATGCAGAGTGCGGCAAAGCTATGGACCGGGTAGTTGCTCTTTTGAGCTCCCTGGGATGGATCATCAACTGGAAGAAGAGCCAGCTGCGCCCGACTCAGTCCCTGGAGTATCTGGGAGTTCGATTCGACACCCAAGTGGGCAGAGTGTTCCTGCCAGACAATCGGATTGTCAAGCTTCAGGCTCAGGTGGACTAGTTCCTAGTAGCCTCTCCTATTCGGGCCTGGGACTACGTGCAGCTGTTGGGCTCTATGACGGCCACGATGGAAGTAGTGCCCTGGGCCAGGGCTCATATGAGACCACTACAGCTATCTCTGCTGCTGCGCTGGACTCCGATGTCGGAGGATTATGCTGTGCGCCTTCCCGTGGACCCAGCAGTGCGCAAGGCGCTGAGCTGGTGGACGCAGACAGACAAGTTGTCTGCAGGATTGCCTCTGGTGACCCCGGAGTGGATTGTCGTCACGACAGACGCCTCTTTGATGGGCTGGGGAGCCCACTGCTTGGGAAGGACAGCGCAGGGGCTCTAGTCTCCTGCAGAGGCAAGTGGTCTATCAACCTCCTGGAACTCAGAGCCATTCGGTTGGTGTTATTGGAGTTCATCCCGGTACTGGTGTTGAAGCCTGTACGGGTCCTGTCGGACAATGCCACGGCTGTGGCCTATATCAACCGCCAGGGAGGTACCAAGAGCGCCCCTCTAGCCAAGGAGGCTATGAGTCTTTGCCAGTGGGCGGAAGCGAACCTGGAGCAGCTTTCAGCGGCCCACATTGACGGAGTCATGAATGTCAAGGCGGACTTTCTCAGTCGCCATACCTTGGAGCCCGGAGAGTGGCAACTATCTGCTCAGGCGTTCTTGGACATCACGAAGCGCTGGGGCCAGCCGAGCCTAGATCTGATGGCGTCATCGGCCAATTGCCAAGTGCCGCGCTTTTTCAGCAGAGGACGGGACCCTCGATCCCTGGGAGTAGATGCTCTTCTCCAACAGTGACCGACACAAGAGCTCCTCTATGTGTTCCCGCCCTGGCCCATGTTGGGCAGGGTGCTAGGCCGGGTGGCAAAGCATCCCGGCAGGGTAATCCTGGTGGGTCCGGATTGGCCCAGACGTCCCTGGTATGCGGACTTGTTCAGGCTCTCAGTCGACGATCCTCTGCGGCTGTCAGTGGAGCAGGGCCTGTTACATCAGGGTCCCGTGGTGATGGAGGATCCCTCTCCCTTTGGTCTTACGGCCTGGCTATTGAGCGGCAGCGTCTGAGGAAGAAGGGCTTCTCAGACAAGGTCATCGCCACTATGCTGAGAGCGAGGAAGCGCTCTACTTCTACTGCTTACGCCAGGGTTTGGCGTATCTTTGCAGCGTGGTGTGAAGCAGGCTCACTTTCTCCTTTCACTGCTCCAATTTCTTCAGTGTTGGCGTTCCTGCAAGAAGGTCTGGACAAAGGCCTGTCGCTCAGTTCCCTTAAAGTCCAAGTAGCGGCTCTGGCTTGCTTCAGGGGCCGCCTGAAGGGTGCTTCCCTGGCTTCGCAGCCAGATGTGGTGCGCTTTCTCAAGGGAGTTAATCACCTGCGCCCTCCTCTGCACTCAGTGGTGCCTGCGTGGAATCTCAACCTGGTGCTAAGAGCATTGCAGAAGCCGCCGTTTGAACCCTTGTCAAGGGCATCTCTGAAAGACCTGACGTTGAAAGCAGTCTTTTTGGTGGCTATCACTTCAGCCAGAAGAGTTTCCGAGCTCCAGGCGCTCTCATGTCGAGAGCCTTTTCTGCAGTTCACTGAGGCAGGAGTGACTATTCGCACAGTGCCTTCCTTTCTGCCCAAGATTGTTTCTCGCTTCCATGTGAATCAGCAGCTCTGTCTCCCTTCCTTTCGTAGGGAGGACTACCCAGAGGAGTACTCTGCTCTTAAATATCTGGATGTGAGACGAGTCATCTTCAGATACTTGGAAGTGACCAATGATTTCCGGAAATCGGATCATCTGTTTGTCCTGTATGCAGGTCCTCGTAGGGGTCTGCAGGCTGCTAAGCCTACAGTGGCAAGATGGGTCAAGGAAGCCATTGCAGCGGCTTCTGTGGCCGCGGGGAAGGTGCCGCCTATCCAGCTGAAGGCTCACTCCACAAGAGCTCAGGCGGCCTCGATGGCGGAGGCCGGTTCCGTCTCCTTGGAAGAGATATGCAAGGCGGCAACTTGGGCTTCGGCCCATACATTCTCCAAGCATTACCGCTTGACTGTGGCTGCTCGGGCGGAGGCCCGGTTTGGAGCTTCAGTGTTGCGGTCAGGGATTTCTATGTCCCGCCCTGGGTGAGTACTGCTTCGGTACATCCCACCAGTCTATGGATTGATCAGCTTGATGATATGGAAGGTAAAATTATGTATAATCATACCTGATAATTTTCTTTCCATTAATCATAGCTGATCAATCCATAGCCCCTCCCAGATATCTGTACTGTTTTTATTCTGGTTGCATTTCAGGTTCAAGTTCAGTCTTCAGTTCCTTCAGAAAGACTTCGTGTTCAAGTTTTTTCACTTGGATTCTTCAAGAGTTAAGACGAGTTTGTGTTACAGTGAGCTGCTGCATTTCTCTCCCCTCCGTTTTACAGGGCTGGATTGAGACTTAAAATTCTGCCGGCACTCCCTCCCGCTTCGTGCGGCTGTAGGGCAGTTTTGTACCCCTCCCGCTTCGGCGGTGTTCGGGTCAGTCAGCTCCTCCCGCGGTTGCGGTTGCAGGATAAGCCAGATCCCCCCGCATCGGCGGGTGTGGTGTCCCTCCCCCGCTCCGCGGGGATGAGCTGGACGGATTCCCCTCCCCCACTTGTGTGGGGATGAGCTGGGTTAATTCCCCTCCCCCGTTTCGGCGGTGGTGAGCTGGGCAGAGTGTCCCTTCGTGGGTGTAATTCTCTAAGTGCTGAGTCCTGCGGATGGAGCTTTGATATCGACATACTGAGGAGTTTCCGGCAGCACATGACCACATATAGGGAGGCAAAAGTTTGCTCTCTATCTCCACCTGCTGGTAGATGGACACAACCCACCAGTCTATGGATTGATCAGCTATGATTAATGGAAAGAAAATTATCAGGTATGATTATACATAATTTTACCTTATTGAACATAACTTAATACATTTCTTGATTAGCTTTCGAAGGTTACCCTTCTTCCTCAGATCGGAAATAAGCAAATGTGGTAGCAGATAGTATATATAAGAGAAACATCAAAGCATTACTTTGACAGTCTGACAGAGTGGGAGGGTGGGTGTATGCATGGGGACATCAAAGCATTTCATTGATATTCTAACAGGATGGGTGTTGGTAGGTGAGAGGAGGGTAATAAACAGAGAAATAAACAGAGAAATACAGCTTTATGGTTTATAATGGGTTAGAAAACCCAGATCCTTGTTAAGTCCTCTCTACTTAAGATGTATAATATTAGAAGCTCTGTGTCAGAAGGCCATTCGGATGTGGTGTGGGGCTGTCCAGCATGGTATGCTCCTTCACGTCTTCTGGCGGCAAAGACAACCTGGCCGACAGACTGAGCAGAGTCATGCATCCACATGAGTGGTCTCTCAACATGGGCGTTGTCTCCTCCTTTTTTCATATGCTTTAGTATTGGACTGATGGTCCCGCGCTCTCACGGCAGGCGGGAAGGCACTTGTGCATGCACAGTGGAGTGAGTCTCTCACTCCCACAAAGCTCTTCAACTTGATATAAGCTCCAAACTGGGCAACACAGGTCTCATTACTCACTTGTGAGAATTTAAGGCCTGCTCTCCTCAGGAGAATACCTGCTTCAGTTAAACATGTTTGCTTTAGATACAGAGAAAATGAAGCAGTCCGAAACTGAAAATAGACCCTCAGCACAGGAATTAGCTGTTTTTTTAAAATCTAAAATTGTCAAGATACGTTCAGTGTTATCTCCTTTTTCTCCAGATAAGATTATGAATTACTCTGTTTATTTTATGTCAAAAGTGTTGAGCACTCCAGATGTGACAAGAGTAGGGTCTGCTTTTAATTTAGTTGATTTGGAAGAGACCAAAAGGTTATTACTGAAATATTCCTCCTCCTATTGTACTTTGATATATGCCCTACTTATGTTTTAAAGTTGCCACCAGTAGTCTTTTTAAAGTGGCTGATGACCCGGCTTAATATTTGTTTAGATCAGGGGCATTATCCTAGTTATCTGGGTCCTATTGTTCTTCGGCCAATCTTGAAGAACTTGCTTGGACTAAGTTAGTAACTACAGACCAGTAGTGTCCATTCTTTTGTTTTTTAAAAATATTGGAGGCATCTGTTACATAGCAACTTCTGGAATATTTACATCAGCATCAGTGCTTTTTTTGTAGAAAAAAAGGTGCTGGTACTCATTGTGGGCGGGGTCACCACAGATGGCTCCACCTCTTATAGCCACACCCACATTAGCCACACCTCTTATACCAGCCATGGCGCATATAAACAGACATCATTGAAAATATTATACTAGTATAGGAGAAAAAAATAGTGATTTTTATTTATTATAAATAATTTCTGTAAGCTGTTACAGGTCCAGTATCCCAGTGGGATACTGGACCTGTAACAGCAGATGTAAATTCTCAAATTGGACATATTCCAGACACTAAAATGAAAATAAAATATTTTTTTCTACCTTTGTTGTCTGGTGACTGTTTTTCTGATCATGCTGGCCCAGTATCCGATTCTGCTGCTATCTGTCCTCTTAACTCCGTTTCCAGGGCTTCCTTTCCATTTATTTCTTTACTTTCCGCCTTTCTTCTTCATTTCTTGCCCTACATCCGTAAGTAAAAGCTGGGTCCTCCGCAGACTTGACTGTCCAGTGGATCCAGCTTCTGCCTATTTTCTTCATCCATGTGCAGTTTTTCTCCTCCTTTTCCCTCATCTCATCTCCTTCCTCACTCTTCCCTCCCCTCCATCCATGTCCAGCATTTCTTCTCTCTCCCTGACCTCTCCTCCATCCACCCATGTCCAGCAACCCTCCTCTCCCCCTGCCCCCCTCCAGCCACCCATGTCTAGTGACTCTCCTCTCTCCTCTGCCCTGCCCAGCATGTCCTCTCTCTCCCCTGCCCTCCCCCTCCATGCCAGCAATTCTCTCTCCCCTTCCCAGTATGTCCCCTCTCTCCCCTGCCTCCCCTTCCTCTGATGATGAATTTCCTGTTTCCGTGTGGGCGGGACACAGAGAGGGAAGGGAAAGGCTGAAGGTGAGCCCGCTGTCACGCTGTGCTGTTTTCAGTGCCTTCGCTGCGATTTAAAATAAAAGGTTTAAACGCTGGGCGGCAAGGAACGGAGAGGAGAGCTGTCGGGAAGCTGAGGGGGGGGGGGGGAGGAGTGACCGAGAGCTGCTTGCAGCCGGGTTGCGCCCCCCAACCCCCAAACTACACCCATGAATAGAGACAATGATCAGGTATTCTATATCACATTAATTGTTGGTTTAAGCACGACTTGATAATGGTGTGACTGTTGAGCAGACTGAATAGACCATTCAGGTCTTAATCTGCCATCATTTACTATGTTACTGTGTTACTGTTTCTGGGTCTCTAAATAGTAAGCTTAATCCTTTGAATTAATCCTACAAAGCAAACACACTACACTACTCAGATATATAACACATTTTTAAAGCCTGAAAGGATAAGCTAAATCACGGTGTACCCCAATAATAGGCAAGGAAGTACACAACTACACGTGCAGAGGGAATCTGAACAGATTCTTAGATCTCGCATTAAAGTAACTACCTCCTTCTTGTAACTTACAGAACGGGTAAAGGAAAAATTAGGGTTGGGATTTTGGTAGGTCTTTTTCTCTCTCTATCCACAGGTACAAAAAGATCCTACAGTTGAAGTATGGCTAAGAAACATCATGCCTCCAAAGCTGCTGCTGCTTTGATTACAGCTTCTGCCTCTGTCCAGACTGAATACTTGATCCAAGGCGAGAGGCTGGTTTCATGTGCTAAATGTATGCACATTTAATCCTTCATTAAAGAGGTACAAGAACTAAGAGAGGAAGTGACAAGACTAAGAAGCATCTCTGACAACCAGAAATCCATCCTGGAAGTGCATCTTGAGGCATTGAGGATATCCAGCAAAAGGGTAGAGAATTGGCATATGTTAAGCATAATATTAAACTGACAGAATTGCAGGACAAATGAAGTAAGGAGGAAGCACTGTGGGTTAATCTGAAAAGAGGGAAGGGAAAACACATTTACATTGGTGTGATATACAGCCCTGCTTCACAGTCAGATGAAATGGACAGAGATTTAACTGAAGACATTCACAAGATAGCTATGATCTGTGCCCTGAGAACGGCAAGGACAAATCAATCTCGGGTATACATATAAAGTATCACATATCATGTAAATTGAGTTTATCTTGTTGGGCAGACTGGATGGACCATACAGGTCTTTATCTGCCGTCATTTACTATGTTACTATGAAAGACAAAGTACTACTAATAGGTAATTTTAATATGTTAGATGTTGATTGGGGCATTCGTTTTGCAGGGTTGTCTAGAAGCAAGGGGATCTTGGCTTTGCTACAGGAAGAACTGTTCCAGCAGTTGGTAATGGAACCCACACAGGAAGGAGCTATTTTGGACCTCATGCTTACAAACGGGGAGAGTATTTCTGATGTTATGGTGGGTGATCATTTGGCATCTAGTGTCCACTGAATGGTGTGGTTCAGTATAAAGATGCAGGAGGAGAGGGCTTATTCAAGATCAAAGGTTCTAGACTTCAAAAGAACTAACTTTGTCAAGATAGGAGAATACCTCAAGGGGGGGTTAGTTGAATGTGAAAGCTGAAGGAGGTAGAATAGCAGTAGGCAAAACTGAAAGGAGCTATTTTAAATGCGGAAAACCTTTATGTTAGAAAAGTATATAAAAGTAAGAGGAAAAGAAGGCCGCTTTGGTTCTCAAAAGGTAAGGGAATATGGTTAGCCTTCATAAATTAGAAGAGATCGCAGAAAGAAGAAGACAGGCAAAAATACCTGGAAAAGCTAAGTGAAGCTGGAAAAGTCAGGAAAGAAAAGATGCAAATGGAAGAAAAGATAGCTAATAGGTTAAAATTGGGGGACAAGACATTTTTTAGATATGTAAGTGATAGGAGGAAGTGCCAAAATGGCATTGTGAGGCTTAAGGATGAAGGGGAGAAACATGTAGAAGCTGAGGATAAAGTTGAACTGCTTAACAATTATTTCTGTTCTTTGTTCATGGATGAAAGGCCGGGGGGTAAGACTTGAGAAAACAAATACTAATGGGTAGATCAGGATCAGTTCTCAGAAGACTGTGTTCATGAGGAGCTAGCTAAACTAAAATAGACAAAGCAGTGAGGCCTGATGGGATACATCCAAGGATACTCAAGGAACTCTGAGAAGTTCTGGCGGCTCCATTGACATTCAATGCTTCTTTAGTCTGGAGTGGTCCCAGAGAAGGGCAGATGTCTCTCTGCACAAGAGCAGAAGTAAGGAGGAGAGATTTGAAATCACAAAGGTCTCTATTCTATCCTTATCCTTTTTGATCTATCTGCTGCTTTTGACATTGTTGATCACCACTATACCTTGATACGCTGTCCTCACTTGGATTTCGGGGTTCTGTTCTTTCTTGGTTTTCTTCTTATCTCTCTCATCACACTTTTAGTGCATTCTGTGGTGGATCTTCCCCCACTTCTATCCCACTATCAATTGGTGCACCTCAGGGTTCCATCATGGGATCTCTTCTTTTCTCCATTTATACTTATTGCCTTGGTGCTCTGATCTCCTCCCATAGTTTTCAGTATCATCTTTATGTTGATGACTCCCAGATCTACCTCTCCACACCAGAAATTTTAGCAGGAATCGAGGCCTAAGTCTCAGCCTGCCTGTTTGACATTGCTGCTTGAAGGTCTCACCACCATCTGATATTAAACATGACCAAGACTGAGCTTCTTATATTTCCCCCAAACCCACCTCTTCTCTTCCCCCATTCTCTATATCTGTGGATAACATTGGGGCTCATTTTCAAAGCACTTAGCTCTATGGAACTTTGGAAGGCTAAGTGCTTTGAAAATATGCCTAATTGTCATCCTTCCTGTCTCATCAGCTTGGGATCATCTTTGACTCCTATCTCTCTTTCTCTGCATATATCTACCAGACTGTTAAAATCTGTTGTTTCTTTCTCTGTAATATCACCAAAATTCGTCCCTTCCTTTCTGAGAACACTACCAAAACCATTATCCACACTCTTTTATCACCTCACGCTTAGACTACTAAAGCTTGCTTTTCATAGGACTCCCGCTAAGCCGTCTCTCTCCCCTTCAATCTGTTCAAAATTCTGCTGCATGACTTATATTCCACCAGTGTTGCTACGCTCATATTTGCCCTCTTCTCAAGTCACTTCATTGGCTCCCTATCTGTGTCCACATACAGTTCAGACTCCTCTTTTTGACTTAAAATTGCATTCACTCTGCAACTGCTCAGTACTCTTCCCTACACTCCTCCCCAGGAACTCCATTCATTGGGTAAATCTCTCTTATCTGAACCCTTCTCCTTCAGTGCCAACTCCAGACTCTGTTGCTTATATCTTGCTGTACCATATGCCTGGAATAGACTTTGCTGAGCTCCGTCTCTGGCTGTATTCATTCTAAGCTAAAAGCCTATCTTTTTGAGGCTGCTTTTAACTTCTAACTCCTATTCTCTTGTTCAGTGCCCATGTCTGTTTTATCATTCCCACTTTAGTAATTCCCTTATCCCTTATTTGTTCTGTTTGTCTTGATTAGAATGTAAGCTCTGTCGAGCAGGGACTGCCTCTTACATGTTTAGTGTACAATGCTGCGTATGTCTAGTAACACTATGGAAATAAGTAGTAGTAGTACAGGTCTGTTAGCCTGACTAATGGAAACACTTCTAAAGCAGAGTATTCTGAGGTTTCTAGAATTGAATGGACTTCAGGACCTGAGGCAGCATGGTTTCACTAGACTCAGGCCTTTGACTGGGTGGCCAAACAGTTGGATATGGGAGGGGCACTAGATTGGTGTACTTGGATTTTAGCACAGCCTTTGACATGGTTCCATATAGGAGACTGGTAAATAAAGTACCCTAAAGTGACTGAGTTAAAAACTGGCTAAGTGGAAGGAGACAGAGGGTAGTGGTAAATGGAGTTTCCTTCGACGGAAAGGATGTTATCAGTGGTGTACTGCAGAGATCCGTCCTTGGGCAGGCTCTTTTTAACATCTTTGTGAGTGATATTGCAGAAGGACTGTGGTAAAATTTGTCTCTCTGCGGTTGATACCAAACTCTGTAATAGGGTAGACACCCCAGAGGTTGTAGATCATGAGGAGGGATCACCGGTGACACAATTACCCAGGCGATCAAGAGGTACTCCAACAGCCACTGTCAACTGGATACCTGTCCCAGTTACCTAATAAAATATGCCCCCCATCGCTTCATAACAGACCTCACATCCCATTTAAACGTCATGCTTCAACAAGGTACCTTCGCTAAGAAAAAGGGCAACATCCTACTCACCCCAATACCAAAAGACACCAAGAAAAAAACGAATGACATCACCAACTATCGCCCAGTAGCATCCATCCCACTGGTAGTCAAACTAATGGAAGGCTTGGTAACTAAACTACCTAACGACTACATAGACAAATTCACAATATTACACGAATCACAATCAGGATTCCGCCCCTCACACAGCACCAAAACAGTTCTACTCACCCTCTTAACTAAATTCAAGCAAGAAATAGCAATAGGTAAAAGCATACTTCTACTACAATTTGACATGTCCAGTGCATTCGACATGGTCAATCATAATATACTACTAAGACTCCTAGAGTACTTTGGAATCAGTGGAAACATACTCAAATGGATCAAAGGCTTCCTATCCACTAGAACATGTCATGTGAAAGCCAGCACAAACATATCATCACCTTGGCAACCAGAATGCAGAGTACCAGGATCACCATTATCACCGATCCTTTTCAACCTCATGATGACCCCATTAGCCAAGTCCTTAGCCAGTCAAGGCCTCAAACCATTCATATATGCTGACGATGTCACAATATATATCCCATATAAACACGACCTGGCAGAAATCACCAATGAAATCAAGCTCGGTTTGAACATCATGGACTCATGGGCAAATGCATTCCAACTTAAACTCAACACAGAAAAAACACACTGTCTCATAATCTCATCCCAATACAACATATATAAACCCACAAACATAAACACCCCAGGCTACACCCTTCCTATCGCTGACAGTTTGAAAATCCTCGGAGTAACAGTCGACCGGAATCTCATACTCTAGAATCAAGCAAAATCAACCATAAAGAAAATGTTCCATTTAATGTGGAAACTTAAACTTGTGAAACCATTCTTCCCGAGGGATATATTCCGCAACTTGATACAATCAATGGTACTAAACCAAGCAGACTACTGCAACGGAATCTACGCGGGCTGTAAAGAACAAATTATAAAGAAACTCCAGACTGCTCAAAACACAGCAGCCAGGCTTATATTTGGCAAATCGCGTTTTGAAAGCACCAAACCCCTCCGAGAAAAACTACACTGGCTCCCAATCAAAGAACGCATTGCTTTCAAAATCTGCTCCCTGGTCCATAAAATTATCTACGGGGAAGCCCCTTGATACATGATAGACCTCATAGACCTGCCAACCAGAAACACAACAAGATCAGCTCGAACATACTTGAATCTCCACAACCCAAACACCAAAGGACTCAAATACAAATCAACATATGCATCCAGCTTCTCCTATTTAAGCGCACAACTATGGAACACACTGCCAAAAATAGTAAAAACAACGTACGACCGCCTAAAGTTCTGGAAACAACTAAAAACGAACCTGTTCCAAAAGGCTTACCCCACCGACCCAACATAAGAACAAGAGTACCTGCTACACAACAACACCAAGAATGAAACGAACTCACCCCAACTCTACCTCTTCCTACCTTATGTTCCCCCAATGTATCTACCATATATGATCCCCATTCTACCACAACCATACCTTGTCCTTATGTACACTTTGTATTTGCTACGGCACCATCTAAGCCACATTGAACCTGCAAATAGGTGGGAAAATGTGGGATACAAATGTAACAAATAAATAAAAATAAAGCTTGAAGAATGGTCCAGAAATTGACAACTAAGATTTAATGCTAAAAAATACAGGGTCATGCACTTGTGCTGCAAAACTCCAAGGGAACAGTGTAGTGTAGGGGGTGAAGTACTTCTATGTATGAAAGAAGAGCAGGACTTGGGGGTGATCATATTTGATGATTTTAAGGTGGCCAAGCAAGTGTAAAAGGCGACAGTCAAAGCCAGAAGGATGCTGTGGTGTATTGGGAGAGGAATGGCCAACAGGAGAAAAAAAGGTGATGGTGCCCTTGTATAAGTCTTTGGTGAGACCCCATTTAGAATACTGTGTGCAATTCTGGAGGCCACATATTCAAAAAGATATAAACAGGATAAAGTTGGTACAGAGAGTGGCTACAAAATTGGCCAGTGGTCTCTGTTATCAAGTGTATGGGGACAGACCCTTAATATGTATACTGTGGAAGATAAGCAGAAGAGAGGAGATATAATTGATTTGTTTAAATATTTCTGTGTCATTAATGTACAGGAGATGAGCCATTTTCAAATGAAGGAAAGCTCCGGAATGAGAGGGCATAGGATGAAGTTCAGAAGAGGTTATAGGCTCAGGAGTAATCCAAGGAAATTCATTTTGCACAAAGGGTGGTGGATGCATGCAATAGCCTTCTGGTGGAAATGGTGACTGTCTGAATTTTAAGAAAATGTGGGACAGGCACGGGAGATCTGTTAAGGAGAAGAGGAGATAGTGGATGCTGAGGGTGGGCAGACTAGATGGGCCATTTGGCCCTTATCTGTTGTCATGTTCCTATGTTTCCTCCTGCCTTCCCTTGCTGCACTGCAGGTTGGCGTTTACTAATCCACATTTAATTAAGTACAGTATAGACTAGTGAAGGTGCCCTGCTCCCCTCCCAGCACCCACAGAGCTGGCATTTGTTTCACACGTCTGGTAACATTTTTTGCTTAGACGTGATTTCATTTTTTTGTAGTTGGATTATATATTGTGATTAAACTTACTCTACAAGTATGTCCATATTTTTTGCTTGTGTTTAAATAATTTCTTCTTGCTCCTCTGTTTTCAGCCTCCCTTTATTTATTTATTTAATTATCTAATTATTTGATTATTTATTTTCTTTTTAATCTATTTAATTACTGCCTTTATCATGAGATTCACCCAAGGTGGTGTAGGCTACAGTTTTATAAATTTTCATTTGCAGCTGCCTTTTGTTTTTTCTTACCTACTTACATATCCCCCTTTCAACTCGATTAAGTAATTGCAGCCAATAACCACAAACTGTTGATCCTTCAAACGGCTAATGTTCTGACTCTTTGATTTAACATTTAATTATAAGCAAATGCAAAGTGATGCACTTAGGGAGTAGAAATCCAAGAGAGGCTTATGTGTTAGGTGGGGAAAGCCTGATAGACACGGACGGGGAGAGGGATCTTGGGGTGATAGTATCTGAGGACCTGAAGGCGATGAAACAATGCGACAAGGCGGTGGCCGTAGCGAGAAGGTTGCTAGGCTGTATAGAGAGAGGTGTGACCAGCAGGAGGTTTTAATGCCCCTGTATAAGACGTTGGTAAGGCCCCACCTGGAGTATTGTGTTCAGTTTTGGAGGCCGTACCTTGCGAAGGATGTTAAAAAAAATGGAAGCGGTGCAAAGAAAAGCTACGAGGATGGTATGGGAGTTGCGTTCCAAGACGTATGAAGAGAGACTTGCTGACCTGAACATGTATACTCTGGAGGAAAGGAGGAACAGGGGTGATATGATACAGACGTTCAAATATTTGAAAGGTATTAATCCGCAAACGAATCTTTTCCGGAGATGGGAAGGCGGTAGAACGAGAGGACATGAAATGAGATTGAAGGGGGGCAGACTCAGGAAAGATGTCAGGAAGTATTTCTTCACAGAGAGGGTGGTGAACGCTTGGAATGCCCTCCCGCGGGAGGTGGTGGAGATGAAAACAGTAACGGAATTCAAACATGCGTGGGACAGGCATAAAGGAATTCTGTGCAGAAGGAATGGATCCACAGAAGCTTAGCTGAAATTGGGTGGCGGGGGGAAGAGGGGTTGGTAGTTGAGAGGCTAGGATGGGGGAGGGCAGACTTATACGGGGTCTGTGCCAGAGCCGGTGATGGGAGGCGGGACTGGTGGTTGGGAGGCGGGAAATACTGCTGGACAGACTTATATGGTCTGTGCCCTGAAAAAGACAGGTACAAATCAAGGTAAGGTATACACATATGAGTTTATCGTGGGCAGACTAGATGGACCGTGCAGGTCTTTTTCTGCCGTCATCTACTATGTTACTATGTATTAAATGTACTTACATAAACGTTTTTGATTACTATTCCTTGTATATTAACAATGTCATTCCCTTTGTCTGTTTTGCCTACCTGAAGAAATAAAAAAAAGTTTTCCAGTATGAAACATCGTCATTCTGAACATGATTGTTAACATAGTACAACAAAGCAAAAAACTTAAGCTGGATTATCTGACTATCCAGTCTTCAGCACTGCTTCATGTAAATTTAGAATTTCGAAAGTGTTTATTATAGTTAAAATGTTGCTTATTTTAAATCTACAGAATCCAACATGGAGAAGTCTTGATTTTGGAATAATGCCTGATCGACTAGATACATCTGTATCGTGTTTTATAATAAGGATTTGGGGTGGAAAGAAGGACCTTTATCAAATGCTGATTGAGTGGAAAGTAAATCTAGATGGACTAAAATATTTGGGGCAGCAGGTAAAGTAGTTTATATGTTGAGTAATTACTTGTTTGATTTTTGTCCCCCCCTCTTTTCCTTAGGGTGATTGCCCTGTTAATTCAATTGCTTGAACTGGTGTTGGAGACTGAGCTTTTCATTGTTGCTGATGTGGTTCTCAACCCAGTCCTCAGGGCACACCCAGCCAATCAGGTTTTAAGGATATCCACAGTGAATGTGTATGAGATAGCTTTGCATACCAAGGAGGCAGTGCATACAAATCTATCTCATGTATTTTTGTTGTTAACTAATTCCTATGAGTACCCTAAATTTCAATTCAGTCACAATGTATTACTCTATTGTTAATGCAACGGCAACAACAATTTTTTTAATACATTTATTTCATTTTATTACTATTATTTGTTGCAGTTGCATTAATAATAGATGTATTTTTGTTGTGCATATCCTGAAAACCTGACTGTCTGGGTTTTCCCTGAGGACTGAGTTGAGAAGCACTGTTCTAGTAGCAGTGCCTTTACAGCAGAAAGTGAATGTCTGCCTTTCTGTCCTAGTATAGCACCACTCCACTATTCATGCATCTTGTTGGCTCTCAAAGACCAGCATATTAGTACTCTGGCTGTGGGTTCTGCAGAAAACTTGGCTTTAAAAAGAAATGTTTAACACTCACTGGTATAGCATTACATTTGATGTACTGTTGCAAAGCACACTGTAGCACAAGTCTTGTAGTATTGCTTTTATTGACTGTTTATGATCACTGAAATGTTAAGAAGCAAAAAAAAAAAAGCCCCCAAAACAAACCTATTTCTCCAAGGACAAGCAGCCGTGATATTCTCACATGTGGGTGACGTCATCTATGGAACTCGGTGCGGACACTGCCACAGTGCACAGTCATCTTAAAACTTTGAGGCTGTGTCCCCACTGTGCATGTGTAGGTGCCTTCCCACCCAACACTTGTACGCAGGTCCAGCAGTCTATAGTGTTTTCCACGGAGCAGAGAGGTTACATAAGAACATAAGTATTTTCATACTGGGACAGACCGAAGGTCCATCAAGCCCAGCATCTTGTTTCCAATAGTGTCCAATCCAGGTTACAAGTACCTGGCAAGATCCCAAAACAGTACAACCTGGCAACGAATTCCAGAGTTTAATTACACATTGAGTGATGAAATATTTTCTCTGATTCGTTTTAAATTTATTACTTCCTTAGCATCCTTCCGGACCAGCCCAGAAGACTGGTGGGTTGTACGTGCCTTCCAGCAGGTGGAGACTGAGAAAACTGATTCTTGTGAGAGCCAATAAGAACTCAGCTTAGCCCCTACAAACCTCAGCATTCTCAGTCTCCAGCAGATGAAAGACGTGGTGAGTCCTTCAGGCTCTTCCCTTTCTTTCTTTTTGAAAAAAGAAAGAGAAATTCTTCCTTAGTAGAGTAGCTTTGTTTCTCTCTGTGTGTCATTTAGCTTGTTTGCTGGCTGAGGCTGAGACCCGCGGGGGTTTCTGGAGCCTCGGGGGTGCACACTCGGGTGGCTGGGTCGCTCCTGTCAAGTCTTAATAAGCTTTTAGTGCTCAGTTTAGTTTCCACCTGTTCGAGGGAATGGTGTTGCATGGCTGAGGGGAACAGTCACGTTGCAGGTCCTTGAAAAAAATAAAACAAAACACGGAAACCCAAACTTGCAATGGCATTTACTTTAAAAAAAACCCAAACGAGAAGAGTCACGTGATGCTAGGCGAGGGATAGGACGCCGCAGGGGAGAGCTCTGAAACCCCGGTGTAACATCAACCCCTCTAACGGCCGAAATCGACAAGAGAACAACCCATACGGAGTATAAATAGAAATAGAACATTACCAGGGAGAAAGCTGAGAAGATCCGCCGAAAATATCAATAGTATGGCATCCAAATCGCAGCGGAAAGATGGAGCACGAGGGCGGACTGGAGAAGGCAAAATGGCGGACGCAGGTCCCTCGGGAGAAACTGTAAGTTCTATCTGGGCGGCAGAAATAGCGGCGGAGGTCTCGCAATTGCTGGAGTCATCAGTAGATGTTAAATTGCAGAGAATCTCCGAAAAGCTTGATAATATGGATGGCAAGCTAGAAGGACTAAAGAATGATATGGCGGGATTCCAGCAAAGACTGTCAGAGTTAGAAGATCGGAGTGCACAGCAGGAGGGCCGGGATAAGGACTGGCAGAAGAGGATTACCCAACTAGAAACGAAATTGGAAGACCTAGAAAACAGAGCAAGAAGGAACAATCTCAGACTAGTGGGGATCCCGGAAGCTATAAGAGAAGTGGATCTGCGCGAAGTTTTAGAGTCCTGGCTACCAAAGGTCTTGCAAGTTAAAGCCCTGGAGAATAACCTAAAGATAGAGCGTGCACATCGCTTGGGACAGTTGAGATCGGGAGAGAGGCGTCCGCGAGTAGTAATTTGCAAAATCTTAAATTACACTCATAAACAGGAGATCTTGAGAGCTTGGCGATCCCTGGGAAAAGTATGTTATGAAGAGCAAAGGATGTTGTGTTTTCAGGATTTCTCGGCTGCAGTGGCGGCGCAACGCAAGCAATTTGTGGGCTCCTGCACGGAGCTTCATCAACGCCGAGTCCGCTTTGCCTTGTTGTACCCGGCACGCCTGAGGGTTCACTATGATGGCCAGACACGACTATTTACTGCCCCAGCGGAGGCGATGCAGTTCGTCAAGGAGATCAAAGGAGGCATGGTGCAGAATGCGGAGGAGACAGCGCGCTGACAGAAGTAGAGACACCCGTACAGGAGTTTGGATGGTGGGGATCAATCGGAATAGATGCAGGAGAAATGGACCCACTTTGACAGAGCTGGAGCAGAAACTGGAGAAGGCGGTCGAGTAAGACCTCACATGCAACAGCAATAGAGTCCCATGTTTGGGGATTTAAAAGTTTGGAATGTGTTTTTACAGTTTAATAAACCAATTATTTGAAAGGGAACTGGGGTTTGAAAGGGACTTATAGGCTAAGAGGAACTACATTAGCTTAAATATGGGAAGAGGGTTTAAGCAATTTACGAGGACATGTTGAAAAGGGTTGTTTGTGTTAATTTAGAGTTAAGGTTAGAGGGGGAGGGGTAGAGCAAACACGTGACCAGTTCTCAGATGAGAACACTATCTGGTGGTATGGGGAGAGGGGAAGGGAAGGGGGAGGGGGGGAGGGAGGAATTCTGGGTTTTTTTCTTTGGGAATGCATTTGCTGTGTTTGATATTATTTGCTCGCTGACTGTATACATTAGAGGGGATCTATGGAAGACACAATGGTCAAGAGGGGAGGCACTTAAGGGCTGGGAGGTGCGTTCCCCACATGATAGGAAAGAAATCACACGGAGTTACGTGCTACTTTGGAGTGATGGGGCAGGTTAAGTTGATATCGTGGAATGTGGGGGGGGTCTCATCGCCCGTAAAGCGGAAGAAAATTTTACAGGCTTTGCAGCGTCATGCAGCGGATGTTGTGTTTCTTCAAGAAACGCACCTGACTTCAGTAGAGCACAATAAATTCCGGCAGGGGTGGGTAGAAACAGTAGTCGGAGCCCCAGCTCACAATAAGAAGGCAGGAGTGCTGATTTTGTTTCGAAAGGGGCTGCGGCTGGTCATAAAATCAGTTAAGAGGAGTGCAGTGGGCAGGTTTGTATTGGTAGAAGTAGAGATGGGGGGAATGCCCTACATCCTTTGTAATATATATGCACCAAATGTATATGATAAGAAATTTCACAAAGAAATCATAACATTGTTGACGCCATACCAGAGGGGGAATGTGGTGCTTGGGGGAGATTTTAATATGGTGTATGACCCATTAATGGATAAGACAGGTCGGGGGGGCTTGGGCCCTAGTCACTACTTTAGGGGACTACCGTTTTTGTGTTCCACATTAGATTTGATAGATGTGTGGAGAGTGCTACATCCAGGGTGCAGAGATTACACGCACTTATCTCGAGCTCACTCTTCCCTATCCCGAATTGATTACATTTTTGTTTCAAACCCCCTTTTTTCTAAAACAGTGGAGGCAGAGATTGGGCCCAGCGAAATCTCGGACCACTCCCCCATATGGGTGACTTTAGAAGGCACAGGAGATAGGAGAGGGCATGGGGGGTGGACGTTTCCATTTGAGCTTTATCGGGACACAAAATTCCAAGAACTTTTACAAGAAAAGTGGAGGGACTATGAGTATCATAATGAAGGGCACGTAGAACAACCTGGGTTGTATTGGGAAACAGCAAAAGCGGTCCTAAGAGGTGAGATAATTGCATATAGGGCATGGAAGAGGAAACGGAGAGATAAAGAGATACTGAGGTTGGAACGGGAGGTGAGAGTGCACCGGAAGAAATATGGGGCAGTTCAGACAGAAGAACAGAAGTTAATATATTTGGAGGCCCAGAGGGAATTGAATGAACTCATACAGGAGAGGGCACAGAAATCTATTCTGTATTATAAACATCAGATGTTCATGCACGGGAATAAGGCAGGTACTTTGCTGGGTCGATTGGCAAAGGGGAAAAGAGATACATCTAGGATCTTGCAAATGAAGAACCAAGAGGGCAGGCTGCTTAGACTGGAACAGGACATAGTAGATAGTTTTAGGCAATACTATGGAAACCTGTATAAGGAGAACACAGACATAATACCTGACAGTGCATTGTTTTTGGATAATATTGACCTCCCACTGCTGACAGACGCCCAGAAACAAAATCTTAATGCCCCCATTGAAGAGGGGGAGCTGATTTTAGCGCTACAACAGAGCGATATTCACAAAGCGCCAGGGCCCGATGGGTATAGCATGGCTTTTTATAAATTACTACAAGAACAGGTGACCCCGCCTTTATTAAAGCTTTTTAATTCCATGGCGGCCTCCGGGTCGACCCCAGAGACTTTAAGTATGGCCAAAATGATTGTGTTGCTAAAACCGGGTAAAGACCCGGAGGATATGGGTTCATATAGGCCAATATCCCTATTAAATTGCGATGTTAAACTCTACGCAAAAATTCTGGCAAACCGGTTGGCACGGGTGCTGCCGGGTTTGGTAGCATCCCCGCAGGTGGGGTTTGTAAAGGGTAGGTCAGTGGTAAGTAATGTGCGGGCTTTGTTAGCCTCGTTGGAACATGTGGAGGAACAAGGACAGCCTTCTCTGCTAGTAAGTTTCGATGCAGAGAAGGCTTTTGATCGAGTGGTATGGCAGTTTATGTTCGCAGTTTTGCAGAAAGTAGGTATAGAAGGTTTTTTTAGGACGGCGGTAGAGGCTCTGTACTCGAACCCTCAAGCGTTTTTGTGGATCAATGGCGAACGGTCGCAGACGTTCTCAATTAGGAGAGGGGTGAGGCAGGGATGCCCTCTCTCCCCATTACTCTTTGTGTTGACACTGGATCCCCTGATTAGAGAGATTGAGGCCCACCCGGAAATCGCTGGGGTAGAATGGGGGAAGGTCAGATTTAAGATATCCGCATTCGCGGACGATATTCTGGTACATATCACAGACCCCAGGAAATCTCTAGACAACTTGTTGGAATTGTTCAGGGAGTATGGGGACTTTGTTGGATTTCAGGTCAACTTCTCAAAATCCTTGGCACTAACAACATCGGATAAAGTGCGGGGGGAGTGGGGAGAGGGGTTCCCATTAAAGTGGGCTAACGAAAGTTTGACATACTTAGGGGTGCAGGTTGCCATGAAAACTACGGCCTTCTATGGTCTTAATCTTACTAGGTTGCTGGACAACATGAGGCATAGGTTGCAAAGATGGGCAGTCTTACCGCTCTCGTTACATGGAAGAATTCAGCTGTTTCGCATGGCGGAATTCCCCAGGTGGCTGTATGTTTTGCAAGTTTTACCATTACGTTTGAGCAACAAGGATCTTAGGCAATTTCACAAACATCTACGACAGTTTATCTGGGGGGGAAAAAAGCCCAAATTACCATTGGAACTATTAATGGGATCTTGGAGGGTGGGAGGTATGGGGATCCCAGATATTAAAAAATACAATCAAGCATGTCTGCTACGACACCTGAGAGACTGGTTGTTGGATAAGCAGGATTTCACCCCAAGGGAGTTGGAACAGGCTTTTTTTGCACCATTTCACATACATTACCTACTGCATGGCCCACAGAGCTCGGTGCCCCATAAATTTAAGGATAGTTTACTATTAGGTCCTATGAGGGCGGTTTGGAAGGATTTGAATGGGTACTGGGGATTGGCAGCGGATACATCTGATATGTTGCCACTGCAAGGTAATCCTGCGTTCACACCTGGTACCGAGAATAAGGTATTTAGAAGGTGGGCATCTATGGGTATAACAAGATTAGAACATGTATTGGGGACTAGAGGGGGACTGATGAATCTGGGGGCGTTGGGGGTCGGCATAGATGTTAGCCATGAGTTTGCGCATCAGCAATTAGCCCACTATGTCAGAACCCTAAATGCGGAACAGTTGAATAGTGGGCATGGGAGGAAGGTAAGGGAATTTTTTTAAAGAAATCCCGGGGTCACGGATCTCGATCTCAAGTTTGCATAAGCGACTATGGGAGTTGAGACCCCAGAGAGATACAGCAGTAATCACAGCCCGTTGGGCTCGAGACATGCAGAGACCTAGTTTGAATTTGGATTATATAAAGCTGGTGTCCCGTATACCAGGGATCTCGGTACATGCAAATCTGAGGGAATGCCAATTTCGTATCCTATACAGAGCATACATGACTAAACCACAGGTGTTCAAGATGGGAGGGGTACCAGATCCATTATGCTCTAAGTGTCAACAGCGGGAAGGTACACTGTATCACTGCCTGTGGGAGTGCCCGGGTACACAAAGATATTGGCAATTGATTATAAAGTATTTGGAAGGCTTGGTAAAATCTAGAATAAGCTGCACTCCTCTGGGGATTTTATTCGACAAATATGAACTCTTTGTTTTACAGCGGGGGGGCCAACGGCAATTGATTCGTAAGGCCTGCCTGATAGGGAAGAAGGTGATCCTGAATGGGTGGCTGACTGTGGACCCACCAGATTTTTGGCATTGGAGAAACAGATTTCATGACTTGCTGCTGCATGAACGCCGGGCGGTGGGACCCTCGCAAAAGAAAAGAACACGTTTTTTGGAGGTCTGGGGGCCGTATGTTCAGTCCCTATCTCCAAGAGCACGAAGCTTAGTACTAAATGGTTTCTAAAAAATTTTTTTGTAGGGGGCTTTGTGGCTTGGGAATGGGGCTCAAAGAAGAATGGGAGGTGATAAGACAAATCCCTCCCATTTGTTCTATATTTCTCATACGGGCCCTCTACCAGTTTTTTGTGATGGGGATATGCGGTCTAATAGTGTATAAGGTCAGGAGATTAGGTTATAGAGCATAATTTGTGTGCTTTTCGAGCTATTGATTGGGTGGGGGAGGAGGGAGGGACTGTTCATGCACGTCAAAAGTATATCAATGTGGTAAATGTCAGCTTTTGCTTAGTCTGATTGGTTAAAGGTTTTTGATCCATTGTATATTGAACTGGGGGGAGGCATTCTTTGTTACATCATCAATAACATTTGTTGGAATTTAATTAGGGGGGGGAAGGGGTGGGTGGGAGGAGGGGGGATAACATGGGGGGGGGGGAAATTTGTATAGTGACTGGAGTTATGACATGGATAATGTAAAAATGGTCTCTTTTCATTGCATACTCTGTATCAGCTCTGTTACTATTAATAAAAAGATTTAAATATAAAAAAACCCAAACAAATAAAAATAATCCTCAAATCAGACCAACATTGCTTCGCCCTGTTAATTCTTTCAGGCTGTTCCCCTCAGTTCTGGGCTCTTGTCTGCAGGCATTATGGCACAAAAACTGTGTCGCTGCTCCGTGTGTTATCGTTGCAGTCTTACAGCTTGCCGGTATTTGTAAACTTTGTACAGCATCGGAGGTCGCGATTCAGTCTTTATCAGCTGATGCGAGTGCTCGGTCTTTGGTGGCTTCCGCTGTAGTGGCTGGTTCTTAAGTAACAGTTGACAAGATGGGCCCGGATTTGGCGGGATCTTCCGCCATTTTGGAGCATGTGATTCTATCTGCAGCCCACATCGCGGCTCTCTGCAGCCTTTGATGTTACTGGTGAGCCTGCAGTGCTGCAGGGAGGGATCCCTGAGGGTGGATTCCTTCCAGAGTTTGTTTTAGCTATGTATAAGGCTTTTGTGCTGAAACAATTCTCTCCCTTGTGCCACCAGAGACCCCCAAGGCGGCCTCCTTGGCTGCCAAACGGCCCAGGGTGTCCTGGGAGGATCAAGAATTACCCTTGGATATGGATGTAGAGTCCTTTGGGGGGAGACCTGGAGGACTTGGATATGGAGGCCGGGGGGGTTTGGGGCTGAGGAAGAGCTCTTTCCTTCCCAACTAGATTTATCGCCAGGTGAGAACCCTTCTGTGGCGAGGGCCTTCCAAAAGGAGGATCTGCAGGAGCTTATTGTGCTAGTAACTTCCACATTAAATTTTGAAGTAGTACAGGAGGTTTCTGTGCAGCACAAGGTGGATCCCTTGGTTAAAGGAGTCTGTAAGTCAAGCAAATCTTTACTTTGCATCAGTACATCGGGAATATTGTCCAGGTGCAGTGGGATGTTCTGGATGCTCCCTTCTGCTTGTCTCGTTCTATGGTTCGGCTTTATCCAATGCCAGAGCAGGATAAGAACTGACTCAAGCCTCCTGTGGTGGATGCTTGTTGGGCAGACTGGATGGACCGAACAGGTCTTTATCTGTTGTCAGATAAAGACCTGTACAGTCCTGTCATTTACAGGATTCTGATCCCACCATAGCACTGAAACTGTCCTGGTTACCCTCCTGGCCAAATTCAAGCAGGAAATACTCATAGGTAAAAGTATACTCCTCCTTCAGTTCGACATGTCGAGTGCATTTGACATGGTAAACCACAACATGCTACTAAGACTACTAGTCACAAAACAGAGGGAAAGCAGCATACAAAAGCATACTAGGCCACTTCGGGATTGAAGGAAATGTACTTAACTGGATCAAAGGTTTCCTAACCACCAGAACTTATCAAGTAAAATCAAATTCAAACATACCACCACCATGGAAAGCAGTCTGCGGAGTACCCCAGGGATCACCATTATCACCAATACTCTTCAACATGATGATGATTCCACTGGCACAGTCCTTATCCAATCGAGGCCTCAACCCATTCATTTACACAGATGATGTCACAATCTACATCCCCTTCAGACATGATCTGACAGAAATAACCAATAAAATCAACGATGGCCTGAACATCATGGACTCCTGGGCAAACTCATTCCAACTGAAACTGAACACTGAAAAAACACATTGCCTCATCCTCTCTTCTCAACATAAC
Source organism: Microcaecilia unicolor (assembly GCF_901765095.1). Taxonomy (NCBI): domain Eukaryota; kingdom Metazoa; phylum Chordata; class Amphibia; order Gymnophiona; family Siphonopidae; genus Microcaecilia; species Microcaecilia unicolor. The sequence continues at coordinate 24,704,498 of NC_044034.1, forward strand.
AAGTATAAACCCACAACCATAAATACCCCAGGACAAGCCCTCCCCACCTCAGACAGCTTGAAAATACTCGGCATCACACTCGACCGCAACCTTACTCTCGAGAGTCAAATAAACTCTGTAACAATGAAAATGTTATATTCAATGTGGAAGCTCAAACGATAAAACCTTTCTTCCCAAGAGCAACCTTTCGATACCTGATACAATCAATGGTTCTAAGTCATGCAGATTACTGCAACGGAATCTACGCGGGTTGCAAAGAACAACTCGTTAAAAAAAAAAACTCCAGACCACCCAAAATACAGCAGCCAGGCTGATATTCAGCAAAACACGCTTCGAAAGCGCCAAACCTCTTTATGAAAAGTTGCATTGGCTCCCAATCAAAGAACGGATTATGTTCAAAATCTGCACCTTAGTCCACAAAATCATTTACGGCATTGGCCCAGGATACATGATAGACTTTATTGATCTATCAATAAGAAACAAAGTCAGACTGTCAAGATCCTACTTAAACCTACACTACCCAAATTCAAAGGACTGAAATACAAAACAACTTACGCATCCGGCTTCTCCTACATAAGCGCACAACTATGGAATGGCCTCCCAAAAGCCCTGAAAACAATCCACGACCACCTGAACTTCAGGAAATCACTAAAAACCAACCTCTTCAAAAAGGCCTACCCCAACGACCCCACGTAAACCTCTTCACCCAGCAACACAGCATGACTTTGACCATACTGGACAACACGCAATCTTCACAAGAATCAGTCAGTCTCCACCTGCTGGAAGGCATGCACAACCTGCCAGTCTGGAGGGACTAAAGGAAAGCAAATTAACAGGTAGGACCTAATTTCTCCTTTGTAGCTTCATTGCATGCCTCCTAGTCCTAGTATTTTTGGAAAGAGTATGCAAGCGATCCATTCTACCCATTTCACTCCACTTATTATTTAATAGATCTCTATCATATCTCCCCATCAGCCATCCTTTCTCTAAACTGAAGAGCCCTAGCTGCTTTAGCCTTTCCTCATATGGAAGTCGTCTCTTCCCTGTTATCATTTTCATTGCCCTTCTCTGTACCTTTTCTAATTCTGCTATCTTTTTAAAGATGTGGTGACCCAGATTTGCACACAGTATTCGAGGTGCGTTTGCACCGTGGAACGACACAAAGGCATTATAACATCCTCATTTTTGATTTCCATTCCTTTCCTTATAATACCTTTCTTAGCTGCCACCCCACACTAAGCAGAGGGTTTCAAAGCGATGACACCTAGATCCCTTTTACTGGTCGGTGACTTCTAATGTGGAATCTTGCATTACATAGCTATAGTTCGGGTTCCTCTTTCCCACATTCAACACTTTGCGCTTGCTTACATTAAACGTCATCTGCCATTTGTATGCCCAGTCTGATAAGGTCCTCTTGTAATTTTTCACAATCCTCTTGCGATTTAACAACTTTGAATAACTTTGTGCCAGAAAGTTTAATTACCTCACTAGTTACTCCTATCTCTAGATCATTAATAAATATGTTAAAAAGCAGCAGTCCCAGCACAGACCCCTGAGAACCCCACTATTTACCCTTATCCATTGAGAATACTGACCATTTAACCCTACTCTCTGTTTTCTATTTTTTAACCAGTTTTAAATTCACAATAGGGCACTACCTCCTATCCCATGACTCTCCAGTTTCCTCTGTAGTCGTTCGTGAGGTACTTCATCAAATGCATTTTGAAACGACCGGCTCACCTTTATCCACATGTTTGTTCACCCCTTCAAAGAAATGTAATAGATTGGTGAAGCAAGATTTCCCTTCACTAAATCCACATTGGCTTTGTCTCATTAATCCATGTTTTTGAATATGCTCTGTAATTTTGTTCTTTATAATAGTCTTTAGTCTTTACCATTTTGCCCGGCACTGACGTCTGGCTCTGGACTATAATCTCCTGGATCACCTCTGAAACCTTTTAAAAAATTGACATCACATTGGCCACCCTACAATCTTCGGGTACCGTGCTTGATTTTAAACATATTACTAACAATAGTTCTTCAAGTTCTTTTTTCAAGTCTATCGGTACTCTGGTCCAGGCATTTTGCTACTCTTTACTTTGTCAAATTGTGCCATTACCATTACATCTTCCAGGTTTATAGAGATTTCATTCAGTTTCTCTGACTCTTCAGCTTTGAATACCAATTCTGGCACCGGTATCTCTCCCAAATTTTCCTCGGTGAAGACCGAAGCAAAGAATTCACTTAATCTCTCTGCTATGGCTTTGTCTTCCCTGAGTGCCCCTTTACCCCTCGGTCATCTAGTGGTTCAACTGATTCTTTTCCTGGCTTCTTTCTTTTAATATAGCTAAAAAAACTTTTTACTGTATGTTTTTGTCTCCAACGCAATCTTTTTTTTTTTTTTTTTTTTTTTTCCCCCGCAAAGTCTCTCTTTGCCTTCCTTATCAGCGCTTTGCATTTGACTTGCCATTCCTTATGCCATTTCTTATTATTTTCAGTTGAATCTCTTCAGCGTGCCAAACTTTTGACTTTTGGTGTGTTTCCTTTTTCAGGATATTTTTTCTTCATATTCTTTTCTTTATTAATTTTGTTCAATTCATTTTTAATATTTTTCATTTTTTGGCCTTTGGGGCCTCTGTGCCCTTCTTTGCGTGGGAATCATCAACCATTTTCAGGTGTGTGACTACTGTGTCGGCTGTTTTTCCCTCCAGGTCAGTGAGGGTGCAGAGTTGCTTTAGGAAGTGTACTCGATGCAATAGGACCATTTCAGACACAGACACCCTTAACTGGCATGTTCAGTGATTGGATCTGGAGTACCGAGGCATACAGTGTTGTCTGCCTGCACCACGAACCCAACCAATGTATGCGTCAACATCAGCAGAGGAGCTTTCACCAGCCTCAGAGACTCCTCTGCCTTGACATAGAGCCGACACACTCTTCATGTACTTCCCAAGAACAGTACTTTGAAGAGTCAGACTCAGACCTCTCCTGGGAGATAGATCAGGACCCACAGGACCTCTCAGCTGAAAGCTCCTATGGCATTTGATCTGATCCTTCTCCACCACCTAAGAGACTTGGGTCTCCTCCAGAAAATATATCCTTTGCTGGCTTTCTCTGAGAAATGGCCTAAGCCATACATTTCAAATTTGGGATAGAGGAGGAACCTAGTTAAGAACTCTTTGAGGTTCTGGAGAACTCTTTGAGGTTCTGGATAAAGACTTTCCTCCTAGAGAAGGAATCACTGTTCTACTTCATATAATAAAGAATATTCTAATCAAAAACTGGGAGACTCCACTAAGAGTTCAAGTTGTTCCAAAGAAAATTGATACATATAAGATTCAGAAATTTACTGGGTTTCAGAAAACTGTTACCCCATCATTCCTTAGTTGTGGAATCTGCTTTGAAACATACTTGCAGTGCGATATCTCATGCTTCTGCTTCTCCAGTCAGAGAAGCTAGAACATTAGACTCATTTGGCAGAAAAACATTTCAGGTCTCAGTGCTAACCAATCATATATTACATATCAACTTTATTCCACAGTTTGTTTAAAGTTGCTAAAGTCTTCTTTGTAGACTTTCGTGCTCCTGACAAGGCTGATGAGTTCTTCAAACTTCACAGGGAACTTCTAGATTGCCGTAAATATCTGGCAAGGCAAGCCTTGGATGCCTTTGATGTCTCTTCACACATTTCAGCCTTAGGAGCAGCAATGCAGTGTCTTTCTTGACTCAGTCTTTAACCTTGAATCTGCTATCCAAGAATTACTAGTAAATGTCCCTTGTTGTGGATATTACTTATTTGATGACAAAGTCGAGGACGTGGCCAATCTAATTAAAAGCATACTCCAGGCCACAGACTTCTGTCGCCTCTTCTAGAAGTTTTACAGGAAGTTTTTAACACTTTAATTACTACACATCTAAACATCGTTATTCTCCCACTCTTCCTCCACCTTAAAGGACTACGTTCCAACTCTCATGTCCAAGGCAGCAGTAAGGACAGAAATCACAAACTCCTTCTCAATCTAAACAGCCACCTAGTTTTTGAGTCCTTCCTAGAGAGCATGGCCACCATCCAGTTGTCCGTGCCACACAATCTACCAGTAGGAGATAGACTTCTCCTCTTTTGCGGAGGTGGCCACTCATACCCTTTGACCGTTGGGTGGTATGTATCATACAGCATGGTTACACTTTGCATTGGAGGGGAAAAAGACCTTCTGACCATCCACCAAGAAAGTCTCGTTTCAACTCACTCCAAATGATAATACTTTGAGATGGATATCTGCCCCAGTTCCTCCACTGGAGAGGGGTTGAGGGTTTTACTCCAGATATTTTCTCATACCAAAAAAGACGGTTGGAGGGGGGCAGGGAGTGCAACTAATTCTCGACCTGTGACATATAAACAAATTTCTGCTCAAATCTTTTGCAATGCCATGAAACCAACTCAACAACTGGCATTGCTCTCTAGATCAAGGAGAGATTCTACCTGTCCACAGAAAGTTCCTGCACTTCCTCTGTGAGACTCTGCATTATTAGTACAAGATCTTACCATTCAGATTGGCTTTGGCTCTTTGAGTCTTCACAAAATGCCTGATGGTTATCGCTGCAACACTCCGCCTACTCAGTCACATGGCATCAACAGTCCATGTAACATAGTAGATGACGGCAGAAAAAGACCTGCACGGTCCATCCAGTCTGCCCAACAAGATGAACTCATGTGTATACCTCACCTTGATTTGTACCTGTCTTTTTCAGGGCACAGACTGTATAAGTCTGCCCAGCACTACCCCCTCTTCCCAACCACCAGCCCCGCCTCCCACCACCGGCTCTGGCACAGACCCTATAAGTCTGCCCACCACTATCTTCGCCTCCCAACGACCAACCCTTCTTCCCCCCACTGGCTCCGCCACCCAATTTTGGCTAAGCTTCTGAGGATCCATTCCTTCTGCACAGGATTCCTTTATGTATATCCCATGCATGTTTGAATTCCGTTACCGTTTTCATCTCCACCACCTCCCGCGGGAGGGCATTCCAAGCATCTCTGTGTGAAAAATACTTCCTGACATCTTTTTTGAGTCTGCCCCCCTTCAATCTTATTTCATGTCCTCTCGTTCTACTGCCTTCCCATCTCCGGAAAAGATTTGTTTGCGGATTAATACCTTTCAAATATTTGAACGTCTGTATCATATCACCCCTTTTCCTCCTTTCCTCTAGGGTATGCATGTTCAGGTCAGCAAGTCTCTCCTCATATGTCTTGGAACGCAAATCCCATACCATTCTAGTAGCTTTTCTTTGCACCGCTTCAATTTTTTTTTACATCCTTAGCAAGGTACGGCCTCCAAAACTGAACACAATACTCCAGATGGGGCCTCACCAACGACTTGTACAGGGGCATCAACACTTCCTTTCTTCTGCTGGTCACACCTCTCTCTATACAGCCTAGCAACCTTCTCGCTATGGCCACCGCCTTGTCACACTGTTTCGTCGCCTTCAGATCCTCGGATACTATCACCCCAAGATCCCTCTCCCCAAGATCCCTCTCCTCCTCAGTACATATCAGACTCTCACCGCCTAACACATACGTCTCTCGTGGGTTTCTACTTCCTAGGTGCATCACTTTGCATTTCTTCGCATTGAATTTTAATTGCCAAACCGTAGACCATTCTTCTAGCTTCTGTAGATCTTTTTTTCATGTTTTCCACTCGGCTCGACTCCACTTCAGAATTCCTCAGTGGTACCAAGCCACTGGATTGTTCTCAGCCTGTATTTGAGTCACTTCACAGCTACATCACTCTCTACAATGTTTGGTCCTTTGAGTAGCAATCAATAAAGTGTTTTTTAAGCTCCATCTCCTGGGTTGTTTTCGTCTGTGGTCAGCCTTCACTCCTGGTGATTTGTTTCCTCTTTTTGTGCAATACCACTGGCCCCCTATCCCATAGCACAGGGTTTTGACATTCAATTACAAAGTTCTACACTCTGGCAGTCCCTCCTACCTGTCTTTTATTACCCCATATACATCAACCTGTTCCCTTCGTTCTGCCTCGGGCGGATAGTGGTGTGATCCGATGGATGGTTCAGCAGTGTCCCCTGCCATGGCAGCAATAATTTTATTGAACCCTCTAAATATTCCCTTTCATTTATACTCTTCTCTACTGTCCTATACTAAGTTGTAGTTCCTTTTCTTATCTTTTGAAATTTTTTATTAAGTTTGTTGTAAACCTCTTTGATTTTTATTTGAAAGGTGGTATAATCAAGCTATAACAGTAAACATAAACAATGTTTTATCTTGTTAATCTTGCTCATGTATATGTAAAAAAGATGTTGGTCTTAGTCATGCTAAAGCAGTGTGTTCAGTTTTTGGTCTCTTGGTCTCTCAAAATTCTCAGGTTTTGCTTATTCCAAAAGATCTTCCACTTACATTCTTAGTAAACATGATAAGGTAACCCCGCTTTATACGAATGCATTGGCTTCCTATAGAAGCCAGAATCTTGTATAAGCTTTCCTGCTTGATATTTAAGATTGTTCAGTGAACAGCACCACATTATGGGGCCCTTTTTACTAAGGTGTGCTAACAGATTTAGCATGCAGTAACGATTAGTGCTCCCTAGATGCCGTGCAGCCCATTGTATACCTATGGGCTGCATGCACATAACACACACTAATGATGTTAAATCCGTTAGTGCACCTTAGTAAAAGCATCCCTATATGTATAGACTAACCTGTATGCCATGTTCTAAAAAATATTCAGCATGCAATCCTACAAGATTGGTTTTTCCTGATCCTAAGGTATTAATTTTGTAAGATTTTTTTTCTTCATTTCCTTATCAAGTGGCTAAATCTTGGAAAATATTGCCAGTGAAGATTTCCCTGACTAATTATGACATTTTTAAAAGAGCTGTGAAAACTATTTTGTTTTGTGAACGTCATATCTAACACACACAACCTGTAGTTTACCACATATTGCTTTTTTCAGATCCTTGTTTTTCAGAGATTTTTATTCTTATTGTTTAGTTCTTTTGGATGAAAATATTTCTGGATGAGTTGTAAATTCTTACATATATGTTCTAGCTCTTTGTCTGTAATCCTTTTTGAACTTCACGGTATAATGTTCTCTGTAAGATCTACTTAGGCCTGTCTATATATATGCGTGCTTATGTGATTATCCCTTGTGTAAGTGAATAGTAGTCACGTTTCACCCTCATGCTCCATTGGATTAAAGACATCACAGAATTAAACTACATGTGATGTGTTTTACTACTGACGTAGCCTGAGGGTGAAATGTGCCCACGTTGGGTCTTACATTCAAAAATGTCAATTTTTATTATGTCTGTGAAGTGGTGGTCTTTGGACTTTGTGTATTATCTAGCCTCTGTGTTTTGTTCCTAAGTAAATAGTGGAGGATTTTTACAAGTAGCATGATGCCATATAGTGAGCTGTTTCTTTGTGGCGATGAGTTTTTATTTTCTACCTTCTTGCAGATGCATGCACGAAATCAAAATGAAATCATTTTTGGGCTAAATGATGGGTATTATGGAGCCGCATTTGAACACAAGGTAAGAAATATAGTATCATAGGAAGACATGTATGTATTTTGCAACATTTTCATATCATTAAATAAAAACTGCTGGATGCCAGAAACCCAGCTATGGTACACTAGTACTGCATCTATAACATAACCAATCGAGAACTTTTCTTTGAGGACAAACAGGATAGCAAGCCTAAACAATATAGTAGATGCCATTGACAGATTCTGACACAGGAATGCTTCTCCAGCTGCATTGATTGGGAAGCTTTTGTGATCTTACCTTGCACATGCCTCATTTAGAACCTGCCACTGTTGGATGGGACCACCTTGGTCTCATCCTTCTACAGAGCTGGTTGAATGCGTTACTGGTTTTATGTTTTATTTCCTTTTTCTGTATTCACAAGTATAGGCCTCCATTGAAGGCTTGAGTGTCCCACTATGGTACATTTTCAAAATTGAGTCATTTTTGTTACATGTCTCAGAAAAAATTCCTAGTGGCTTTTTAAGAAGCACACCCAGTGTGCAAGACCATATTATAACAGATACTTGTAAGTGATGCTTGCAGTACCTGGGGCCTGATCGTGAATACTATAGCTATGATTTGTGTTAAAGGTGTCCAAGAGATCTTCAGGGTTGAGAAAAGCTGCATGAAAATATTTTTGAGTCTAAGTCTGATCCATTGGTATTTGAAGGATCAGTCTTTATGGGTCCAAGAGCTGTATTGGATGCATCAGTCCCTGTCAACAATGAGCATCAATAGAGACCATTGGAACTGGACATTTCACCGACTCCTGCCCAATGAAGAGCTAAAATTAGTCCTCCTTGAACATTGAAGCCTTCAACAGATGGCACTGTAAATGTAGCAAAAGCAAGTAGATTTTGAAAGGTTCAAAAGAACACACAAGCTTACAGAAAAGGCCAGAGAAAATTATGAAGCAGAAGTACACAGGAACCTCCTTCTAGAAAGACTCTGGCTCAAAGTAGGGCAGGAGATTAAAAAAAAAAAAAAAAAGGCAACGATGATAGCCTTTATATAGAGCAATTACAGCCAGTCTATAAGCAGCACCAGTAAAAGTCAGAAGAATGTTGCCAGTTCATAAGCAGAAAAGGTACAAAGCATAGTTTAGCCCAGAGAGAGACACAGCAAGCTACAGATCTTGCATACCAGGCAATGGTGACAGAGGCAATTACAGACATGAAACCTCACACAGATTCACAAGGAGAGAATGAGTCCCAATACTCTGTCACCTCTAAGCATAGTTCCAGAAATTCTAGAACTTCTAGATCTATAAAATCACACAGGACCAGCCATTCTGGTCAGTCTACAACTAGTTCAGTTGGTGGCCAGGCTTGAGCTAAAGCAGAAGCTTCTAAAGCACGTCAGCAAGAAGCAGCCATAAAAATTGAGAAGCTTAGAATAGAAAAAATAAAGCTGCACACAAAGGAGTTGGATATTGCCTTGGAGGTGCTTCAGCAAGAGAAGGAACCAGCTGCCGTTGATAATGAAGCCAAGGCTGTTGAAGCCACAAGGCAGGATGTTGGGGAGAGCCAGCTTAGTCATATTATCGCAGAAGATTCTGCCTAGTGAACTGCAGCCTATGTGAAGGCTTATACTGCAGCACATGCTAGCTCGGTCAGTCTGACTTAGAAGAGTCATCAGATTTAGGGAAAGTATGTCCCTTTGCACCAACTAGCTCACCTGAAAGAAGCATTCCTAGGCCAAAAAATGCCAAGGAGGCAAGTTGCCACCACAGTGATCCACACGATTGCATGCGTACGAATGCACCATCATTGGCTTTTACTCCAGAAAAGCACTCCAAGGGAAATGCTTCATTTCAACCACAGTTCCTGGTGTCACATAGGAATTTGGCTCAAATAAATGCTGAGCAGTTGCACCCAGGAGTGCATTAGCTAAACACCCTGTGGTTCAGCAAGAGGCACCTGCCCAGTCACACTCCACACCTGACTCCAGACAAATTGTGGCAAACAGCCAGCCACAGGTACCTATGGCCATCACACTAGAAACTTCAGAGAGAAAAGATCTAGCAACATTCATGGCATACAAAAAGATGGCGAGCATGGAGATTACCCAGTTCAGTGACAGCCCCGAAAAGTATAGAGGATGGAAATCTTAAGGATACCCTATCAATTAGGAAGCCTACCCTAAAGCAAGAAATGAATTTGAGGATAAAATGGCTGGGAACTGAGTCAGCCTAATGTTTAAAAGGGATTAATGAATACATATTTATATGATCTCCAGAGGATTGAAAGAAAAGTGGAAGAGGGCTGTGCAGCACTATGGCAGCCCAGAAGCAATCCAAAAGGCACTGATGAAGATCATAAGGAATTTTCCAAAGGTTATAAGTAAAGATAGTGACAAGTTACAAGAATTAGGAGATCTCCTTCAGGAACTGGAAACAATCAAAACTGATCTGAATCTTCTAGGCCTATGCTACTTGGATACAGTTTGGGGTAAAACAAAATGTGAAAGTGCTAAACCCCTACAAGAAAAGCTACACTGGCTACCACTCAAAGAACGCATCACGTTCAAAATATGTACCCTAGTTCACAAAATCACGGAGATGCCCCAGCCTGCATGTCAGACCTGATGGACCTATCACCCAGGAACGCCACAAAATCATCCCGCACATTCCTCAATCTTCACTTCCCCAGCTGCAAAGGTCTAAAATACAAACTAATGCATGCGTCAACCTTTTCCTACTTGAGCACACAATTCTGGAATGCGCTGCCACGCAACTTAAAAACGATATACGAACTAACTAACTTCTGCAAATTACTGAAGACAATACATTTCTTGATTAGCTTTCGAAGGTTGCCCTTCTTCGTCAGATCGGAAATAAGCAAATGTGGTAGATGACAGTATATATAAGTAAAACATCCAAGCATTTCATTGACAGTCTAACAGGGTGGGGATGGGTAGGAGGTATGCATGGGAACATCAAAGCATTTCAGAGATAGTCTAACAGGATGGGGGTGGATAGGTGAGAGGAGGGTGATAAACATAGCAGTACAACGTTATGGTTTATAATGGGATAGAAAACCCAGATCTTTGTTAAGTCCTGTCTGTTGGGTGTCAAAATATTCAATCATTCTGACTTCAAAGGTCTTATGTTCCTGCATTGTTTTAAAGTTACCTTTCAGGATTCTTACTATGAAGTCACTGGTACAGTTATCTGGTTTTGTTAAGTGCTGGCCCACAGGGGTGGGAACCCGGCTGGCACCAGTATTGTTCATGTGATGTCTGTGTAAATTAAATCTTGTCTTTAGCATCTGGCCTGTTTCTCCAATATAACATCCTTCGTTTGCCTTTTTGCGGATGATACTAAGATTTGTAACAGAGTGGACACCCGGGAGGGAGTGGAAAAAATGAAAAAGGATCTGCGGAAGCTAGAAGAATGGTCTAAGGTTTGGCAATTAAAATTCAATGCGAAGAAATGCAAAATGATGCACTTAGGGAGTAGAAATCCATGGGAGACATATGTGTTAGGCGGGGAGAGTCTGATAGGTACCGACGGGGAGAGGGATCTTGGGGTGATAGTATCTGAGGATCTGAAGGCGAGGAAGCAGTGTGACAAGGCGGTGGCCGTAAGTAGAAGGTTGCTAGGCTGTATAGAAAGGGGAGTGACCAGCAGAAGAAAAGAGGTTTTAATGCCCCTGTATAAGTCGTTGGTGAGGCCCCACCTGGAGTATTGTGTTCAGTTCTGGAGGCCGTATTTTGCTAAGGATGTAAAAAGAATTGAAGCGGTGCAAAGAAAAGCTACGAGAATGATACGGGATTTGCGTTACAAGACGTATGAGGAGAGACTTGCTGACCTGAACATGTATACCCTGGAGGAAAGGAGAAACAGGGGTGATATGATACGGACTTTCAAATATCTGAAAGGTATTAATCCGCAAACGAACCTTTTCCGTAGATGGGAAGGCGGTAGAACTAGAGGGCACGATACGAGATTGAAGGGGGGCAGACTCAGAAAAATGTCAGGAAGTATTTTTTCACGGAGAGAGTGGTGGATGCTTTGAATGCTCTCCCGCGGGAGGTGGTGGAGATGAAAACGGTAACGGAATTCAAACGTGTGGGATAAACATAAAGGAATCCTGTTCCGAGGGAATGGATCCTCAGAAGCTTAGTTGAGATTAGGTGGCAGAGCCAGTGGTTGGAGGCGGGGTTGGTGGTTGGGAGGTGAGGATAGTGCTGGGCAGACTTATAAGGTCTGTGCCCTGAAAATGACAGATACAAATCAAGGTAAAGTATACACAAAAGTAGCACATATGAGTTTATCTTGTTGGGCAGACTGGATGGACCATGCAGGTCTTTTTCTGCCGTCATCTACTATGTTACTATGTATGTTACTGAAGACACATCTCTTTAACAAGGTATACCACAAAGATCAACAAATGTGAACTCCAACACACATATCCAGAATTGCCTTACGATATTTATTTGACACACTACTATCATGCTTTATCACTATCATGTCACCCAAGATCCTTTTGTAATACTAAATGTTTATTTTCTTATGTATTTCCACTATTCATGATGTATTGTAAGCCACATTGAGCCTGCAAAGAGGTGGAAAAATGGGGGATACAAATGCAATAAATAAAATAAACAAGATTATAACAAAGCTGCCATACAACAAAAGAGATAAGTGGTCATTATTAGACACAAACTATAAAGAATACAACCAAGGGATGTTTCCTCTGCCTCAGAAGGAGGACCTTCTCTTTCTGGACACTCTCACTTTCACTGAGGGGGGTCATTCTTCCTTCCACCTCTCCTAAGTGGAGGGGGTTTACCACAAAAGAAAAATCACTCTCTGAACTGGTTGTCAACTTCAATCTCAATGTGCTTTATTGTCTCTCATACTTAATTTAGCAGTCATCAATCAGAAGCAGAAGCGAGCAAAGTGCAGCTAGCAAGGTAAAAAAAGAGAGGTATTAGAAGTAAGAGCTAGGAAAAGGATCGACTCCGCAAGCCTCCATCCAACTCCCCCGAGCCTAGGTACAGGACTGTCTTTTATAGGTATATTGATCTCTCTCTAGCCCACCTCCTTCCTGTTTTGCTCCTTTCTGTCACGTAGACCATAGGCATACCACAATTGATCCATCCTAAATACCAGACAACGAAACCGATACTAGAAATAGACAAAAATGAACTCTCAATATTTGACTTCTTCACCTAATCTGTCAATTACTGAACCTTAACACAATACCACTTGATGATTTCTTATTCCGGAAAAGAATCTTTAACACTTGACTGCTTAATTTACTTTGTCATGTACGAACATTACTGCAATACCACTCTGTATTTCTTAATCCGGAATTGGCGATCGCCATTACGGTACAATGTAAGCCACATTGAGCCTGCAAATAGGTGGGAAAATGTGGGATACAAATGCAACAAATAAATAAGAGTAAGCCTACTTCTACAGGAACCCCAGTCTTAGAGTCGAGCCACAGCGGGGAGAAGGAAGCAGAGCGTCACTACTGAATGTTACTCTAAACTGCACAAGTGTGCAGAGGTAGCCACAGTGGAAGGTCATGCACCAAGATGTGTAGCTAAGTATATCCAAAAGAACAACCAGAAAAGGCAATAAAGATGTGTGCCATCATAGATGAGTAGAGTAATCAGTCCCTGGCAAGGACAGCATTCTTTGACCTATTTGACTTCCAAGGAGCTCACTATCCCTACCATCTTGAAACCTGTACAGGGATGACGAAAAGTACAGAGAGAAGAGTAAGTGGATATGTAAAAGAAGCAATGCATGGCAGCAACAAGACCCATCTATGACTCTCATTGAGTGTTATCAGGTACTTGATAACAGGGATGAAATTCCCACTGCAGAGGTTGCATATCATCACCCTCATTTGCAACCTATAGTGGAGTACCTGTAGCCTTTGGACCCAAATGACGATGTCTTACTCTTATTGGAAAGAGATGTACCAACATTGTTCAGAGTTCATGAGTTGCATGCAGGTCCACTCGATTTTCCATATGCCTACTGACTTGCCCTTGGATGATTGATAATAGGTGATATCTGTCTTAACAGATTGAAGAGACCAAGTATAGATGTATACAAAACATGCATCTTGAGAACAGGTGCACAAGTTTGTTCAAGCATGGTTTATAACCATCTGCACGTAAAGGAGCTTTTCAGCTGGGAAGAACAAGACCCCAACTCAACAATCAGATTGCTTCTCTACCAGATTTAGAACTTCTAGGGAATTCAGTGTTCCAAGTTGCCAAGGATGGTGACAAACCAACTCTTTCAGTAGAGTTCTTGAGAATCACTAATACAGAATTCTCAAAAGATGAGTCACAGTTGGGTAGCTCCTCTACCATTTCAGATGCCCATATTGGAACTCCCTAATAACAGAGAACAAGCGCTGTCCTAACTCCATTGCAGAAGACTTTTAAAGAAGGAAACCAGAGTCAAAACAACACTTTATAACATTCATGCAAAACATTCTGGATAATGGCCATGCAGAGCAAGCTCTGGCCCCTTTGGGGCTCATCACTAAAACCTTTCTGAGTGAAGATGAGAGAGTCAGTAAACTGGAAATCAGGACTGTGAACCAAGGGACAGCAAAGACCTTCATCTGACCAGTCACTGACGTGGTACTACATGAACTCCATGGACCGTTGTCCACTCCAGAGACTCTGAGACTTTTCCTCTCTTTTATGTTGTTTGTAGTTTGTGTTGTCTGTCTCTCGCTTCAGCTGCTGCGAGACTGCATGAGAAAAGTCACTTGAACAACAGAACTTGACAAGCAAGGAGTTGTCACTTTTCGAGATCCAGCTTTATTAATGGATCTTGCATGCTTATAATGTTGACAGTTTTGAAAATTAAATATTGGTATCTACTGATACTAGGTGGAGTATTGCATGGAGGCAGATAATAGGGTTATATAATACTACTATAAGTCCTTGTAGTCTGTTCCCTGTTATAGGGTCTTTTAGAGCACATGTCTAGCATCCTGTGTCTTATGGGGCTCTTTCTATTGGCTTGCCCCCCTTCTCTCGCCTTCAAATCTGTAAAAGTTAGTCTACAGTATGTTTCCTCTGTGAACTGAAACTGCCTAGCTTGTTTTTGTGTTGTTTTGGTGCATGATCGCTTCAAACCTTTATGACTCTATCAAAACCTCACCAGTGTAAAACTATAAACAGCATTACTATTCAGTTTGTTGCTGAAATCTCCCATCCTCTTTTGCATGGCGAGAGAGCTGGTTGAGAACAGATTCCTAATTTGCAAGGCAAAAACCCTTGTCCAGCTCAAATGAACTGTAAGTTAATTTTCCTTGTTTGATTACTGTAGTGCTTCCCAAACCTGGTCCTTGGGGCACCCCAGCAAGTCAGGTTTTCAGGATATCCACAATGAATATACGTAAAACATATTTGCATGGCCTCCTTCCAATGCGTTTAAATCTGTCTCATGAAGAATTATTGAGGATATCATAAAAACCTGACTGGCCGGGGTGCCCCCAGGACCAGGTTTGGGAACCACTGAATTACTGCGTTTTAAGAAGATTTTGGCATATTTCTTAAATAAAAAAATTAAATTGATACCAATTTGAAGTACTGAAATCTGCTCAAATCGTGTCTCCTGGTATAGCCAGATTTCCTAAGGGGTCTTCACATTTCAAAGGAACCAGCTTATTATCAAAATGAGATCTAATTGTTTTTACTTTCCTCTGAAAGAAATCTGCTAATTATGACACAGTAGGTATTATGTCTGATATTAAATCTTGACAACGATGTGTGTTAAGATTATGCACCATCTGAAAAAGATATTTAGTATTAATTGTATCTGCCCCTACTAATTTAGAATAGTATGCTCTTTTTAAAAAACTTTTAATGGGGTCTTATCATGAATTGCCTGTCTCCAGCTTTTTTTCTTTTTAATTGGAGATTGTGTTGTCTTTTAGCCAGGCACATTCCAATTTCCTACAGCATCTTTTTAACTTTAACAGATCTTCATCAAACCAAAGATATATCCAAAGATATAGTAGAACTGGTAAAAGTATAGAAAAGTATGAGGAAGGGCTGAAGAGATTAGGGCGCCTTTGCTGAGGGGAGGTGATAGAGCTCTATAACAATCCTGACTGGAGTGGAACAGGTAATAGATTGTTTACTCTTTAAAAAAAAATACAAAGACTAGGGGACACTCCATAAGAGAAAATATTTTTTTCACTCAACATAAAGTTATGCTCTGGAACTCTTTGCTGGAGCAAGTAGTAAAAACAGTTATTGTAGGCTGGGATTTAAAAAGGTTTGGATAAATTCTTGAAGTCCATAACCCATTAAGGTAGACCTGGGTAAAGTCGCTGCTTAGGCTGGGGGTGGATGGACTCTTGCTACATTTTGAGACTCTACCAGGTACGACTGGTCACTGTTAGAAACAGGTTATTGGGCTAGATTGACTCTTGACTTGATCCCGTAGGGCAGCTCTTATTTGGATATGTTCTGTTCTGTTTTTGTGACCCCCACAGTCAGGTGTTCAGAATATCCACAATGAAGGCTCATAAAAAAGATTGTGTAGAGTAAGCCTCTAGTGTGTACAGATTTATCAATGATACTCATTATTAATGTTCTAAAAACTGAATTGATTTTGAGATTACCCTGACAGATTTGGAAAGTCCTAATCACTGTAATACCTGCTTTCGTTTTTTAGTAAAAAATTTGTGTTTCTTTTTATATACCTTTTCTTTCAGGATCATGCAGATACACAGCGAAGCAGTCACCTTCAGGTTGATCAGAACTCTGTTCGTAATTCCTATGATGTCTTTTCTTTACTTAGGTAAGACTTGATGATTCTGAAATGCTCATATAAGACCCTCTGTATTTTAAAGGAAATATTATTATTATTATATATTAGGATTTATTTACTACTACTATTTACCGCCTTTTTGAAATAATTCACTCAAGGCAATAATTGTCAACATTGATTAGAGATGTACATCAGACTAGAGGAATGCTGAACTAATTTTTCAAGTTGAATTCTAAAGAAGGGTCTTGTTTGTGGTCTTTAATCCATGCCTCATCTTTGGCAGATGCTTGTGTTTTCTTCAGGCTGCTAGAGCTCTTTGCTGCTTTTCACAGATCAGTCCAGAACTTATGGATGTGTCCATCGACCAGGAGATGGAAATGGAGAAAGAAAGTAGTTCTTTTTGATTTGCCCCTAAAGGGGATCAGGCAACTGTAGAATACTTGGTATTTTCTCTGTCTCCAAGTGGATGGAACAGTGAGTTCTGCAGCTCTGGTCTGCATAGTCCTCACATGTTCCTCAACTAGTTTCTTCTGGTTCAGTTGAGCAAATCTTCTTTTCTGTAAAGCAATGAAATTGAATTTGAAGTTAGGAAATACTTGGAGGGATCCAAGTGCTTTCCCTCTTCTTTCCCCCATTCTCCAATAGGTACTTTTTTGCTGGGGTTATGGAACAGGGAGAATTCCACTGTATCTTGGGCACTGCTCATGCTGTCTTAAAACGGTTACATTTCTGATATTAGATTGTTTAGCACTGGTCTTGGTAGAAATCAGAGACTTATCTGTGGCTTTTCTACGTGCTTTAAAAGTTATTTTGTATTAGCCCTCCTGCCCCCTCCCCCACCTTTTCTCTAAAGCAGTCTCCTGGTCTTGGAGGCAGGCTTTTGTTGCAAAGCAGCGGTGTAGTAAGGTGTTTTAATGCAGCATTGGAGTTTGGTTTCACAGCTAACACATTCTACAGATCTTTGGAGCTGTTCTGGACCTGGTGCTACAAATGGGGAGAGTGTTCCTGATGTTACGGTGGGTGGGTGATCGTGTGACATCTAGTGATCACCAAATGGTGTGGTTCAATATTACGACACAGGAGGAGAGGGCTTATACAAGATTGAAGGTCATAAGCTTCAAAAGAACTAATTTTGCCAAGATGGGGGAATTTCTCAAGGAAGAGATAGTTGGATGGGAACAGCTGAAGGAAGAAGAATATCAGTGGGCAAAATTGAAAGGAGCTATTTTAAAGGCGACAAATCTTTCTCCGAGGACAAGCAGGCTTTATAATTCTCACAAGTGGGTGACACCAATCTGTGTCACCCGGTCTGGCATTTACCATAGCTAAATGAGAGCTTTGTGGAGCATGAGGCACACTTCATTGCGCATGCACGAGTGCCTTCCCACCTGCCACGACAACACGGTCTCCTCAGTTCTTCTTTTTCCACGTGAGGAGAAGGTGTTTTTCTTATCTCCTCTTAATTCTGTTCCTGTTGTTGGAACCTCCATCTTTTTCGTCCTTTAGTTTCTTTAGTTTTTTGCCTGGTTTTAAGTTTTGTTTGATTTTCGGTCATGATCAGGCCATTTTTAGGCCTTGACTTCGGCTGGGACTTTTCCTTTCATTGACAATTTTCAGGCACCATCGTGTTGTTTAATTCAGGCAACTAAGTTTTTCTGTCCATTTCCATGAAGATTCCCAATGGGTTCAAGCACTGTACCTGGTGCAATCGGACAATATCTGGGAAAGAAACACATTCTTGGTGTCTGCAGTGTCTTGGGCCCGACCATAGCCCTGCTAACTGTGTTCTCTGTCTTCGCAGGAAGAAAAGGACCCAGGTTTCCAGAGAGGCTTTTGGAGCCAAGTCCGGTTCCTTGACATCGGCATTGAGGTCAGAGGCATCGACGTTGAGCCGGCTTCGGGAACGTTGGTAAGCACGACAGCTACTAGACCCTCAGACACTGGGAGCAGTGAAGCATTGAGTGGGTCTCCACCTGCTTTGGGACCCTCCGTTGGACCTGACCCTGAGGTGACGTATGGATTTGATGACGTCCTCATCGGCACCGAGGAGCCATGCTGACATTCTTCGGCGAAGGCCAAGATGCATCATCATCGATTACCCTCGACACGTGGTGCCGGATGTTCGGGGCTGTCGTAGGACTCCAGCACCCAAGAAGCATCAGCGTCAGGAGGACTGCTCCCCCTCCATATAGGAGGTACCGATGCGCCTGTCTCTTAGCAGCTAAGATCCAGCTACCGTTTCGACCCCAGTGGTTCTGCAACCTGCGCCTCTGCCGGCACTCCAGCTCTTCCCGATGTAGGCACTCAATGAGCCAATCTGGGCCTACTCCCTCAACTGCTGGATGGCCTCATGCAACGTTGTGCATTGGCACTGGGGGTGCTTGTGCCTACCCTGCCTCCCATTGCGGCCCCGCTTGGCCCTCAGCCTGTTGTGCGGCTTGCGACTCTGGTGCCGCATGCAGCCCCGGTGTCGACTGCCAACCAAGCCAGCACTCCTCGATGTCAATGGAGGAAGCTTCGCTGGAGTTGAAAAGGGAGTCGACGTCTTGATGCCGTTCTCGAGAAGCAGGTTCCATCTCGACACTCCCAATGGGAAGTACTGTCTGACACTGTAGAGGAGCGCTTATTGGATTCAGAGGAGGATCCCAGGTACTTTTCCTTGGACAAGTCTTATGGGATTTCCTTTGAAGCCTCATCCGCCACCTTTGGAAGTGGAGGATGAGCCCAGGGCCAAGATGCTTGAGGTCCTGGACTATACATCTCCTCCTAAGAAGGCTGTGAGTGCATCTCTCCGTGAGGTACTCAAGGATGTCCTTGTCAGGAACTGGGAATTGGGAATCCCCTCTGTCGGTCCCTGTCATGCCCAAGAACATTGACTCCGAGTATCGGCTCCATAACTTTCTTGATTTTGATAGGCCTCAGTTGCTTCACAATTCCATTGTGGTGGAATCTGCTCTTAAAAGAGCCAGGAGTACTAGGTACTATACCTTGGCGCCCCCAGGCAGAGAAACTAGAACCCTGGATTCTTTAAAATGTACCAGGCTTCAGTGCTCATCTCTAGTATACAATCCTACCAGCTGTTCATGAGCATCTACTTGCGAAACTCGGTGCGACAGCTGTCGGACTTGGTTGAGACGCTCGCTCCAAAGCAGGCCACGCCTTTCGCCAGTTGGTCAGGCAGCAAAAGGTTTGTTGAAAGTTCTTGGCCAGGGGCACTTAGGACACTTTTGATGTGGCATCCCTGATCTCTGCTCAAAGTATAGCAATGCGCAGACCCTCATTGCTGTGTGTGTCTGACTTGGAAAACTCTGTTCAGTAGAGATTGGCGGATACCCCTTGCTAGGGGGATAACCTTTTTGGAGAGAAGGTTGAAGAGGTCACTGACCAAATAAAAAAACACACTGATAACTATCTTTTCTCTCCCGTTGGGCGCCTTCAGCTAGGAGGACCTTTGGCAAGCTAAGGAGGAGTTCCTATTCCTATCCTAGGCATAGGTACAACTCTTCGGCTCACCAGCCTACTCAGGCTCAAACCCAGCATGTTTGTTCACGTCAACAGTGTGCGC
Source organism: Microcaecilia unicolor (assembly GCF_901765095.1). Taxonomy (NCBI): domain Eukaryota; kingdom Metazoa; phylum Chordata; class Amphibia; order Gymnophiona; family Siphonopidae; genus Microcaecilia; species Microcaecilia unicolor. The sequence continues at coordinate 24,724,371 of NC_044034.1, forward strand.
CTAAGCCCCCTGCTGCTCCCCAGGCAAAGGAAGGGGTGATCTTTTGACTGGCTCCAGCAGAGCATAGCCACAGTAAAAATGTCCATCCCTGTTGACTTGCCGGTCGGAGGGAGACTAAAATTATTTCTCCAAAGGTCTCCTCTTATAACCTCTGTCTGGTGGGTTCTTCAAATAGTCCATCTCAGATATGTCCTCATTTGGTTCAGCTGTCAGCACAGGCAGGTACTTGCAGAGGAACTCTCCGCACTTCTGAAGGCCCATGCAATCAAACCCATTCCACCATGGGAAGAAGGGCAGGGATTTTGTTCCAGGTACTTGTGCAGAAGAAAATATGGTGGATGCGTCCCATCCTAGACCTAAGGGCCTTGAACAGATTCCTAGTCCAAGAAAAGTTCAGGATGGTTTCCCTGGGCAACCTTCTCCCAGTGATTCAGGAAAATGATTGGCTATGCTCTCCTGACTTAAAGGAGGCATATACTCATATCCTGATACTTCCAGCTCACTGGAACTATCTTCGATTTTGGCAGGGTGCACATCACTTTCAGTACCGTGTGCTGCCTTTTGGCCTCTCGTCAACTCTCAGGGTCTTCACCAAATGTCTAGCGGTAGTTGCGGCATCGCTACTCAAAGTGGGAGGCCATGTGTTCTTGACGATTGGCTGATGAAGACCACCTCAGAGGAGGTTGCTCAGGAGTCAATGTGCTTGACTTTTCGGGTGCTTGAGCTTCTAAGGTTTGCCTTAAAAGTATAAGAACAGAGTCTCAGTGCTCAATCAAATCCTGCTTCCATGATAACCAAATCATTGAGGTATCCAGGACTTCAAACAAATCCCAGGAGAAACTTTCTTGCTTCGGCATTCAAATTAAAATTCAATGTGTCACCTATGCATTCCTATACTTTTAAGACTCTCAGGAAATTTTATCATCAAGGATAATAATAATAATCCATTTGAATGAGCAGGGAATAACAGCTAGACTAAAATTCAGTTTGTCAGCATCATTGGATGCTGTTTGAACTTTAATATCGGACATATTGGGACATTAGTTCTGCTTTTGATATGATATATATGAATGTGAGGGATTGTAGTTGATTGCATTTTATAATAATTGTATGACATTTGTTTGCTTCTCGAAACCCGTTTTCCTTTTTGCTTTTTATTTATTTACTAGTAAAAAAAACCCGTTTCTGATGCAAATGAAACGGGGGCTAGCAAGGTTTTCTTCAGAGTGTGCATGTGGGAGTGTGTGTGTCCCTGCCCTCTGCCCTCTCTCCCTCCCCCTCCCCCTTGGAGTCCAGTCCTTCAGTGTTGTTTCCTGCTGTTCTGTGTTTTTGTTACAGAGAGAGTGAGGGCATCTCTCTCCCCTCCCCTCTCTGAATCCTTCACTGTTTGGTGGGATTTCCTGCTGTGCAGTTTTCCTTCGCTCATGGGGAAACCGGATATCTCTGGCGCTTCACACTTCCGGCTGGAGGCTTCAGTGGTGCCTTTTATATATATAGATATTGTATGCTTTAAATATGCTATATTATTTACTAGTAAAAAAGGCCCGTTTCTGACACAAATGCGCTAGCAAGGTTTTCCTCGGAGTGTGTATGTTTGAGAGAGTGTATGTGAGAGTGACTGTGTGTGAGAGAGAGAGTGAATGTGCGAGTGTGTGTGTGTGTGAGAGAGAGAGTGAGTCTGGGTGTGAGTGCGTATGTGTGAGAATGAGAGTGTGTGCAAGTGTGTATGTGAGAGAGAGAGAGAGTGTGTTTCACACAGATACAGTGTGTGCGAGAGAGAGAGTGTGTGTGAGACAGACTCTCTGTGAGACTGAGTGTATGAGACCAAGAGAGTGTGTGAGTGACTGTGTGACACATAGAGAGTGAATGTGATACAGTGAGAGACATAGAGTGTGTGAGAGACAGTGTGAGAGTGAGAGAGAGAAAGACATTGACTGTGAGAGAGAGTGTCTGTGTGACAGAGTTACCTCCCCCCCCCCTGTGGTGTCAGGCCCCCCCCTCTCTCTCTCTGCAGTGTTGCCAGGTGGAAAATTTTTTTCCCACCCAATCCAGCACAAAAACCGCCCAAAACCCGCCCAAACTCAAACCCCGCCCCTGACACCCCCACCCCCGCGTCATCACCCCCGCCATCATCAACCCCGCCCCCGCCGTCACCGGCCCCGCCTCCCCCGTCATCGGCCCCGCCTCCCACGTCATCGGCCTCGCCTCCTACGTCACTAACCCCGCCCAAAAACGTCACTAACCCCGCCCCCCGCGGCCGAAAAAGCCGCACAAAAAACCGCCCTGAAGCCCAAAAAACAGCCCAAAAAACCGCAACCCGCCACGGGCAAAAATTTCCCGCGGCGGGTCGCGGAAAACCGCCCAATTGGGCGGTAAAACCACCCACCTGGCAACACTGTCTCTCTGGTGTCTGAGCGTTACTGTGCAGGACGCTGAGCTCTGGCTGTGCTTCAAGGAACTGACCAATCCTATTTAATAGAATGCACCTCCAACATTCTGAAGCCGAGAAACCTCGTGTGGTTGGTCACTTCTGCTTGTGACGAACCCGGAAGTACATGATGTCAATTCAGGAAATGGATACAGAGAGCAGGAATGCCTCAGCCATGCAGTCAGCTTCAGAATGTTGGAGTTGCGTTTTATTATATAGGATGTTTCCTGTGATAAATATTTTTAGATTAAATTTTAACTGCCAGACCCGTGACCATTCTTCTAATAATTGGAGATTCCTTCTCCCTGTTTCTATTCCCTCCAGGGTATCCATTCTATTGGCTGTCTTTGTGTCATCTGCAAAAAGGCAAACCTTTCCTTCCAACCCTTCAGCAATATCTCTCACAAAAATATTAAACACAATCGGTCCCAGCTCCGACCCCTGAGGAATTCCACTGCTCGCCTTCCTTTCCTCCTAGCAGATTCCCTTTACCACCACCCTCTGCCATCTGTTGGTCAACCAGTTTCCTATCCAGTTCCCCACTTTTGGTCCTAAGTTCAGCCCTTTCAGCTTATTCATGAGTCTTCTGTGGGGGACCATATCAAAGGCTTTGCTGAAATCTAATTAGATTACATCTAGATCACGTCCTCCATCCAGTTCTTTGGTCACCCAGTCAAAGTAGTCAATAAGATTGTGAAGAGTTATGCTAGCAAATTAAATGCAATTGGCAGGATTTTCCTTTGGTAAAGTCATGTTGCCTCGGATCCTGTAACCCGTTGGCTTCTAGAAAGTTAACTATCCTTTCTTTCAACACCAACTCCATTATTTTTCCTACCACCATCGTGATACTTACCAGTTTGTAGTTCCCACTTCACTTTTGTGGACCACATCCGCTTGTCTGCAATCCCATGGAACCTCTCCTGTCTCTAAAGATCTATAAAATAAATCTTTAAGTGGTCCCGCCAGGACCTCTCTGAGCTTCCTTAGTATCCTGGGATGTATCCCATCCGGCACCATAGCTTTGTCCACCTTCAGATTCTCAAGCTGTTTATAAATTCTTTCTTCTATAAATAGCACAATATGCACTCCATTCCCAGATATTCCCTCTGCAGCCAACCTCGGGACGTCTTCAGAATTTTCCTCTGGTGGTTGTGGGACTTTTTCATATCACTGCATGTTAGTTATCATACCTGCCCAGAGTGATAGAGAAACAGAAGATGACTGGACAGACTGGGGATATCATTTTGTACTTATTAGGTGTCATATATTATATTACCGTTGACCTGCTTTGCTGTGTTGCCCCCTTCTCTACCTATGGGGTAATGCTTAGAAAGACAGATCCTATGTGTGTTAAAGCAGTATGCACACTTTACCACAAGATGTCACTGCTGCTCTTCAGAAATGTAATTGAATGCATAATTGTATGTATTTAATATTTTGTTAAGTTGAATGATAAAATACCATATTATACTTTGCTTATATTGATTCAATGAGCTTAACTTTCAAAAACCTCTTTATCTTTTCCACATTGTATAAAACCAAATAAAATTTAGCTATTGACAAAGATTTTAAAAAAGATTGTTTTCTTTCTGAGCATCACTTGTTTGAGAACAATGTATATTTTAGATTTTTTTTCATCCCTTCACAGTAAAATTAGGTTGATGAGGAATGACTCTGTTGTAATGAGATACAAAAGATTTCAGTTTGATTTTTAACCTTTGACAAAATGCTCTCCACTGTGAAGATCTTATTTAAAGGTAACCCCCCTCCCCCATTTACTAAACCGCGCTGGTGGCTGCTGTGCACGAATGCTGATAGCCCATTCACTTTGAATGCAGCATTGTTAGGCGGCTTAGTAAAAAGGGAGGTAAGAGTTCAGCTCAATGCAATTGGCACACATCTTCAAATATAGAAGGAAATTTAGTATTAAAACATTCCAAAGGGTCCGTTCAAGAAAAACAAACAAACTGGTGTAGTTTAGTAGTTAAGCTACAAATCATGATGTGAGGGAAACAGTCTGATGAGGAAGAGAAGATCAGGGACCTTACAGGTAACAAACAACAAGTCTGTAAGTGAGGTCCGAAGCAAAACAAAGACAAGGAATCCAAAAGTCCTCTTTATTATAAACTGAGGATTAAAAAAAATTCCAGTGTCAAAATATGCCAGAAGCATGACTTGACACTGCCGTGTTTCTGCATAAATGCCTGCATCAGGAGTCAGGTGCACTGCAAGAGTGTAATAAACATAATGTATCAGCCTGGGTTATACAAGACTGTGGTTATTGCACAATTATCAATAAAAGACTTAGAAAAAAAACAAATCACATAGAAATAAATGGATATATAGAAGATATTTACATAACCAGTACAGTATTGTATACAGTGTTGTATATTTAATGAACATGGAATTAAAATAGTCATAATCAATCTAACAAAGGGTGTTAAGAATAAAAACACATACCTAAATAAGTGTGAGTCACACCTGAAAGTCTGTTCAATAAAAGAACCACCATGATCACATGTGCACAATTGAGCCTGCTCTGCCTGGGAAAGTTGAAGATGCGAGTTTTGGGGCAGGAGTGTTGGCGCGGGGAGCGTCGGCTTCCCACCCTACTCAAGGAATGCTTTGGTACATCCCACTAGTTCCTGGATTCATCTGCTTCAAGTGACAAGGAAGGTAAAATTATATCTTACCTGATAGTTTTCTTTCCTTTAACGCAGCAGATGAATCCAGGATCCCTCCCTAGTTCAGCTGAATTTTTTTTTCATTTTCCACGCAGTGTGGCTATTTTTTCCTTCCGGGTTCCCCTTTGCAGAGTTCAGACAGATATTGGAACTCAGAAAGGATTTCGATTTCTGGATCAAGTTGCAGTTATTTCGAAGTTCTTATTTGGTTCTCTGTTTTTCATAGTGAGGATGGTTTCTGATATTGGTTTCATATTTTTAGCCTTGGCAAATGCTTACGAATGACATACTAACTGAGGAAGGAGCTGGCCGTCTGACATAACTGCCTTTAGTTTGTTTATCTCTATCTCCACCTGCTGGTAGGTGGACTTAACCCACTAGTTCCTGGATTCATCTGCTGCATTAAAGGAAAGAAAATTATCAGGTAAGACATAATTGTACCATGGTAAGCAACACCAGCGTTGCTCTGTGAGTGAAAATTTGAGAGTCTGCTTCATGATATACAAACAGAGGGAAAATGATGAATAAGCAAGCATAGAAACATAAAGCATTGTCTTACTTGAAGATGGATTAAATACCCAATACAGAGTGTAGGATGCCAAAAAAGCTCAGACTCGCTCATGCATATTGCACCTCTTGTAACAGCCATCATGAGCATAGGTTGAAGAATGACATGCAGGTTGCTCACACTGGGTGAGAGTCTGGTTGTTTGTCATTCTGGCTGGCTGCCAAGAGGTTTCCTTCTACATTTCTTCATGCACCAGTGTCCCCTCCACACTCGATGCAGCACCTCTCTGCTTTGGTCCTCTTTGGCCTACCCCTGCACCTTTTCTTGCCACGATAAATTTTTTTTTAAAGCAGCGCCAGCACGGTTAGCAAAAGCAGGCTGCTTCAGACAATCCCAGGGGCTTTCCTTCAGCCCAAAAGTAGGGATAGGCTGAAGGAAAGCCCCTGAGATTAAGCAGCTTGCTTTTGCTAACGGTGCCGGCACTGTTTTAAAAAGAAAATTAATCGCAAGAAGAGGTATGAGGGTAGGTCAAACAGGGAACGAGCAGAGAGGTGCTGCATCTGGTTGGGGGGGGGGGGGGGGGTACAAGATGCCCAAGCTACAGGGGAGGAGGATGCCAGGTGTGTGGACCTGGAGTGGACCAGTGGGCAGTTGATTGAAAGCCCTGCGCTGTTCCAAACAGCGCTCTAAAAATAATGCTGGAACAGCATGGGGCTTTACTGCCCATATGATCAGAAAAAATAGCATACAAATTTAAGCACGCTGTTCTCTCTCTGATCATGGGGTAAAAGTGCGGGAGGATTGTGCCTGAGCATGCGCTCGGGCACAGTCCTCCCGCACTTGATTGACAGGTCTAGGCTGTCAGAAACCCATAACTGTCAAACACAGAGATTGGAGGGCCATGGGACCACCAGACCCCTAAGTACCCCACCCCACCCCGAGCCAAGCGACACGGGGGGGGGGGGGGGAGGAGAGAGTGAAGGTCCGGCAGACCTCCAGTCCCCCGGACCCCCCCCCCCCCCCCGACAAGTTCGGGGGGAGGAGGCTGGAGATCCAGTGGGTCTCCAGCCCCCCCTTACCCCCCAGCGTCCCATCATATAAAGCCCTGGTGGACCACGAGTCAAGCCCCCCCCCCCAGTCCCCCCAACACAGGTTCAGGGGGGGCTGGAGATCTGGGAGTCTCCAGTCCCCCAACCTCTCCTGGCATACCCACACATGAACGGAGCTCTGGTGGCCCAGTGGGCTGCAAGTCAATCCCCATCCCACCTCCATCAGTGGTCTTAGTGGCCCTTCCCCACCCCCTCTCTTTGGTGGAGGAGGGAGGTCGCCTCCCTCCTCTTCCATAGGCGCCACCTTGAAAAAGGGCGGCACCCAGCCCTGCCCAGTGTATCCTGGGATGAGCTGGGTGGGGCTTCACCATATAAGGGCATTTCTTCTTATATGGTGTGAAGCCCCACCCAGCGTATTCCAGGGTACCAATTTCTTTAATTGGTACCCTCTGCTTTAGCTGAAGTAACTTTAACATCTGATTCAAATTTCTTGCAGTGTTTGTCAGCATCCCATGACCATGGGACCTAGAGTAACTGTTTGGGTAAAAAATTGGTTGAATGGTAGGAGACAGAGGGTGGTGGTAAATGGAGCTTGCTCTGAAGAAAAGGATGTCGTCAGTGGAATACCGCAGGGATCGGTTCTAGGGCCGGCTCTTTTTAACGTCTTTCTGAGTGATATTGCGGAAGGGCTGTCTGGTAAGGTTTGTCTCTTTGTGGATGATACTAAATTCTGCAACAGGGTGGACACCCTGGAGGGTGTGAATGACATGAGGAAGGACCTAGCGAAGCTAGAGGAATGGACTGATATTTGGCAAATAAGGTTTAATCCCAAAAAATGCAGGGTCATGCACCTGGGTCACAAAAATCCGAGGGAACGGTAGGGGCTGTAGAGCTTCAGTATGCGAAGGAAGAGCGGGTCTTGGGGGTGATTGTGTCTGACGACCTTAAAGCTTTCAAATAGGTAGAAAAAGCGACGGCCAAAGCCAGAAGGATGCTTGGGTGCATAAAGAGAGGCATGACCAGCAGGAAAAAGGAGGCGATAGTGCCGTTGTATAAGTCTCTGGTGAGGCCTTATTTGGAGTACTGCGTGCAGTTCTGGAGACCGCACCTACAGAAAGATATAAACAGGATGGAGTCAGTCCAAAGGGCGACTACGAAATTAGTAAGCAGTCTTGAATGCAAAAATTATAGGGACAGGCTTATGAACCTGAACATGTATATGCTGGGAGAGAGGAGACATGATAGAAATGTTTAAATATCTCAAGGGCATTTATGTACAGGAAGAGAGCCTTTTTCAAATGAAGGGGAGCTCTGGAATGAGGGGGCATATGACAAAATTAAGAGGGAATAGGCTTAGGAGTAATCTAAGGAAGTATTATTTCACAGAAAGGGTGGTGGAGACGTGGAATGGCCTCCTGGTGGAGGTGGTGGAGTCGAGGACTGTTCCAGAATTTAAAAAGGCATGAGATAAGCATGTGGGATCGCTTAGGAACAGGAAGAATTAGGGGTTAGAGAGGATGGGCAGACTGGATGGGTCATGTGGCCTTTATCTGTCGGCATGTTTCTGTGTTTCTATTTCTTCATTCATGCATCCACAGAGCAAAAAAAAAATTTTGAACCATTTTATGTCTTCGGTACAGCACAAGTTTATTTTTTATCCAGTGTCCTTGCCCACTTATATATGTGGGTAAGACAAAAAGGACAAGAAAAACCTGTATTACTGAACATCGCAGCTGTATCAATAGGAATATCCTTACAGTGCCTCTTGTAGAACATTGGAACAATGCAGGACATTCCATCAGTGATTTCAGATTCTTCATTTTTTTAAGATTACTAAAAATAGGTGGAAAGGAGGAGACTGATACCATTCTATTACATGGAGAACAGTGTTTGTTTGATTTTGGAGTTAAGTTCAGTGAAACTACACAGTATGAATTCTCTCACTTCTTTTCTTTTCCTTCCTTCCTTTTTCTTCCTGCCCTTTCTCCCCTATACTCTCATTTTCCAATTTCTTCTTCTCCCCTTCCCCCTTTTCCCACCGTTACCCCTTCATTTACCTCTCCTCCATGTTTCTCTTTCATTCTTCCCCTTCCCAGCTTCCCTTTCATCTCCCTTCCTTACCTTTCCTTTTTCATTTTTTCTCCGCTATCCCCATTTCCCTTCCCCCTCCTCTTTTCCCACTTTCACCTCTTCCACCTACTCCCCTTTCCTTCTCTTCTTCCTTCATCTTCCTCATTTATTAAACATTTATAGCCCACCTATTAACTAGGTAGGTTATAAACAATACATACACAACCATTAAAGCAAGTCATATAATTATATAGTTATATATGATTCAAAACATTTCTTCACCTTCATAAAACATGTAATAAGTCATCTGCAAATAATGTCTACATTCCAAAATATGTCTGTGCAAATAACAATGCCTTAACTGTTGTTTTTTAAAATATCAAGACCATTCTGTAGTCGAAGCCTCAGTGGCAATTCATTCCACCCCTTTTTCCCCTTCCATATCCTCCTGTTCCTTCCCTTTTCCATCACCCTCCTCCACTTTTTCTTTCTCCTTCCCGTTTTCCTTTCTTCCCCTTTATTCTTCTCCCTCTTCATTCCCCTTCCTTCTCCCTCTTCTCTCTTCCATCCCTATGCTTCTGATCAGATTTTTAGTCACCCTCCTCCCCTTTTTCTTTTTCTTTCTCTTTCCCTTTTCCTTTCTTCCCCTTTATTCTACTCCCTCTTTGTTCCCCTTCCTTCTCCCCTTTTCCCCCTTTCTCTCTTCTCCATCCTTACCCTTCTGATCAGATTTTTTTTCTGTCATTAAGATTTCTCATGGCAGTATTTTTGATGACGTTTCATATCATCTTACAGCTATATAGAGTTGTGGGGTTTTTAAAAAAATATATTTTTGGACTCGTATTAGAGAGATCTAATTTCGACATAAGAGTGTATACTCACGACAGTTTTGTGACTTTTACAGCATTACTATCTCTCCCCTCCACACACATATCTTTTATTTAAAAAAATTTATACTTGCATCTTTTACTGTTTATTCATACTTTTTTGTGACCAGTATACTATGTTTATATTTGTCACAATAATTGACTAATAAGTGGATTTGATGAGTATGTTTAAAATAGGTTTTTATTTAGTATATCCATTTTTTACACTGACTTTATTGGGAGTGTTTTTGGCAAAAGGCTTTCCCATCAGTAAGTAACTCATGTTTTTAGTTCTTTAAAGTTTTATATGACCATTTTTAATTATAGTAGGACAGCAGTGCAGATCAGCGACTCATGTTTTGTTGCATTAACTTTTTGCATTCACTTATTTAAATTAAAAAAAAAATTTGATATCGCTAAAAATCACAGCAACTGTCGCCAGAGTTTCACTATAATGAGCTGTCTCAAGGCATGAACAGCCAATCAGTTCATAGCGCACAAACCAGGATCCAAGTGACATAGATATTTTGTGCGCGATGAACTGATTGGCTGTTCATGCCTTGAGCCAGTTCATTATATCGAAACTCTGGCCACTGTCGGTGTGATTGACTCATATACACACTTTTGAATCTTCACTAATATTAAGAAGCAAGGTGTTTGCTTTTTTCTTACGCTTGTCACGCTTTTGGGTGGATCCATTGAAATTAATTACTCTGTGGAGTTTCAACAAAGTTTTGTGTGAAAGGGATTTTTATGCCGATGAAGAAAGCTGACCCTGTTTAAGTCCTTTTTACCCAGTAAGTGTTTCTGTTGGATGGAGGCACAGGTGCTGAGGCTTTTTCCCTTTCATACTTTTTTTGTACTCTACAGAGAGATATATATAGTATATAAATAGTACTTTGCATATTTATCTATTTGTTACATTTGTATCCCACCTATTTGCAGGCTCAATGTGGCTTACATAGTAATACTACTACTACTTATCATTTCTAAAGCGCCACTAGAAGTATGCAGCGCTGTACACTTGAACATGAAGAGACAGTCCCTGCTCGACAGAGCTTACAATCTAATTAGGACAGACAAAAGATAAGGGAATATTAAAGTGAGGATGATAAAATAAGGGTTCTGAACAAAGTGAATAAGGGTTAGGAGTTAAAAGCAGCATCAAAAAGGTGGGCTTTTAGCTTAGATTTGAAGATGGCCAGAGATGAAGCTTGACGTACCGGCTCAGGAAGTCTATTCCAGGCATATGGTGCAGCAAGATAAAAGGAACGGAGTCCAGAGTTAGCAGTGGAGGAGAAGGGTGCAGATAAGAGAGATTTACCCAGTGAGCGGAGTTCCCGGGAAGGAATGTAGGGAGAGATGAGAGTGGAGAGGTACTGAGGAGCTGCAGAGTGAATGCACTTATAGGTCAACAAGAGGAGTTTGAACTGTATGCGAAAATGGATAAGAAGCCAGTGAAGTGACTTGAGGAGAGGGCTAATATGAGCATAACGACACTGGCAGAATATTAGTCGTGCAGCAGAATTTTGAACAGATTGAAGAGGAGAGAGATGGGAGACCTGTAAGAAGCAAGTTGCAATAGTCTAAGCAAGAGGTTATAAGAGTGTGGATGGTAGTGTGCTCAGAAAGGAAAGGGCGAATTTTGCTGATATTATAGAGAAAGAAACGACAGGTTTTGGCAGTCTGTACAATATGTGCAGAGAAGGAGAGGGAGGAGTCGAAGATGACCCCAAGGTTACGAGCTGATGAGACAGGAAGGATGAGAGTGTTATCCACAGAAATAGAGAATGGGAGAGGAGGAGAGGTTGGTTTAGAGGGAAAGATGAGAAGCTCAGTCTTGGTCGTGTTTAGTTTCAGATGGCGCTGAGACATCCAGGCAGCAATGTCAGACAGGCAGGCTGATACTTTGGCCTGGTTTCCTGCTGAGATTTCTGGTGCGGAGAGGAGGTAGATCTGGGAGTCATCAGTGTAAAGATGATACTGAAAACCATGGGATGAGATCAGAGTACCAAGGGAAGAAGTATAGATGGAGAAAAGAAGAGGTCCCAGGACAGATCCCTGAGTACCGTAAAGGCGTTCTCCAAGTCCGGTAGAGAAACAAATACATGGTGATGTTGTCAATTAAGGTTCAGGCACAGTGGGGATCGAAGAGAGGAGAGGTTATAGTGTCCATTACGAGCTTTGGTTTTGCTGTGTTGGGTCGGTAGGGTATGCCTTTTTGAACAGGTTGGTTTTTAGTGATTTCCTGAAGTTTAGATGGTCGTAGGTTGTTTTCAGAGCTTTTGGCAGTGAGTTCCATAGTTGTGTGCTTATATAGGAGAAGCTGGATGCGTAGGTTGCTTTGTATTTGAGTGCTTTGCAGTTTGGGTGATGGAGGTTTATGTATGTTCGTGATGATCTGGTTGTGTTTCTGGTTGGTAGATCTATGAGGTCTGTCATGTAGCCTGGAGCTTCGCCGTAGATAATTTTGTGGACCAGGGTGCAGATTTTGAAAGTAATACGTTCTTTGATTGGGAGCCAATGCTGTTTTTCTTGGAGGGGTTTGGCACTTTCGAATCGTGTTTTACCATACCTTTACAATAACAGATACAAATTGGTCTGAAGTACCATGGTCAGATTACTTTAAATTAAATATATCTATGCATTGGCGGATAAAAAATCTGATCCAGAAGCAGGAGCGACAAACTTTCACTACAAGGGGTCAAATCGATCCGATACTTTTTTGGCAGAAGTTCTATGCGAATGACTGGACTACTCAAACTGATTCTAACCAATAGCTTCTAAATTGGGATAACAGATGCAAATACATACTTGAAGCAATAGCACCATTACAAATAAAAACATCACGAAGACATACAGTGGTGGAAATAAGTATTTGATCCCTTGCTGATTTTGTAAGTTTGCCCACTGACAAAGACATGAGCAGCCCATAATTGAAGGGTAGGTTATTGGTAACAGTGAGAGATAGCACATCACAAATTAAATCCGGAAAATCACATTGTGGAAAGTATATGAATTTATTTGCATTCTGCAGAGGGAAATAAGTATTTAATCCCTCTGGCAAACAAGACCTAATACTTGGTGGCAAAACCCTTGTTGGCAAGCACAGCGGTCAGACGTCTTCTGTAGTTGATGATGAGGTTTGCACACATGTCAGGAGGAATTTTGGTCCACTCCTCTTTGCAGATCATCTCTAAATCATTAAGAGTTCTGGGCTGTCGCTTGGCAACTCGCAGCTTCAGCTCCCTCCATAAGTTTTCAATGGGATTAAGGTCTGGTGACTGGCTAGGCCACTCCATGACCCTAATGTGCTTCTTCCTGAGCCACTCCTTTGTTGCCTTGGCTGTATGTTTTGGGTCATTGTCGTGCTGGAAGACCCAGCCACGACCCATTTTTAAGGCCCTGGCGGAGGGAAGGAGGTTGTCACTCAGAATTGTACGGTACATGGCCCCATCCATTCTCCCATTGATGCGGTGAAGTAGTCCTGTGCCCTTAGCAGAGAAACACCCCCAAAACATAACATTTCCACCTCCATGCTTGACAGTGGGGACGGTGTTCTTTGGGTCATAGGCAGCATTTCTCTTCCTCCAAACACGGCGAGTTGAGTTCATGCCAAAGAGCTCAATTTTTGTCTCATCTGACCACAGCACCTTCTCCCAATCACTCTCGGCATCATCCAGGTGTTCACTGGCAAACTTCAGACGGGCCGTCACATGTGCCTTCCGGAGCAGGGGGACCTTGCGGGCACTGCAGGATTGCAATCCGTTATGTCGTAATGTGTTACCAATGGTTTTCGTGGTGACAGTGGTCCCAGCTGCCTTGAGATCATTGACAAGTTCCCCCCTTGTAGTTGTAGGCTGATTTCTAACCTTCCTCATGATCAAGGATACCCCACGAGGTGAGATTTTGCGTGGAGCCCCAGATCTTTGTCGATTGACAGTCATTTTGTACTTCTTCCATTTTCTTACTATGGCACCAACAGTTGTCTCCTTCTCGCCCAGCGTCTTACTGATGGTTTTGTAGCCCATTCCAGCCTTGTGCAGGTGTATGATCTTGTCCCTGACATCCTTAGACAGCTCCTTGCTCTTGGCCATTTTGTAGAGGTTAGAGTCTGACTGATTCACTGAGTCTGTGGACAGGTGTCTTTCATACAGGTGACCATTGCCGACAGCTGTCTGTCATGCAGGTAACGAGTTGATTTGGAGCATCTACCTGGTCTGTAGGGGCCAGATCTCTTACTGGTTGGTGGGGGATCAAATACTTATTTCCCTCTGCAGAATGCAAATAAATTCATATACTTTCCACAATGTGATTTTCCGGATTTAATTTGTGATGTGCTATCTCTCACTGTTACCAATAACCTACCCTTCAATTATGGGCTGCTCATGTCTTTGTCAGTGGGCAAACTTACAAAATCAGCAAGGGATCAAATACTTATTTCCACCACTGTAACTCACTTCTTTGGTTCAACGATGAGCTGAAAAAATAAAAAATTCAAACAAGAAGACTCGAACGTGCATGGAATAAAATGAAAAAAGAACAAACGTTCACCGCGTGGAAACTAATGTTAAGGAAATACAAATACACCATCAGACAGACTTAAAAGGTCATTCTATAAATCCAAAATTGGACCACATTACAAAGATTTACACAAGTTATTCCAATCTGTTCATAACCTACTAGATGTTACACCGGTCACCTCCACTAATTCTGATACTCCATCAGCAAATGATCTAGCCACTTATTTCAATCAAAAAATCCGCAAATTAAGATCCACCTTATCAACTAACTCTTCTAATTACGAAACATTTATTGATTACTTAGACCCAATTACTGACGAATATCCAGCTGACCAAATATGGACAAATTTCAACTCCCTAACTGAGGATACAGTCACCCAAACGATCAATAGATTTACCAAATCCCATTGTAAACTAGATGCTTGCCCTAGTCATTTAATAAAATCTGCTCCTCAATGTTTTTTAATCGATCTCACCTCCTATTTAAACCATATGTTCCAACATGGATCCTTTCCTGCTGACAAAGGTAATATATTACTTACTCCAATCCCAAAAGACCAGAAGAAAAAATTAAATGACATAACTAACTATTGCCCAATTACATCCATCCCTCTTGTAGTCAAATTAATGGAAAGCTTAGTAACTAAACAACTTAATGATTACTTGAGTAAATTCTCAGTATTACATGCGTCCCAGTCCAGATATCATGCTAATCACAGCACTGAAGCAGTTCTTATAACACTCCTAACTAAATTCAGACAAATTATCGCAGCTGGCAATAATGTTCTACTCCTCCAATTTGACATGTCTAGTGCATTTGACATGGTTAACCATGGTGTTCTATTAAACATCCTTGAATACTTTGGACTAGGTGGAAACGTATTGAACTGGTTCTACAAATTCCTAACAGTAAGATCTTATCAAGTGATATGTAAGTCGACCATTTCCTCACCATGGAGACCTGGATGTGGAGTGCCTCAGGGCTCGCCGCTTTCACCAATTCTCTTTAATTTAATGATGTTGCCACTAGCCAAATCACTATCCAATCAAGGCCTAAACCCATATATTTACTCCGACGACATCACGATATACATTCCATTCAAGAGCAATGTATCAGAAATTACAGATAAAATTAATACCAGCTTCCAAATCATTAACTCATGGGCTGATGCTTTCCTACTTAAACTCAATGCAGAAAAGACTCAATGTCTTATCTTATCATCGCAGTTTAACAAGACTAATTACGCCAATATTAATATACCATGCCACACTCTCCCTATTGTGAATAACTTAAAACTCCTAGGTGTTACTATTGATCAAAATCTCACCCTTGATTGCCATGCGAAGAATGTGACAAAATGTTTTTTGCTATGTGGAAGCTGAAAAGAGTGAAACCTTTTTTCCCAAGGGAAGTATTCCGCAAACTAGTGCAATCACTAGTACTGAGCCACCTGGATTACTGTAACTCCATTTTCGCAGGATGCAAAGAAAAAACCATTAAACTCCAGACTGCCCAAAATACAAAACATCAAAAGTTCATCACGTACCTTCTTAAACCTCCACTACCCCAATTGTAGAGGACTCAAATACAAATCACTACATACATCTACCTTCACATACCTCTGCATAAAATCATGGAATAAACTACAGAATGCAATAAAAACAACGCATGACTTGACAACCTTCTGGAAGTTATTGAAGACGCACCTATTCGAAGAGACTTACAATAAAAATCCTCTTTAATGACTTGATTCCATTCTACATCTAAACCAACTAATACTGATACCTTCTAATTTGATTATGTTAATCACATTATCACTATTGGTCATTATATCTTACCTGTTTTATTTTGTGTTATGTAAATAATTCTACTGACCTATCTACCTAATTTCTTACACAGTAATATGTTAAATTAGACCATACCTCTTACTCTGTTTATGGTTATAACGTTTGCAACATAGTGTAAGCCACATTGAGCCTGCAAATAGGTGGGAAAATGTGGGGTACAAATGCAGCAAATAAATATCAGCCTGGCTGCTGTGTTTTGAACGGTCTGGAGTTTCTTTGTGAGTTGTTCTTTACATCCCGCATAGATTCCGTTGCAATAGTCTACATGGCTTAGTACCATTGATTGTATGAGAGAAGGTATCATGTATGACTAACTTTATTGCATTTACATTTCATGATTTATAGGTTTTAACTTGATTTTTTTTGTCAGCCTTTGTATACTCTTATTGATATTGTTTACACTGATCTTATTTCCATATTGAGAAATCTATTATGTATTTGACATGCTCTCATCTTTTAATGTTCCCATACAGTCACTACCACATATTTACTCTAGCTTATCCACAATTTACTCAAATTCACTTGGACTTTGCTGTGGCAGCTTTCAGGCCAGCACTATTCCAAAAACGTCTTGTTTAAAAACAGAATTTCACTGTAGTAGCAATTTTGCTGTTCGCTCAGTTTGAATAACAGTTTCTTATCTCACCCCAAGGAGAGATCTGTGTTCCCCCATTAGGTGAGCAATCTCTCTCCATGGCACCTCTTTCTGGTCCCCCTCTGCATGGCTGGAGACCACCACCTTTCACACACTCCAACTTTCTGGCTAATGTTTTTTGTATTTTTTATTGGGATTTATTAACCACCTTTATGAAGAGATTCACCCAGGGTGGTGCACAGCAGGTACAGTTTAACATAAAACTTGCAATTTTGTTAACAGTATAACAATAGTAAAATAACCAAGAATAAACATAAATACAATAAATGAGTTAAACTTGAAAGCAGTAAATTGAAACCTAATAGAACTACTGTGAAACAGTATTAAAGAAACCCAATGCTATATAGGATTTGTAGCCACAAATGTTGTTTGGCATTTCATGGTTGGTCCATCTTAATGAGGCTTAAGTCATGGGGGTTGGTCCTGTGATGCAAAGGCCTAGTCAGCTTAAGCATACAGCACATCACTCATGGTAGTTGAAGAGGAGTCTCTGTAGACCCACTACAGGTTGCTTGCTGTGTCACGATTCTTCTGTGACCCATGACTCAGACCAAATATCCAAGCTCTACGTCAGTATATACT
Source organism: Microcaecilia unicolor (assembly GCF_901765095.1). Classification (NCBI taxonomy): domain Eukaryota; kingdom Metazoa; phylum Chordata; class Amphibia; order Gymnophiona; family Siphonopidae; genus Microcaecilia; species Microcaecilia unicolor. Next base: position 24,741,584 of record NC_044034.1, read on the forward strand.
CTGGTATACCAACTTGGATCAATAATGCTGACTGCTTAATTCTCTTAAAAATACAGTTGGTGCCTGGTTTGACCAGCTAAAAACCTAATGACCTAACTTTCCTATGGCTTACAGGCCCAAAGCCACCCCAAAACTAACTATAAGAATGGAAAGGGGATGGTATTTGATATAGCGCCTTTCTGTAGTTATTGTCAAAGCGGCTTACATATTGTATACAGGTACTTATTGTGGAATGGAGGGTTAGGAGACTTGCCCAGAGTCATGAGCTGCAGCTGGAAATATATAAGTAAAATTAAAATGCCTTTAATTGTGCAATTAATTGCAGTTAAAAGTTTTAATCAAAATGCAGCCCTAGTCATAACAATATGTTTGCTATTTATTTGTATTGACATATTTGGTTTTGGATTTTGATGTATTTGTATGAGGTTGTAGTTTTATAACAGTGTTTTTAAAATTTGAAACGTGTTCTTATATTATATTTTAACCTGGCTTAGGTTTGAGACACCATTAAAAACATGTGTGTCAAATTTAAATCACTGGTAGATTTAGGATACTTGTAGTCCTTTGCACTTGCCGTAGAAGTTACGGGGTCAATATTCAGAAAGTGGCACTCGAACAGTTATGGCCAGAAATTCTGTGCCGGGCCATTTCCAGAGCTAGCATTACATAGCTGGTTAAGTACGAAATTCAGCACTTAACCAGCTCTGGAACACCTCATAAAGATAGGACTGACTTTTATGCGGTCCTGTTTGTGCAGTAACCTTGCCTGGTTAAGTGATGAGTATTGGCACTAAACCAGGAGCCTTTTCTGGCCTGTTAAATCTTTTAATATCGACCCCTACATCTTTAAGTCTTTGTTGTTGCAACTGTTCAAAGCTTTGACAAGATTTACATATGGAGTATGGACACTTATTTTTTTGTTCTTTCCTTTGTTGCCATAGTAGTCTGATTTGTGCACTTGTGGGAAAACTCATTGTATACACATTGAAAAACTCCTAATGCTGTGGAAAGGTTTTACACATTCTGTGTAGTAACAGTGGTAATGGCTCATTGTATTTCTCATAAATACATTTATTAAAATCCTGCAAACGTATTTACAAAATGCTTATACATTTGTTTTTATTTTTTGGAATTCCCTGCCCTTTCTTTCTGATGGTGATGGTGAAAGTTCATGAAATGTACAAACTTACTGGGCAGTATTCAGCCTGCAGGTGTCAGTGATTTTAAAGCCACTAACAGCCACAGGCAGAATTATTTATTTATTAATTATATTTGTATCCCGCACTGGCATTAAATATCTGGGACTTGCTGCACCTATCTGTCCAGTTACATATGTAGGCACCAGAATTTAATAATCACCAGTGCCTGCATATCTTCCTGCTCTGCCAGAAACCACTCCTGGACCATCCTGGCAGTCATATTGGATTTTCATTGGCACTGTGCTCTTAAGTGCTGTTGATCATCCAGGGATGGCCACTCAGCATGGTTTAAGCAGGCAGGAGCCTCTCCTTCCCACTTAAACCATGCTGAATATCAAACTCTTGGTTCATGAATGCACCCCCTAGCAGAATAGTTTGCAGGGTGGCTCATTTCTATGCATTCATACAAAATATTAGGACTGTTGAAGGTCCCATGCAAAGTAATTCTAGATGAGAACTGAGCTGTACCATCAAAGCCTATTTGTATTGTAACAAAAAGCTTCATTTTATTCAAACATCAGAAATGGTGTGATTTTTGCATGCAGACACGGCCACCCTGTACGTGTGCACTTTTCAACTTGTTCTCTGTATTTTCTTGCTCCTCTGTTCATTCAAACAAACAGGGCAAATGATCTGCAAATTCCAATGCCGCAGTAAAAAGAAGATCAGAATCGGGATTATTTTTCTTCAAACATTTATGCTCTGTGAAATCTAAAACAAATGAAGCCCGATATTGGCCATGTTTTGCCCATGCAAGGGCTGCGTCAAGGGCTAGGTAATGCTAACAACAGATAAAACATATGAGTAAAAAAATATTATAAAAATAAATAGAATAATTAGACATAAATGTATAAATACCAATTATAAATACCAGAACATGTACATTAAAATTCATTGGTAATATCAAGATAAATGGAAACTCATATAAGTTATAACATATATATATATAGCCACATACCCAAGTGGTGCACAAAAATCACCTCACCAGCTTGGCCAAAGCTAAATACACACACACACCAGAAAAAAGTGATCCTCCTAATCACTGCAATAACAACTTTGAACCTGCACCCAATTAATTAAAATTCTAAGTGCACAAAGTGACTTCTGTTTATGTCGCCGACACCAAATTACGTAGGAATCCCTCGTCCTGTTTAAGAGGGAGAGGAAAGTAGAATAGACGAAAAAGAAGAAATTGAGTAAGAAAGAGGGGTTAAGAGAGGGTGGGGGTGGTCAGGGAGAGGAGAAATTGTGTGATGTGAATGGGCTTGGGAGCAATGAGGGACTAAAGATTGGTTGGTAGGAGAATGATATGGGTGGTATGGATGGGGTGATGCCAGATTGCATGGGATAAGACAGTAAGTGATATAGATGGGAAGGGAAATGGGACTTAATATACGGTCTGTGCTGGGGCTGGTGGTTGGAAGGCGGGACTAGTGCTGGGCAGACTTATACGGTCTGTGCCGGGGCTGGTGGTTGGGCGGCGGGGATAGTGCTGGGCAGACTTATACGGTCTGTGCCAGAGCTGGTGGTGGGAGGTGGGACTGGTAGTTGGGAGGCGGGGATAGTGCTGGGCAGACTTATAGGGTCTGTGCCAGAGCTGGTGGTTGGGAGGCGGGGGATAGGGCTGGCCAGACTTATACGGTCTGTGCACTGAAGAGGATAGTACAAATAAAAAAGTAGCACATATGAATTTATCTTCTTGGGCAGACTGGATGGACCGTGCAGGTCTTTTTCTGCCATCATCTACTATGTTTACTATGTTTATACCGCCTTTCTGAGGTTTTTGCAACTACATTCAAAGCGGTTTACATATATTCAGGTACTTATTTTGTACCAGAGTCACAAGGAGCTGCAGTGGGAATCGAACTTAGTTCCCTGGGATCAAAGTCCACTGCACTAACCACTAGGCTACTCCTCCACTGTGAGAAGAGGAGTAAAGTGTGGGTAAACTTGTACTAGTGGATATGAGTTGGGATTGGGGATGGAAAAGAGACTGGTGCTGCGTCCCTAGCTGGTCTTTTAGTTATGAGACCCTCCCTTTGTGTGTCGCTTGCTATTCAATTGACTGCATTTCAATGTGCCTGGCCAGTTGTGCCTGTGACCTTCAATGTTTTGTTTTACTTTTTCCAGCTGTGGTCATTTATGTAGAGTTGAGTCCCCGCAATCATTTTGAAAAGTTGACTGTGCCTTACAGTTAATGCAGAGGTTAACGTGGCTAAACAAAAACACCAGAGCATTTGCCACCCCAAAAGGTGTAGTTGACTGTATCTTGTGTTATTGCCATGCATGGTAGGAATCTCTTCTTTGCATAAACTGCGTGGCAGCACTCCTAAAAATTATGAGACCATCCCCAACAGTTAATGAGGAGGCTTTGCAGTCACCACATGTTAATTTTGGCAATTACTGCACAGTAACTGCAAAACCTGGCTTTACTTTAGCAGCCTGTATCTTCTTTAAAAAAAACAAAAAAACAAAACATAGGCATAATAGGCCAAATTTAACAAAGGTTGTCTGAAAGTCTTTATCCAGAAAAAAAATTCTTCAGCTGATTTGTTTTTTTTCCAGCTAACTCTATACAGCTGTGTTTTGACATTTAATAATTCAAGCCTCTAGGCTGATATTTAAGTTGTTCTGATTGACTCAAAAATGTCCTTTCTTCATTGGGTAGAACGTATCCTACAGTAAACACATTCTTTTCTTTGATTTTCAGATTACATAGAACCCAATGTGCAATTAAACAGACTCAGGTAACTGTTCAGAAAATAGGAAGACAGATAGAAGAAAAATTGAGGCTTACTTCCACGAGCAATGAACTAGTAAGTATGTTTTTAGCGCTTTATTTCTATTTCTATTCCAAATTTTTATTTTTATATTGTTGCTGCTTTACCTAATACATAACCCTATTGCTTACTTAGCTGTCCGCTGTGAGATCCATCACTGGGGTAGGTTAACATAGAGATTTGAGTGTAGAGGCTCAGTTAGCACTCTAGTGTATTTGATATATTAAATTTTTTGTAATCTATAAATATGATCCTGTAAACATCCTCACAGTATTAACTATTCCGCAGTTCCCTGATATCCAAAAGAATTATCAAGTAACGATTTTTATGTTTCAACAATTTTTATTGAGGATTCAACAAATTAAACACATTGGACAAGCTCTCTGATGATTGAATTGAACAACATAAAGAATACGACAGAGTATGAAAATCCATCCCCAGAGCTTTAATAACTATCTGTCTTCCCCCCCTACCTATGTATCACCCCCCCCCCCCCCCAAAAAAAAAAAAAATTATACACATAACTATTCAAGGAACAATCACTTTACTTCTTTCAGGGTGACGTAACAGGATTCACCCTCCAACAGAGCACAAAAATTGTCAGGAAGGAGAGAGAGGAGAAGGAAAAAGAACCCCACAACTCGACCCCCTCCTTGACCAAACAGGAATATTTATCTTCCCTCCGTTATCTCAAAAACTGTGAACCTCCATAAGATAGATCAAATATTATTGTCCCCCCAAAACCTTTTTAACTCGCAGTCCCCCGCAGCCATTGCACAGTAACAAGACAACCACAAACTAGGAGGGATGCTGCAACTCTTGAGCCCCCCAACAATTACCCTGTACCCTAACCCTCCCCCCTTCCCGGTGCAATGCCTCACTCCCACCCTCTCAAGTGGGCCTATCCTCCCCAAGGGAGTTTATTCAGGATTTGACTACGTGCCCTTGGTGAGATCTTGTTCAAGTAAACTTCCCATATTGCAAGGAACCTCCGCTGCCTTCCAGGAGACAAACATGCTCCCCGTGATTCCCAGACCATTACTTCATGCAATTTGTTTCTCCAGTGCCAAAAGGAGTGGGGGCGATCCTGGGTCCAATGAATGAGAATGCATTTCTTCTCTAATATACATGATTTACCTAAGAACAACTTCTCTCCTCTCGTGCCCTCCTGCCGCAAGCATGGATCACTAAACATCGCCCTCTCAAATGATATCGTAATTGCTCGTCCTACTACCAGTTGAAGAAATTGAGCTATTGCCGACCAGAACAAAGTAATTTGCCTACACTGTCACTACCATGGAAAAAAGTAGCCTCCGCCCTCCTTCACTTTTTGCAACACGGCGATTCCGATACCCCAACATGAAAGGCCTGTCTCTGAGAAAAGTATGCCCTATGCACAGTCCTAAAGTGGCACTCCTGCAATTCTGCACTATGTACCAAATGTACTCCACTCTGAAGAGAGGACAATAACAATTTCACTGAAACCGTCCTACCCACCTCTTTGCTCCACTGATCCACGACCGTTTGTAAATCCCTATTTTACGCCATCCTGCATAACTCACCATGAAACCAAGAGATCGAAATTTAGCCCACGGCATCTCCCTCTAAAAGTTCTCGCAGCTGTCGTCCGAATCTTGGGAGCAAACTGCCCCTCAGCAACGAACGCATGTAGTGAGATAGCTGACAATAGGCTAATATTGTGGCTGGACCCTGTGCACATTGAGCTACAAAATCTTGAAAGGGCAGTAGGGGACCCATCTTATTTAGCTAAACTTTCTTGCTGCGTCACCCCCTTCTCCGTCAGGGACTGAAAAACTCTATTTTCTCCACCCGGCGTAAAGTCTACATTCCCTGTAAGGGCATCCACACGCTGCTAAAAGGGCTCTGCCCCCAAAGAGGGAGAACCGTCCTCCACAAAGACCATAAGGGTTTAAGCAAAACACTTTCTCGCAATTTCTCCGGTAATCTCCCCCTTGGAGTATGAAGCAACAAATTCAGATGCCAAGGGCGAAAATAAACCTGTTCCAACCTTACATCCATCTAGGTTGTGGTACCCAGCAACCAGTCCCATAGATGGCGAAGCAAACAAGCCTGATTATATTTCCGAAGATCAGGTAACCCCAACCCTCCTGATTTTGGGGCCCTGTCAAGTAATGCCACCTCATTTTTTATTTCCATCCCCCCCCAACAGAATTTTGCCACCATCCTCTGAAGTAACGCCAAATCTCGTCACGATAAACAAACAGGTAAGGTTTGTAACACGTACAGTCACCTCGGAAAGACGATCATTCTATAGAGATGCAATCTACCTAGAAAAGACAACGGAAGAGTAGACCAGAGTGACAACTGTTCTTTCGTCTCTCGGAGTAGCTTTAAATATTAAGCTCGTACAGAATTGAGGGATCCATTGACAACTATACCCAAATAGCGAAACGACTCCCTCGCCCACCTTAAGGGGGACCCATACCCCCATGACTGTCGTAAAGCATCCGAACTCGCCAGTGCTTCCGATTTTGTAAAATTCAATCGAAACCCGGAGAAATCTCCATACTCTACCATACTCACCATAAGATTCGGCAACGACGACTGTGGCTCTGTGATCAGTAACAATAAGCCATCTGCAAATTACAGTTAAAAGACCCTATCTGCACCTCTTTAATTTTCCGGATTATGCTGGATCTCCCTCAAAAGAAGATCCAGAGTTAAAACAAAAAGTAGCGGTGACAGAGGGAAACCTTGCCTGGTTCCTCGTTTGATAGGGAACCAGTCAACTAGTATTCCGTTAGCACACACCTGCGCCTTTGGGTCTGAGTACAGAGTCCACACCACTTTAACAAACCAGCCCTCTATACCATACGCTTCCAAAACCACAAATATGAACCCCCACTCCACCCTGTCAAATGCTTTTTCTGTGTCAAAGCTTATTAATAAAGCCTGAGCTTTTTCTGAGCCAGTGGTCTCCAAGGCCGCCAATATTCAGCGCATGTTTTTCGCAATCACCCTCCCGTGAGTGAACCCCACTTGGGGTTTGGCCACCCAAGAGGGAAGAATTCTCGACAACTTATTAGCCATAATCTTGGCCAGAAATTTTACCTCCATTTTGAGCAATGAAATTGGGCGATAGGATTCTGGGCGTTCTGCTGGTTTGCCCGGTTTTGGGAGAACTATAATTTGAGCTGTATTAAGATGCTGTGGTAACTTCTCCCGTTGGATAAAATTATTAAAAACTTTCACCAGTACCGAACTGATCTCTGATTGCAATAATTTGTAAAACTCACTACGGAAACCTTCCGGTTCTGGGGCTTTCCCCAGTGCACTCTGCCTAATGACCCACTCCACCTCTTCTACTGCTATAGGTGCATTCAACTGAACTAACTTAAACTCTGTGACTCTAGGTAAATCCATACTAGATAGGTAAACCTCACTGGCCATTGGTGGTGGGGTCTGCGGTTCATAAAGCCTTGCAAAAAAACTCTTGAGTGTACCTTGTTAATAGCCCCATCCTCTTGTCTCTGAACTCCCTTTGAATCTACTAACGTGGATATTTTATGACGTCTGGAACTACCGTGTGCCAGCCTAGCCAATAATGTGCTTCCCTTGTTTGCAAACCAATAGAGCTGATATTTGTAATAAGCCCAAGACCTCTTCGCCTTTGCATGCAACAATTTGTTCAGAGCTTGCTGAGCTTCCAATAATTGTCTTAACCCGCAGGGAGTGCCACTGCTTTGGGAAACCAGTCTTCCAAAAAAATGTTTGTCCTTTTCTGGAAGGGATTCGGGGAAGCCCACTAGCCTTAAGTTTTTTCTGCAGGAGCGATTTTCTAAATCTTCTATCTTCTCTTCTAAATTCAACAAGCACTTTAAAAGCTGTGGCTGCCCCTCCGTCACCTTTTGCACTTCGTCCTCGATGTCCCCCACACGCTGCTGCACCGCCTGGAGCTCCGCCGCCATTGCCACATACCTCTCCTCCATCCCATCCAATATGTCCAGGATCCGTTGAAATTTTGCTTCCACCGTCTGCTCCACCTCCGCTTTAACCTCCGTTATTATCTCTGCAGACCATAGAGAGCTCGGTGTTGGGGACGGCGGCATGCTCTTGTTTTCCATCTTGGAGTCTGTTAACTGCTCCTTCTCCCGACTCTCTTTCCGCGTGGATTTGGCAGCCATCCGCGTTAGTTTTTAACTCCACAAAGGTCTTATACTCAATACAATCTGAGATTAATTTAAGTTTTCCATTCATGGGGAGAAAAGCTGATTCTGTGTGCTGATTATATCGGGCACTCCGGAGCAGCGATTCACTTCCTCCTCCGTAGCCCAACCGGAAGTAAGTAACGATTTTTAATGAACAGATTTTACTGATGGAAAGCAAAGTTTCAGTAAAGATTTGCACTGAGAATTTGTATAGTTAAGTGGCAACGAGAGAGAGTGAACCAAACCTTCTGGACCCATACCATATAAAGTTTTAAATACTAATGTTGCCAATTTAAAATCAACTCTCTCCTTAATGGGGAGCCAATGCAATTCTCAAAAGCGGGGTAACCTGATCCTATTTTTGATAGAGACAGAAGAGGAGCCCAGGTCAGAAACATGGGATATCCTCCAATTCCTTGACAACCCGCCCCCCCCCCACCCCCCACACACATACATACGAAGCTGTGACTGTTTCCATTTACAGAAAGACGTATAGATGAGAATGTGGGAGACCTCCATACCTCTTCTCCAATAGGAGGTGAACTCTATGTACAGCAAAACTTCCCAGTCTGTGGGGCAGGACCTCAAATGGAGTCATAAAACCACATTTGGGGTCACAAACTAGGTGAAATCTCCATAAGTGCATCATTATTGTGCACCTCTGAAGGGTCATACAATTTTATTGGGCCGTAGTCATGGAGTCATAGTTACAAGATTAGGAAGCACAATGTACTGATTCCAAAAGGCTCTGGCATTCCAGAAGCAACAGCCTCCTCACCATTCCTCAGTGGTTTGAATTTCACTCTCAAAAGAGCCAGGAGTATGAAGGCTTAGTCCTCAATGTCCCATGGTAGAGAGGTGAGGAACTTTTGGGAAGAAATTCTTTCAGAGCGTTGTGTTCACGTCCACTTAGCATACTACCAGCTCTTCTTGAGTATGTACTTACCAAACATAATGTGCAGTGTAGCGGAGTTTGCTAACACTGTCCTTTATGAGAAGGTAGATGACCTCAGTGAGTTAGTATCCAAGGGAAAGGAATGTGGATGATATATATAGTTTGTGTGTCTCTGATATTTTAAAAATGGCATCGAGAGCCTCTGAAATGAGGATTGGGGGCTGCAGAATTGTCTAGATGTAGGCCTCAGGCCTCAAGCCAGAGGTGCAGGTGTGCCATGCCAAGGATAGAATCTCTTCAGAGATAAGTTGCATGAGGTTGCTGCTCTCATCAAGCAGCACTCAGATACTACAACTGCTATTACTACTACTACTTATCACTTCTATAGCGCTACAAGGCATACGCAGCGCTGTACACCATACATGAAAAAGACAGTCCCTGCTCAAAGAGCTCACAATCTAAATAGGACAAACACACAGACAACTAAGAGGTAAGGGAATTAAAGAGAGGTGGGGATAAAAAGGGACAGGGCAAGTGAGTAGTGGTTAGGAGTCAAAAGCAACGTTAAAGAGGTCAGCTTTTAGCCTGGATTTGAAAACAGCCAAAGACGGGGCTAGAAGTACAGACTTGGGAAGTCTATTCCAGGCGTGAGGTGCAGCGAGATAAAAGGAACGGAGTCTGGAATTAGCAGTAGAGGAGAAGGGGACAGACAAGAGAGATTTATCCTCAGAACGGAGTACCCGAGGGGGGCATAGGGAGAGAAGAGTGAAGATGTACTGGGGAGTGGTAGAGTGAATGCACTTATATGTCAGCAAGAGAAGTTTGAATTGAATGCGGAAACTGATAGGGAGCCACTGAAGTGACTTGAGGAGAGAGATGGCTAAGTGGGAGGCCGGTGAGAAGCAGGTTGCAATAGTCTAGGCGAGAGGTGATAAAGAGTGTGATAAGGGTTCTGGTAGAGTGTTCAGAGAGGAAGGGACGGATTTTGCTGATGAAATAGAGAAAGAAACGACAGGTTTTGGCAATCTGCTGAATGTGAGCAGAGAAGGAGAGAGAGAAGTCAAAGATGACCCCAAGGTTACGAGCTGATGAGAGACAGGGAGAATGAGAGTGCCATCCACAGAAATAGAGAAAGGGGGAAGAGGAGAGGTAGGTTTAGGGGGAAAGATGAGAAGCTCGGTTTTGGCCATGTTAAGTTTCAGATGATGTTGAGACATCCAGGCAGCAATATCAGATAGGCAGGCTGATACAGTGGTCTGGATGCTAGTTGAGATTTCGGGGGTAGAGAGGTAGATCTGGGAGTCATCAGCATAGAGGTGGTATTGAAAACCATGGGATGATATCAGAGAGCCAAGGGAAGAAGTGTAGATGGAGAACAGGAGAGGACCGAGAACAGAACCCTGAGGTACACCGATTGGTAGTGGGATAGAGGTGGAAGAGCATCCACCAGAGTGTACACTAAATGTGCTAAGCGAGAGGAAGGAGGAGAACCAGGAAAGAACAGAGCCTTGTAATCCAAGTGAAAACAACGTATTAAGGAGTAAGCTGTGATCAACAGTGTCAAAAGCGGCGGATAGATCGAGAAGGATGAGGATAGAATAGAGACCTTTGGATTTGGCCAGTAACAGGTCGTTGGAAACTTTAGTAAGTGCAGTTTCAGTTGAAAAAAGAGGGCGAAAGCCAGATTGGAGTGGGTCAAGAACAGCTTGAGATGAAAGAAAGTCAAGACAGCGGCGGTGAATGGCAGTTCAAGTATCTTGGAGAGGAGGGAGATGGGTCGCTAGTTGGAAGGACAGGTAGGGTCAAGAGAAGGCTTCTTAAGGAGTGGTGTGACCATGGCATGTTTGAAGGCATCAGAAACGGTCGCAGTGGAAAGTGAAAGATTGAGGATATAACAGATAAAAAGGGTGAGAGTAGGAGAGATGGTGTTAAGAAGGTGAGTAGGAATGGGAACAGAGGAACAGGTAGTTCGTTTTGAGGAGGAGAGAAGATGTGTTGTTTCCTCATCAGTGATTTCGGGAAAGGAGGAAAAGGACGGAGGGGTTGGGGAGTTTGGGGAATGGACAAGGGGAGGGAGAGGTGGGGGTGGCTTGGTAGAGAATTCAAGGTTTATCTTCTGAACCTTGTCATGGAAGATACTCTTCAAGACCCTCTCCAGACCCCACTCCTCGCTTGACTTCCTATTCTAGGAAGTTTTACAGCGAAGGGCAATGGCGATCCAACGGCTGCGAAATTAGTAAGCGGTCTTGAATGCAAAAATTATAGGGACAGTCTTATGAACCTCAACATGTATATGCTGGAAGAGAGGAGAGAGAGAGGAGACATGATAGAAACGTTTAAATATCTCAAGGGCATTTATGTACAGGAAGAGAGCCATTTTCAAATGGAGAGCTCTGGAATGAAGGGGCATACGACAAAGTTAAGAGGGAATAGGCTTAGGAGTAACCTAAGGAAGTATTATTTCACAGAAAAGGGTGGTGGAGGCGTGGAATAGCCTCCCGGTGGAAGTGGTGGAGTCGAGGACTATTCTAGAATTTAAAAAGGCATGGGATAAGCATGTGGGATCGCTTAGGAACAGGAAGAATTAGGGGTTACAGAGGATTGGCAGACTGGGTCATATGGCCTTTATCTGCTGTCATGTTTCTATGTTTCTATTACTCTCATAAACATAGGTTTCCTCCACCTAGTCTACTCAAATGAGGGTCTAGAAGACCCAGCCAGCTCCACAGTCAAAACCGTAGCTGTACCTGATGAGCTTCCGTTAGGAGGGAGGTTACATTTTTTTGTACCAAGATGGCTTCTTATAATCTTAGACAACTGGGTTGTCAAATTTAGTTTGGGAAGATTACTGTCTGCGATTAGAGACAATTCCTCCAAACTGGCTACTGAGAAAATCAAAGATAAGCTCTCAACATCAGGAATTATATACCAAGGAACTCTCTTCCCTCTTGTAGGCCAGTGGGAAGGGATTTTATTTCAAGTACTTACTGATCATAAAGAAGACGGGGGAATTTCATCCTCTCCTAGACTGAGTTCTGAAAAGTATTTGACCAGACAAAAGTTTAGATTGGTTTCTTTAGTCACCCTCATTCCATTCTACAAAAAGATTGGTTATGCTCTCTGGACTTAAAAGATGCTTATACCCACATACAGATACATCCAAGCCACAGGAGGTATGAGATTCATTGTAGGGAAACACCACGCCAGTACCTTGTATTGCCTTTTGGCTTCATGTCAGCACCAAGAGTATTCACAAAATGTCTAGCAGCCATCACAGCATCGCTGTGCAAACTAGGGTTGCATGTGTTTCCCTGCTTGGACAATTGGCTAGTCAAGAACACATTGGAGGAAAGAGCAAAATAATTAATGCACATGACCATTTGGGTGCTGGAGCTTCAAGGGTTCTTCGTAAATGATCCCAAGTCGCAGCTTAGCCTGTTGCAAAAATTGCAGTTCATAGGACCTCTACTTGATATAACTCTAGTGTTTGTATTTCTTCCACAGCAGTGGATTTTAACTTTACTTTCCTTAGCAGTGGAAGTGCACAAAAGTCAACAGGTATCAGTTAGTCAAATGTTGAGTATTTTGGCCATGTGGCCTCCACAGTTTGTGTAACTCCTATAGCTCACTTCAATTTGAGGCGTGCTCAGTGGACTGTGTCTCCCCAGTAGACACAGACCACAGGGAGTCTTCAGGATGTTATCTCCATCACAGCTCCTTACCAGGATTCCCTGTCATGGTGGATGGTTCATTCCAATCTGGCGAAAAGAATCTCCTTCCAGTTTTCTCAAATTTAAAAAAAAAAAAAATCCTCACAATGAATGCATATAACCTTTGTCTGAAGAGCTCCTGTAGATGGACTCCACATTGAGGTTTCTGGTCTGCTCAGGAAAAGATTCATCAAGTAAACTTCCTAGAGCTAAGAGCAATCTGGAAGACACTAAAAGCTTTCAGAGATTGGTTATTTCATCAGATCATTCTAATCCAGATAGGTAGGTTGCAGTGTACTACCTCAACAAGCAGGGAGAAAATTTGTACCTCTAGTATTGATTGTCTTTCTTCTATGTTTGTGAAGCGCTGCGTACGATTTGTAGCGCTATAGAAATGCTAAATAGTAATAGTAGTAGTAGTAGTATTGGGGAAACAGAGGTGGAAGTGGGCCATCTCAAACAGATTGCTTCTCAGAGCCACTTATCTGGCAGGAAAAGATAACTGTTTGGCGTACAGACTGAATTGGGTTCTGCTACCTCACAAGTGGTCTTTAGAACAATGGTGTAGCGCAGAATATCTTTTGAGTGGGGCACCCCCTTGATTGATCTTTTTGTCATTCAATACAGCAAGTAAGTCCCTCAGTTCTTCTCCAAACTAGGGTCACATGGCAAACTATCTTCAGATGCCTTCCCCCTTCATTGGGTTATAGTTATGGTTTATATTGTTCAATATACTGCTTTTCATTAGAAACAGCAAGGTGGTGTACAATAATCATAAAATTAGAAAGAAGCTAGAACTCAATTTTCATGCTTCAAGGCCACTGGAAGTATCTCAGAATTCGAGTGTGAACATGTCACTTCGAGTACCGTGTGTTGTCATTTGGCCTTGCATCAGCTCCAAGGGTTTTCACCAGATATTTAGTGGTAGTCGCAGCATTGCTACGTAGACTGGGAGTCCAGTGTTTCCCTACCTGGACGATTAGCTGGTGAAGAGCACATCAAAGGACAGTGCTCAGGACTATTTGGGTGTTGGAGCTATTAGGATTTGTTTTAAATTACCCCAAGCCCCATGTGCTCCTAGTTCAGCAGTTGGAGTTCATTGGAGCCCTGCTAGACACACAGCAGAAACAAGTCTATCCCCCTGTGCTGAGGGCAGACATACTAGTCACAATCACCACTCAGGTTCAGGCCAGCCAGCAATTCACAGCTCGGCAGATGTTGAGGTTGTTAGGGGGCGTCCACGGTGCATGTCATGCCTGTGGTACATCTTCACATGAGAACTGCCAGTTGCTTCCTAGTGGTTTCATGCCTCCGGGAACCTAGTGGATGTCACCCGATTGACACTGGAGTTAATTCAGTCCCTCCTCTGGTGGTCAGTTTGAAACAATTTGACTGTGGGACTTCTATTCCAAATTGCTCAGCCCCAGAAGGTGCTGATGACAGATGCATCCTGCCTGGGGTGGGGAGATTGTGTGGATGGGCTTCACACCCAAGGTGCTTGGTCATCTCAGGAATCAGATCTTTAGATCGACCTTCTGGGAGCTACGGGCAATCTGGAACGCTCTAAAGGCTTTCAGAGATCAGCTGTTCAACCAAATTGTGCTCATTCAAATGGACTATCAGGTTGTGATGTATTACACCAACAGGCAGGGGAGTACCAGATCATACCAAACTCAAGACCGAGGAACAATGATTCTGATTGCTCCTTATTGGCCCAGGCAGATCTGGTTTCCTCCTTCTTCTGGAGGTATCATCTGAGGAATATTGGAGTGTTTTCCGACCATCATGTAGAATGAGGGATCTCTTCTGCATCCCAAACTCCAGACCCTGGTTCTCAGAGCCTGGATGTTGAGAACTTAGAATTTGCTTCCTTGCATCTTTCAGGCGATATCTCCAAGGTCTTGCTGGCTTCCAGGAAAGATTGCACTAAGGTGTTATTCTTTCAAATGAAGGAAGTTTGCCTTCTGCTGTGAGGGCAGAGCCTTAGATCCTATTTCTTGCCCTACACAGACCCTGCTTAAATACCTTTTAGACCTCTCCAAGTTGGGTCTTAAGATCAACTGTAAGGGTTCAGCTCAGTGCAATTAGTGCTTTCCATCACCATATAGAAGGTAAGCCCATTTGTGGACGGCATCTAGTTGTTCAGTTCAGGAGAGGTTTGCTTTTGACAAAGACCCCTAGCAAACCTTTGCCTGTGTGATGGGAGCTTATCGTCCTTACCCAGCTGATGGAAGCTCCTTTTGAGCTGCTAGATGTCATCTGAAGTACTTGACCTGGAAGATGACGTTTTTGGTGGCTAACTTCAGCTGGTAGGGTCAGTGAGCTTCAGGTCCTAGTAGCGGATCCATATTACATTAAATTTAATCATAACATTCTCTGCTCGCACCCTAAGTTCCTGCCTAAGGTGGTGGTGGAGTTCCATCTAAACCAGTCATTTTTTCTTCCAACATTCTTTCCCAAACCTCATGCCCATCCTGACAAAAGTGCACTGCACACCTTGGACTGCAACAAGCACTGTCCTTTTTACTTGGAGTAGACTAGGTCCTACAGACAGTCCACCTAGCTCTTTGTTTCTTTTGATCCCAACAGGATGGGGGGTGCCTTCAGAAAACACTCAATCTCCAATTGACTGGCAGCTTGCATTTATTTCACTTATGCCCAAGCTGGGATGACTGTTGAAGGTCATGTGAAGGCTTGTAATGTCAGAGCCATGGCTGTGTCAGTAGTCCACTTGCACCTAGAGCAAGATACCTGATGTGATGGTTGGTTTGGGCAGACTGTTATGCAGAATTTGTTTGAGGTTTAGAATCCAACTCCACCCCTCTAGGTCTGTTTTGTTCCAGGCTGCACTCTCACACAGTATATATATAGTTCCAGGTTAATATGTTTTTTGACCTCACCATTGTGAGATCCAATTGTGCTAGTGTTGTTGTTTTCAGTGAGCCTGATAGCTAGTGATTTCCCACTTGTGAGAATATGGCCTGCTCGTCAGTGGAGAAAGCAGGAATACTTACCTGTAGCAGGTGTTCTCAGAGGACAGCAGTCCAGCCATTCCCACATACCCTCCCACCTCCCTTTGGAGTTGTCTCTTGTCCTGATAACTATACTTTTGTACTGCTGGTCTCACACTCTCATGAGTGGGAAGGCACCCGTGCATGCGAGGTGGGGGGATACTGTCGCGTGAGTTTAAAGCTATATTATGCTTTTTAAGCATTCCATGCCGGTCGATATGGATCTCATCGCCCACATGTGAGAGTGAATAGCCTGCTGTTCATGGAGAATATCTGCTACAGGTAAGTATCCATGCTTTCCAAGCAGCTAGCTGTAAGCAACACTGAATTACACATTACAAATGATCAGTTCTAATTATCTGTTGTCTCACTCCATACACTGAATTTAAGGTTACTGATTTACTAATAAAAGTTATGTGGGTAGGAGGGAACTGGTATTAGGTTTGATACGGGAATTTATATGCTCATCTACCCAAAATGGAAAAATCACAACAAGACAGACTAGATAGGCCATTTAGTTTGTGTTATTATGTAAAGGTACCATGCTAACACTTGAATCTTATTGTATTCTTTCTTAAGAGGTTCCTCAACAGCATTTCAGCTTATTCATTGAAAAGTGGTCAATAATAAAATGCTTCCCTTGGGATATACATGCTCATATAAAATTATACTGTTCAGTATTTTATTGATGTATACCAGAAAGGAGATTTTTTTTCATCCTAGCTAATTGTTTTGATTACATCGAAGCACGGGTTCTTAACCCAGTCCTCGGAAGATGCTTAGTCAATCAGGTGTTCAAGATTCCGACAATGAACATTCATGAGATAAATTTGCAACCGGTGGAGGTAGTAATGCATGCAAATTTATGTATATTCATTGTGGGTATCTTGGAATTCAGACAGGTTTGGTGTGTCCTGAGGGCTGGGTTGAGAACCCCTGCATTGAAGTGATGTTTTAATGAAGATAGTATATTAAGAGACAACTATCATTGAATCTACAAGGCATATATGGCAGGACCTCACAGTTTAGATCTTCTTTTTCCCCAAATTTCTAAATTGTTTTCTTCTCCGAGGACAAGCAGGCCATTGTATTCTCATAGATGGGTGTCGTCATCTGATTGAGCCTAGTGCGGACTCTGACTAGTAAGCATCCCACTGTGCATGCATTGATGCCTTTCTGCCTGACGTATGAGCGCAGTTCCCTCAGTCCCCCCTTTTTTTTTTTCCACAGAGCAGGGAGGACACATTTTGTGTTCTCACAGTGTGTGTATTTCTCTCTCTCTCTCTCTCTCTCTCTCTCTCTCTCTCTCTCTCTCTCTCTCTCTCTCTCTCTCTCAGCGCCTTCCTGTGCGGGTGTTATTTATTTGTCTTATTGGCTATTTCTTTTTATTCTTTTTGTTTCTAATTCCTCTTTATTTTACTAGTGTTTTTGGCTCTTCTTTATTTTTCACGAACGGCTAGATCCATTTAGGCCGGATCACAAACCTCAGTTTGAATGCTGCCCCTTTTTCGATCCTCAATTGAGGAGTTCAATTTGGCTGTGATTCTTTTCTTGATGTCTCAGAAGACCTCTAGTGGCTTCAAGAGATGCAGCCAATGTAATTGGGTGATTTGTGTGACGGACTCATTCTCTTGATGCATCGGGTGCTTTGGGCCTAACCATGAGCCTAACTCTTATTTTCTCTGTTTAAAAATGGAGTTGAAAACATACAGGGCGTGGCAGGTCCAACAGGAGAGACGTTTTGGCTCCTCGAAGGCTGGTACATAGTCATCAGCACCGGAAACATCAACCTTGATAGCTGCTAAGACTTAATATCCACTGGGAGTGCATAGGCATCGAGGAGGTCTTCACCTCTCTTGACATCAGGGGCTGAGTAGACCCTGGGTCTGGTCAGCATCGGACCTGACACTGAGGACATGTACGAAGGACCATGATGCTGAGCATTGGGGGAAGCCCAAGAAGCACAAGTATTGGTCCTCATCGACGCATGGTGCCAGGAGCACCAGGGCATCTGCTTCGCTGGTACCTGAGAAGTGCTGGCACTGGAAGGAGCACTCTCCCTCTTTGAAAGAGGTACCAATGCACAAGTATGCAGGCAGCCAGGTCCCCGCTACCAGTTCGGCACCAGTGTTTTCTCAGGCTACCTCTCTGCCGGCTCTCTCGCCTTTGCCGATGCCTTCCTTCGATGAGCAGTTCTGAGCAATGCTCAGGGAGGAGCTAACTCAGATTCTGCAGCTACAAACTGCTCAGGCATCAAGGGTGTTTGTGCCAACTGTAGGTCAGCCCCTTATTCTTCCTGAGACTCAACCCATGTCTGTGCAAGGATCCTCAATGCAGGCACCTCAAAGGGTGTTGATATCGACATATGCAGTACCTCTTTCAAAGTCAGGTGAGGAAGCTTCCCTAGAGTCGGAGGGTAGGGCTGTACCACTGCGCTTTTCGGGATGTGGACATTGTTTTATTGAGCCAAGGCAGGCACAGACTCATTTAGCTCGGTCTGAGTATGGGACCGTTCATGGGACTCGGAGGAGGACCCACACTACTTCTCAGAGTCATCGTCTTATGAGATACCTCTGATCTCTCCCCACCTCAAAAGAGACTCAAATCTCCACCCAAGGTTCTCTCATTTACTGGTTTTGTTAGAGAGATGGCTTTTGCCATCCCATTTAAGTTAGAGAGAGAGAGAGAGCCTAGGGCAGGAATGTTAACTATCCTAGACTATGAGTCTTCTCCTAAGGAAGAGGTCACAGTACCATTGCACTCTGTCCTTAAAGATGCACAAAGAACTGGGAATAACTCCTCAGTTCAGGTTGCACCTAAGAAGGTAGATATGCAGTATCGTATCCATAAGGCTCCCAAATTCGAGAGGACCTAGCTGTCTCACCATTCTCTGGTGGCCGAATCCGCCCTCATTCGAGCTGAAAGACTTATTCCTCAGCACCCCCAGGTAGAGGCTTGGACACTGGACTCATTTGGAAGGAAAGTTTTTCAGGCCTTGATGCTCATTGCCCGCATCCAGTCCTACCAGCTCTACATGAGCCTTTACTTGCAATCTGTGGTCCACAGTACAGTAAGTCATGTGGATTCTCTCCTGTACAGTTGGCTGCAGAGCTTTGCCAGTTGGCCAGTAAGCAGCTGGAGTGTAGAAAATATCTGGACAGGGGCATGTAAAACTCTTTTTTGATATAGCGTCCAGGCTCTGCCATGGGTGTGGGGATGCACAGAGTCTCACGGCTGCATGTGTCTGACCTAGAACCAGCTGTTCAGGAGAGGTTGGCGGACGTTCTTTGATCAGGTGACAACTTGTTTGGAGATAAGGTAGAAGAGGTCGCAGACCTCATCAAGTAGCATACAGATGCCATCCAAACCCTGTCTCAGCAACCCTTCTAGAAGGTTTTCAAGTGGGCCTAGGCAGTGATCCTACTCTCTGAAGTGTAGATTTCCACCACCACCTCGCTCTGCCCAAATTTCCCAGGCTCAGTGTTCTCAGCCTTTGCCAGTCCTGTCCTCAAGCATTGTCCTCATATATCAGCTCTCAGCACAAGCAGGTACTTTGTAGAGGAAATCTCTGCCCTTCTATAGGCCAGTGTGTTCCAACCCGTACCACTCGGGCAAGAAGAAATTGTGCCCAGAAAGACGGGGGGATTTCGCCCTATCCTAGACCTAAGGGTTCTGAACAATGTCCTGGTCAAAGAAGTTCAGGATGATTTCCCTGGACCCCTTCTCCCCATGATTTACGAAAAAGATTGACTGTGTTCTCTGGACTTGAAGGTTGCATATATCCACTTTTTGATACTTCTCAGTCACAAGAAGTATCTCAGGTTTTTGTAGCTTTCCATTGGTCTCAGGCAGCTGGGAATCAAGAGGTTGCAATCCAGATTTCGCCAGAGCTAACTCATGCCCCTCTCTGGTGGACAAATTGATCGAATTTGACTGTGGGACTACCATTCCAAATTCTACTGTCTCAGAAGGTGTTAACAACAGATGCATCCAAACTAGGATGGGGAGCTCATATACATATACAAGCACCCAGGGAACTTGGTCTGCTCAGGAAACAGATCTTCATATCAACGTCCTCAAGCTGAGAGCCATTTGGAATGCTCTAAAGGCTTTCACAGATTGGCTACAGAACCAAATTATTCTCATTCAAATGGACAACCAGGTTTCAGTGTTCTATGTAAACAAGCAAGGGGGTATAGGTTCCTACCCCTGGTGTCAGGAAGCAGTAGAAATGTGACAGTGGGCCCTCTTTTATAGATTGGTACTTCGAGCAACATACCTACTAGGAAAGGACAATTGCCTGGTAGACAGATTGAGCAGGTTCTTGCAACCGCACGTGTGGTCTCTCAACGTGGACGTAGCCCACACGATTTTCCGCGCATGGGGCACCCCTCAGTGGATCATTTTGCCATTCATTTCAACAACAAAGTCCCCCAGTTCTGTTACAGGCTCAGATCATGCGACAGACTAGCATCTAATGCCTTTTCTCCTGCATTGGGGGAAGGATTTCTCTGTGCGTATCTTCCAATACCGCTCATAGAGAAGACGGCTGAAACTCGAGCACCTTACTAGCTGAGGCAGATCTGGTTGCCTCTTCTGGAGTTGTCCTTTGAAGATCTGTGGAGATTGGAATTCTGATCCTCATCACGTGGAACGAGGGATCTCTTCTGCATCCCAGCCTACAAAACCTAATCCTCAAGGCTTGAATGTTGAGAGCGTAGAATTTGAATCCTTAGATTTGCCGGAGGGAGTATCAGATTTTGCTGGCTTCCAGGAAAGACTCCACTAAGAGGTGTTTAAGTGGATAATGTTTGCTGTCTGGTGTGAAGGCAAGGCCTCAGATCCACTCACCTGCCGTATACAAAAACTTCAAGTACGTCCTGTGCCTTTCTGAGTCTGGTTTGAAAACCAACTCTGTAAGGGTTAATCTAAGTGCAGTCATTGCTGATCACCGTGTGGTAGGTAAGCCCATCTCTGTACAGCCCATAGTTTGAGAGGTTTGCTATTGACAAAGCCCCCTATCAAACCTCCAACTGTTGGGATCTCAACATTGTTCTCACCCAGCTGATGAAAGCTCCTTGAAGTATTTGGCCTGGAAAGTTGTGGTTTTGGTGGCCATCACTTCAGCTCGCAAAGTCAGTGAGCCTCAGGCCCTAGTAGCTGATCCACCTTAAATAAGTTTACCACAATAGAGTAGTTCTCGACATACATCCTAAGTTCCTTCCTAAGGTAGTGTCGGAATTCCATCTTAATCAGCTGATCGTCTTGTCAACATTTTTCTCAAAACCACATGCTGCACCTTCACAACTAGTATGTAAATAATTTCAGATTAATTAACTTTCAGGCCTTGACATTTCCCTTGGAGTTGTATTCTTTAGGTATCTCGCAAGACTGAGGTTTGGGTGGGAAGGCACCAGCGCATGCATGGTGGGACGCTGTTAGAAAGTTCTCCAATAATCTTGCTAGTCAGTGTCTGCAGTGGGTTCCGTTGGATGACATCACCCATCGGTGAGATACTCAGCCTGCTGTCCTCGGAGAACATCTGCTGCAGGTTAGTAACTTTGCTTTATCAGTGCTATTAAATTCAATAATTCCAAATGTGTGAGAACTAGATGAGAGGCTGCTGTTAAGGCCTTTGACAAGCACGTCCAAAACTTTCCTGCCTCTCACTTCCATCCTACCGTTTAGTAGTCACCTAACACCTAAGCAGTGGTAGAAAGTAGCCTTAGCGTACCGTTATACGGGTTCTTCCCGCATGCTAAGGCCATTTTTATCACAGCAGTAAAATGGCCAATTTTCCATTTTTTGAATTAGTGGCCATGTGCTAGTGTTGACATTAGCATGTAGCCATTAACATAAATTTGTGCGTGAGTACTTACTGACACCTATTTTATAGGCGATAAGGGCTCACTTGCTAATCCTGAGCTAATCTGCATGCAGTAAAGCTGCGCTAACTCAGTGCAGAAATACCTACTCTCTGCCCCCACCATGCTCCCTCCGCAGAAATTGTTTAGCGCATGGTTTGTGCGCACAGATCTCAAACTTTACCTCGGGACACCTGAGTGTGTTCTGCGTCAACGTACGCTAGCATGTGAAAGAACCCCATATTTTGGTTTTAGTTAATGAAGACTTTTATTTATACTAGAAAAAGGAGAGTGAATGTTTACAGCTGAAGATCTTGGTGCTTCAAAATGAACTGGAGAGGCAGAAAAAGGCTTTGGTGCGTGAAATGGAGTTGTTGCATAAGGAGCACAAAACCTTTCAAGTTAAAGGTGAGTTTGCAGGTTAAAAATATTTCCGCCAGCAATAAGTAGAGCTACGATGTGCAAATTTAGAAGTATTTAAGTATGTCAAAAATATTTATTAACATCAACAAGAGTCCAGTGTAAATGTTTAAATAATCAACACGATGTATTAAAATTCCAAATATTTCTTTATTCTCAAATATTATCTTCTTTTATATATAAAAAGTAGTTGAGCATTTAGCTATGGCTCGACGGTGGCCAAATCCGTTTCACTTTGCATGCTTCATCAGGAGCCGTGCATCAACTTTCTTATAATTTGTTGCATTTGTATCCCACATTTTCCCACCTATTTGCAGGTTCAATGTGGCTTACATTATGCCGTAATGGCAATCTCCATTTCCGGAATGAGAAATACAAAGTGGTCTTGCATTAAAGTTCATAGGTGACAGATTAGATTAAACAGTCAGCTATAAAGAGATCATTTCCGAATGAAAAATAAAGTGGAATTTCGTTAAAGTTCATTAGAGATAGAGTAGATGTGGCAGTCAAGTGTAGAGAGTTTGGTTTTGTCCAGTTCCGGTATAAGTTTTGTTGTCTGGTATTTAGGTTGGATCATTGTGGTATGCCTTTTTGAACAGGTTGGTTTTTAGTTATTTTTGGAAGTTTGTTAGGTTGTGCATTGTTTTTATGACGTTTGGTAGTGCATTCCATATTTGGGTGCTTATGTATGAGAAGCTAGATGCATATGTTGATTTATATTTTAGTCCTTTGCAACTGGGGTAATGAAGATTCAGGAACGTGCATGCTGACCTTTTTGTGTTTTTGGTTGGTAGGTCTATGAGGTCTGACATGTAGGCCGGAGCCCCACCGTGAATAATTTTATGAGCCAGGTTGCAGATTTTGATCGTAATACGTTCTTTAAGTGGGAGCCAGTTTAGTTTTTCTCATAGGGGTTTGGTGCTTTCGTATTTTGTTTTTCCAAATATGTCTAGTCGCTGTGTTTTGGGCAGTTTGGAGTTTCTTAATGATTTGTTCTTTACATCCAGCATAAATTGCATTGCAGTAATCTAGGTGGCTTAGTACCATTGATTGTACCAGGCTGCGGAATATTTCCCTTGGGAAGAAAGGTTTTACTCTTTTGAGTTTCCACATTGAGCGGAACATTTTCTTTGTTGTATTTTTGGCATGGCTTTCTAGTGTGAGATTTCGGTCAGTTGTGACTCTGAGAATTTTCAGGCTATCTGATATAGAAAGGGTATAGTCTGGGGTGTTTATAGTGGTGGGTTTATTTGTGTTGTATTGTGATGAGAGGATGAGACATTCCAGCTTATTTTTGAAAGAGAAAGACGCCCATATTTCGACCCAAATCGGGAGATGGGCGTCTTCTCCAGTGTGCGACCAAATCGGTATAATCAAAAGCCAATTTTGGTCATCTTCAACTGCATTCCGTCGCAGGAACAAACAAAGTTGATGGGGGTGTGTCGGAGGCATGGCGAAGGCGGGACGGGGCGTGGCTATCGGCCAAAGAGAGATGGGCGTCTTTAGCTGATAATCGAAACAAGGAGGGCGTTTTTGACGAGAATTTGGTCCGCTTTATTTGGACCATTTTTTTTCAGGTCCAAGTCCCAAAAAAGTGCCCCAACTGACCAGATGACCACCGGAGGGAATCGGGGATCATCTCCCCTGACTCTCCCAGTGGTCACTAACCCCCTCCCACCAAAAAAAAAACCCACTTTAAAAACTTTTTTTGCCAGCCTCTATGCCAGCCTCAAATGCCATACCCACCTCCATGACAGCAGAATGTGTTCTATCCTCTGACAGCCTTTCCCTGGTTCTGATGTGGCTCTCGGGTGAGTGTGACACTTCTGTTATGCGCACTGCAGAGTCAAATCAGCAATGCATTGTGGTGGGTGTAGGCTATTGGGCTCCATGATTCCAGTAGCTTGTGTTAAATACTCACGATGTTGGTAGTTGGTAGGCTCTACTCCCATGGTGCTTTTCCCCCTGCTTACTGGGTCAGAGTGTGCCCTGTTTTGTTTCCGGTAGTCTATGAGGTGGTAGCCATTTTTGTAAGCCAGTTTTAGATCCCTTTCATGTGTTAGCCACGTTACAGCACTTAGTTCTTCCCTTGAATGTTGCTGAAAAAAGGCATTGTACAGCATTCTGCCAGCCCTGACCTACTGCTAATCTCAGTACCAGGAAGACTCTTTGCCAGTGGGACACAACCTCTGATCTGCAGTTAACTGTGAGTAAACGTGCTTATTCAAATAAAGGACTTTTTCAAAGAGATTAGTCTTCAGGTGTCAACTGGTGTGCCAAGGTTATACAGCAACAACAAGTCCTAGAGGCCTGCGTGTATGCAGGTCCCTGGAGCACTTTTAGTGGGTACCGCAGTGCACTTAAGGCAGGTGGACCCAGGCCCATCCCCCCTTACCTGTAACACTTGTGCTGGTAAATGGGAGGCCTCCAAAACCCACTGTACCCACATGTAGGTGCCCCATTCACCCCTAAGAGCTATGGTAGTGTTGTACATTTGTGGGTAGTGGGTTTTGGGGGAAGGGGGTTGGGGGCTCAGCACCCGTGGTAAGGGAGCTATGTATGTGGGAGCGTTTTCTGAAGTCCACCGCACTGACCTCTAGGGTGTCCAGTTGGTGTCCTGGCATGTCAGGGGGGCGAGTGTACTACGAATCCTGGCCCCTCCCACGACCAAATGGCTTGGATTAGGACGTTTCTGAGCTGGGCGTTTTTGTTTTCCATTATCACTAAAAAAAACAAACGCCCAGCTCACAAATGACTAAATCCATGGCATTTTGGTCTGTACAAACCGTATTTTCGAAACGAAAGATGAACGCCCATTTTTTTTTTGAAAATACGGTCTGTCCCACCCCTTCACGTACCCGTTCTCGGACATAGACACCCATAGAGATGGGCATTCGCGTTCGATTATGTCCCTCGTGTTTTTTCTGCATTGAGTTTTAATTGAATTGCATCTGCCCATGAATTTCATGATTTGGAGGCTATGTTTGATTTCATTAGTGATTTCTGTTAGATTGTGTTTGAACGGGATATAGATTGTGACATTGTGTGTGTAGATGTAAGATTAAGGCCTTGGTTGGATAGCGATTTGGCAAACAAGATGGTATCACATATTTTTGTGATCACCTACAAAACATATACACATCATTTGCATCTATAAAAATCTCACATCTGGTATTATTATTATTACATTTGTACCCTGCGCTTTCCCACACATAGCAGGCTCAATGCGGCTTACATAGTAAAAAAACAATACAAGTTCTGTAAGAGAATAATTACAAGCTATAATAAACATTATAATGATAAGGTTTTAAGAATAAATGATTTGGATATGGAAAGGATAGGATAGGCGAAAGGAGATTGGGAGGGGTATGGTATGGAAAGATGGAGAAGAAGGGATTGGAGGATGAGTATGATAAGAGTTGGGAGAAGGTCCAAGGTATAGTCGGTGTCAGAGTCAGTGTCAGAGCAGGAGTAGTGTAGGTGGGGTGATAGGATTAAGTAGGGTCGTTAGGGTAAACTTGTTTGAAAAGATGAGTCTTCAACATTTTACTGAAGGGTAGATAGTTATTAATAGTTCGGATGGATCTAGGTAGAGCATTCCAAAGCTGACTACCCAAGAAGGAGAAACAGGATGCATAGTAGGTTTTGTATTTAACTCTTTTACAGCTGGAAAGGTGTAAATTGAGGTAAGTACGTGAGGACATGGATCTATTTCTGATTGGAAGGTCGATCAGGTCATTCATATAGCTAGGGGATTCTCCGTATATGATCTTATGAATCATTGTATAGACCTTGAAAAATATTCTTTCTTTGATGGGGAGCCAGTGAAGCTTCTTCTGAAGAGGTGATGCGCTTTCAAATCTAGATTTGCCAAAGATAAGTCTGGCTGCTGTGTTCTGGGCAGTCTGAAGTCTTTTCAGGACTTGGGTCTTACAACCTAGAAAAACACTGTTGCAGTAGTCTGCATGGGTAATAACTGTGGATTGTACCAGGTTCCGGAAGGTGTCCAAGGGAAGATATGGTTTCACTCGTTTCAAAATCCACATCATATTGAACATTTTTTTCGCATTGAACGTAGCGTGGAGATCGACAGATAAATGGCTATCTATCGTAACTCCTAGGATCTTTAGGCTGTTAGAAATGGTGAGAATAACATCAGGGGTGTTGAGAGTAGTCGGAAGGAGTGGGGAATATTGAGATGAAAGGACTAGGCACTGTTTTTTCTTTATTCAATTTCATCTTAAAAACATTAGCCCAGGAGGTTAGGGTGGTCATTCCAGTAGTAATTTTATCAGCGATTTCTGATAAATTGGATTTAAAGGGGATAAATATAGTGACGTCGTCTGCGTATATGAAGGGATTAAGGCCGTGTTTGGTCAGTAACCTGACCAAGGGGATCATCATAAGGTTATGTTTCAACGTTTTTTATTTGATGACAAATCAATTGAATACAAATCCACCTTGGTACATTGATTGCAGTACAAATTTACGGCACTTAAGGTAATAACACAGCAGAGATACAACATTGTTTACCATCATCAGACTTTTAACATTTTTACCCCCCCTCCTCTCCAACTGTTTTGGAAATTTAACTGCCAACCCTTTCCATTTAAAGCAAAACAATGTACATCTATAATCCTGATATGGTACATTAGCAGTGAATAACAAAAAGTACCTTCAACATTTATGCAATACAACATATTATCATCACTCTTTTAGCTGTTATTTCCCTCCCTATCTCCCCCACCACCGTCCCTCCCTCTATTTATCCAGCCAATATGGGGATCAGGCGTTCAGACAAAGTGCATTCTAAAAAAGATTCACAACAAGGTAAGGAGCAGACTTCTTCCTCGTGGGCTGAGCCCTTGCATGTATTGACTCCATACTAGCATGAAATGCTTTTTCCTTTTTGGGGCTCCTTTCGCCTCCCTAGCCTTCCATGTGGCCAGCTCGTGTACCCGGTTCCTCCATTGCCATTACACCGGTAGGTCAGGGGCTATCCACCTCTGCAGGATGGTCTTACGCGCCACCAGACATACCTTACGGCACCAGATTCTAGTTCCTTTCGCCTGGGTTGAAAAGGCTGACTGCGTGTCTAAGACATATTGGTCCCAGGTCCCCCCTACGGGTACCTGCGTCGTTGCTCTGGATTTGTCTCCAGAAGGCATGTACTCCTGGGCAGGGGATCATCATAAGGTTAAAGAGTATCGGGGAAAGTGGAGATCCCTGTGGTACTCCGCATTCTGATGACCATGGGGATGATATGTTTGTGGTTCCTTTGACTTGGTAGGACCTTACCGCGTCAATCAACATATAATTTCCAATGTAATATTTTTAACACTATCATACTGCCAAGTTTATATAAATAAAAGGCTTAACATTCAAAACCAAGTGACAGATATTCTGTTAGCAATTATGAACATACGTACATAAGTACTGTTTAAGTTAAGAAACAAACATTTCTTTTTCTTTACTTACATTACATCTCATCCAAACCCAAATACTTTCAGACAGCATTTTTGGCAGTTAGATAGGTTTATATTTATTTCACAATCTACATACATAATATCTTTTCTAACCCCAGTTCTTTCATAAAAAGTTTCTAAGTATTAAACAGATTTATATTTCTTTCATAATTTACTTACATTGCATCTTATCAAACCCCAATTCTTTCATACAGCGTTCTTAGCTGTTAAGCAGGTTAGTATGTGTTGTTGCACAACCTGTCCTCATTGCTTAAGATTCACTATCAATTATCCATCCTCCAATGAGCAGGTGAACTTTTCTTGACCAGTCACTTCATTGCATTATTTAAAGTTTCCAATCAGTGGTTAATACAAACATGACACTATCTTTAGCTCCAATCTACTGCAATCCTAGATGGTTACTCAGTTCCGCTATATGGAACATGATCACAACATTCTTTTGATTGTCATTAGCAATAGAATGCACACCACCCAATTAGATTGTTTAAACCAACTGGTTCCAATGAGTATGTTATTGCACAACCTGTCCTTATTTTTTAAGACTCATTATCAATTATCCTGCAATGAGAAGATAAACTTTTCTTGACCAATCATTTCATTACATTATTTCTCCGAGGACAAGCAGGCTGCTTGTTCTCACTGATGGGTGACGTCCACGGCAGCCCCTCCAATCGGAAACTTCTCTAGCAAAGTCCTTTGGTAGTCCTCGCGCACCCGCGCGCACCGCGCATGCACGGCCGTCTTCCCGCCCGAAACCGGCTCGAGCCGGCCAGTCTTCTTTTGTCCGCACTCGGTACGGTCGTGTTTCGCCGTGTCGAGCCCCGGAAAGTCGACCTCGCGCGTCCAAAGTTATTTTTGACGTGTTTTTTCTTCGGAAAAGTCTTTTAAAGTGTCGGGAAGTGCTCCGGTTTTCGTGTTACCCTTCCCGTACTTCCAGCTTTTTGCCCCGATAAGTTTTCTTTCGTCGTCGGGGTAGGCCTCTTTCGGCCTCGGTCGAGATTTTCTCCCTTTAAATCTTTTGGTGCTCTTTTTCCGTCATTTCGGACTTTGATTTCGCCGGCGTGATTTTTCCGCCCATGACATCGAAGCCTTCCAGCGGCTTCAAGAAGTGCACCCAGTGCGCCCGGGTTATCTCGCTCACTGATCGACACTCGTCGTGTCTTCAGTGTCTGGGGGCCGAGCACCGCCCTCAGAACTGTAGTCTGTGTTCCCTGCTTCAAAGGCGGACTCAGGTAGCGAGATTAGCCCAGTGGAACGTGTTGTTCTCGGGCTCTTCGTCGGCATCGGCACCGGGATCTTCGAGTGCATCGACGTCGTCAGCGTCCAGACCATCTTCCTCGGCCGCCCCTGCATCGAGTGCATCGAGGCATCGGGCCTCTGCATCGGCGCCGAGACATCGGATAGCTGCATCGACGTCGGTGGTACCGGGACCTCGTCTGCTGATGTCGTCGGACGGTGGTGCATCGTCAGGAGTGCAGGTGAGGGCTGTCCATTCCCCTGCTGGTGGCGGTGAGCCTTCGGGTGGGTCTCCTCCTACCCTGAGGGCTCCTGCGGTACAGCCCCCCCGAGACCGACCTCCTTCGGCCTCGGCCCCGAGGAAGCGACGGCTGGATTCTACGTCCTCCTCGTCGGTGCCGGGGAGCTCCGGTGACATGCTTCGGAAGAAATCGAAGAAGCATCGACACCGGTCGCCTCCCCGCGTCGGCACCGAGAGCTCTGGGTCGCCGAGGGAGTCGGCACCCAGCAGGCATCGGCACCGAGAGGACCGCTCACCCTCTGTTCAGGAGGTGTCGATGCGCTCCACTCTGGACAGCCCGGAACAGCCTCCTCGCCCGGAACAGGTTCTGACGTCGACGCCTGCATCGACCTCTTTGCCTTTCTCTGCAGCCGCTCTGAACGAGAGCCTCCGGGCCGTTCTCCCAGAGATTCTGGGAGAGCTGTTGCGCCCTACCCCTCCGGTACCGGCGGTGCTTGCGCCTCCGGTACCGTCGAGCGTGGCGCCGGCTGGCCCATCGCCCGGGGTGAGGTCCCCGACGTCGGTACCGCGTGCGGTGCCGACTGCGGCCACCTCCCAGGAGGGCTCCCCGACTACGTCGGCGGAGGGAGCTTCGCCGATGCGGGCGAGGGAGTCTACCTCTCGACGCCCCCATCGTGGACGTGGCTCCACCGAGTCGAGCCGGGCGAGGTTGCAGACACAGGTTCGTGAACTTGTGTCTGACACCGAGGGTGAGGCCTCGTGGGAGGAAGAGGAAGACCCCAGATATTTCTCTGACGAGGAGTCTGAGGGTCTTCCTTCTGATCCCACTCCCTCTCCTGAAAGACAGCTTTCTCCTCCTGAGAGTCTGTCTTTCGCTTCCTTTGTCCGGGAGATGTCTACGGCCATCCCCTTCCCGGTGGTTGTGGAGGACGAGCCCAGGGCTGAAATGTTTGAGCTCCTGGACTATCCTTCTCCACCTAAGGAAGCGTCCACTGTTCCCTTGCACCATGTCCTCAAAAAGACATTGCTTGCGAACTGGACAAAACCTCTAACTAATCCCCACATCCCCAAGAAGATCGAGTCCCAGTACCGGATCCATGGGGACCCAGATCTGATGCGCACCCAGTTGCCTCATGATTCTGGAGTTGTGGATTTGGCCCTAAAGAAGGCTAAGAGTTCTAGAGAGCATGCTTCGGCGCCCCCGGGCAAAGACTCTAGAACCTTAGACTCCTTTGGGAGGAAGGCCTACCATTCCTCTCTGCTCGTGGCCAAAATCCAGTCTTACCAGCTCTACACGAGCATACACATGCGGAACAATGTGCGGCAGTTGGCGGGCTTGGTTGATGCTCTCCCCCCCCGAGCAGGCCAAGCCTTTTCAGGAGGTGGTCAGGCAGCTGAAGGCGTGCAGAAAATTCCTGGCCAGAGGGGTGTATGACACCTTTGATGTTGCGTCCAGGGCCGCTGCTCAAGGTGTGGTGATGCGCAGGCTCTCATGGCTGCGTGCCGCCGACCTGGAGAATAGACTCCAGCAGCGGATTGCGGACTCGCCTTGCCGTGCGGACAACATTTTTGGAGAGAAAGTCGAGCAGGTGGTAGAGTCTCTCCACCAGCGGGACACCGCATTCGACAAGTTCTCCCGCCGGCAGCCTTCAGCATCTACCTCTACAGGTAGAAGATTTTTTGGGGGGAAGGAAGACTGTTCCCTATGCTTCTGGTAAGCGTAGGTACAATCCTCCTTCTCGACAGCCTGCGGCCCAGGCTAAGCCCCAGCGCGCTCGCTCTCGTCAGCAGCGTGCGCCTCAGCAGGGCCCCGCGGCTCCCCAGCAAAAGCAAGGGGCGAGCTTTTGACTGGCTCCAGCAGAGCATAGCCGACATCCAAGTGTCAGTGCCGGGTGACCTGCCGGTCGGGGGGAGGTTGAAAGCTTTTCACCAAAGGTGGCCTCTCATAACCTCCGATCAGTGGGTTCTGCAAATAGTCCGGCAAGGATACACCCTCAATTTGGCCTCAAAACCTCCAAATTGTCCACCGGGAGCTCAATCCTACAGCTTCCAGCACAAGCAGGTACTTGCAGAGGAACTCTCCGCCCTTCTCAGCGCCAATGCGGTCGAGCCCGTGCCATCCGGGCAAGAAGGGCTGGGATTCTATTCCAGGTACTTCCTTGTGGAAAAGAAAACAGGGGGGATGCGTCCCATCCTAGACCTAAGGGCCCTGAACAAATATCTCGTAAAAGAAAAGTTCAGGATGCTTTCCCTGGGCACCCTTCTCCCCATGATTCAGCAAAACGATTGGCTATGCTCTCTGGACTTGAAGGATGCCTACACACACATCCCGATACTGCCAGCTCACAGACAGTATCTGCGATTTCAGTTGGGGGCACGCCACTTCCAGTACTGTGTGCTACCCTTTGGGCTCGCCTCTGCGCCCAGGGTATTCACAAAGTGCCTAGCTGTAGTAGCAGCGGCACTTCGCAGGCTGGGGGTGCATGTGTTCCCATATCTCGACGATTGCCTGGTGAAGAACACATCCGAGGCAGGAGCCCTGCAGTCCATGCAGATGACTATTCGCCTCCTGGAGCTACTGGGGTTTGTGATAAATTATCCAAAGTCCCATCTTCTCCCAGTGCAGAAACTCAAATTCATAGGAGCTCTGCTGGATTTTCGGACGGCTCGCGCCTATCTCCCAGAGACGAGGGCCAACAACTTGTTGTCCCTCGTCTCGCGGGTGCGAGCGTCCCAGCAGATCACAGCTCGGCAGATGTTGAGATTGCTGGGCCACATGGCCTCCACAGTTCATGTGACTCCCATGGCCCGTCTTCACATGAGATCTGCTCAATGGACCCTAGCCTCCCAGTGGTATCAGGCTGCTGGGGGTCTAGAAGACGTGATCCACCTGTCCACGAGTTTTCTCGAATCCCTGTATTGGTGGACAATCTGGTCCAATTTGACTCTGGGACGTCCTTTCCAAATTCCTCAGCCACAAAAAGTGCTGACAACGGATGCGTCTCTCCTGGGATGGGGAGCTCATGTCGATGGGCTTCACACCCAAGGAAGCTGGTCCCTCCAGGAACGCGGTCTACAGATCAATCTCCTGGAGTTGCGAGCGATCTGGAACGCTCTGAAGGCTTTCAGAGATCGGCTGTCCCATCAAATTATCCAAATTCAGACAGACAACCAGGTTGCCATGTACTATGTCAACAAGCAGGGGGGCACCGGATCTCGCCCCCTGTGTCAGGAAGCCGTCAGCATGTGGCTTTGGGCTCGCCGTCTCGGCATGGTGCTCCAAGCCACATATCTGGCAGACGTAAACAACAGTCTGGCCGACAGACTGAGCCGGATTATGCAACCTCACGAGTGGTCGCTCAACTCCAGAGTGGTGCGCCAGATCTTCCAAGCGTGGGGCACCCCCTTGGTGGATCTCTTCGCATCTCGAGTGAACCACAAAGTCCCTCAGTTCTGTTCCAGGCTTCAGGCCCCCGGCAGACTAGCATCGGATGCCTTCCTCCTGGATTGGGGGGAGGGCCTGCTGTATGCTTATCCTCCCATTCCTCTGGTGGGGAAGACTTTGTTGAAACTCAAGCAAGACCGAGGCACCATGATTCTGATTGCTCCTTTTTGGCCGCGTCAGATCTGGTTCCCTCTTCTTCTGGAGTTATCCTCCGAAGAACCGTGGAGATTGGAGTGTTTTCCGACCCTCATCACGCAGGACGAAGGGGCTCTTCTGCATCCCAGCCTCCGGTCCCTGGCTCTCACGGCCTGGATGTTGAGAGCATAGACTTTGCCTCTTTGGGTCTGTCAGAGGGTGTCTCCCGCGTCTTGCTTGCTTCCAGGAAAGATTCCACTAAGAGGAGTTACTTCTTTCTATGGAGGAGGTTTGCCGTCTGGTGTGACAGCAAGGCCCTAGCTCCTCGCTCTTGTCCTACACAGACCCTGCTTGAATACCTTCTGCACTTGTCTGAGTCTGGTCTCAAGACCAACTCTGTAAGAGTTCACCTTAGCGCAATCAGTGCATACCATTACCATGTGGAAGGTAAGCCGATCTCAGGACAGCCTTTAGTTGTTCGCTTCATGAGAGGTTTGCTTTTGTCAAAGCCCCCTGTCAAGCCTCCTACAGTGTCATGGGATCTCAATGTCGTTCTCACCCAGCTGATGAAACCTCCTTTTGAGCCACTGAATTCCTGCCATCTGAAGTACTTGACCTGGAAGGTCATTTTCTTGGTGGCAGTTACTTCAGCTCGTAGAGTCAGTGAGCTTCAGGCCCTGGTAGCCCAGGCCCCTTACACCAAATTTCATCATAACAGAGTAGTCCTCCGCACTCACCCTAAGTTCTTGCCAAAGGTCGTGTCGGAGTTCCATCTGAACCAGTCAATTGTCTTGCCAACATTCTTTCTCCGTCCTCGTTCCTGCCCTGCTGAACGTCAGCTGCACACATTGGACTGCAAGAGAGCATTGGCCTTCTACCTGGAGCGGACACAGCCCCACAGACAGTCCGCCCAATTGTTTGTTTCTTTTGATCCCAATAGGAGGGGAGTGGCTGTAGGGAAACGCACCATATCCAATTGGCTAGCAGATTGCATTTCCTTCACTTACGCCCAGGCGGGGCTGGCTCTTGAGGGTCATGTCACGGCTCATAATGTTAGAGCCATGGCTGCGTCGGTAGCCCACTTGAAGTCAGCCTCCATTGAAGAAATTTGCAAAGCTGCGACGTGGTCATCTGTCCACACATTCACATCTCATTACTGCCTGCAGCAGGATACCCGACGCGACAGTCGGTTCGGGCAGTCAGTTCTTCAGAACCTGTTTGGGCTTTAGGATCCAACTCCACCCCCCGAGGGCCCTGTTTGTTCTGTTCCAGGCTGGACTCTCAGTTAGTTGGTAAATTTTTTAGGTCAATCTCAGTTATGTCCTCGCCGTTGCGAGGCCCAATTGACCATGGTTGTTGTTTTGAGTGAGCCTGGGGGCTAGGGATACCCCATCAGTGAGAACAAGCAGCCTGCTTGTCCTCGGAGAAAGCGAATGCTACATACCTGTAGAAGGTATTCTCCGAGGACAGCAGGCTGATTGTTCTCACAAACCCGCCCGCCTCCCCTTTGGAGTTGTGTCTTCCCTTGAAGTGTATTGTCTTGCTACATACTGGACTGGCCGGCTCGAGCCGGTTTCGGGCGGGAAGACGGCCGCGCATGCGCGGTGCGCGCGGGCGCGCGAGGACTAGCAAAGGACTTTGCTAGAGAAGTTTCCGATTGGAGGGGCTGCCGTGGACGTCACCCATCAGTGAGAACAATCAGCCTGCTGTCCTCGGAGAATACCTTCTACAGGTATGTAGCATTCGCTTTAAAGTTACCAATTAGTAGTTAATATGAACATAACAATCTTCATCAATCAATAGCTCCAATCTACTGCAATTCTATGAACTCTCCAAAGAAAATTTTACATTTAGAAAAAATAATTTGAATTGTGAACAACGAATGGCTTTAAAAATTTTACAGAATGATACTTCAATTATGATTAAAAAAAGCCGATAAAGTGGATCAATTGTAATTCTAAATAAAGATGACTATGAAAAAGAAGCATTGAGACAACTAAATATGGAGGATACATATAAGAAAAATTAGACCCCACAACGAAACATAAGAAAAGAATTAATGTCACGAAGAATTGAAAAAAGGTTTTCTATCAAAGAAGGAATTTAAATTCCTCAATAAAATGCATCCTATGATCCCTGTTTTCTACTTGCTCCCTAAGGTCCATAAAAATCCTGTAATCCACCTGGACGACCTATACTGTTAGCATGCGGGTCTCTATTGGAACCATTATCAGTTTATGTTGACTCTTGGGGCGAGGGGAGAGAAGGAATGAGTTGGAATCACTGAATACTCTTGTGCAAGCAGTTTCAAAAGATAAGTGTTCTTTTCAACTATATATATTCAGATTAACACCGTATTGAGTAGCTCTTTAGAGTACTATAGTGAGAGAGGAATCTTCATTAATTTACAGATTGAGCTACAGTGTGTGAAAGAGATCAGATTACCACAAATTTTTGAAGGTTTTGGCCAATGATGAACAGAGGATCATTATAGATCCGTTTTAGCTCCGATAGATGGTTACATCTAGTAGCTCTGTGAGGCCTTTTTTCCTTCTTACACATAGAACAATGTTATGTTTGAATACCATTAATTCATTGATCAGTGGAAATTAAGATGTGACAGTATCTAAAGATTTTATATTTCCACATCCTATATTTACATATATCTTAGTGTACTCTTTTATTAAGCCAGAGGTGGAAAGACATTCGACATACATTAAGGACACGGCACATTTCTTGAATATTCTTATGAATGCCACGATTAACAAGGAGAAATATCTGATTGTAATTCTCGATATTGTGGCTTTATATACCTCCATTCCACAAAGTAATGCATTAGATGTTTTGAGTAAAGTTTTAATAGACAGAGACCACACAAAGTACCAAGTGAATTCATTATTAATTTGGCAAGAATGGCGATAAAGGAGAATTTTTTCCTGTTCAATGGTCAATTGCATCATCAAATCTGTGGAGTATCAATGGGGGCAACATTTGCGCCCCCAGTTGCGTGCCTTTTCATGAACGATTTTGAAAACCAATAGATTTTACATTCTCCATTCCTGGAATATTTTTCATCATGACACTGCTACATTGATATTTTTCTTCTATAGACTGACGGAATTTCTAATTTAAATTCATTTGTCATATGGCTGAATTCCGGTAATGAGAAGATTCAATTTACTGTCAATTATTCTTTTGACTGTATATCATTTTTGGATGTAGAGATATTTCAAACATCTAAAGAGTTCATTACGAAAGTCCATCAAAAACCTGTGAGTAGAAATATGTTCTTACATTCAACAAGTTGCCACCCTAGACACTGTAAAGAGTCCTTGCCATATGCGCAATTTTTGCGATACAGAAGGATATGTAGCAAAAAAGAAGATTTTAAACTACAATCTAGAACTTTGACATCACGATTGAAAGCACGTGGATATGAGGATGGTATTTTGAAGAAAGCTTACAATAGAGCAAAATACAATGAAAGGGATTGGCTCTTAAGAAATTCTGCAAAAACACAAGATTACCAAAAAACTTTCTTTTATTAGCAAATATACAAATGCAAGCCCAAGAATCTCTAACATAATAAGGGATCAATGGCATATATTACAATCAAATGACATGTTTAAAGACACTATATGTATAAATTAGAGCTCATAGAGTATTACAATCCAACAATCAAATCTGCATACATATACTCTAACCCTACTACTATTGTGGTATATATATGGGAGGAAAAAGCCTCAAATACGGACAGATACTCCTTTGTTACGTGCTAGAAGTCCCAGCACGTAATATATCGATTACAAGATACCACGGTACTCTGAAGCAGGAGTCGAAACTCGGCCGGAGTCGGGCCGTGGATGATAAATATATCGATTGAACAGCTGCAAGATAAGTGATTCCTGCACATTTACTATTTAGAGTGTTAGGTATCACATTATTAAAGCCTGGGAGGTTGTTTCAGCCCGTGATGATTAGACAGAACTCCCTTAAGTTTGGATTCTAACAAAGGAGTATCTGTCTGTATTTGAGGCTTTTTCCTCCCATATATATACCACAATAGTAGTAGGGTTAGAGTATATGTATGTTTAAAGACACAACATTATGCTTTTCATATACACGGGGAAAAAATCTGAAAGAAATTTTAAGTCCATCAAATCCAAAATTTGGGTTTAAGAAAAAAAACAACATTCCAGTAGGTCACTTCAAGTGTGGTAAATGTAAAAACTGTGACATAACTCTGCAGTTAAAATCTTTTGTAAATTCACATGATTTTAAAAAGTATCAGTTAAAACATTTTAGTAATTGTGATACTAACGCAGTGTATATAATCCTTTGTCCATGTGAAAAACTACGTGGGGGAAACGATACAAAGTTTTAGAATAAGACTAAATGAACATCGGAGCAATATTAAGAGAGAACGTATGGAAGCACCTTTAGTCAGTCATTGCAGTAAGTTTGGTTATACTGTTGATAATTTAAAATGTTTTATAATTGATGTGGTGAAATCTAATATCAGAGGAGGAGACAGGGAAAGACAGCTCCTACAACAAGAGCAAAAATGGATTTACCGCTTGAATTCACTGGAACCAGTTGGTTTGAACAATTTAATCATTCTATTGCTAATATATGACAAATCAAAATAATGTGATTATGCTCCAAACAGCTGAATTAAGTAACGATCTGGAATTGCAGTGAATTGGAGCTGTTGATTGATGATGAGGGTTGTTATGCTTGTATTAACTACTGATTGGTATCTTTAAATAATGTAATGAAATGATTGGTCAAGAAAAGTTTATCTTCTCATTGGAGGATAGATAATTGATAATGAGTCTTAAGAAATAAGGACAGGTTGTACAATAACACATACTCATTTGAACCAGTTGGTTTGAACAATCTAATTGAGTGGTGTGCATTCTATTGCTAATAATGACAATCAAAAGAATGTTGTGATCATGTTCCATATAGCTGAATTGAGTAACCATCTAGGATTGCAGTAGATTGGAGCTGAAGATTGTGTCATGTTTGTATTAACCACTGATTGGAAACTTTCAATAATGCAATGAAGTGATTGGTCAAGAAAAGCTTACCTGCTCATTGGAGGATGGCTAATTGATAGTCTTAAGCAATGAGGACAGGTTGTGCAATAACATATACTAACCTGCTTAACAGCTAAGAACGCTGTATGAAAGAATTGGGGTTTGATAAGATGCAATGTAAGTAAATTATGAAAGAAATATAAATCTGTTTAATAGTTAAAAACTTTGTATGAAAGAATTGGGGTTAGAAAAGATATTATGTTTGTAGATTGTGAAATAAATATAAACCTATCTAACTGCCAAAAATGCTGTCTGAAAGAATTTGGGTTTGGATGAGATGTAAGTAAAGAAAAAGAAATGTTTGTTTCTTAACTTAAACGGTATTTTATTTATTTATTTGTTACATTTGTATCCCACATTTTCCCACTTATTTGCAGGCTCAATGTGGCTTACATAGCACCGGAGGGGCGTTCGTCGACTTCGGTATGAACAAATACAATGTGATGTTATGGTAAAAAAGGTTCATGTGGAACAGATACATTAGAGAATCGTAGAGCAGAAGGGTTATGTTATGCCATTGCGTGCTTTGCTTTCGTTGTGTTGCGGGGTTCAGGCATTTAAGTTGGATCGGTAGGGTATGCCTTTTTAACCAGGTTGGTTTTTAGTGATTTCCAGAAGTTTAGGTGGTCGTACGTTGTTTTCACATATGTACATATGTTCATAATTGCTAACAGAATATCTGTCACTTGGTTTAGAATGTTAAGCCTTTTATTTATATAAACATGGCAGTATGATAATATTAAAAATATTACATTGGAAATTATATGTTGATTGAAGTGGTTAAAAGAAAAGTCAAATTAATGATTTTATAAGTAAAGATTGAACACCAGATAATGTGAGATTTTTATAGATTTAAATGATGTGTATTTGTTTTGTAGGTGATCACAAAAACATGTGATACCATCTTGTTTGATGATATAAGAAAGTTGATGCATGGCTCCTGATGAAGCATGTAAAGTGAAACGGGTTTGGCCACCGTCGAGCCATAGCTAAATGCTCAACTACTTTTTATATATAAAAGAAGATAATATTTGAGAATAAAGGAATATTTGGAATTTTAATACATCGTGTTGATGATTTAAACATTTACACTGGACTCTTCACCTGTTGATGTTCATCTTTGGAGTTAGAGTCACAGTAGTCTTCCTCTTTTTGTGGTGAAAAACTATTTATTAGACATCCCTTCCTATCTATATAGATCAGGGCTTGACAATCCCCAGGTGGCCATGGTGCATAAAAATAGCAGTTTGTTGATCCTGTGGGATTTTGCTGTCTCTCCCCCCCCCCCCCCCCCCCCCAGTCTCTGGAGTCATTGGTCCACTTCACACTTTCCTTAGCACCTGGGATTTTATGCCACCCAATAGTCTTTTTTTTGATTTTGGTGCTTAAGCAAAACAGGTTTCCTTCCTCCCTACTACAACTTGGTTCTGAAGCTTGTGCTATGCTGTACAGGAAGTTGGGAGCGCTCATGTTTTCAAATCTCACAAAACTTGAAACCGTGAGGCCAACTTGAACTTCCTGTATTGTGCAGCTCAAGTTTACAGAGAGCTGAGATGCAGCGGATAAGCAGGAAGCATGCAGTTTCATCTGCTGCTGAAGCCTGCCAGGTGAGGGCAATAGATTGCAGTCTCTGAGAAAGAGGCTGGGTAAAAGCTGGGGGGGGGGGGGGGGGGGGTAAATGAAAAAGAAAGAGACTGGTAGGGACCAAGGCCATGTTTTACATATCAACTAAGAGGCAATCGCATCTTTGCATTATCTATCATTATCTCAGTAGTGGCACCAATAATTTGCTATAGCATTTATAAAATTTGTTTGTAAACCCATCTGGTCCTGGGGCTTTGCCATTGGGCAGGTCCCCTATAGCCCACGTCACCTCGTCCGATGTGATTGGCGCTGATGGTGCTTCGCTTTCTGCTCGAGATTTCGTAGGGAGCTCTGTATGTTCAAGGTAATTCTGAGACTCCTGTGGATTCGGTACCTCCTCTGCCTGATATAAGGTCTTATAGAAATTTACCAAGACTGACTTAATGCCTTCTAGTTTTGTACAGCTGTTTCCCTCTGCGTCTAAAATAGAGTGAATATGGGCACTAGTGGACCATTTTTTCAACTTATGAGCAAGGCGTCTTGAGGCCTTGTTCCCAAATTCGAAGTAAGCCTGTCTAACCCTTTGTAGATGCTCTGTTATCTCCGCTAACTGGAGCTCCCGAAGCTCCGTATGTAGTGCATGCATACGATGTTGGATGCAATCCCCCTCATTGAGTGACTTGCTCATTAAGAGGCGATAGCTGTGCATGTATTTGCTGGGCCCAAGCTCTTGCCTGTCGTCTAATATGTACCTGCAGAGCTATTACCTTTCCCCTAACCACTGCTTTAAAGCCCTCCCAAAGTACCCCTGAGGATACCGCTCCATTATCATTGAGACTAATATATTCTTTAATATCTGCTTCCAGGTGGAAGACTACTAAAGGATCAGCCAATATCTCATCATTAAATCGCCGGTGGGGCTATTACATAAAGCTCCATCTCCAGCATGACCGGTGCATGGTCCGACCATGTTCAAGGGTGTATCTGTATATCGCCTAAGTTAGTCAGTAGTGCCGGGGGTCCCACCCAGAGATCTATACGGGATTGAGAGTTGTAGACTGCTGAGTAATAAGAATATCCTATGGCCCTTGGATTTCTATGTTTCCATAA
Source organism: Microcaecilia unicolor (assembly GCF_901765095.1). NCBI lineage: Eukaryota > Metazoa > Chordata > Amphibia > Gymnophiona > Siphonopidae > Microcaecilia > Microcaecilia unicolor. Next base: position 24,781,992 of record NC_044034.1, read on the forward strand.
ATCTATTAACTGCATTTGGCTCAGGAACTTACACAATTGGGACCGATCAGCCTGCGAGTATCGAACCCCTTTGGCGGTGTTATCTAATGTAGGTTGCAATGTAAGGTTAAAATCTCTGCCTATTAATAGGGTACCCTAGATGTGCTTAGAGAGGAGCACTGACAGTTCCAAGTAGAAGGCACCCTGATGGTCATTAGCGCATATTTATTTAAGAGCGACATCACCTCCACCCTCACTTGCACTACCAGCAGCAGGTACCGACCCCCCCTACCTCGCACTACCCGCCGTACCTGCCACGGATATCTGCGAGATAACACTATCAGGACTCCTTTCTTTTTTTTTCTATAGTATTAGATGCAAAATAGATCTGTGAAAACTTTTTAGAGTGACATAACCGTTCACCTGTCTGGACCAAGTGAGTCTCTTGTATAAAGGATATATCTGCCTTCAGGCGCTGGATTTCTTTAAACATAAGCTGGTGCTTCATTGGGGAATTTAGCCCTTTTACATTAAGGGTCATATATTTTATGGTACTCATCCTGTATTCAAAACCAAGTCCCCCAACCCCCTGCTTATCTCATGTCCCTGCTTCCTAACCTTGTGTGGATCCCTCTCACTGATCATCAGTTGCTTCTTATTCTTAATTTGCCCCCCCCCCCCCCCCCCCCAACCATTAACTCCCCTACCCTCCCTCTCTACCTTGTGACACCCCTGCAAAAATATTATGGGGTTGTCCTAGAGGTAAATGACCTCACCCCTTATATATTATCTGTTATTAGCTGGATCCCCGCTTTTTATAATAACTTTTTAGCCGTTGTAACATCATTAACATATAACTACTTAACCGTTGCCAAACACCTTGTAAGTTTCAACCATTAATGTTCCAGCCACTATCTTGAAACACTAGGCATATCCAGGTGGTCTCTGCGCCCTCTTATTTCTTAGCAGTCTCCTCAGCTGTGTATCGGACTGCTGGCGTTGTAAGCGGCCCTTCCCTGAGGTGGCTCTTTGCCAGCGTGGTTTGTCCCCCATCGGTGCTGCTTGGTGTCTTGCTGAGCTAGCTCCCTCAGCCAGCCCTCCTCCTGGGAATATCTCCGCCACCTCCGCTATATTGCGGACCTGACATAGCCTCTCCTCTTTGTAGAATCTCAGCACAAACGGATGTCCCCATCTATATCTGATGCCTTTATCATGTTGAAATTTCGTGAAGGGCCTGAGTTCTGCCCTCCTCCTTAGCGTGGCCGCTGCTAGGTCGTGGTAGCATTCTATGGCGTATGAGTCTCACTTGAAACCTAGCGCTATTCGAGAGGCCTGCATGATCTTCTGCTTCAACTTAAAGTCGCTAAAGCAGGCAATTATATCTTTTGGGCGGTTTGTCTTTGTAGTGCCCAAAGCCCGAGAAGCTCGTACTAATTGGATTTCTGATGGATCTTTGGTAATCTGTACTTCCATTAGTAAAGCACTCGCTATTTTCTGTACCGTCAGCTCACAGTCTGTATATTGTGGTGTATCCGGGAGACCACGGAACCTCACATTGCAGTGCTGACTCCTGTTCTCAAGATCTTCTATCTTGTCCCACATCTGCTGGGTTTCCTGCCTAGTCTCCCGGACCTGCGCATCCAAAGCCTGAATTTTCTCCATTTGCTCATCCAGTTGCTTCTCCGTCTCTGCCACCCGATTTCCCAGCGCGCCAATTTCTCCTCTCAAGTCCGCCCCCAGCGCGGTAATGTCTGCACGTACTGCTTTTATATCAGTTTTTATTTCTTGCAGCCAGGAGCGTATTTCGTGCAGATGAGTCTCCTCTTGCAATTGCCCCTCTCCTGATGTAAATAAGGGCGGCGAGAGCTGTGATGGGTGCAGCGCTCAATGTTCAGGCGACCGGTTCTCGGGGGCTGACGCGTGCATGCTCGGAGCTGGGCCCGTATATGCGAATGCTGTCAAATCTATTGCCGGAGCTCAGGAACTCATTCACCATCTGCTTATCTCCGACATCACCCGCTTTTTCATCCCACTCGGAAGTTTTATTTGTGCTGAACAGCCACGGTTAGTTTCCTGATTGCTCTAGGCTGGTCAGAGCTCGTGGCTCAGGCAGCGATTTCGGGTGATGATGTCACTTCCTCTTCCCGGTAGCATCCTATTTTAATGTGGACAAATGCAAAGGGTTGCACATTGGGAAGAACAATCCAAATCATAGTTACCTGATGCTAGGGTCCACCTTGAGGATCTGCAGTCGTCCCTTCCCCTTTATCATTTTCATTGCCTTTCTCTGCACCTTTTCTAATTCCACTATATGTTTTATGAGATACGGTGACCAGAATTGAACACAGTATTCGAGGTGCATGATGGAGCGATACAAAGGCATTATAGCATCCTCATTTTTGTTTTCCATTCCTTTCCTAATAATACCTATTTGCTTTCTTAGCTGCCGCAGCACACTGAGCAGAAGGTTTCAAGGTTTCAACGTATCATCGACGATGACACCTAGATCCCTTTCTTGGTTGGTGACTCCTAACGTGGAACCTTGAATTACGTAGCTATAATTTGGGTTCCTCTTTCCTACATACATCGCTTTGATCACATTAAACGTCATCTACCATTTAGACGCCCAGTCTCGTAAGGTTCTCTTGCAATTTTTCACAATCTTCTTTCGATTTAACAACTTTGAATAACTTTGTGTCGTCAGCAAATTTAATTACCTCACTAGTTACTCCCATCTCTAGGTCATTTATAAATATGTTAAAAAGGAACAGTCCCAGCACAGACCCCTGGGGAACCCCACTAACTACCCATCTCTATTGAGAATACTGATCATTTAACCCTACTCTCTGTTTTCTATCTTTTAACCAGTTTTTAATCCACAATAGGACACTACCTCCTATCCCATCACTCTCCAATTTCCTCTGGAATCTTTCATGAGGTACTTTGTCAAACACCTTTTGAAAATCCAAATACACAATATCAACTGGCTGACCTTTATTCACATGGTCACCCCTTCAAAGAAATGTAATAGATTGGCGAGGCAAGATTTCCCTTCACTAAATCCATGTTGGCTTTGTCTCATTAATCCATGCTTTTGAATATGCTCTGTAATTTTGTTCTTTATCTGTACTGTTTTGCCCGGCACCGACATCAGGCTCACCGGTGAATAATTTCCTAGATGATCTCTGGAACCTTTTTAAAAATTGACATTACATTGACCACCCTCCAATCTTCTGGTACCATGCTCGATTTTAAAGATAAATTACATATTGCTAACAATTGTTCCGCCAGTTCATTTTTCAATTCTATCAGTACTCTGGGATGAATACCATCCAGTCCAGGAGATTTGCCACTCTTCAGTTTGTCAAATTACCCCATTACATCCTCCAGGTTTATAGGGATTTCATTCAGTTTATCCGACACGTCAGTTTGAATACCATTTCTGGCACCGGTATCTCTCCCAAATCTTCCTCAGTGAACACAAAAGCAAAGAATTAATTTAATCTCTCCGCTATGGCTTTATCTTCCCTGATTGCCACTTTTACCCCTCTGTCATCTAGCGGTCCAACCAATTCTTTTGCCGGCTTCCTGCTTTTAATATACCTAAAAAAAAATGTTACTATGCGTTTTTGCCTCCAACGCAATCTTTTTTTCAAAGTCCCTCTTTGCCTTCCTTATCAGCGCTTTGCATTTTACTTTTCAGTCTGTTCCTTCTTCCATTTTCTGAAGGATTTTCTTTTAGCTCTAATAGCTTCCTCCACTTCACTTTTTAACCATGCTGGCTATCATTTGATCTTCCGTCCTCCTTTTTCAATATTCGGAATATATTTGGCCTGGGCTTCCAGGATGGTATTTTTGAACAGCGTCCATGCCTGATATAAATTTATGACCCTTGCTGCCGCTCCTCTAAAGTTTTTTCCCACCGTTCTTCTCATTTTATTATAGTCTCCTTTTTGAAAGTTAAACGCTAACGTATTGGATTTCCTGCGTATACTTACTCCAAAGTTAATATGAAATCTAATCATATTATGATCACTGTTATCAAGCGGCCCACACCATTACCTCCCACACCAGATCATGCGCTCCACTAAGGACTAGGTCTAGAACTTTTCCTTCTCTTGTTGGCTCCTGTACCAGCTGCTCCATAAAGCAGTCCTTGATTTCATCAAGGAATTTTACCTCCCTAGCATGCCCTGATGTTATATTTACCCAGTCAATATCGGGGTAATTAAAATCACCCATTGTTATTGTGTTGCCCAGTTTGTTAGCGTCCCTAATTTCCTTTAACATTTCTACATCTGTCTGTTCATCCAGGCCAGGCGGATGGTGCTACACTCCTATCACTATCCTTTTCCTCTTTACACATGGAATTTCGATCCATAGGGATTCCAAGATGTGTTTTTTTTCTTGCAGAATTTTCAATCTATTTGATTCAAGGCCCTCCTTAACATACAATGCTACCCCTCCACCAATTCGATCCATCCTATCACTACGATATAATTTGTACCCCGTTATGACAGTGTCCCACTGGTTACCCTCCTTCCACCAGGTCTCAGAGTTGCCTGTTATATCTAATTTCCCATTTAGTGCAATATAGTCTAACTCTCCCATCTTATTTCTTTGGCTTCTTGCATTTGCATATAGACATTTCAAACTATGTTTGTTCATATTTACATCATGTTCAGTACTTGACAGTATTAATTTGCAATTTTTTGTCTGATTTTTATTTAAGGACACCTGATCTACAAAGGTCTCTTTTGCAACCTCACTATCGGGATACCCTATCTTCCCTGTTTTGGTGATATCTTTGAAAGATACCGTATTCCGAACCATGCACTTTTGAGCAACTGTTGGCCTTCCCCCAGTTTCTAGTTTAAAAGCTGCTCTATGTCCTTAGTGGAGCGCATGATCTGGTGAGGGACGTTATGGTACTGGGGCCGCTTGATAACAGTGACCATAATATGATCAGTTTTGACATCAACCTTGAAGTAACTGTACACAGAAAGTCAAATACGTTAGCGTTTAACTTTAAAAAAGGAGACTATGATAAAATGAGAAGAACGGTTAAAAAAAAACTTAGGGGGGCAACTGAGAGAGTAAAAAACTGTACAACAGGCGTGGACGCTGTTCAAAAATACCATCCTGGAGGCCCAGGCCACACATATTCCGCGAATTAGAAAAGAAAGGCGGAAGTCCAAAAGACACCCGGCCTGGTTGAAAAGTGAGGTGAAGGAAGCTATTAGGGCTAAAAGAAACGCCTTCAGAAAATGGAAGAAGGAACCGTCTGAAAATAACAAGAAACAGCATAAGGAGTGTCAAAGCAAATGCAAGGCGCAGATTAAGAAGGCCAAGAGGGAGTATGAAAAAAAGATAGCATTAGAGGCAAAAAAACATAGTAAAAATTTTTTTCGGTATATTAAAAGCAGGAAGCCGGCAAAAGAATCGGTTGGGCCGCTGGATGACCGAGGGGTAAAAGGGGCGATCAAGGAAGACAAAGACGTAGCGGAGAGACTGAATGAATTCTTTGCTTCGGTCTTCACCGAGGAAGATTTGGGTGGGATACCGGTGTCGGAAATGGTATTTCAAGCGGACGAGTCGGAGAAACTTACTGACTTCACTGTAAACCTGGAGGACGTAATGGGGCAGTTCGGCAAACTGAAGAGTAGCAAATCTCCTGGACCGGATGGTATTCATCCTAGAGTACTGATAGAACTGAAAAACGAGCTTGCGGAGCTACTGCTAGTGATATGCAACTTATCCTTAAAATCGAGCGTGGTACCAGAAGATTGGAGGGTGGCCAATGTAACGCCCATTTTTAAAAAAGGCTCCAGGGGAGATCCGGGAAATTATAGACTGGTGAGTCTGACGTCGGTGCCGGGGAAAATGGTAGAGGCTATTATCAAAAACAAAATTACAGAGCACATCCGAGGACATGGATTACTGAGACCAAGTCAGCATGGCTTTTGTGTGGGGAAATCTTGCCTGACCAATTTACTTCAATTCTTTCAAGGAGTGAACAAACATGTGGACAAAGGGGAGTCGGTTGATATTGTGTATCTGGATTTTCAAAAGGCGTTTGACAAGGTACCTCATGAAAGGCTACAGAGGAAATTGGAGGGTCATGGGATAGGAGGAAATGTCCTATTGTGGATTAAAAACTGGTTGAAGGATAGGAAACAGAGAGTGGGGTTAAATGGGCAGTATTCACAATGGAGAAGGGTAGTTAGTGGGGTTCCTCAGGGGTCCGTGCTAGGACCGCTGCTTTTTAATATATTTATAAATGATTTAGAGATGGGAGTAACTAGCGAGGTAATTAAATTTGCTGATGACACAAAGTTATTCAAAGTCGTTAAATCGCGACAGGATTGTGAAAAATTACAAGAGGACCTTACGAGACTGGGAGACTGGTCGGCTAAATGGCAGATGATGTTTAATGTGAGCAAGTGCAAGGTGATGCATGTGGGAAAAAAGAACCCGAATTATAGCTACGTCATGCAAGGTTCCACGTTAGGAGTTACGGACCAAGAAAGGGATCTGGGTGTCGTCGTCGATAACACACTGAAACCTTCTGCTCAGTGTGCTGCTGCGGCTAAGAAAGCGAATAGAATGTTGGGTATTATCAGGAAAGTTATGGAAAACAGGTGTGAGGATGTTATAATGCCGTTGTATCGCTCCATGGTGCGACCGCACCTTGAGTATTGTGTTCAATTCTGGTCGCCGCATCTCAAGAAAGATATAGTAGAATTGGAAAAGGTGCAGCGAAGGGCGACTAAAATGATAGCGGGGATGGGACGACTTCCCTATGAAGAAAGTTAAGGCTAGGGCTATACAGCTTGGAGAGACGGCTGAGGGGAGACATGATAGAGGTATATAAAATAATGAGTGGAGTGGAACAGGTGGATGTGAAGCGTCTGTTCACGCTTTCCAAAAATACTAGGACTAGGGGGCATGCGATGAAACTACAGTGTAGTAAATTTAAAACAAATCGGAGAAAATGTTTCTTCACCCAACGTGTAATTAAACTCTGGAATTCGTTGCCGGAGAAAGTGGTGAAGGCGGTTAGCTTAGCAGAGTTTAAAAAGGGGTTGGACGGTTTCCTAAAGGACAAGTCCATAAACCGCTACTAAACGGACTTGGAAAACTCCAAAATTCCAGGAATAACATGTATAGAATGTTTGTACGTTTGGGAAGCTTGCCAGGTGCCCTTGGCCTGGATTGGCCTCTGTCGTGGACAGGATGCTGGGCTCGATGGACCCTTGGTCTTTTCCCAGTATGGCATTACTTATGTACTTATGTACTTATAAATGCTGATGCCAGCAGCCTGTTCCCACCCTGGTTAAGGTGGAGCCCATGCTATTTGGAGTAGGCTTCCCCTTCCCCAGAGTGTTGCTCAGTTCCTAACAAATCTAAAACCCTCCTCCCTGCACCATCGTCTCATCCACGCATTGAGACTCCGGAGCTCTGCCTGTCTCTTGGGTCCTGCGCGTGGAACGGGTAGCACTTCAGAAAATTCTATCCTAGAGGTTCTGGATTTGAGCTTTCTACCTAAGAGCCTAAATTTGGCTTCCAGAACTTCTCTCCCACATATTCCTAGGTAATTGATACCCACATGTACCAAGACAGCCAGCTCCTCCTCAACACTATCTAAAATCCTATCTAGGTGACGCGTGAGGTTTGCCACCTTCGCACCAGGCAGGCAAGTCACCAGGAGATCCTCACGTCCACCAGCCACCCAGCTATCTATATGCCTAATGATCAAATCACCAACTGCAACAGCTGTCCTAACCCTTCCTTCCCTCCTGGGCAGAACTTGGAGAGATATCCTTGGTGCGAGAGGATAGTACATCCCCTGGTGGGCAGGTCCTGGCTACAGGAGTACTTCCTACTTTCCTTCTAGGATACCTCCCTCCTCCAAGGTAGCACAGCAGCTACCAGACTGGAGGAGGGACTTCTCTACATCCCTGTAGGTCTCCTCTATGTACCTCTCTGTCTCCCTCAGCTCCACCAAGTCTGCTACTCTAGCCTCAAAAGAACAGACCCGTTCTCTGAGAGCTAGGAGCTCTTTGCATTGGGCATACATACATATAACCGCTCACCAACTGGGAGATAATCATACATGTGACACTCAATGCAAAAGACTGGATAGCACCCTTCTCGCTGCTGGACTGCTGACTCCATCTTAGTATTTTTGAGTTTTTCAATAATTTAAAACTTGCTGAAGTACTAAGAATATTAGCGTAATACAAAAATGTCTTTTAGTTTATATGCTATATTGTGTGATTTATTTATTTATTTATTGCATTTGTATCCCACATTTGCCCACCTTTTTGCAGGCTCAATGTGGCTTACATAAAGCCGTAGTGGCTATCGCCACTTACAGAATGAGAAATACAAGGTATTATAACATTTAGGGTACAAATAGTATTAAAATAAATTAAAGTAAGTGCTCCGGAGTAAATTTAGTGTTTCCTTCTTAGATGGTAATGAAATGTATTTTAAACTCTGTACGAGCACTCCTTGCTTGTTATCCTAATTACAATAACGGACTATAAATGAAAAGTTGTGTAGAGATGGGCAGGTGTTGGGGAGGGTGGGTGCGATGAAGACTAAACTAGGTCCTGCAGTGCTTGCTAGAGGCTACCTGTTAATGCTGTGGTACAAAGTTCAAGTTTTAAAACTAGAAGGAAAAGAGTATGGAGATTAGTTGATAAAGTTTGCTTTTTTATATTTTTATTCTTTGTATCACTAACCTACAATTCCTCCTTTAAACCCCAAGCACAAAGCAAAATAGTGTTCACTTACCAGAGAAGTGTCCTCTTCTCTCAGAACTTCTCAGAAAGTTCTAGTAGTTCTAGAAGCATCACAGTGGCTTCATTTTAAAACAATCTATGATAAAAGCAAATAAGGAGTACACATATTAAGGGTATCAATAGAAATAAAACTTGGAAAAGAAAATATGATACCTTTTTTATTGGACATAACTTAATACATTTCTTGATTAGCTTTCGAAGGTTGCCCTTCTTCGTCAGATCGGAAATAAGCAAATGTGCTAGCTGACAGTGTATATAAGTGAAAACATTCAAGCATTACTATGACAGTAAAATAGATACCATTGGAGATTCTACATGGAATGTTGCTACTATTGGAGATTCTACATGGAATGTTGCTATTCCACTAGCAACATTCCAAGCAGAAGCCTGCGCGGCCACATTGGTGATCTACAAGGGCTGACTTCTACATGGAATGTTGCTAGTGGAATAGCAACATTCCATGTAGAATCTATAGAAATCAAACAAAATAAAACATGGAAAAGAAAATAAGATGATACCTTTTTATTGGACATAACTTAATACATTTCTTGATTAGCTTTCGAAGGTCGCCGTTCTTCGTCAGATCGGAAATAAGCAAATGTGCTAGCTGACAGTGTATATAAGTGAAAACATTCAAGCATTACCATGACAGTCTGACAGGGTGGGAGGATGGGGGTGGGTAGGAGGTATGCATGGGGACATCAAAGCATATCATTGATATTCTAACAGGATGGGTGTGGATAGGTGAGGGGTGGGGTGATCAACAGAGAAATACAGCTTTATGGTTTATAATGGGCTAGGAACCCCAGATCCTTGTTAAGTCCTTTCTGTTGGGTGTTAAAATATTCAATCATTCTGACTTCAAAGGTCTTACGTTCTTGTATGATTTTAAAGTTACCTTTCAGGATTCTCACTGTGAAGTCACTGGTACAGTGTCCTGGTGTTATAGAGGAAGAAGCGACAGGTCTTGGCTATCTGCTGGATATGCGCAGAGAAGGAGAGGGAGGAGTCGAAGATGACACCGAGGTTGTGGGCAGATGAGACGGGGACGATGAGGGTGTTATCAACCGAGATAGAGAGTGGAGGTAGAGGAGAAGTGGGTTTGGGTGGGAAGACAAGAAGTTCGGTCTTGGCCATGTTCAGTTTCAGGTGGCGGTTGGACATCCAGGCAGCAATGTCGGATAAGCAGGCAGCAATGTCGGATAAGCAGGCCGATACACGGCTACCACACTCCTCTACATATTAAGGGGAAAGAGCCCAAGGCAAAACATGGATTCTTGTCAGCATATACAGTGTGTGAATTAAAGCTTAGTAAAATTTGAAATTTAAAACTTGGATAAAAAGTCTAAAATCGTTTTAAAAAAATGGACATGTTAAATGTGGTCTTCAAAAATGATGGACTGATGATATGAAGTGATGACCTTGTAGCCAGTCATTTCTGCAAGATCACTTCTGATAGTCCTTTACCTCTAATAAGATTGTCAGTAAACCAATTTGGTTGTACAGAAAAAGATGGTACGTTAAATCCATGACCCTTTACCTTTTCTCGTTTGCAGTTAGTTTCAGTAAAAAAAAATCTTAGCGTTTTCATATTTCAGAATACCAAAACAAATCTGTAAAATGTTTTCTGTGTAGTAAGTGTCTTTATTTTTTATAGGAAATGCTTTTGCGGCAGAGCATCAGAGACTGCAAAAGCAAAAAGAATCTTTAAATGAACAAAGAAAAGAATGTACTGCTAAGAGGTAAATTTGCTCCACAAAGAGCCTCCTTTGTTTATTAATTTTGCTTAATTGTGGTTTGAGATTAGAAACTGGGGAAGGAATGACAGACAGAGGAAACAGGAGGGGATGTAATTGTGCGAAACGTATATGGTGATCCAAAACCGAATGTTTCTTTTAGTAATAGTACAAATTATCTTCATTGCTGCTTTATATAGATTAGGTTGTCCTTTTATTTGGTAGAAGGTGGTTTGGGTGGAGGTTTAATTTATTGAAGCATGAGAAATCACATACCAAATTTATAAATAAATGTTTGTATTAACAGGGAGTTGTTTTTGAAGACCAACGCACAGTTGACAATTCGATGCAGACAGCTATTGTCTGAGCTTTCATATATTTATCCCAATGATGTGGTAAGTTAATTCAGTTAAAGCTGTAAAACTAGCATAAATACTCAAAATAACAATTTGCTTGTATCTCAGCTTTGTCTTTTTCTCTCTTGTTCTTATTAACTTTTATGAGATCTTAATATTAATCAGAGATTTGGCCACCAGTCTTTATTCTCTGATTTGTCAAAAATTAGCCAAATAGCCATATGTATAAATGTATCAAACATAGTATAAGTAGGATGTGACAGGATGAGTGGTTGTGGAAGATGCGATGAGAGAGAGGAGGAGTGGGAAAGAAGTGAAGAAATAGGTGGAAAACAACTATACAGAGGGAATCTGGGAGAGGGAGGAAAGATGTAAAAGAGAAGCAAAATGCTGGGGGGGGGGGGGGGGCGGGGTGTAGTATGGATAAGGAAGCAAAGGAAACACTGTGGCAAAGAAGGGGAAGGTTGACTGATAAGTTTGGGAACTACACATATTTAGTTAAATGATCTTTATTTGGTCTCTATCCAAGTCACCAAGTTAAGAAACTATCAAGAGAAGAGGTGTATAAATAAAGAGATTAAAATGATGTAATAAAGAGGCACATGACAAAAATTTTGTGGTCACAGACTAATAAAATTGTTCTGTTATTCCTGGTACCTAATAACTATATGCTGTAGCTGAATTAAATATGATGGCATATTTTTATTCTCTTTCAATTCAATGACTTGTTTTTACATGAGTGATCTCCTGGTATCTATATCTTTCTTCACCATAATGTATGACTTTTTTAAAAAATGAGGCATATTTAGTACTGTTTTTATTTGGGCTAGACAAGCATGCTCAGGGTTTCACATAAGTGGAGGAGTAACCTAGTGGTTAGAGTACAAAGCCGACATCCAGGAAAGCCCTCCAGAGACAGGGGAATGCCTAATGTACCTGAATATAAATTGCTTTGATCTGCTTCTGAAAAAGGTGTGAGCTAAATCTAAATAAATACATTTATGGCCGCCCTTTGCAGGGTAGAACAGTTTATCACTTACATACATAGGAATCTGTGAGGCTGTACGAGTCTTTCTATAACAGAACATGGGCACCCAGGTTCTGTTATAGAGTCTAAGCATAACTGATATTGGCATACCTAACACTTAGGTGCCTGTAGTTACACCAGCCATAGAGTTGCAGTAAGTTGGGGGTGCTTAAACAGCAGCAAGGACACATGTAACTTATAGTATAATGCAAGTTACCCGTGTAAGTAGGAGCTCCACCTATGTCCTATACCTGTGTATGCCCCTTGCAAATACACACTATGGAATTTAACTGTGTAGTTGCAGAACAGCACCCAGGTGCCCTGCTAACATTTATATATGCGCATAAGTACAAGCATTCTAGACATTTATGCGTGCAATATAAATGTGGGCACCTGGATTATAGAATTGCCTTTTTAATGCCAAGCTACATTAGGGAACTGTTTCATACTGAGGACATTGATTTATGTCCAAAAATGGTCTTGCTGAAAGTTGTCCACCCTGAGCACATGTAAACATATGTGCGGCTAGGGGAAGCATTCCTCTGGTCAGGATTGACACTTAACATGCATGTTTTGCAGTTTCAGAGGGACATGTTTCCTTTAAAAATTGTGAAGTCTGTAGGTAAATCATACTTGCAGACTTTACACTTTAGTACACTTCTAAAATTTGCCCCACTATTGAACACATTTATATTTGTTCTTAACCAAAATAGTTAATACAGTCCAGTTAAGACCAAGATTTCTCCAGCAGAACTCTGTTGCTGATGAACCAGACCCTAGTCATTTTCTTTATATTTCAAATGTGATAAACGCTTTCTAATCTAAATGGTTACTAACTACCATGTTTTGCTATTAAATCTACAGAATGATCAAAAGGATTATTTTATTTGTGGCGTGAAACTTCCTAATTCTGAGGATTTTCAAGGTATTGGAACTTTTCTTTATTTTATGTAATACCAAAGATTTAACAATCTAGGACAGGCTTGTCCAACCTTTTTCTGTTGGGGGCCACATTTTAAATTTTGTAACATTTGGAGGATCAAAACACACACCATTATATTTTGCCACATGTTTCGTCAAATAGTGGTAAAATACAATGGTGCATTGTACCCTACCCAACCTTCATCCGGTCTGTCTCTCTCTTGTGTACTCCCCCTACCCCCAGTCTTCAACCAGTCTGTTTACGCTCACTTGGCTTCAGCTGCAGAAGAAACAGTGGAATTCCTGCTTCCGCACTGAGATAACAGCTCTCTGCAAGCTTGGGCCATGTGGTGCTGGAAGTTCGGGCTATATAAATACATAAGTATTGCCACAGTGGGACAGACCAAAGGTCCATCAAGCCCATCATCCTGTTGACAACAGTGGCCAATCCAGGTTACAAATACCTGGCAAGGATCATGGAAACGTTCAATATGTTTTATGCTGCTTATTCCAGAAATAAGCAGTGAATTTTCCCCAAGTCAATTTAATAATGGTCTATGGACTTCCTTTAGGAAGCCATCCAGACCTTTTTTAAACCCATAAGTATTGCCATTCTGGGACAGACCAAAGGTCCTTCAAGCCCAGGATCCTGTTACCAACAATGGCCAATCCAGGTCACAATTACCTGGCAAGATCCCCCCAAAAGTACTAAATATTTTATGCTGCTTATCCCAGAAATAAGCAGTGGATTTTCCCCAAGTCCATTTTAATAATGGTCTACAGCTAACCGCCTTTTCCCACATTCTCTGGCAACGAATTCCAGAGTTTAATTACACGTTGAGTGAAGAAAAAGTTTCTCTGATTCGTTTTAAATTTACTACTTTGTAGCTTCATTGCATGCCCCCTAGTCCTAGTATTTTTGGAAAGAGTAAAGAAACGATTCGCATCTACCCATTCCACTCGACTCATTATTTTATAGACCTCCATCATATCTCCCCTCAGCCGTCTTTTCTTCAGCCTTTCCTCATAGGGACGTCGTCCAATCCCCTTTATCATTTTTGTCGCCCTTCTCTGTACCTTTTCTAATTCCACTATATCTTTTTTGAGACTTGAAACCGCAAGATCAACCTGAACTTCCAGCACCACGTGACTCGAGCGTACAGCAAGCTTAGTTATGGAGGAGAAACAGGAATCCCGCTGTAAGCATCACATGAATTGCCAAACTTCCGAGGTCCAGAAAAAAAGCACCTGGTGGGCTGGATTCTGACCCTCGGGCCATAGGTTGGACAAACTTGGTCTAGGATCTCCTTCTTTCCTCTCTTTCCTTCTCTCTTCATATTACCTTATTAAGTACCACTTTGATGATTGCTTTGAAAAATGGTACCGAAAATGCATTAAAATAAACATGCAGGTTTAACTTGTCACACAAATGGTTTCCATGACTATTCTCAGCACCAAACAGATGGAATCATACAGTTGCTTTGCTACAGCAGCCCAGTGGTTATATATGAAAAGTGTTGTATGCATTTTCTTCTTGTATCTTTGCAGAGTTTCAGAAGCTTTTCTTTATTTCTTCCAGCTTTTCTTTCAAACCCTTCAAGTATTGCCTTATCTAGGATTTTTGATACTTGTTTTATTCTCTGAGGATAAGCAAGATAACAAGTCCTCACACCTGGATGATATTTTATGGACCTCAAATGAGAAAAACACTCCAAAGGAAAAAATTCTGGAAGCTTTTTTGGGGGCATTGCTGTACATGTTCATGACTTAGTGTCTTTCATCACACAGACCTTCCTCAGTCTTCATTTTTCCATGGAGCTTTTTCTTTTAGAGGATGTGCATTTTTTTCTTTTAATTTCTCTGAAGAGGAGGACTTCAGTAGCCTGCTCTTACATCCCTCTCCTCTGCAAGTAAGAAAGTATTTCCCCAGCAGATTGTTTTTCACCAGCTTTATTAGGGAAATGGTTTATGCCATTCTATTTAACTTAAGATGGAGGAGGACCCATGGCAGACATGTTGGACATTCTCTAATTTCCTGAAGTTCAACCCCACCAAAGGAAAGTGTAACCATGCCTGTTCACAAGATCCTGAAGGAGTGTGCACATGAAAATGTGGGAGACTACTTTGTGCACCATGTTAACAAGAAAGCTGACTCCATGTATAGAGTCCAAAAGACTCACAAATTTGAGAAACAACAACTTTCACACGTTGATAGCTGGATCATTTGGCCCTAAAGGATAGATTCAAATTCCATTGTTTGTGTCCCCCAGGGTGAGATGCTTAGACAATGGATTCTCTTGAAAGAAATTTTTTGTCTCATTGCATAACTTTTTCCAGCTCTTCATGGACAAATATATGCAAAATGCTTTGCACATTCTCTCTCTGTGTAAAGCTGCTTAACTCCATTCACTAGTAGACAAAGTAAAAGAGTGTAGAAAGCACATGTTCAGATTGACCCTTTGTCACAATAATCAAGGATGCAAGTGGTAAAGTGAGAAAAATATAATATGTACAAACAAGCTAGGTACATTAATACTATGGAACTCAATAGCAATATCACAGTTAACATAAATGATACTGCGCTGTTCAGAGGAGCTAGCATATTTCTGCATCTCACTAGTGGAGGGATCCTATTATAAGCTTTCCGGGTATTATCTGCATGGGTGATCCTGGCATCTCGTCAGTCCCTCAGTAAAGTCCTGATACAAATCAAGCACTCTGTATTTTATTTGTGATTTAAAAAACAATTGTTATCAACAGGTCTTCAAGTTATTTAACCCCTCCTTCATGTACCAAATTCATCTGACGTTCAGAATTTTTTCTTCACATAGCTAATAAGTTTACATCATACTTGTTATGCTGATAATTTCTCATGTTTATTTATTTATTTGTTACATTTGTATCTCACATTTTCCCACCTATTTGCAGGCTCCTTGTGGCTTACATAGTACCGTAAAGGCGTTCGCCAATTCCGGTATAAACAGTTACACAGTGATGTTGTGGTAGAATGAGGTTCATGTGGAACAGACATATTAAGGAATCATATAGAGGAAGAGTTACGTTATGTCCATTACGTGCTTTGGTTTCGTAGTGTTGCAGGGTTCAGGCATTTAAGTTGGGTCGGTAGGGTATGCCTTTTTGAACAGGTTTTAGTGATTTCCGGATGTTTAGGTGGTTATACGTCATATATACTAACTAGTATTTTTCCACTGTGAGAAGAAACCATAGACCTTCTTTCCCATAACAAGACCTTTTGCAATGGCCTTTGGAACTTGCAGATTCTAATGGCTCTGACTTTTAGACCTTCATTATAATATGAAGGAAAGTCTTGTTGACATGCCAAGCTGAGGAGAAAATATCTTTGGAGATAAGGTAAAGGAGACAGATTCTCATAGAAGAGTATTGTGAAATGCCCAGGTCCTAGTACACTTCTGACCCAGTGTCCTTTTTTTTTCCAGGAGGTATATGAATAGGGACAAAGGGAAAACTACAACTCAAAGCATAGTTATCCTGCTTCCTCTCATTCCAGACAAACATAACAGGAATTGTGTTCTCATCCCAGACAGCAGAGATCCCAGAAATCTAAACCTGCTCCTCAGCCAAAATCCAGGATGGGTTTTTGAGTACTTTCTCTACTCCACTATGTATAATGGACAACCTTCCAGTAAGAGGGAGATTAAGGATTTTCATAAATCATTGACCCCTTATAGCCTCTTACCATTGAGTTCTAAAAACTGTCTCAAATACCAGCTGTGCCTATCTGAAATACCTTCAAATTATTCACTTGGGAGTTTTGTAGTGAAAATCTGAGCACCAGGAAATAATTATTAACAAGCTCCCTCTTGGAGAGCAAAGGTATCAAAACCCATTGGAGAAAGGATAGGGATTTTACTGCCAAGTATTTCTAAATCACAGAGAAAATGGATGCTCCTGATCAGCTGGAGAGCTTATACCAGTTGAGCAGGGGGTATTTTTGATTGATTTCAGCTCTTAACGACAACAACAATGACAATTTAAAAAGTAGAGATGAAAAGAAGTGTAGGTCCCCAGCCCTTCATCCCCCTAGCAGCTGTAATTCTCATCTTCTGGGTTTAAGGTAGTTCTATAATACTTGGATACTTGGGTTGCTCTGCAAGTGAAAGGGAAAGATCCGTGGACACGGTAAACGCCAGGGAGCTTGGGTTCTCAGCCATGGCTCTGGCTTGAGGGAAGATTTCTTGAAAGGATGAGCTATGGACATATTCTGGATGCTATGCTATACTAGAGGCTTGTATCCTGCTAAATCCCTTTAAAAAAAGAAAAAGTGCAAGGTGGATAAGAAAAGGACCCAAGCATTACAGTCATATAGGTACCAAAAGAAAAAGTATAACTTTTATATATAACTGTATAAATCAAGCTCCTAAATTCATAAGATATACTTTGCAAAAAGATAAGTTTTTCAGTTTTCTCCAAATCCGATAAAAAGAAGAACAAATATCCTGCGGAAGAAAGTTCCAGATTCTAATGGCATTGAAAATTAAAGGTTGACTGTATAGCGATCTATATTTTACACCTTTCAAAGATGGTAGCTGCAAAATAAGGCGGTTCACACCCTTTACTCATTGAGTATCACCATATAATGTTTTAAAAACTAAACAAAGTGTAAAAACAATTCATGCTTTATGGGGCGCCAATAAAGACCAGCAAATAACGGAATCACATGATCAAATCTACTTTTCCTACAAATTTCTGAGAAATACCTAGATAGTGAATTAACAATAGTCAAAGATGATAAAATAACAACCTGAATCAATACTCTGAAATGTTTGGGAAAAAATATCGAATTAAACGTAATTGCTTCAATTTAAACATAGATTTTTTTAAACTATAGCATTAATCTGAGGTTCCATTATTGAAGATGAGTCCAAAAACACTCCCAAGACCCTGGACTTCTTATCAGCTGAAAGACATGACACATCCAACAATATAATCTGATCCAGTATAGAACTTTGATTAATAGCAAACCACAGTATCTTAGTTTTATCAGCATTCTGTTTTAAATGATCTTGTACAGAACAGCTTTTAATCTTATCAGTAGCAGGTGTCAGATTTCCCATGAACACTCATTTATAGAGAGCAACATAAAGATATCATCTGCATATGAAAACATCCACCCACCTAACCCAGCATAACCACACTCAATGAGGTCATAAAAACATTGTAAAGCAAAGGAGAAATAGGTGTCCCTGAGGAACTCCACAGGGAGGGACCCAAAAGAGGGATGAGCACTATATCATCTTCCTCTGGAATTCATCAAACCATTTTACTATATTCCCCATAAGACTAAGTCCCTCTTCTATCCAGTATCACAAGTCATTGTCTATGGTGACAAATGTAGCGGAAACATTGAAATGCAGTTAGACCATTTGATTCACCTTAATTCTGATCAAACAGTTGACTTTAATGCAGTTAAGTGTGTCTGTACTGTGAAACCTGCTGAACCTGTGTTGAGATGATATCAGTAAGTCTGATTGCTGAATAAATTCCGAAAGCTGAGAAGCCACAAGAAACTCAATAAGCTTAGTTAAAAAAGGAATGATTGCAATCAGTATAAAACCTGATGTTTGTGATCAATCCAGTCCTGTGGCTTTTGGAATAGGTGTCAGGACATAGATTCTATATATGAAGCCTAAAAAAATCAGCACCAAAAAAAAAAATGCGCCTAAGCGTATTCTATAAAGTACACCAAATTTAGGCGTACTTTATAGAATGCGCCTAAATGTATTTCCATGTGGTTTATAGGCAGTTACACCTAGTAAAATTTGGTGCAAATGCTGACGCCTAAATTAGGTGCCGACTGGGTGTATTTTATAGTAAGCTGCATAGATTTTAGAAACAAGTATACCCTGCCAATGGCTACGCCCATTTTTCAACTAATCTCTTGTAAAGCTTCTCATAAGCTCTGAAGAGGGCAATGTTAGGCCTCATTACCCAATTGAGAATATAAGGTCTGCTATCCTCGGAGAATACCTGCAACAGGCTTCGCTATACTAACACAGGTCATGCAACTTGTATGTATGTCTTTATTAAGCTGCTGTTATCAAAGAACAAATATTTAAAGTAAATTTCATGATTGTGTTTAGTCCTGACAGACTTGTTTAATTTGTAAAAGTTTTCTGTTACACAAATCCTAATAATTAAATAAACACACACACACACACACACACACACACACACACACACACACGTAAGCAAATGGAAACAAAGTAACAATACTGCTTATGCTTTCATTTAACAGCAAAAGATGATGGAAGCATTGCTGTTGCCCTTGGCTACACGTCTCACCTTGTCTCAATGATTTCCTTTTTCCTGCAAGTGCCACTCAGGTATCCTATAATTCACAAGGGTTCCAGATCTGCTATCAAAGATAATATAAATGACAAATTGACTGACAAAGAAAGAGAGTAAGTATTCTGCATCAGATATTTGCTTTGAAGTAGTCTGTTCTAGAGTTACCATACAGATTATGAGTTTTAAAACAGCCTCCCTGCAGGCAGTTGAAATGTTGTCCAGACAGCTTGTTTACTGGATAAAAATGTAACTGGTTAAAAGAGAGGGGAAGTAGTTATGCCACGGGAAGTGCTCAAACTATTCTAATAGCACTGAATGCCAGTCTGATTAAGTCAGACCACAGAAATACCATGTCTAAAGTTAACTGGATAAGCTGTCTAATTAACCGAATTTTTTCCTCAGTGGTGACTTAACGTTATAATTTTTTGAATATTTGGTTACAATTAATATGATGAGCTATCCATTCATTAATAAGCAACTGTTGAATGATATCACAGTAGTGTAGAGATCCAATAACAGTTCTGTTGTATGGTTATATAACTTTAGCATACAGTTCTATATTGCTAAACTTTAAACCAGTAAGCCCTGTTACAAAATGGATAAAATTAGCCTGATAAATTTATCCGACTAGTATTGAATTAGGGATTTGGAATTAGTTTATGCTTTTCTTAGTATTTCAAGGTGAGTTCTTCAGGTAGATTAGATATTTCCCTTTTCCCAGATGGTTTACAATCTAAGGGCCCTGTTTATTAAGGGGTGCTATCTGTAAAGTTCTGTGAAGATAGGACAGTTCATCAAAACGAGTGAATAATGATGAGAAGATGAGGAAGGAACGCGAAGGGTACAATAACACTTCGGCTGTCGGGGGTTTGGGTCCCCCGTCAGCACAGGTAGTACACAACGGCGGCGGGGGGCAGTTTTCGGCGGTCCAGGGGGGGGGGGGGCGACAGGTTCGCGGAGGGGGGGTCAAGGGGGCTGTAGCGCGGGGGGTGACAGATGATTCCGAGGCAGGGGGAAGCGTGTTTCCCTACTCCTCCACTTGCCTTGGAATCAGCTGTCATGACGTCAGTGCGTGTCTGCCTAGCAGACCACCTCCAGCCTAGGGAGCTACGGTCCCAGACACAGAACGTTGGAGGTGAGAATTATTATATAGGATTTGGTGCATGGATCCGCACCAAATTTTAGGCTCAAGGATTTACACCAAGTGAAACCTAGTGTAAATCCTTGCGTCTAAATTAGGCACTGATCGGCCTTATTCTGAAACACTGCGTGCAAATTCCAGGAACGTCGTTGACCTGCTCATGCCCCTCCCATGGCCATGCCCCCTTATTGGATCCACACAGAAAAATTTACACACGTGTCTTTATAGAATAGTGACTATAAAGATGCATGTGTAAATTTCAATTACTGCCAATTAGTACCAATAATTGATAAGCACCAATTGGCACATTAAGCAGTTAAATTGTTGCACATAAATTGAGCACGTGCCCAAACTTGTGCATAAGTTTTTTTTGTGTGAGAGTGGTAGGTCTTTCCTATTTTAATAATTTGAGTTCTTTTCTTTTTAGACAGTATATATTTTTATTGTTAACCACTGTGATCTGAAGATGCCAGGTGGTATATAAAATTTTAATAAACATAAACAGGACAAACTTTGGAAAGAAGGGTCAATAAAGAAGAAGGTCAGATGCTCGATTGGAGATGGGGAAGAAACAGGGCAGATGCTGGTTTGACTGAGACAAGGGGTGGAGAAAGAGGGCAGATGCTGTATTAGTGGGGGAAGAAAGAGGGCAAATGCTGGATTGAAGGGGGGAAAGGATGAAGGGATTTGATATATCGGCTTTCTTTGTAATGGTCAGAGCAGTTTACATACTATATGTACAGGTACTTTTTCTGTTCCTAGTAAGCTCAGAAGCTAATTATTTTTTCGTATCTGGGGCAATGGAGGGTTAAGTGAAGAGGACACAAGCTGGGTGGAAGAGGGGAGAGAAGGGGCAGACAATGGAAGCGGGCCCATTAAATACAGAATTTGTTTTAAAATATTTACATTAGCAGATAAAGCTTTTTACAAAATGCAACCATCTTTAAATACTTTTGCAATACCTTCTGTATCTAGTAGGGTTCTTAGATTACTACTACTACTACTACTGCTATTTAGCATTTCTATAGCGCTACAAAACGTGCGCTGCACAAACATAGAAGAAAGACAATCCCTGCTCAAAGAGCTTACAATCTAATAGGATTTTAGAATGGTGGTGCCTTATGCAGCTAGAGTAAGATGGGAATGGACACGAGAGAGAGCTTTTTTTTTTTTTTAGCTCCATATTTGTGGAATGAATTACCGAAATACTTACGAGCAGAGGCAATTAACATAAGAATAGTCATGCTGGGTCAGACCAGTGGCCATCCAGCCCAGTATCCTGTTTCCAACAGTGGTCAATCCAGGTCACAAGTACTTGGCAGAAACCCAAATAGTAGCAAAATTCCATGCTTCTAATCCCAGGGTAAACAGTGGCTTCCCCACTCAATAACAGACTATGGACTTTTCCTCCAGGAACTTGTCCAAACCGTTTTAAAACCCAGGTACACTAACTACTGGTACCACATTCTCGGCAACAAGTTCCAGAGCTTAATTACTCGTTGAGTGAAAAAATGTATATCCTTCTATTTGTTTTAAATATATTTCCATCTAGTGTCATTGAGTGTCCCCTATTCTGTTGTAATGGCTTCAGGGTAGAGTGTTAATCCTGCACTCCAATGACTGATATATAATCTTCATTCCCCAAAACTGCTTCTCAAACCAATCACAGACACAACCATATGCTTCGGTGCCACACAAAGTCATAATTATTTGAACCCTCTACCTATACATATATCTCCCTAAAAAGAAAACAACTTACATACCTACACAATTCCCCCAAAACTTAATAACCGCAAGCTTCAAAACATAAACCATACAATACTCATTGCAAAACCCCAACTCTAGGAAAATCATCACAGTTCATAACATAGCAGTGATGATCAACATTTTTCATCTTGCAGCACACTTACAAGGTGCAAGAATTGTCAAGGCACACCACTAGATTTTAACCCATACCCGTCTGTCCCTGCTAAGCTTCATTCATCCCCACAAGTAATCTCCATCCCCACCCATATCTATAACCTTCAGAAGTAGTCATTTCATTTAATTATGCTACTGAAATGCATTAAAGGCTCTGGCAGAGACCCATTTACAAAGTATTCTTCACAATATTTCCAAATGAATAAAGTGCTTTTCCTTGTTTGTAGTTCAAAATCTTGTTTTTGGGTCAGCTAATACAAGATGTGTTCAAAACATTTCATACTTTGCAAAAGGATGTTTCTGTTGCAGATTCACAATTCTATGCATGATATCAACTACAACAAGCTATAGGCCACAGTGACATCAATCTCCACAACCTATCAAAAGAATGGACCTTAGAATCATCAGCCTGCAAAATTCTGGTGCAAATATTTAAAAAAGAAAGAGAGAAGACTTATGCGATCAGCATCTGTGCTGATCTTATAACTCCCGGTGCATTATTTTAACACTTACCACTTTGGTGACAAACCATGGTTAACTGGCACTGTATAGCAAGTCCTCAGAGTCCTTGCTTCAATAATTCAGCTCAGCCTTACTTGCTCTCTGTCTGGGCAGAGGTTAGCAAGGCTTACACTGACACACGCATGGGCCAGTAGCATCAGAGGTCATCACGTGATTTACTGGTGCATGTGTGTGATGA
Source organism: Microcaecilia unicolor (assembly GCF_901765095.1). Classification (NCBI taxonomy): domain Eukaryota; kingdom Metazoa; phylum Chordata; class Amphibia; order Gymnophiona; family Siphonopidae; genus Microcaecilia; species Microcaecilia unicolor. The sequence goes on from NC_044034.1 coordinate 24,804,912, forward strand.
CCTCCACTGGCTGCACATGGAGGTTGCCACACACATGTGCCAATAGATCAGGTGACCTCTGCCCAAGCAGAGAGCAAGTGCGTCTGCACTGAATTATTGAAGCGAGGAGGCGGCAGTACTTGGATGTCTTGGAGGACCCTGGTTAGGTAGGTGATCCTTACAGACCTGGAGGAGATTCCACGGCACACCTGAGGAGCAGCTGCAGCACACCAGTTGAAACATCCTTCTCTACAGATTTGGGGATATGTGTACATAGGGTATGAACGGGAGGTGAAACTATATAAGCTGAGAGTCAAGGTGTTGAGGGGTTATTAAACTTGGGGTGGGGGCAGAGGAAATAGACTCCACATAATGTTTGTGGGAGAGAGCCCTGGGGCTGTGGAAGATGAAACTCAGATGTGTAATGCTTCCGTTAACTTTGATGCTGTCAGCAGTTTTAAATTGTTATTATACTATTATAATTGCTGGATTTCATAAATTAAAATAACTTTTATTTTCTTTCCTCAGATTTCCTTTGTACCCTAAAGGAGGAGAAAAATTACAGTTTGACTATGGTGTGTACCTTTTGAACAAAAATATAGCACAGGTATTTATCACTGTTTATTCCCTTTTGCTTCTAATGCTAAACATGCATAATTTTTTGTAAAGATATGTCAGGAATAATGCTTCCAGATCTGAAACATTTTGAATATTTGCTGCAAAGTTTGTATTTTATAATACGGTCATTCTTTTGAATACTATAAAATACAATTGCCATTTGAAGTATTGCATCAGTTGCCTTATTTTTAAAGTAATGTCAGCTGGTCAAGTTTGAGTCTTCCTTCTTACAAAATTTAAGAAATTATAGTTTATCCTATCGTTATGAAGTGGATGGTACATCTCATGAGCCTGCTGTGTTTCAGCCTCAAGCTTCCCCTAACCTAAGCACGTGAATTGCTGAAAAGAATTAGAATTGGTACTAAAATACATTTACAAGATTATCTGAAAATCATAAATTTTTTTTGTTACATTTGTACCCCGCGCTTTCCCACTCATGGCAGGCTCAATGCGGCGGGCAATGGAGGGTTAAGTGACTTGCCCAGAGTCACAAGGAGCTGCCTGTGCCAGGGAATCGAACTCAGTTCCTCAGTTCCCCAGGACCAAAGTCCACCACCCTAACCACTAGGCCACTACTTGACTGTGCTTTTTACTGAATAGACAGCTATTTGAAGGCTTTTTCATTGCATGTTGTTTTGTAATTTTTTTTAACTACCTCTCGCCAAAAACAACTTATTTCCTTAGGTATGTTTTTGGGAATTGTTTTCTTTACTAATCATTTGGCATATAGAATTTTTTTTCTTTCCATTTCACAGGTACAGTCTGTTATGCATTTGTTTTTAAGTTTTTTTAATTTTCTGAAGGAGATTTATTTCACTCTGGACTCAATTTCAAAAGAGACAAATGTCCAAAAAGTGGCATAAATCTACATTTGGACGTTTTTCTCACTTTCAAAACCAATTTTTAGATGTTTTTCTATGAAGTCCATCAGAAGAGCGATTAAATCACAAGGAGGCATGTCAGAGGCATGCTAAGGGCGGGATCTGGGCATTCCTAACACTTGAATGTTTTTCTGCCATATTGGAATAAATCAAAAACATCCAGGACTATAAGCTGAACGTTTTGGTCTAGACCTGCTTTATTTAACGAATAAGCTACAAAAAGTGCCCTAAATGACCAGATGACCACTGAAGGGAATCAGAGATGACCTCCCCTTACTCCTCCAGTAGTCACTAACCCCCTCCCACCCCCAAAAATATGATTTAAAACATTATATACTAGCCTGTGAGATGTTATACTCAAGTCCATTAGAGTAGCATGCAGGCCCCTGGCGTAGTCTAGTGGTGGGTGCACTACGCTGCAGACAGGTGGACCCAGGCCCATACCTCCCCCTACCTGTTACACTTGTGGAGGAAACTGTGAACCCTCCAAAACTCACTAGAAACCCACTGTACCCACATATAGGTGCCTCCATCCATAAGGGCTACTGTAGTGGTGTACAGTTGATAGTAGTGGGTTTTAGGTGGGTTTGGGAGGCTCAGTAGACAAGGTTAGGGAGCAATGCTGAGGTGTATACCTAGGAGCATTTATTTTTAGTCCGGTGCAGTGCCCTCTAGGGTGCCCCATTGCTCTGCTGGGATGTCTGTATGGCCAGTCTACCTAGAATGCTGGCTCCTCCTACATCCCAATGACTTGATTTTGTTTTTTTCACTTTCCAAAAATGGACCAAAAAGATAAACACACTGAGCACAACAAACGTTTTTCTGTTTTGAAAATGGCTATATGTGCCCTATTTACATTTTGGGTGTTTTTAGCAAAATGTCCAAAGTAGGACATAGATGACATATTGAAAATGCCCCTCTACGTAACTTTGTAAGTCTAATTGTTTTGAAAATATGCCTCCATGTGACTTTTCCTCACCATATCAGAAAAGCAGATTAGCAGTCTCAGTTTTGGTCCCAACTGTAAATAGATGAAGTCCATCAATGATTGTGAGGATATTTGCCTTAGACATATTAATATATGTGTTTCTGATCATCTGTGCACTTGATTTCAGCCGTATTAGAAGGAAAGTACTCCCAGAGGCATCTCTTAGGTTGGAGGGGATAAAATATGCATTTCCATTCTGTAGCTTCCCACTATGTTTGAAGGCTGGTATTCTGAGTGTGGACTTTCTCTCTTCTCTGCTCAGATTGCATACACATCCTAGCATTTCTTCAGGAAGGAAAAATTCTAGACCTAGGCCTTAGTGAAGTTCATGATCTGGTGCAGGAGGTAACGGTGCTGCGGCCATTTGATAACAGTGATCATAATATGATCAGATTTGATATTGGCTTTGGAGTGAGTACAGACAGGAAATCCAATACGTTAGCGTTTAACTTTGAAAAAGAAGACTATGCTAAAATGAGAAGAACGATGAAAAAAAAGTTGAGCGGCTGCGAAAGTCAAAAATTTACATTGGGCATGGATACTGTTCAAAAACACCATCCTGGAAGCCCAGGCCAAATATATTCCATGTGTTAAAAAAGACGGAAGAATGACCAAATGGCAGTCGGCATTGTTAAAAAGTGAAGGAAGCTGTTAGAGCTAAAAGAAAATCCTTCAGAAAATGGAAGAAGGAACAGACTGAAAATAATAAGAAACAGCATAAGGAATGTCAAGTCAAATGCAAAGTGCTGATAAGGAAGGCAAAGAGGGACTTTGAAAAAAAGATTGTGTTGGAGGCGAAAACACACAGTAAAACATTTAGGTATATTAAAAGCAGGAAGCCAGCAAAAGAATCGTTTGGACCGCTAGATGACCGAGGGGTAAAAGGGGCGATCAGGGAAGACAAAGCCATAATGGAGAGATTAAATGAATTCTTTGCTTCGGTCTTCACCGAGGAAGATTTGGGAGAGATATCGGTGCCAGAAATGGTAGTCAGAGCTGACGAGTCAGAGAAACTGAATGAAATCTCTATAAACCTGGAGGATGTAATGGGGCAATTTGACAAATTGAAGATTAGCAAATCTCCTGGACCGGATGGTATCCATCCCAGAGTACTGATAGAATTGAAAAATGAACTTGCGGAACTATTGTTAGTAATATGTAATTTATCTTTAAAATCGAGCGTAGTACCGGAAGATTGGAGAGTGGCCAATGTAATGCAGATATTTTTAAAAAGGTTCCAGAGGAGATCCGGGAAATTATAGACTGGTGAGCCTGACGTTGGTGCCGGGCAAAATGGTAGAGACTATTATAAAGAACAAAATTACAGAGCACGTTCAAATACATGGATTAATGAGACAAAGCCAACATGGATTTAGTGAAGGGAAATCTTGCCTCACCAATCTATTACACTTCTTTGAAGGGGTGAACAAACGTGGATAAAGGTGAGCCGGTCGATATTGTGTATCTGGATTTTCAAAAGGTGTTTGACAAAGTACCTCATGAAAGACTCCAGAGGAAATTGGAGAGTCATAGGATAGGAGGTAGTGTCCTATTGTGGATTAAAAACTGGTTAAAAGATAGAAAACAGAGAGTAGGGTTAAATGGTCAATATTCTCAATGGAGAAGGGAAGTTAGTGGGGTTACCCAGGGGTCTTTTCTGGGACTGCAGCTTTTTAATATATTTATAAATGATGTAGAGATGGGAGTAACTAGTGACATAATTAAATTTGCTGACAACACAAAGTTATTCAAAGTTGTTAAATCGCGAGAGGATTGTGAAGAATTACAAGAGGACCTTACTAGACTGGGACTGGATGTCTAAATGGCAGATGACATTTATTGTGAGCGGAAAGAGGAACCCGAACTATAGCTACGTAATGCAAGGTTCCACGTTAGGAGTCACCTACCAGCAAAGGGATCTAGGCGTCGTCATTGATAAAACCCTCTGCTCAGTATGTGGTGGTGGCTAAGAAAGCAAATAGAATGTTAGGTATAATTAGGAAAGGAATGAAAAACAAAAATGAGGATGTCATAATGCCGCTGTATTGCTCCATGGTGCAACCGTACATCGAATATTGTGTTCAATTCTGGTCACCGCATCTCAGAAAAGATATAGTGGAATTAGAAAAGGTGCAGAGAAGGGCGATAAAAATGATAAAGGGGATGGAACGACTTTCCTATGAGGAAAAGCTAAAGCAGCGAGGGCTCTCTTCAGCTTGGAGAAAAGACGGCTGAGAGGAGATATGATAGAGTTCTATAAAATAATGAGTGGAGTGGAACGAGTAGATGTGAATCTTTCAAAAAATACTAGGACTAGGGGGCATGCGATGAAGCTACAAAGTAGTAACTTTAATATGAATCGGAGTAAAGTTTTCTTCACTCAACATGTAATTAAACGCTGGAATTCATTGCCAGAGAATATGGTAAAGGCGGTTAGCTTAGCGGGATTTTAAAAAAGGTCTGGATGGCTTCCTAAAGGAAAAGTCCATAGACCGTTATTAAAATGGACTTGGGGAAAATCCACTGCTTATTTCTCGGATAAGCAGCATAAAATATATTGAACATTTTTGGGATCTTGCCAGGTATTTGTGACCTGGATTGGCCACTGTTGTAAACAGGATGCTGGGCTTGATGGACCTTTGGTCTTTCCCAGTATGGCAATATTTATGTTCTTATGTTCTAACTGCTGGTAGTTAATGATTGCTAGGCAACATCATTCAAAGCTTTTGAACTAGAGGTGTGCATGGCCACATAATCTGGTCCCCATCCCCAGTCAGTTCTATTATGTCCTTACTCCAGCTTCATCGTATTAGTACTATCATCTCGCCATCCCTGCTCAGTTCTTTTCCGTCCCTTCACATCCCCTCAATTTTTTTTACCATCCCAATCCCCAACCCACATTTAAAAGATCTTGTAAATTCAAACAAAACATAAAATATGTCTTGTGTAACTTTGTTAAATATGTCACAAAAACATATATATTAACATGGACTGCGAGAAAACATTAATTTCAAACTATGTGAAAATAATAAACCATCTACAGAGTCAGAGCTAGGTTCCATTCTGCGTTGCTCAACTGTTAATCCTGCAACTGAGAGAAAACATTCTGATGATATGCTGGTGGCAGGAGCTCCGAGCAGGGAACGAGCAACCCATGTCTGTTTCGGCCACATATAGGACCTCTGTTGCCGGTAGGTAGGTAATAAGAGATGAGCAGAATTCCGTGTCCGAGCTTGATATGTATGTATCCACTTCATTGATCACTAAAGCTGTTTCCTGGCTCTTGAATAAGTCTCCAAAAAATCTGCCTCTGATTCTTCTCATTTTAGATGTTTGTTGGTGGTTCGGCAATTGATGCACCTCGACTACAGCTTGATGTGCTGTCAGTGTTTGCAGTTTGTTTATGGCACTGTTCTGCCCTTTGACTGTCATCAGATCTAAACAACCCTTCAGTCTTGGATCTAGCAGCATTGCTGCTGCGTATGTCTTTGTAACTGTAAAATAGTGATCCAGATGATTCTTTAAGGATGCTATCATGTGGCTGTCTGAGCTTGCAGTTATCAGATGCCATTTCAACCGATATTTTGTTGGGATCACCAGATGTAGTGAGGGCTTTAGTATCTGTCAACATTATTATTTGTTACATTTGTATCCCACATTTTCCCACCTATTTGTAGGCGCAATATGGCTTACATAGTACCAGAAGGCGTTTGCGGATTCCGGTGTGAACAAATACAATGTGATACTGTGGTAAGATAAAGTTCATATGGCAGAGCCACATTAGGAATCATAGAGCGGAAGAGTTGTGTTATGTTCATTACATGCTTTAGTTTTCTTGTGTAGTTTTCTTGTGTGGATGGGAGGGGAGGCGAGGGGAGAATCGCGGTTCATTTAAACACATAATCACTATTACATGATAGCCTTACTAGCACCCATTTCATTTTTTAGCGAAACAGGCTTTTTTATTGCTTGTTTCAAATAGAACTGTACCAAATAGCATATTTTACTATTTGGCTGAATACAACTAATGAAAAATATTATTATTCAGCTGAATACGAATACCGATTGTGATTAGTGGGCATTGAGCTTTAATATAACAAACAATAAAAGAAGCAACGTGAAATCAGAGATCAAGTGTTTATTTCAGGATTTGGCACAGTAGAGCCCCGGATTACTTGTATTCAAATTTAAATCACAATTTGGCCAAAAACAAATAAAGTATTCGGGGCACTCTTTTGTAGCCCTGTCAAATGGTTCCAACACCATAACAACTTCTGCCAGCAGGCAGTCATCAATTGCATAGAGTTTGGTCATGATCTGCTTGATTGCACCTGGTTCAGTGGCAGTTGCATGCAGCTCCTCCATGTTCTCTGCCACAGATTTCAGTGTCGGTAGAATTCTGTTCCATCAGGTTGACGTACACAACTTGAGCATTCTCGTCGATGAACAATTGACTTTTGTTCGCTTAGTGAGTGTAACCACCTCCTTGTACAGTGATACAAGCTTGCTTACCTTGCTGAGAAGGTCATTTGGATCAACTTCAGTTTTTGATTGCTGGAGTCCGTGAGAGAGTACAAGATTGATATTATGACCTGTACAATTCTATCCAGACCCCATCTCGAAATGCTGCTTTCATATTAGCTGCATTATCGGTCAGACAGAGAGACTAGAATGGTGGAGATTATACACTGCCAAAATGCTTGAGACGAATTGACAGATGTTCTCACCAGTTTCGGTGGTCTCCCTCATTGCCAAAATTGCTGAACACATGCACCAGTTTTAATCAAGGTGAGCTCCTCTTTTGTTTTGTTTTTTAAGCTGAGGTATTGGTGTCAGGTTTCCAAGTCAAGGTGTACACAGGAACATAATCGGGTCCCCATTCATTTTTTATCTTTCCCCATGGTAGTAATGGCTTTTTGTCCCAATCCCCACACACCTCTATTTTGAACTTCCAGCTTGAGGGGTTCCTTCAAGGTCGTATGTGACAAGTCACACACTACCTTCACTGGAAAAAGAAGAACCAATCTCCACACATCAAAAGCGCAGAACAAAACAGTAGAGATGACCAGAAGCAAACAATGGTGTAAAGGTGTATTTATTAGATGTTTTCTAAAATGATTCGACACTGGCTGTGATTCAACTTGTAAGGCCTGCTTCAGGAGTCTGCATACATATCATAGCAAACTGAAAAACACCTTGACAGCCTTGTAGGTCCAAAACCTACCCAAAAAAATCAAACCTCCTCCTACAAGTTCTCCAAAATATATTTGAGAAAAAACGCTTGCCGATCACAACAGAAATGTCTTCCAGAATCTCGACTGCTCATGTGTGGAGTGTTCTTTAGTACTTTTCTTGCCAGCATTCTACTGTTCAACAAGTATTAGAAGCAGTGAGAATTCTGAATTATTGGGACACCTATGTGCTAAGCTAAGTGCCTTCTGGTTTTTGTTTTTGATGTTTTGAAGATTTGAAAAATGTAAGCATTGAAATATATTTAGCTGTGTATTCTCTGTCTGCACAGGGTGGATGAATGGAGTTTTCTTGACCAGTGGAGTGGTGTTTTTCCCTTGACTGTACAGCAGTTTTGCAGTGAAGCTGCAGTATAGGGGTTCTCTGAGGTCTTTTCTCCATTTTTTTCTTGCTTCTGCTTCTTTTGTATTGTACTGTATTCTCTGATTGTGTTTGGTAGTAGGCCTACATTTATAAGCAAAGCTTTAAAACTCCAAAATTAAGACAAAGTTATAGCTGAAAATATATGCTCATAAGTTTGGCTGAAAATAGGTTACACACAGCTCTTTTTGAATATTGGGTTCCATGTAAATATAACATTTCTATGGTCTGGTCCAATGTCTTAGGCATAGTCCTGCAGCCTATAGGAACCAACTTCAGATCTCTTATCCACTGAGTCTGGGTGCTTTACAGAGGTGGCATGTTGGTGCAACAAGGATGACATCTTGTGTTCCATCTTACAATAAGATGTCTGTTGTCTGGTGGTATTTCTTTGAAGAAAAATTCATTCTTTAGAAGCATTAAGTTATGACTCATTTAAAGTTGTGGCTTTCTGTATATAGTTTTGAAAGAGCCTTTTGTACGTGTTTGGAATGGTGTACTGTTGTTCTTGTGAAATGTGTCTTAAATTAATACATTTTTTCATAATTGTTTCAAAATGTTAGTATGAAGAAAAACTGGCATTTTCAATTAAAACAAATGACTTTTCTTATAAGACTATCCAGTGTCTTACATTTTTTTTTAATTTTTCATATCCAGTTGCCCAGATCAGTTCTGTTGAGCATATCTAATGTAATTTCAATTGTACTGTGTTTTTATCCACTTTTTATCATAATAGAATGTTTAGATCATATCCTTCTTTACAGCACATTATGATTTCACTGTGAAAACTACATATAATTCTGTCTTTTAAAGAAAAATTTATTTATGAACAAAAATAAAAAGATAGAACTGTGTGCAGGTAATTCTTTGCTGGAACCAGTTAAATGCTTCTATTGTCACATGCTTTATATTGAAACTTTATAACCCATGAACACATGAAGAACAATTTTATACCCGTGTGCCTAGGCTATTTTATAAAGGCACACGGGTATAAAATTGTTACACCTGCTATGTAAAGCAACACATGCACCTGTATATCTTTTGTAAAATAGCTTTCCTGAAAGCTTCCACAGTTGCACTTGCATAGAGACAGATGTAACTTTTCCACCTGACATAGCACGGTTATGTGTGTATTTTATAACATGCATGTGTGTAATCCCCCATTATAATGGGGATTAGTAAAGAGTATAAGAGAACTCTCCAGAGTTACTGAGGGGACAATTCTAAGGTTATGGGTTGTGAGGGATCCAGCCCAAAAGGGTGGCTTCCTGGGTAAATTGCAGAGGGAAATGTTCTTGGTTGTTGAATGACAGTAGGGGAGGAGTTTAGAGTTGATAAATAGTATTGGGGTTTGCATTAGGTCTGTAGTTGCCTCTACCCCCACTGGGGGACCCTTGTAAAGAGGGGGGGGGAGTCCTGGATGGGTTCTAGAAACTAAGGCTGACCAAAGAGGAAGGTTTCTGCTAGTAAAGCATTAACCATGAAGTGGAGGAGTGCTCCAGGTGGAAAGTAGGGGATACCAGCCTGGGAGCAGGGACAGAAAGAGCCTGTTCAGAGCAACAGGTAGTAGTCCAGAGAGGTACTCCTTTTGAGGAGAGTGTGGACCTTTGGAGGTCTGGTCCAAAGGAAGATCTGCTTGATGCACAAGTGCTGCAGGCACAGCCTTAGGTTGTTTCACCTAGAAAGGATGGGTATGGACAAGAGGAGCTGTAAATATGTACATACTGTAGGATAATAAAATTGAACCCGAGAAGATACACCATATCCCTGAGTTCGCTTCTGGCTTTATAATTATTGAATATCAAATTGGATTATAAATTGACTGTCTCTAAAAGGATTTGAACTGCCTGTTGCAGAATGTTTCAGTAAAGTTCTGGTTGTTTCACATGAAACCTTGGACAGTGCATAAGTACATAAGTATTGCCACACTGGGACAGACCAAAGGTCCATCAAGCCAAGTATCCCGTTTCCAACAGTGGCTAATCCAGGTCGCAAATACCTACCAAGATTCCCAAAAAGTTCAATACGTTTTAGGCTGCTTATCCCAGAAATAAGCAGTGGATTTTCCCCAAGTCAATTTAATAATGGTCTATGGACTTTTCCTTTAGGAAGCCATCCAGAACTTTTTTTAAACCCCACTAAGCTAACTGCCTTTACCACATTCTCTGGCAACAAATTCCAGAGTTTAATTACATGTTGAGTGAAGAAAACCTTTCTCTGATTCGTTTTAAATTTACTTGGTCTGTATGATGCTTTCCAGTGTTAACCCCCCCCCCCCCCCCTTCCTCTCTAAATTTGCTCCACCCTCTTCTTCTGGTTTGTGTAGTAGACGTCCTTTTAATCAGTACTGCAGAGCTTCTATTAGTGGAATTTAGGAATATCAAAAAACAACTTCCACGGAATCAACATTCTCATCAGAGCCCTCATGAAAGGGCCTGAGTGCTTGCTTCACTAAAGCTGCAGTCTTCCTTTTGACTACTGTCTATCTCAGTAGCCATAATCTGTCCATGAAGTGTATCCTGTCTTTCTTTAAGGGGTCAGGTAGATTATTTCTTCTAAGTTTATCAGACCATCATGGATTCTTATCTTCCAATATGCCTTGTATATTATCAGAATTCTATTTCTTATCCAATATTATATTTACATTTCAGTGTGATTAGGCATGATTCTCAGTAGTATTTAGGGGCAGATGCACTAAAGCTAAATGAGCCTTTAATGACCCTCCAACGAGGAAAATTTGATCCGTTGCATGCATCAAAGGGCTTTTACCGAGGAAGCCAGCAGCTAACGAAAACGGAATGGAGATGAGCAATTAGTGTGAAAACCCCATTGAAACGACATGCACTAACCTTTTCCGATTGCCTTTACGCAGGAAAAAGGCAGGAAATCTAACGAGAGGTCTGGACCTCTCGTTAGGACAGCTCTGTGCCAGGAAAAATCATTAAGTGAAAAAATAAACAAACTTTGAGCCAATCCCAGCGCATTAGCAGAGCTAAAAGTGCTGTGATTGGTCCAAAGGACGTCAGAAAACACATCAAATAAAAAAAATTAAAAAAGGATCGGGAGGGGGCAAGGGCGCTCATCAGGAGCGTCCTGTATGGACGGCCTTGCCCCCCCCCCCGCTGCTCCCCACTTTCCGCCACTCCCCCCCCCCCCCCGAAAAAGCAAAATGCTAGCTGCCCCGGTCCCCCTCCCTTCCTGTTCCTGTGTTCTGCAGAGCTAACTCCGCCTCCCGTCATTCTTTCGCCCCGTGCCCCGCCCCCACTGCCCCCCCTGAGGTCGACTACGCCGCTCCCCCCCTCCACCGAGACCCCCCTCCCTATTAACGACCCGAGCAGCGCCTCTCACCTCTTTCAGAAGCGCTGCACGGGCAGGAAGATCTATTGTGTTGGTTGTAGAGTCTCCATGACGTCTCTTCTTCCCTGGCCCAGGCCCCGCCTCCTTCTGACGTAAGTAACCTACGTCAGAAGGAGGCGGGGCCTGGGCCAGGGAAGAAGAGACGTCATGGAGACTCTACAACCAACACAATAGATCTTCCTGCCCGTGCAGCGCTTCTGAAAGAGGTGAGAGGCGCTGCTCGGGTCGTTAATAGGGAGGGGGGTCTCGGTGGAGGGGGGGAGCGGCGTAGTCGATCTCAGGGGGGGCAGCGGGGGCGGGGCACGGTGCGAAAGAATGACGGGAGGCGGAGTTAGCTCTGCAGAACACAGGAACAGGAAGGGAGGGGGACCGGGGCAGCCAGCTAGCATTTTGCTTTTTCGGGGGGGGGGGGGGGGGAGCGGCGGAAAGTGGGGAGCAGCGGGGGGGGGGGGGGCAAGGCCGTCCATACAGGACGCTCCTGATGAGCGCCCTTGCCCCCTCCCGATCCTTTGTTTTTGGATTTTGCTGACCGGGTAGCCACGTGTATGTGTTGTGGCTTTTTTGTTTGTTTGTTTTTACGTTTGCAGCATGCGCAGAGCAGCCAGCAAAACGCTTGGCTGCTCTGCGCATGATTTAGGGGCCGATTACCGATGTGTATTGTGATTCTTTGATACATTGTACGTTTGAATACCGATCTGAGCATGTGTGACTTTTTTTTTTGGTGCATTCTTCGTTTTTTAAAAATCGTTAGGGACTTTAACAATTTTGATTTTTTACGTTTGGTTGCTGCATCTGCCTCTTAATTGCCAGATAACAAATGCACACACCAGGTGCTGATGCTACTTAATTCAGATTGAGTGTAGCAGGAAGTAACATCAGCACATTGAGACCAGTGTTACTTTATTATCTTTATAATAAACTGGGATCATTTGAAGGCTGTCAAGAACAGAGAGAGCTGCAGCAGGAAGATGGAAGTACCGGACAGCTCAGCTTTATATTACTTTAAGAAGAGGTGAGAAGTGGGTACCCCTTCTTCCATCAAAAAGATACAATGCCAGAAATAGTGTAGGATAGTTTTAAACATACAAATTGCATGTAGGAAATAGAGCTAACAAATACAGTAATGCTACTTGCAGTTTTCAAAGAGAAAGTATCTGCATACTTTCTTTTAAAATTACCCCCCAACCCCACATGCACACAACATTTTCAAAACAAATCACGTGCATATGTTGGACAATCCAAAACTATGCACATAAATCCAAACTCTTACCCAACTCCATTCTGAACAATATCTCTGCTTGTCATAGGTAAAATTATGCATGAAATGGCTTTTATACACATAGTTTTAGCCACATACATTTGGGCCGATTTAAAAGAAGCCATTTGTAGGGAGAGAAAACACTCTTTTATGCATATAAATTAGGTTTTGCACCGATGCAGCCTACGCATGGCGGAACACAGCCATTTCAGGCGTACTTTTAATTGAATTACTAATAAATTCTTATCCTTCTACCTACTGCTTGAACCAGAAGAGTATGGTTCCATTAATATGTCAGTTTGGCGTAGCCCCAAACTTCTAATAAACCTTAAACTATCAGTTGGAGAATATGACAAAGTTATAATATCTTATTGAATTCACAAAGGATTAAGCCATTTCCAGTTTTGCAGAGAGGATTTGACTTGCCTGGTTCTTGGTTTTTCAGTTTTTTTAAATCACAAGAGGACTGTGAAAAATTACAAGAGGACCTTACCAGACTGGGAATCCAAATGACATATGACATTTAATTTGAGCAAGGTTCCACGTTAGGAGTCTTCAACCAGGAAAAAGATCTAGGTGTCATCGTTGATACGTTGAAACCTTCTGCGCCTTGTGCAGTGGTGGCTAAGAAAGCAAATGTTAGTTATTATTAGGAAAGAAATAGAAAACAAAAATGAGAACGTTATAATGCCTTTGTATCGCTCCATGGTTCAACTGCACCTTGAACACTGTGTGCAATTCTGGTCACCGCATCTCAAAAAAGATATAGTGGAATTAGGAAAGGTGCAGAGAAGGGCAACAAAAATTGTAAAGTAGGTGGGACGACTTCCCTATGGAGGAAAGACTAAAGTGGCTAGGTCCCTTCAGCTTGGAGAAAAGACGGCTGAGAGGAGATATGATAGAGATGTATAAAATAATGAGTAGAGTGGAATGGGTAGATGTGAATCACTTTTTTATTCCTTCCAAAACTACTGGGACTATGGGGCACACAAGCTACAAAGTAGTAAATTTAAAACAAATTGAATAAAATCTTTCTTCACTCAACATGTAATTAAACTCTGGAATTCATTGCCAGAGAATGTGGTAAAAGCAGTTAGCTAAGCAGGGTTTTAAAAAAGTTTGGATAACTTCTGTAAAAGTTCATAAACCATTATTTAAAATGGCCTTGAGAACATTTTCTAGGATAAGCAGCATAAAATGTACTTTTTTGAGATCTTGCCAGGTACTTGTAACCTGGATTGGGCACTGTTGGAAACAGGATACTGGGCTTGATGGCCCTTCGATCTGTCCCCTTATGACAATGCTTATATGTTCATATGACTTGCCGGAGGTCCTGCTTTGTATGAAAAGTTTCTGTTATCTTCAGACTCTAACATTGAGTTAACCTTCCACAAAATTGTTGTGAGCCATATATTTAAATTCAATAAAGACATTTGAACTCGGGCATACATATTCACCAGTGGCTGGTGACATGTAAGTCCACTGTATTTGGATTTTCATATTTTGTGTGGATAGTGTCAGACCAAAAATTCCTCAAACCTGCTGGATTTTGTATAGTGAAGAATGGAGAGAAGGCAGAGCTACTGTCTGTCTAGTTTAGGTCTGGCAGTCCTGAGCTAAACAGGTAGTCATAGCAGTGACGACACACAAAAAAAAAAACGCAGCTTTTCTGGAGCTATGTAACAAATGAAATACATAACAGATGTTTTTACTATACTTTGTCTTTTTAGCTTAGGTACCAACATGGATTGGGTACTCCTGATCTACGTCAGACTCTTCCCAACCTGAAAAACTTTATGGAACATGGTCTTCTCGTTAGATGGTAAGTAGTTCTGTTTTTTCAGGAGCTAGAAGTATATTTGAAAGAAATATATAGAAACATAGAAACATGACGGCAGATAAAGGCCATATGACCCATCCAGTCTGGCCATCCTCTGTAACCCCTATTTCTTCCTGTTCCTAAGCGATCCCACATGCTTATCCCATGGCTTTTTAAATTCTGACACAGTCCTCGACTCCACCACCTCCACTGGGAGGCCATTCCACGCCTCCACCACCCTTTCTGTGAAATAATACTTCCTCAGGTTGCTTCTAAGCCTATTCCCTCTCAACTTTGTCGTATGCCCCCTCATTCCAGAGCTCTCCTTCATTTGAAAAAGGCTCTCTTCTTGTACATAAATGCCCTTGAGATATTGAAATGTTTCTATCATGTCTCCTCTTCTCCTCTTCTCTTCCAGCATATACATGTTGAGGTTTATAAGCCTGTCCCTATAATTTTTGCATTCAAGACCTCTTACTAATTTCGTAGCCGCCCTCTGCACCGACTCCATCCTGTTAAAATCTTTCCGTAGGTGCGGTCTCCAGAACTGCACGCAGTACTCCAAATGAGGCCTCACCAGAGACTAATATCTGCAGTAAATGAAATTGTAGTAGCCCTTTGCATTCACTTTGTCAGAATATTAGGCTTTATACTTCCCTTTGACTCGCTTAAGAATGTATCAATAAACTATAAAAGATATCAGTAGAAAGTATGGGAAGAAAAAAGATATATATTCCGTTTTACTTGCGAAGGACAGACTTGTATTTTTTATTTTTGACAGGGTTGCACTGTGAATAACACAGGACGTTTTTTTTTTACCATGTTGAGAAGATATAGAATCTGACAAGAATTTAAATAAATGCAGAATATATAAGAAACACTCTCTTACGTCATTAATTGTAACTTACTCCTGAATCTACAGAAGAAAAGAATCTATTAAAATAAACAAAGGGTTATCAGACAGTGTTCTCACTATATATCACACTAACTCAAACAAGGAAATCACTACGAGTGAAACTTTAGCATTACAAATTTTCAAATGATACATTAATTCATTTATATGAAGAGGACCTCATAGCATAAGTAAGAACCCTATTACAAATCCATATCCTTTCTCAAAGTTCAAATCATATGTCCTCTAGTGTAATGCACACCTTTAATATGTGTTTCTAATGTGAAATCACAATATAGATATTTAACATATGGAAAACAGTGGCAATTACTTATCTGAAATAGTGTTGTGCCACTCTAACTTGGTCACCCAACGCCCAAACGATGACATCAATAATTGCCAAAATGTGGCTCCAGAATATAACACATAAATTAAGGCATTTCGGCATAAAATATTCCTTTCTCCAGGGGTTTTAAAGCATGTTCTTTATGCCATTCATGTAGTTTGTAAAGCCCAAGCATCCAGCCACAAGATGCACTAAGAATAAAGATAAAAATGAAGATGAAAGGTAAAAATAGCAGTAATATTCCATTATAACTTAACAACCATTCCAAGAAAAGAGCCACATACAGAAATCAAACTTTTAAACGTACATGCTTATTTAAATCGGCTATAATTTCAAGCAGCTCTAATTGGCTCAGGATAGCTCCCCAAAAAATATGGCGGCAACTGGCTTAGGATGCTAACTATAGAGCATTCTCTATCCGGAATGATGTCTTCATTCAACCTACTTTATACAAGATCTTACAAGGCAACAGAAATTTAAGCTCTCTAAAATCCGTATGAAAAAACAATTATGTGTGTACTAAAATACTGCTGCTAAAATGTGTTGTTTTATTTAATATTATATGGGCAGTCTCCTTTGGCACATTCTACAACTGTCATTACTGTGCATTAGTCATGAAGTAATCTCTAATAAGGTGAAAATCCATTATAGCTTTTTTACCTCAGTTGACATGATGTTGGCTGAGATCTGTACCTTGAACTTCAGGCATTTCAAATGGCTATATACCAACTTAAACACATCCATTTAGAGTTCTTACTGTCATGAGGTCATTCTTTGAAAAAGAGAGCGAGGAAGAGAGATCAACTGGTGTTTTAAAGTTATTTTTTAGCATGTTCTAATGCTGTAGACTTTTAGCTGTAGATATTGGCCAGTCTCCAGATCTTCAAGATTTAGTATTTTGAACAGCTGTGATCTAGCAATATTATACAAAGAAATACTTTGAAAAGAAAGATATATATTTGAGACTATGAATTATACACCATCATTTACAATACTTGATAGCTTTATTAGGCTGTGCTTCAGACAGATTAAATAATTTCATGCATATCTGACAGGAAGAAATTAGCAAAGTCACCATCTCAGTATAAGAAAACGTTCTTTGTAAAAACAAGCGTTTATACAAAATTAAGGCATTGACTAATACATGGTAATTACTTGAGTCACTATGGAGCGCATGATCCAGAGTGAGGTACATTCAAAGGATACTGTTAAAACAGGAAAGTTAATTTTAGCCATATCCTCTCTGTCAGAATACTCGTGGGTAGGTCAGCAGGATTTGAATAAAGAACAGATATGAATTATTCCAAATTACTTGAATTAACATCTAATAATTGGGATGGGAATAGGATTAAAAAGACCACAGATTTAGTTGATTTATGTGAATTCCCAAATACAAATATTGAGTTTGGAGAGAGAGAATATGACTTCAGATGAAGATAGAGACATGGAAGAAGGCAAGCCAGGCATCAAAGTCACTGAGAAAGGATGAAAGGGACTTATCAGGGGGACGATAAATGACTGCTATTCGAAGAGGCAGAGGAGAGAAAAGGCGGATAGAGTGGACTTCAAAGGAGGAAAAACAGTGAGATTGAGGTGGAAGAAGGGGTTGAAATCTGGAGGAGGGAGAGAGAAGTAGTCCAACACCGCCCCCACGGCCAGCAGGGCGAGTAGTATGTGAAAATAGATAACCGCCATGGCACAGGGCTGCGACTGAAGCAGAGTCATCAGGGCAGAGCCAGGTTTCTGGCGAGCAGATGGAGGTGACGCGAGATAAAGAGGTCATGGATATAGGTGAGTTTGTTACAGATAGAGCGGGCATTCCATAGGGCGCAAGAGAAGGGCAGAGAAGAGGAGGGGAGTAGAGAAATAGAGATGAGGTTAGAGAGGTCGCGGTGAGATCTGTAGAGTTGGGATAATAGTTGGTGAGGGGGGCCAGGATTGGGATTGATGTCACCGGCTGAGAGTAAGAGAAGGAGTAAAAGAGAGCGGAGGAGAGTAGGAGAGGTGTGGCCACGAAGGCGTCGAAGGCGAGAGGTATTTAGGTGGAATGGGGAAGGCAAAATGGACGGAAGAAAGAGGTGGAGATTAAAAGCCAAGAGGGAGGAAGAGGGTAGGAGAGAAGGTGAGGTGATGAAGTCGATGGATGGGCAGTGAGTTCCTGTAGCGGAGAGAGGTAGGAGGTGAGGGAAAAGATTAGGAAGGGACAGGGCTAGGAAGAGAATATGAATAGGGGCCATAAATGACTGAGGTACTTTAGCAAGATTAGATGTAACGAGAAAAATGCCCCTCGCGCCGTTAGACGCGCGGCACCTAGAGCGGAGGCCCTGAGTGGATCGGAGTGGACCTGGGTGTCACCCCGGAGAAGGCTTGTAAGGATATGCAGATGAGCTGCAAGTCCTCCACAGCACCTGAAAGGCAGCCGGTGGTAGAGCTGGGCACCTCTCAGCTGAGGAAAGGCTTACCAGGGGTTAGGCCGAAGCCAGCATTCCTCCCCCTGAGGGTCGCCTGATCCTAGCAAAAAAGCACCTGGAAACTCTGTGCACTTGGAGCGAAGGCCCTGGGAAGATCGGGGTGGAACTGGAGTCACCCCGGATACAGCTGTGAGGAAATGCAGAAGGGCTGCAAGTCCTCCACAGCACCTGGTGGGAGAGCTGGGCACCTAGAGCGGAGGCCCTGAGTGGATCGGAGTGGACCTGGGTGTCACCCCGGAGAAGGCTGTAAGGATATGCAGATGAGCTGCAAGTCCTCCACAGCACCTGAAAGGCAGCCGGTGGTAGAGCTGGGCACCTCTCAGCTGAGGAAAGGCTTACCAGGGGTTAGGCCGAAGCCAGCATTCCTCCCCCTGAGGGTCGCCGGAGCATAATACCAAGACGTGCACCTTGTGTCTCGGCTTGCGGAAGCGGACACAGGTGGTGAGGCAAGTTCTATGGGACCGTCTTTTTGGAACTTGCGCCGGCCCCTCGACGATGGCATCGGTGTCGACGGCCGGATCTTCGGTACCGGTACCAATGTCGACGAAATCGGCACCGACGATGGCATCGACCCCAGGAGTACAGGTACCGTTGGTCTGCCGGCGACGGCAGGGGTGAGCGGCCGCGCGGGCAATCGGCCCTGGCTACTCCCTCTACACAGGGCCATCGGGACCGAACCCTGTCACACCTGATTCCTCGAGGCCGGGGGGTTCTACCTCCTTTTCATCTCTGCCACCCAACACCGATGACGGGCACCATAAGAAACCAAAAAAGCACCGTCATCGGTCGCCCATGGCGCATGGGACCACCAGCTCCGGCACCAACAGAGATGATTCGATGCCGAGGAAGCGGCAGTGCCGAGAGGAGTGTTCCCCCTCGGTCGAAGAGGTGTCGCTACGTCAGTCCATGGGTGCTTCAGTACCGTCTCCTGGACCCGAGCAGCTTCCGGCACCGACACCCGCACCAGCCCCCCTGCCTTTCCCGGCAGCGGACCTTGACGAGTGCCTCCGAGCCATCCTTCCTGGGATTATGGAAGGGCTGATACGCCAGGCTTTGCCGGCGCCGGGGGTGCTTGCGCCCCCAGCGCCGTTGTTGGAGGCGCCGGTGTGTTCTAGCCCGATGCCGAGGCCTCCGATGCCGCTTGTGGCACCGGTGTCGACCGCCACGCAGGTGGAATCCCCGTCGATGGAGGGAGCTTCATCCCCGCCGACGCGGGAGTCCACCGCTCGACGCCATCATCGAGGACGTGGTTCCTCGCAGTCGAGACGGGCCTGGTTTAGGTCAGAGCTGCAAGAGCTCATGTCCAACACCGAGGAAGAGGCCTCGTGGGGGGAGGAGGAGGACCCCAGATATTTCTCCTCAGAGGAGTCTGAGGGCCTTCCCTCCGACCCCATTCCTTCACCGGAGAGGAAGCTCTCACCACCTGAGAGCCTCTCCTTTGCCTCCTTCGTCAGGGACATGTCTATTTGCATTCCCTTCCCCGTGGTCTCTGTGGATGAGCCGAGGGCTGAGATGCTCGAGCTCCTCGACTATCCATCACCACCTAGAGAGTCTTCCACGGTGCCGTTGCACAATGTCCTCAAAGAGACACTGCTTCGGAACTGGCTGAAGCCATTATCTAATCCCACCATCCCCAAGAAAGCAGAGTCCCAATACAGGATCCACTCTGACCCAGAGTTGATGCGGCCCCAATTGCCTCATGACTCGGCGGTCGTGGACTCTGCTCTCAAGAGAGCACGGAGTTCGAGGGATACCGCCTCGGCGCCCCCGGGGCGGGAGTCTCGCACTCTGGACTTGTTTGGGAGGAAGGCCTACCAATCTTCCATGCTCGCGACCCGCATCCAGTCATACCAGCTCTACACGAGCATTCACATGCGGAACAATGTGAAGCAACTGGCGGACCTGGTCGACAAGCTCCCTCTGGAGCAGTCCAGGCCTTTTCAGGAGGTGGTCAGGCAGCTGAAGGCGTGCAGAAAATTCCTGTCCAGGGGTATCTATGACACCTGTGATGTGGCATCCTGAGCTGCGGCCCAAGATATAGTGATGCGCAGACTCTCCTGGCTGCGTTCCTCTGACCTGGACAACCGCACCCAGCAAAGACTGGCGGATGTCCCTTGCCGGGGGGATAACATTTTTGGTGAGAAGGTCGAGCAGTTGGTGGACCAACTGCACCAGCGGGAAACCGCTCTCGACAAGCTCTCCCACCGGGCGCCTTCAGCATCCACCTCAACAGGTGGACGTTTTTCCCGGGCCAGGCAGGCTGCGCCCTATGCCTACAACAAGCGTAGGTACTCCCAGCCGGCCCGAAGGCCTCCTCAGGCACAGGGACAGTCCCAGCGCGCTCGTTCCCGTCAACAGCGTGCGCCTAAGCAGCCCCCAGCGCCTCCACAGCAAAAGCCGGGGACGGGCTTTTGACTGGATCCATGGGAACATCGCCGCCATCAAAGTGTCTGTACCGGACGGCCTGCCGGTCGGGGGGAGGTTGAAAGCTTTTCACCAAAGGTGGCCTCTAATAACCTCCGACCAGTGGGTTCTCCAAATAGTCCGGTGCGGATACACCCTGAATTTGGCCTCCACTCCACCAAATTGCCCGCCGGGAGCCCAATCCTTCAGCTCCCATCACAAGCAGGTACTTGTAGAGGAACTTTCCGCCCTTCTCAGCGCCAATGCGGTCGAGCCCGTACCACCCGGGCAGGAAGGGCAGGGATTCTATTCCAGGTACTTACTTGTGGAAAAGAAAACAGGGGGGATGCGTCCCATCCTAGACCTGAGAGGACTGAACAAATACCTGGTCAAAGAAAAGTTCAGGATGCTTTCCTTGGGCACCCTTCTACCAATGATTCAGAAAGACAATTGGCTATATTCCCTGGATTTAAAGGACGCTTATACTCACATCCCGATACTGCCAGCTCACAGACAGTATCTCAGATTCCGTCTGGGGACACGGCACTTTCAGTATTGTGTGCTGCCCTTTGGGCTCGCCTCTGCACCACGGGTGTTCACGATGTGTCTCGTGGTGATTGTGGCGTATCTACGCAAGCTGGGAGTGCATGTGTTCCCGTATCTCGATGATTGGCTGGTCAAGAACACCTCAGAGGCAGGGGCTGTCCGGTCCATGCAGTGCACTATTCACCTCCTGGAGCTGCTGGGGTTTGTAATAAATTACCCAAAGTCCCATCTCCAGCCAGTCCAATCTCTGGAATTCATAGGAGCTCTGCTAAATTCACGGACGGCTCAGGCCTTTCTTCCCAAAGCGAGGGCCCACAACCTCCTGTCCCTTGCTTCCCAGGCCAGAGCGTCTCAGCAGGTCACAGCTTGGCAGATGTTGAGACTCCTGGGTCATATGGCCTCCACTGTTCATGTGACTCCCATGGCTCGTCTTCACATGAGATCTGCTCAATGGACCCTAGCTTCCCGGTGGTGCCAAGCCACCGGGAATCTAGAAGATGTCATTCGCCTGTCCCCCAGTTGTCGCAATTCGCTGCACTGGTGGACACTTCGGACCAATTTGACCCTGGGACGTCCATTCCAAATTCCGCAGCCCACGAAGGTGCTGACGACGGATGCATCTTGCCTGGGATGGGGAGCTCATGTCGATGGGCTTCACACCCAAGGACTGTGGTCCCTCCATGAACAAGATCTTCAGATCAACCTCCTGGAGCTCCGAGCGGTCTGGAACGCACTGAAGGCCTTCAGAGATCGGCTGTCCTATCAAATTATCCAAATTCAGACAGACAATCAGGTTGCAATGTATTACATCAACAAGCAGGGGGGCACCGGATCTCGCCCCCTGTGTCAGGAAGCCGTTGGGATGTGGCGTTGGGCCTGCCAGTTTGGCATGCTTCTCCAAGCCACATACCTGGCAGGCGTAAACAACAGTCTGGCCGACAGACTGAGCAGAGTCATGCAACTGCACGAGTGGTCGCTCCATTCCAGAGTGGTACGCAAGATCTTCCGAGAGTGGGGCACTCCCTCGGTGGACCTTTTCGCCTCTCAGACCAACCACAAGCTGCCTCTGTTCTGTTCCAGACTACAGGCACATGGCAGACTAGCGTCAGATGCCTTTCTCCTCCATTGAGGGCCCGGCCTCCTGTATGCTTATCCTCCCATACCTTTGGTGGGGAAGACCTTACTGAAGCTCAAGCAAGACCACGGCACCATGATTCTGATAGCGCATTATTGGCC
This sequence comes from Microcaecilia unicolor, assembly GCF_901765095.1. Classification (NCBI taxonomy): domain Eukaryota; kingdom Metazoa; phylum Chordata; class Amphibia; order Gymnophiona; family Siphonopidae; genus Microcaecilia; species Microcaecilia unicolor. Next base: position 24,827,316 of record NC_044034.1, read on the forward strand.
CCGTCAGATTTGGTTCCCTCTACTTCTGGAGTTGTCCTCCGAAGAACCGTGGAGATTGGAGTGTTTTCCGACCCTCATTTTGCAGAACGACGGAGCGCTTCTGCACCCCAACCTTCAGTCTCTGGCTCTCACGGCCTGGATGTTGAGGGCGTAGATTTTGCTTTGTTGGGTTTGTCTGAGGGTGTCTCCCGGGTCTTGCTTGCCTCTAGAAGGGATTCCACTAAGAAGAGTTACTTTTTCAAGTGGAGGAGGTTTGTCGTCTGGTGTGAGAGCAAGGCCCTAGAACCTCGTTCTTGCCCTGCACAGCACCTGCTTGAATACCTTCTACTACTACTACTTGGCATTTCTATAGCGCTGCCAGGGTTATGCAGCGCTGTACGAGTTTAAACATGGGGAAGGACAGTCCCTGCTCAAGAGAGCTTACAATCTAAAGGTAAAAACTGTGTAGTAAGTGTAGGTATCAGGAATGGGAAGGTGGTTAGGCGCCAAAAGCAAGGGAGAAGAGATGGGCCTTGAGTAAGGACTTGAAAATGGACAGGGAGGGCGCATGGCGTATGGGCTCAGGAAGTCTGTTCCAGGCATAAGGTGACGTGAGGCAGAAGGGGCGGAGTCTGGAGTTAGCGGTGGTGGAGAAGGGTACAGAAAGGAGTGATTTGTTCTGAGAGCGGAGGTTACGGGTGGGAACATACGGGGAGAGGAGGGTAGAGAGGTAATGGGGGGCTGCAGATTGAGTACACTTGAAGGTCAATAGGAGAAGCTTGAACTGTATACGGTAGCGGATCGGGAGCCAGTGAAGCGACTTGAGGAGAGGGGTGATATGAGAGTATTGGTTCACGCGGTAGATAAGACGTGCGGCGGAATTTTGGACAGATTGAAGGGGGATAGGTGGCTAAGCGGGAGGCCAGCGAGGAGAAGGTTGCAATAGTCAAGACGAGAGGTAACCGAGTGGACGAGGGTCTGTTCAGAGAGGAATGGGCGAATTTTGCTAATATTATAGAGGAAGAAGCAACAGGTCTTAGCTGTCTGCTGGATATGGGCAGAGAAGGAGAGGGAGGAGTCAAAAATGACTCCGAGATTGCGGGCTGAAGAGACGGGGAGGATGAGGGTGTTGTCAACAGTGGGGGAAGAGGAGAAGAGGGTTTGGGTGGAAAGACAAGGAGCTCAGTCTTTGCCATGTTCAGTTTCAGATGCCGATTGGACATCCAGGCAGCGATGTCTGAAAGGCAGGCCGAAACTTTGGCCTGGGTTTCAACTGTGATGTCGGGAGTGGAGAGGTAAAGCTGGGTGTCATCAGCATAGAGATGGTACTGGAAACCATGTGATGAGATCAACGAGCCCAGGGAAGAGGTGTATATTGAGAAAAGAAGCGGTCCAAGGACAGATCCCTGAGGGACCCCAACAGAGAGCGGGACGGGGGTGGAAGAAGAGCCATTAGAAAATACTCTGAAGGTGCTTTGGGAAAGATACGAGGAGAACCAGGAGAGGACGGAGCCCTGGAACCCAAATGAGGACAGTGTGTCAAGAAGTAAATTATGATTGACGCAGTGTCAAAGGCGGCAGATAGGTCGAGGAGGATGAGGATGGAATAATAAAACTCACCCTCAACGTTTGCTCCGCCCTCGTCATGATGTTTGACTTGAGGGTGGGGCCTGGTGGCTTCACCACCACGAACCTTCGAACCTGAAGGAACTGTTGTCAGTGGCTTGGCTTCACTGACGTCAGTGTCCTCAGAACGTTGAGGGTGAGTTTTATTAGATATTGAATAAATTGATGCTCTGCACTCTGAAAATGTCCTCATGGTATGTTAACTTCTGGTGACATTTCTCTCCTCAAAAATGTCTCTGAGGAAGCAGGAGGCTAAATATAGGAGTGTGTTACTAATACATAGCATTACAAAGATTACTAATTGATGTGAAGAATCCCATAAGTGGAAACAGAAGTGCCTTAGCTGGCCTCTCTCCACCCTTTGTTTTCAGTGAGCAACAAAGTGAACGATGCATGAATCAAATATTTCATATGTCGGGGAAGGATTTTTGGTAACTTAAATGCATTCACTCTGCAGCTTCTCAGTACCTCTCCACTCTCATCTCGCCCTACACTCTTCCCCGGGAACTCCATTCTCTCTTATCTGCACCCTTCTCCTCCACCGCTAACTCCAGACTCCGTTCCTTTTATCTTGCTGCACCATATGATTGGAATAGACTTCCTGAGCCGGTACGTCAAGCTCCATCTCTGGCTATCTTCAAATCTAAGCTAAAAGCCCACCTTTTTGATGCTGCTTTTAACTCCTAACCCATATTCACTTGTTCAGAACTCTTATTTTATCATCCTCACTTTAATATTCCTTTATCTTTTATTTGTCCTGTTTGTCTGTCCTAATTAGATTGTAAGCTCTGTTGAGCAGGGACTGTCTCTTCATGTTCAAGTGTACAGCGCTGCGTACGTCTAGTAGCGCTATAGAAATAAGTAGTAGTAGTAGTACATAGCAACCTGCTGTGGCCACTGCAGGATTTGTCTTATGCCAAAGAATTTGGATTCCACTGCAGAACTAGCAGATCCCTGTAAAATAATTGCAGGACAGTGATGCTGGCACCCTATCCCTGTTCACCCCTAGCACACTCTGCCAAGAGGATTCCCATCCTTTCCTGCAGCCCAGCGCAAGCATTTCTTCTCTTCTGCTTACTGGATATTCTTTAGTTCAGTGGTTCTCAACTCAGTCTTCTAAGCACACCCAGCCAGTCAAATGTTAAGGATTTTACAGTGAATATACATGAAATAGATTTCCATACACTGTCTCCTTGATATGCAAATTCATTGTGGCAATCCTGAAAAACTGACTGGCTGGGTGCTCCCAAGGATTGGGTTGAGAACCACTGTTTTAGCCTCTCCAGTCCCATGAGTTGCTCTATTTGTGAAGTACGTGGGTAGGATGACACCTCCTTGGTATAACAGATGTATAGTGCTGGTAGTGCCAACCATAACTGTTCCTGTTATTTCTACAGGGCTCAAAGTATACAGAGTATGCAGCAGTAAGGGAGGCAGGGATGGAGAAATGGGGAATAAGGGGCAATGAAAGGAGAGAGAGTGAGAATTTGAGGAGGAGAGACTAGGGAATGGATAGCTTGCAGGCAGAACGGGATAGAGGTCAATTTTGTAGGGAAGAATGAAAAGGAGAAACTGATATGGTAAATGCAATTGAGAAGCAGAGGTATTTTCAGGTATGCATTTTCAAAGCACTTAGACTTGGAAAGTTCCATAGGTTACTATTTAACTTGGTAAGTCTAAGTGCTTTGAAAATACGCCTCTATGTGGAAAACGTTAGAAGGGAAATGGGACTTGATATACCGCCTTTCTGTGGTATTTTGCAACTACATTCAAAGCGGTTTACATATATACAGGTACTTATTTTGTACCTGGGGCAATGGAGGGTTAAGTGACTTGCCCACAAGAGGTAAAACTGAATTGGAAAACATACATTCAGACAGTTCAGTGAAATGTTTTATTTTAAGTAGACATTTGTTCAGTGACAAATTGGGATATATATATTTCAAAATTGTAAGTTTTATGTTAAACTGGACCTGCTGTACACTGCCTTTGGTGAATCTGTTCATAAAGGTGGGTTAATAAATCCTACTAAATAAATAAATAAATATATTTTTAACATATTTAGGGGCCATCTTATCATGAAATTTTGAAGAGGATTATTGTTAGGGTTTTTCTGTATGTTTTATCAAAGGTTAATTGTGTGAAGAATCGTAAACATTGAATTCCTGCTGGTCCTGAAAACCAAAACATTTCCATTTCTCCACAAGAGAGTGGCCTAGTGGTTAGGGTGGTGGACTTTGGTCCTGGGGAACTGAGGAACTGAGTTCAATTCCCACTTCAGGCACAGGCAGCTCCTTGTGACTCTGGGCAAGTCACTTAACCCTCCATTGCCCCATGTAAGCCGCATTGAGCCTGCCATGAGTGGGAAAGCGCGGGGTACAAATGTAACAAAAATAAAATAGATACTATTGAAGATTCTACATGGAATGTTGCTATTCCACTAGAAACATTCCATGTAGAAGGCTGCGCAGGCTTCTGTTTCTGTGAGTCTGACGTCCTGCACGTACGTGCAGGACGTCAGACTCACAGAAGCAGAAGCCTGCGCGGCCACATTGGTGATCTGCAAGGGCCGACTTTTACATGGAATGCTGCTGGTGGGACTCTGGGCAAGTCACTTAACCCTCCATTGCCCCATGTAAGCCGCATTGAGCCTGCCATGAGTGGGAAAGCGTGGGGTACAAATGTAACAAAAAAAAAAAAAACCTACCTTGAATATTGTCAGTACAACTTTTAATACAAACTTTTATTCCTTCTCCTCCCCCCTCCCCGCTTCCCTTTTCAATTTAGTATATTTAGGATGGCTCACAAAGCAAGAAGGATACAACTGTTCAGTTTGATGAATAATAAACTGATATGATATTTTTGACAGCGTATAGAACTCTGAGATAAACCAAACTGTACATCATACTTGAAAGAGACCTCATTCCTTGTACCATTTTTATTTTAATGTGCTTTTGTATGTCACTGTAGTTTATAAAATGGTCCTCTCCAGCAGAGTTTTACAAAATGTGACAGCTATGACATATTTCCCCAAAAATTATTGCAAACATTATTGAAGAATACATTTTCAGCAAGTCAGTGTAAACAAATTACTTATCATAAACTATATTTGAATGAAAAAACAAGATTCCAGATGTTGACCTTAATGAAGAAAACCGTAGCATTTTCCATGCTTCTTTTTGTCTGTATACAGTACTTGACAAGCATAGGTTTCACTGAACAAATAATTGTGAGACCTCTTTATTTGGCAGCTGGTCAAGTAATGTAATATTGTTAGTTTAGATAATGTAATATCCATTATACTTTTCAAAATGAAAAGGCTCCAATAGTATTCTCACTTGTGCTCTTTTTTTGAAAGTAAGAACTTATTTTATACTATATTATAAAAGCAACTTATAGCACAGTAGTGCAAGACTATAATATACTTGGACCCCCCTGAATTGCGTGGCTCCGCTCCCCCCACCAGAACCACAACTACTGGATGTATGAACATAGGGTTTTTTAAAAAAATAGAACATTACAAAACTCAGATGCCATCTCCGAGGAATTTTTCTTTAAGGTCGTCGGCTTTGTGTAAACTGCAATAATACTGTACACGAAAAAATCAAATTAAAGCTAGTTCGTCAAATTTTTTTTAAACATAGCCCTTGATGAGAGCTTTCTGAAAAGATGTTATAATTTGCAGATCCTAACTGATTCTTAGTTTATTTGAGGTCCATTTATTTGATTTTCAGCCCTAAATATCTAAGAATCAGTTAGGATCTGCAAATTATAACTTATCTTTTCAGAAAGCTCTCATATACACAGTCATCCTGCAGCCACTCCCTTAAGCCCTGCCAGCACTTCTTCTCATCTTCAACTTCCCAAACTGCCTCATAAAAACAGGGGGAATACACCCCATTCTAGACCTGAGAGCCCTGAGCAAATTCCTGGTCAAAGAAAAGTTCAAGATGGATTCCTTGGGCACGCTTCTTCCAGTGATCGCGAAACAAGATTGGTTATGCTCTCTGGATTTAAAGGAAGCCTACACGCTTATCCCGATAAACTCCCAGGGTACAGGAGGTATCTCAGATTTCGGGTGGAAGCACATCACTTTCAGTACCATTTGGCCTGCACATCACTTTCAGTACCATTTGGCCTTGCATCAGCTCCCAGGGTTTTCACAAAATATCTAGTAATTGTAGCGTTGCTGCCGTACTGGGAGTCCATGTGTTTTCCTACCTTGACAATTGGCTGGTGAAGAAGCACATTCAAGGACTGTGCTCAAGAGTCCATGAGGAGAACTCTTCAGGTGCTAGAGCTACTAGGGCTCATTTTAAACTACCCCAAATCCAATCTGCTCCCAGTTCAACAATTGGAGTTCATTGGAGACCTGCTAGATTCACAGCAGGCACGAGATTTTCCCTGTGCCACAATCTGCTCCCAGTTCAACAATTGGAGTTCATTGGAGACCTGCTAGATTCACAGCAGGCACGATATTTTCCCTGTGCCAAGAGCGAACACTCGAGTTGCTCTGACCACTCAGTTTCTTGCCATTCAGCAGATCACGACTCTGCAGATGTTGAGGTTACCAGGCCATATGTGCATGTCACTCCTTTAGCACATATTCACATGAGAACTGCCCGGTGGACCCTAGCTTCCCAGTGGTCTCTTCTTTGTACTCTAAACCCATCTAACCTACAGAAGATCTTGGGCCTTAATTCTAAGTTAGAACAGATTAATGATTGGCTCTGGTCAAATAAACAGGCCCTGAACCCTCTCTCCTCTTCACAGGAGGAAAAGAAATCCCCCATGACTCGCCTTTGCTACTTCATCATATTCCTGTCCAGTTGACCACTAGCACTACTACTACTACTTATCATTTCTATAGCGCTACTAGACGTACACAGTGCTGTACACTTGAACATAAAGAGACAGTCCCTGCTTGGCAGAGTTTACAATCTAATTAGGACAGACAAATCATAACAATTCAAGGTACCTTACAGTCAGGTACAATTGGTGTTTATTCAATCTAAGTTTATAACTAACGTAATGGATGCTGAAGCGTCACAAGGTGCATCAGTGGAGTTTGAACCACTCCTTCCTTTGCTGGTCTACATGAATTTCAGCCCAAGGATGGTCACTGCTAGAATCCTAGGAGTTGTTTTTGACAATACACTTTCCTATCGTATGCACCAGGGGTGACATGATACAGACGTTCAAATATTTGAAAGGTATTAATCCGCAAACAGAGACGGGAAGACGGTAGAACTAGTGGACATGAATTGAGGTTGAAGGGGGGAAGACTCAGGAGTAATGTCAGGAAGTATTTTTTCACAGAAAGGGTGGTGGATACATGGAATGCCGTCCCACTGGAGGTGGTGGAGATGAAAATGGTAATGGAATTCAAACACGTGTGGGATAAACACAATGGAATCCTGTTTAGAAGGAATGGATCCACATAATCTTAGCGGAGATTGGGTAGCAACACTAGTAACTGGGAAGCAAAACCAGTGCTGGGCAGACTTCTACGGTCTATGCCCCGATCATGACTGAATAGATATGGATGGGCTAGAGTGTAAATTTTAAGGGGCTTCAACGTTAGCTTCAGAACTTTTAGTACAAGAAGAGTGCTGGGCAGACTTTTACTGTCTGTGCCCTGAGAATAGCAAGGACAAATCAAACTCGGGTATACATATAAAGTATCGCATACCATGTAAAATGAATTATCTTGTTGGGCAGACTGGATGGACCTTACTGGTCTTTATCTGCCATCATTTACTATGTTACCTGTCTCATTCAATTTGCAGGATGTTTTACAAATTGAGACTTATTCGCTCGGTTTGAGCACTTCTTCACCTCTCAGCATTCTTGTCACCAGTCAGCTTGATTACTGTAACTCCCTGTGCAAATCACTTACGTTAAAGGATCTTCACTGGCTACAGCTTGTTCAAAATACAAGAATAAAACTTACACATGGTGCACTGAAATACGATCATGTTATACATTTGCTACAGTCATGTCACTGGCTTCCAGTTTCCTTTCGTATTACATATAAAATTTTGCTTCTGGTATTCAAAATACAGTCCATTGGAGATCCCTTCTTCCTCGCATGTTTTCTTTTTCACTATGTCCCGGTGGCTGTCTTTGTTCATCCACTCAGCATCAGCTAGCTAACTGTCTCCCACCTTTCAGGATATTGTGCATACTAGAATCCGAAATGCCTGAGGTCTCAAACTTCCCTGGAACGGTTTAAGACTGAACTAAAGATTCACCTCTTTCTAGAGGCTTTCCAGTGTCCCTAATACCTGTGGTAGGCCCTGACACTGTAAGGTTTTGAGAGCATTCCCCCTCCTAAGTGTGCTTCCCGTTCTCCTCTTTACTATCATGATTATTGTAGTTCTCCCTCTTTCCCTCTGCTTGGTGTTCAGTCCGCCTCTCTTTACGTCTTCATTTTTCCTTTTTTTAGTCTGTAAGCCGCTTAGTTGGCATTGCCGATAGGTGGGATAGCAAGTGCTCAATAAACTTGAAACTTGGTCTCAAGCCTCGGGGAACCTAACAGATATCATCTGAGTGACTCCAGAGTTAGTTCAATCCCTCCTCTGGTGGACAGTTTGATCCAATTTGACCATGGGACTTCAATATCAAATTCCTAAGCCCAGGAAGGTGCCAACAATGGATGCATCCCACCTGGGGGGGGGGGGGGGAGGGAGCTAACTTGAATGGTTTTCTTACACTCAAGGTGCTTGGTCAGCTCAGAAAATGGAACTTCACACCAACCTTCTGGAGCTCCAGGTAATCTGGAACACTCTAATGGCTTTCAGAGATCGGCTGTTCAACCAAATTGTGCTCATTCAAACAATCAGCTTGCAATGTATTACACAAGTGTGTGTGTTTTTTGGAGTGGGGATTACGGGATCATATCCTCCGTGTCAAGAGGCTGTCCGGATATGACAGTGGGCTCTAATGGAATAGTTCTCAGAGCCACATACCTGATGGAAATATCCAACAGCCTGGCTAACAAACTAAGCAGGGCAATGGAACCACACAAGTAATAACTCAGCATGAGCATTGCCTGTGAGATTTTCTGAGAGTGGGGCACTCCCTTGGTAGATCTCTTTGCCACTCCTTACAGCCACAAAGTCCCTCAGTACTGCTCCAGGTTCAGAGTACATGACAGACTAGCGTCGGATGTCTTCCTCTTCCATTAGGGAACTGTCTTCTGTATGCATATACTATTCCTTTCATGTTGAAGACTTTGCTGAAACTCAGGCAAGACCGGAGAACCACAATCCTAATTGCCCCATATTGGCCTAGACAGATCTGGTTCCCTCTACTTTTGGAGTTATCCTCCAAAGAACTGTGGAGATTGGAGTGTTTTCTGACCCTCATAATGCAGAACGTGTGATTTCTTCTGCATCCCAACCTCCACTCTGGCTCTCACAGCCTGGATATGGAGAGCCTAGAATTTGCTTCCTTGTATCTCCCAGAGTGTGTCTTCAAGGTTTTTGCTGGCTTCCAGGAAAGATTCCACTAAGAGGTGTTATTCTTTCAAATGGAGGAGGTTTGCAGTCTTGTCTGAGAACAAGGCCCTAAATCCTCTTTCTTGCCCTACATAGACCTTGCTTGAATACCTTCTACACCTCTCCGAATCTGGTCTTAAGACTACCTCTGTACAATCCAAGGACTTGACGCGGCAAACGTGCCTTCATCATCAGAAGCCCTAATGAAGTAAAATACAGTAAATAATATAAATATAAACATTCAATTAAAATCAGTACAAAGATGATAAATCAAAAATAAAAGATTAAAAAAGAAATAAAAAGAAATAATGGATGAGAAATGGAGCGAAAAAATAATATAAAATGTGACATGTATAAAAGTACAAGGTAAATTGTTGGCTAAGAACATGCGCTACGGAGGCATTAGGTTGAAATGTACCTTAACGAATACAGTACACAATATGTAGAAGTCGCAAAGTAGGCAAAGGTAAATCACATCTACAGATCCAAAAAGAAGCAATAAATTGCAGATGCTGTGAAAATGATATAATACTAAAAACAAAAACAGTCAGAAACATATATTTAACATATGGAGTAATATAAATGTCAAAAAACTATAGTATTATGCTAGTTAAAGTGGAACCCATATACAAAAATGTATGATAATTGGTTAAAGGGAAGAATATAAACAGCTGATTTGGTGCTAAAATGAAATGCTGTTGTATTCTACAAATTCTCCGAGGACAAGCAGGCTGCTTGTTCTCACTGATGGGTGACGTCCACGGCAGCCCCTCCAATCGGAAACTTCACTAGCAAAGTCCTTTGCTAGCCCTCGCGCGCCCGCGCGCACCGCGCATGCGCGGCCGTCTTCCCGCCCGAAACCGGCTCGAGCCGGCCAGTCTTCTTTTGTCCGCACTCGGTACGGTCGTGTTTTCGCCGTGTCGAGCCCCGGAAAGTCGACCTCGCGCGTCCAATTTGTTTTGAACGTGTTTTTTTCCTTCGGGAAAGCTTTGTCCTAGTCGGGAAGTGCTCCGGAAACCCCCCGCCGGGTTTCGTGTAAATCCTCCCCGTACTTCCAGCTTTTTTGCCCCGGTAAGTTTTCTTTCGTCGTCGGGGTAGGCCTCTTTTCGGCCTCGGTCGAGATTTTTTTCTCCCTCTAAATTTGGTGCTTCAAATTTCGCCATTTCGGCTTTTGATTTCGCCGGCGTGATTTTTCCGCCCATGACATCGAAGCCTTCCAGCGGCTTCAAGAAGTGCACCCAGTGCGCCCGGGTTATCTCGCTCACTGATCGACACTCGTCGTGTCTTCAGTGTCTGGGGGCCGAGCACCGCCCTCAGAACTGCAGTCTGTGTTCCCTGCTTCAAAGGCGGACTCAGGTAGCGAGACTAGCCCAGTGGAACGTGTTGTTCTCGGGCTCTTCGTCGGCATCGGCACCGGGATCTTCGAGTGCATCGACGTCGTCAGCGTCCAGACCTTCTTCCTCGGCCGCCCCTGCATCGAGTGCATCGAGGCATCGGGCCTCTGCATCGGCGCCGAGACATCGGATAGCTGCATCGACGTCGGTGGTACCAGGACCTCGTCTGCTGATGTCGTCGGACGGTGGTGCATCGGGTGGAGTGCAGGTGAGGGCTGTCCATTCCCCTGCTGGTGGCGGTGAGCCGTCGGGTGGGTCTCCGCCTACCCTGAGGGCTCCTGCGGTACAGCCCCCCCGAGATCGACCTTCTTCAGTCTCGGCCCCGAGGAAGCGACGGATGGATTCGACGTCCTCCTCGTCGGTGCCGGGGAGCTCCGGTGACATGCTTCGGAAGAAATCGAAGAAGCATCGACACCGGTCTCCTCCCCGTGTCGGCACCGAGAGCTCTGGGTCGCCGAGGGATTCGGCACCCAGCAGGCATCGGCACCGAGAGGACCGCTCACCCTCTGTTCAGGAGGTGTCGATGCGCTCCGCTCTGGACAGCCCGGAACAGCCTCCACGCCCGGAACAGGTACTGACGTCGACGCCTGCATCGACCTCTCAGCCTTTCTCTGCAGCCGCTCTAAACGAGAGCCTCCGGGCCGTTCTCCCAGAGATTCTGGGAGAGCTGTTGCGCCCTACCCCTCCGGTACCGGCGGTGCTTGCGCCACCGGTACCGTCGAGCGTGGCGCCGGCTGGCCCATCGCCCAGGTTGAGGTCCCCGACGTCGGTACCGCGTGCGGTACCGACCGCGGCCACCTCCCAGGAAGGCTCCCCGACTACGTCGGCGGAGGGAGCTTCGCCGATGCGGGCGAGGGAGTCTACCTCTCGACGCCCCCATCGTGGACGGGGTTCCACGGAGTCGAGCAGGGCGAGGTTGCAGACACAGGTCCGTGAACTTGTGTCTGACACCGAGGGTGAGGCCTCGTGGGAGGAAGAGGAAGATCCCAGATATTTCTCTGACGAGGAGTCTGAGGGTCTTCCGTCTGATCCCACTCCCTCTCCTGAGAGACAGCTTTCTCCTCCCGAGAGTCTGTCTTTTGCCTCCTTTGTCCGGGAGATGTCTACGGCCATCCCCTTCCCGGTGGTTGTGGAGGACGAGCCCAGGGCTGAAATGTTTGAGCTCCTGGACTATCCTTCTCCACCTAAGGAAGCGTCCACTGTTCCCTTGCACCATGTCCTGAAGAAGACATTGCTTGCGAACTGGACCAAGCCATTAACTAATCCCCACATTCCCAAGAAGATCGAGTCCCAGTACCGGATCCATGGGGACCCAGAGCTGATGCGCACTCAGTTGCCTCATGACTCTGGAGTTGTGGATTTGGCCCTAAAGAAGGCTAAGAGTTCTAGGGAACATGCTTCGGCGCCCCCGGGCAAGGACGCTAGAACCTTAGACTCCTTTGGGAGGAAGGCCTACCATTCCTCTATGCTCGTGTCCAAGATCCAGTCTTACCAGCTCTACACGAGCATACACATGCGGAATAATGTGCGGCAGTTGGCGGGCTTGGTTGATGCTCTTCCCCCTGAGCAAGCCAAGCCTTTTCAGGAGGTGGTCAGGCAGCTGAAGGCGTGCAGAAAATTCCTGGCCAGAGGAGTTTATGACACTTTTGATGTTGCGTCCAGGGCCGCTGCTCAAGGTGTGGTGATGCGCAGGCTCTCATGGCTGCGTGCCGCCGACCTGGAGAATAGAATCCAGCAGCGGATTGCGGACTCGCCTTGCCGTGCGGATAACATTTTTGGCGAAAAAGTCGAGCAGGTGGTAGAGTCTCTCCACCAGCGGGACACCGCATTCGACAAGTTCGCCCGCCGGCAGCCTTCAGCTTCTGCCTCTACAGGTAGACGATTTTTCGGGGGAAGGAAGACTGTTCCCTATACTTCTGGCAAGCGTAGGTACAATCCTCCTTCCCGACAGCCTGCGGCCCAGGCTAAGCCCCAGCGCGCTCGCTCTCGTCAGCAGCGTGCGAATCAGCAAGGCCCCGCGGCTCCCCAGCAAAAGCAAGGGGCGAGCTTTTGACTGGCTCCAGCAGAGCATAGCCGACATCCAAGTGTCAGTGCCGGGCGACCTGCCTGTCGGAGGGAGGTTGAAAGCTTTTCACCAAAGGTGGCCTCTCATAACCTCCGATCAGTGGGTTCTCCAAATAGTCCGGCAAGGATACACCCTCAATTTGGCCTCACAACCTCCAAATTGTCCACCGGGAGCTCAGTCCTACAGCTTCCAGCACAAGCAGGTACTTGCAGAGGAACTCTCCGCCCTTCTCAGCGCCAATGCGGTCGAGCCCGTGCCATCCGGGCAAGAAGGGCTGGGGTTCTATTCCAGGTACTTCCTTGTGGAAAAGAAAACAGGGGGGATGCGTCCCATCCTAGACCTAAGGGCCCTGAACAAATATCTCGTAAAAGAAAAGTTCAGGATGCTTTCCCTGGGCACCCTTCTCCCCATGATTCAGCAAAACGATTGGCTATGCTCTCTGGACTTGAAGGATGCCTACACACACATCCCGATACTGCCAGCTCACAGACAGTATCTGCGATTTCAGCTGGGCGCACGCCACTTCCAGTACTGTGTGCTACCCTTTGGGCTCGCCTCTGCGCCCAGGGTGTTCACAAAGTGCCTAGCTGTGGTAGCAGCGGCGCTTCGCAGGCTGGGGGTGCACGTGTTCCCATATCTCGACGATTGGCTGGTGAAGAACACATCCGAGGCAGGAGCCCTGCAGTCCATGCAGATGACTATTCGCCTCCTGGAGCTACTGGGGTTTGTGATAAATTACCCAAAGTCCCATCTTCTCCCAGTGCAGAAACTCGAATTCATCGGAGCCCTGCTGGATTCTCGGACGGCTCGCGCCTATCTCCCAGAGGCGAGGGCCAACAACTTGTTGTCCCTCGTCTCGCGGGTGCGAGCGTCCCAGCAGATCACAGCTCGGCAGATGTTGAGATTGCTGGGCCACATGGCTTCCACAGTTCATGTGACTCCCATGGCCCGCCTTCACATGAGATCTGCTCAATGGACCCTAGCCTCCCAGTGGTATCAGGCCGCCGGGGGTCTAGAGGACGTGATCCACCTGTCCACGAGTTTTCTCGAATCCCTGTATTGGTGGACGATTTGCTCCAATTTGACTCTGGGACGTCCCTTCCAAATTCCTCAGCCTCAAAAAGTGCTGACCACGGATGCGTCTCTCCTGGGATGGGGAGCTCATGTCGATGGGCTTCACACCCAAGGAAGGTGGTCCCTCCAAGAAAGCGATCTACAGATCAATCTTCTGGAGTTGCGAGCGATCTGGAACGCTCTGAAGGCTTTCAGAGATCGGCTGTCCCACCAAATTATCCAAATTCAGACAGACAATCAGGTTGCCATGTACTATGTCAACAAGCAGGGGGGCACCGGATCTCGCCCCCTGTGTCAGGAAGCCGTCAGCATGTGGCTCTGGGCTCGCCGTCGAGGCATGGTGCTCCAAGCCACATATCTGGCAGGCGTAAACAACAGTCTGGCCGACAGGTTGAGCAGGATTATGCAACCTCACGAGTGGTCGCTCAATTCCCGTGTGGTGCGACAGATCTTCCAGGCGTGGGGCACCCCCCTGGTGGATCTCTTCGCATCTCAAGTGAACCACAAGGTCCCTCAGTTCTGTTCCAGGCTTCAGGCCCACGGCAGACTGGCGTCGGATGCCTTCCTCCTGGATTGGGGGGAAGGTCTGCTGTATGCTTATCCTCCCATTCCTCTGGTGGGGAAGACTTTGTTGAAACTCAAGCAAGACCGAGGCACCATGATTCTGATTGCTCCCTTTTGGCCGCGTCAGATCTGGTTCCCTCTTCTTCTGGAGTTATCCTCCGAAGAACCGTGGAGATTGGAGTGTTTTCCGACCCTCATCACGCAGGACGAAGGGGCTCTTCTGCATCCCAACCTCCAGTCCCTGGCTCTCACGGCCTGGATGTTGAGGGCGTAGACTTTGCCTCTTTGGGTCTGCCAGAGGGTGTCTCCCGCATCTTGCTTGCTTCCAGGAAAGACTCCACTAAGAGAAGTTACTTCTTTCATTGGAGGAGGTTTGCCGTCTGGTGTGACAGCAAGGCCCTAGATCCTCGCTCTTGTCCTACACAGACCCTGCTTGAATACCTTCTCCACTTGTCTGAGTCTGGTCTGAAGACCAACTCCGTAAGGGTTCACCTTAGTGCAATCAGTGCATACCATTACCAAGTGGAAGGTAAGCCGATCTCAGGACAGCCTTTAGTTGTTCGCTTCATGAGAGGTTTGCTTTTGTCAAAGCCCCCTGTCAAGCCTCCTACAGTGTCATGGGATCTCAATGTCGTTCTCACCCAGCTGATGAAACCTCCTTTCGAGCCACTGAATTCCTGCCATCCGAAGTACTTGACCTGGAAGGTCATTTTCTTGGTGGCAGTTACCTCGGCTCGTAGAGTCAGTGAGCTTCAGGCCCTGGTAGCCCAGGCCCCTTACACCAAATTTCATCACAACAGAGTAGTCCTCCGCACTCACCCTAAGTTTCTGCCAAAGGTTGTGTCGGAGTTCCATCTGAACCAGTCAATTGTCTTGCCAACATTCTTTCCCCGTCCTCATTCCTGCCCTGCTGAACGTCAGCTGCACACATTGGACTGCAAGAGAGCATTGGCCTTCTATCTGGAGCGGACACAGCCCCACAGACAGTCCGCCCAATTGTTTGTTTCTTTTGATCCCAACAAGAGGGGAGTGGCTGTAGGGAAACGCACCATATCCAATTGGCTAGCAGATTGCATTTCCTTCACTTACGCCCAGGCTGGGCTGGCTCTTGAGGGTCATGTCACGGCTCATAATGTTAGAGCCATGGCAGCGTCGGTAGCCCACTTGAAGTCAGCCACCATGGAGGAAATTTGCAAAGCTGCGACGTGGTCATCTGTCCACACATTCACATCTCATTACTGCCTGCAGCAGGATACCCGACGTGACAGTCGGTTCGGGCAGTCAGTTCTTCAGAACCTGTTAGGGCTTTAGGATCCAACTCCACCCCCCGAGGGCCCTGTTTGTTCTGTTCCAGGCTACACTCTCAGTTAGTTGGTAAATTTTTTAGGTCAATCTCAGTTATGTCCTCGCCGTTGCGAGGCCCAATTGACCAATGTTGTTGTTTTGAGTGAGCCTGGGGGCTAGGGATACCCCATCAGTGAGAACAAGCAGCCTGCTTGTCCTCGGAGAAAGCGAATGCTACATACCTGTAGAAGGTATTCTCCGAGGACAGCAGGCTGATTGTTCTCACAAACCCGCCCGCCTCCCCTTTGGAGTTGTGTCTTCCCTTGAAGTGTATTGTCTTGCTACATACTGGACTGGCCGGCTCGAGCCGGTTTCGGGCGGGAAGACGGCCGCGCATGCGCGGTGCGCGCGGGCGCGCGAGGGCTAGCAAAGGACTTTGCTAGTGAAGTTTCCGATTGGAGGGGCTGCCGTGGACGTCACCCATCAGTGAGAACAATCAGCCTGCTGTCCTCGGAGAATACCTTCTACAGGTATGTAGCATTCGCTTAAGAGACAATGATTGTAAACAAACGATATAGACATGATACCAAATGTCGCGGCTCTGATGTCACTCCGGTATTGGTGAGCTCTCGAGTCTTCCCGAGCCCCACTAGGGCCAGGAAATCACCGAGCACCCCGAATCTTCACCCGCGGCGACCGCCGTTCACCGAGGGTTGTGCCCTCAGCTGCGGGCGGCCAGCAGGACTGTTGGAACCGCGGGGTGACGGCTGGCCTGGCTGGGTGTGGGTACAGAGTCCTTGGTGAGCGTGGCTTAGCTGGGCGGCTAGCTGAGCACGGGGAACGGACACAGTCTTTATTGGCAATAGCCAGCAGGATGGCTAGCTGGCACGAGGAACAAACACAGTCATCACTGGAAATAGCCAGCAGGACGGCTAGTTGACACGAAGAACAAACACAGTCTTCACTGGAAATAGCTAGCAGGACGGCTAGCTGACACGAGGAACAAACACAGCCTTTACTGGAAATAGCTAGCAGGACGGCTAGCTGGCACGAGGAACAAACACAGTCTTTACTGGAAATAGCTAGCAGGACGGCTAGCTGGCACGAGGAACAAACACAGGCTTGGAATGTGGCTTCAAACAACAAAACGGAAGCACTGGACCCCTTCCGTGTTCTCGTTTAAATCCCCCGCTCGTCCTGGCTGGGGAACCGCTGGAACCAATCCTCTTCGCCCAGGCCGGCAGCGGGGGCCCGGATTGGTCCTCCCGTCCGATGGGCGGAGTTCCTATGCGGATGCGCTAATCCGGCGCAAGTGGGCGGAGCCTCCTCGCTGGTCCCGCTGTAGCGAGGAGGACGACGACGCCGGCGCCGCCATCTTGGCCGGCGGATCTCCTTCTCCGAGGCCGGCGCTTGCTCTTCTGGATCGCCGGCCTCGGAGCAGCCTGCAGTCGCGGCGATCCCCGTGGCAGCCTTCCCCCGCCGCCCCGCATCCCACGGGCGCCCCAGCCTCTCGCTCCGGCCCGTGGACCGCCAGGTAAGGGCCCAGAACGGGACAGTATCTTCCCCGGATGACCCCTTCTCCCGGGGCCCGGGTTTGGACGGATATCGGGCGTGGAAGGCTTTGACCAATTCTGGGGCATGAACATTAGCCACGGGTTCCCAGGAATTGTCTTTGGGGCCAAAAGATTTCCATGATAACAAATAATGCAGTCTTCCCCGCCGCCACTTTGAGTCGAGAATTTCTCCTACCTCGTACTCCGGGTCCGGGGCCACCTGGAGATCTTCTTCTTGGGCCGGGGGCGGGTGCCACCCGGACCCCTGGAACCGCTTCAATAACGAGATATGGAAGGCGTTATGCACTCGTAGGGTGCCGGGTAACCGCAACCGATACGTTACTGGCCCAATTCGTTCTTGGATTGCATATGGTCCCGCATATCGAGGTCCCAATCTTCGGGAAGAACCTCGGAATCTCAGATGTTTCGTGCTTAACCATACCTTCTGTCCTGGTTGGAGCACGGGAGCGGGCCGCCGATGGCGGTCAGCAAAGATCTTGTCCTTGGTCGCGGTCTTCTGTAATTGTTCCCTAGCCATCTTCCAGACCTTTTGTAGGTCGGCCACGACTTGGTCCCCCGCCGGGGTTATGGCGGTAGCCGGGAACGGCCCTGGAAGCCGAGGATGTCGTCCATATACCAGGAAGAACGGGGACTGCCCTGAGGACGAGTGGTCACTTTGGTTATAGGCGAACTCGGCCCAGGGAAGTAGAGAAACCCAGTTATCTTGTCGTTGGTTGACAAAAGCTCGTAAGAATCCTTTCAAGGTTTGATTAATCCTCTCAACCATGCCGTTGGTTTGAGGATGGTAAGCGGATGAAAAATGGTTCTCCACCCCCAAGGCCGTGCACAAAGTTCTCCAGAAGCGGGAGGTAAATTGGGGTCCTCGGTCACTGATGATCCGAGTGGGTAGTCCATGTAGTCGAAAAATGTGGTGAATGAAGGCTTGAGCTAGAGAGGCGGCCGACGGGAGGTTCGCGAATGGAACAAAGTGAGCCATTTTAGAGAACCGATCTATCACAACCCAGATCACGGTATGACCCTGGGAGCGAGGTAAGTCAGTGATAAAGTCCATGGATATCTCCGACCAGGGACTGGTCGGCACGGGCAGTGGCTGTAGGTCTCCCACGGGGGGTCCTCCTACTGGCTTGGTTCGGGCACATACCGGGCACGAGGTAACAAACTGGAGGATGTCTCGTCTCATCTGTGGCCATCGATAATGTCGTGTGATGAATCGGAGTGTCTTTTGGTACCCGAAGTGCCCGGCCCATCTAGACGAGTGCCCCCATTGCAGAACCTCTTTCCGATCGGCGGCCGCCACGAATCTCTGGATCGGTGCAACCTCCCCTGTGGCCACACTGAGACAAGCGGGGTCTAACATCGGATGAGTCTCCTTAGTCTCTTCTGGTACCTCGAAGGCCCGGGAGAGCGCATCGGCCGGGGTATTCTGGGAGGCCGCCCGGAACACTAATTGAAAATGAAACCTGGCAAAGAATAATGACCACCGAGCCTGTCGGGGATTCAACCGCTGAGCCTCTTGGAGGTATAGGAGGTTCTTATGATCAGTGATGACCGTGAACCGGTGTTCCGCTCCTTCCAGCAAGTGTCTCCACTCCTGCAGTGCTAGTTTCAAAGCCAAGAGTTCTCTATCCCCTACCGTATAATTCCGCTCGGCTGGGGAGAATTTACGTGAAAAGAAGGAGCACGGTTGGCGCCGGCCTTCGGGGTTGATTTGAGAAATGACCGCCCCGGCCCCTAGGGCGGACGCGTCCACCTCTACAATGAAAGGTTTCTCAGGGTCGGGGGTCAACAGAATGGACGCGGACTCAAAAGCCTCTTTTACCAGATGAAAAGCCGCTTGCGCCTCTGGCGGCCAATCCCTGACCCTCGCGTTCTTGTGGGTGAGCGCCGTCAACGGGGTTGTCAACCGGGAGTACTGGGGAATAAATTGGCGATAGTAATTGGCGAAGCCCAGGAATCGTTGTAAGGCCTTCAGGCCCTTCGGTTGAGGCCACTCTCGAATGGCTTGGAGCTTGTCTGGCTCCATCTGTAACCCCCCTGGAAGCAGGATATGCCCTAAAAAGGGTAAGGATCGCTGATGGAAAGCGCACTTACTCAGCTTAGCAAATAGATGGGCTTGACGTAGGCGGTGCAGCACTGCACGAACATGGCCCGGATGCTCCAGGGGGTCCTTAGAGTAAACTAGGATGTCGTCCAAATATACAATCACCGTGGAATTTAGCAAATCCTCTAGTACACAATTGATAAGGCGTTGAAACACCGCAGGGGCATTGCAGAGACCGAACGGCATCACCCGATATTCAAAATGTCCCTCGTGGGTGTTGAAAGCCGTTTTCCATTCGTCCCCGGACCGGATTCGTACTAGATTGTAGGCCCCCCGCAAATCTAACTTCGTGAAGATCTGAGCTCCTTGCAGTCTGTCCAAGAGCTCGGGAATGAGTGGCAGCGGGAACCGATCCTTCACGGTGATGGCATTTAATCCCCGATAGTCAATGCAAGGTCTCAGCGACCCATCCTTCTTGGTAACGAAAAAGAACCCTGCCCCGGCTGGGGATGTAGACGGCTGAATGAACCCTTTCCGTAGGTTCTCATGGATGTATTCTCGCATTGCCTTGAACTCTCCTCGGGACAGTTTGTACAGTCGGCCCCGTGGGGGTACCGTATCCGTCTTCAAATTGATAGCACAGTCAAAAGACCTATGCGGCGGTAGTACCTCCGCCTCCTTGGGATTAAACACATCTGCAAAGTCTCTATAATCCATAGGCAAGGAGCCCAGTTCACCGGTCCCTCCTCGGGCAACGTATTTAAGGCCGGACAGCTGCCAGCCCGACCCTTACAACAGGTCTCTTGACAGGAATTACCCCACGCTTGAATTTCTCCCCCGGCCCAGTCGATAACCGGGTTGTGGTATCGTAACCATGGCAGTCCCAGAACCACAGGGTGGATGGTCCGGGATAATACTAAGAATTCGGCTTCCTCCCGATGGTTCTCCCCCACTTGCAGTTCCAACATTGGAGTAATCTCAGTGACCGGCTGGGGAAGGGTAGTTCCTTGGATGGAGGTTATCCGCAGCATCGGCCTCCGGGGGAGCGTGGGCCAGCCCATTTGCTGCAGCAGTTCGAGCCCAATAAAATTGCCCCCTGACCCCGAGTCCACCAGGGCTCGGGTCTGAACCGTGGCCTCCTGCCACCGTAAGGTCACCGGTAGGATGATCAGGGTGTCTGGTAGGGGAGCGGAGTGCCCCAAGAACCCTCCCCTCAGGGTGCCTTGGGGAGCGCATTTCCCGGCCGGATGGAACAAGTCCGGAGGAAATGCCCAGCCTTCCCACAATAGAAGCACAGTCCGTTTGACTGTCGTTGCTGTCTTTCGGCGGGAGTCAACCGTTGCCGGCCCATCACCATCGGCTCCTCCCCGGGCTCCGTAGTGTCCCGGTTCCCCTGGCGAGAGGACGGCCCTTTGCTTGTCCGGGAGGTCCCTCGTGCCCACTTCTGCCGCTCCGCCCGGGCTCTGGCTCGCTCCTGGAATCGGGTGTCCACCCGTATACAGAGTGATATGAGGGCATCCAATTGTCCGGGAATCTCCCGTCCCGCCAATTCATCCTTGATTCGTTCTTGTAATCCCTCCATAAAAATGGCCATCAAGGACTCCGGATTCCAACGCAGCTCCGTGGCTAAGGTACGGAACCGGATGGCATAATCGGCCACCGTACCTTCTCCCTGATGAATCCGGAGCAGTTCCGATGCCACGGAGGAAGGTCTTCCCGGAAGGTCGAACACCATCCGGAACCGGCGCTGAAATTCGCTATAATCATCCAAAATGGGGTCATGTTGTTCGTTCAGGGGGGCCACCCAGTCCTGGGCTTTTCCTTCACAAAGGCCCATAATGTAGCCCACCTTACTTTGGTCCGAAGCAAAGGCCTCCGGTTGCATCCGGAAGGCCAGGTTACACTGGTTAAGGAACCCCCGACAACCTCCCGGGGTCCCATCGTATCATGCTGGTTCAGGGAACCGAGGTCCCACGCGGAACCCTCCCATACGGGGAGCCGCTGCGACCCCTTGGACCGCAGCGGCCTGGTTCTGTACCTGAAGCCTGGAAAGCTGAGAACATACATTCTGGAGCGCCCCAGACAGGGCATTGAGCTGTTCCTGTTGCTGCTGGAGAACCTTGGCCAGGTCCCGTAGATCAGGTTGCGTCGGCGAGCTCATGGCTTCCGTTTTCTGTCGCGGCTCTGATGTCACTCTGGTATTGGTGAGCTCTCGAGTCTTCCCGAGCCCCACTAGGGCCAGGAAATCACCGAGCACCCCGAATCTTCACCCGCGGCGACCGCCGTTCACCGAGGGTTGAGCCCTCAGCTGCGGGCGGCCAGCAGGACTGCTGGAACCGCGGGGTGACGGCTGGCCTGGCTGGGTGTGGGTACAGAGTCCTTGGTGAGCGTGGCTTAGCCGGGCGGCTAGCTGAGCACGGGGAACGGACACAGTCTTTATTGGCAATAGCCAGCAGGATGGCTAGCTGGCACGAGGAACAAACACAGTCATCACTGGAAATAGCCAGCAGGACGGCTAGTTGACACGAAGAACAAACACAGTCTTCACTGGAAATAGCTAGCAGGACGGCTAGCTGACACGAGGAACAAACACAGTCTTTACTGGAAATAGCTAGCAGGACGGCTAGCTGGCACGAGGAACAAACACAGGCTTGGAATGTGGCTTCAAACAACAAAACGGAAGCACTGGACCCCTTCCGTGTTCTCGTTTAAATCCCCCGCTCGTCCTGGCTGGGGAACCGCTGGAACCAATCCTCTTCGCCCAGGCCGGCAGCGGGGGCCCGGATTGGTCCTCCCGTCCGATGGGCGGAGTTCCTACGCGGATGCGCCAATCCGGCGCAAGTGGGCGGAGCCTCCTCGCTGGTCCCGCTGTAGCGAGGAGGACGACGACGCCGGCGCCGCCATCTTGGCCGGCGGATCTCCTTCTCCGAGGCCGGCGCTTGCTCTTCTGGATCGCCGGCCTCGGAGCAGCCTGCAGTCGCGGCGATCCCCGTGGCAGCCTTCCCCCGCCGCCCCGCATCCCACGGGCGCCCCAGCCTCTCGCTCCGGCCCGCGGACCGCCAGGTAAGGGCCCTGAACGGGACACCAAAAATATAAACAAGTAGAGGTGAACAACTGTAAAGTGTAAGACATATACCTACTAAAAATATTTGTTGACTTGTTTAAAAGAGAGAGTGATGCTGTGAAATAATGAACCACTGTGTAAAGAAACTGCAATTATGAGGGTGATTATAGATACTTTACTATACCATGTAATAGTGCAATAAGAAAGCCACAAAGGGAAAAAAAAAACAAAAGGAAAATCAGGTGCTACAGAAAGTGAAAAACATGAAGGTGAACCCAGATGAACAAGTGCTATGGTATTGAATGTAGAGTGAAAAGGTATAAATGTAAATATATCAACCGGGTACTAATGAAGATGGTGAACAAGAAAAGGGCTAATGAGTGAACAGACGGAAAAAAACGATATGTGGAAACAAATCAGTTTTCCAAAGAGAACAAAAAAACTATACCTGTAAGGAAAATACTGAAAAGTGAATATTAGACTCATTAACCTGAATAATGTTGATCGAGCACAAGCGAACAAACTGACTGACAGCGTTTCGTATACAAATGAGTGCATGTGATATTACGTGAAAGTGTTTAAATGTACTGTTGGTGCTAAAAACATCAGCTGTGCCATGAAAAAATAGAGGAGTGCAAGTGAGCCCATATGGCATGCCCAGTAAAACTATTTACTTATTTTGTACTGTATACATTTAGGTTCATTTCATCCTCTATAATGCCTCTGTTTTTAGCTAACAATTTACCTTGTACTTTTATACTTTTATATTATGGGCTTTTTTTCGCACCATTGTTATCCATTATTTTTTATTTTTAATCTTTTTTGTTTTATCATCTTTGTACTGATTTTAATTGTTTATATTTATTTATATTCTTTACTGTAGTTGTTACATCACTAGGGCTTCTAACAAAAGCACATGCCGAAACACGACCGTGTCGAGTCCTTGGATTTGTATACCCATTACAAGTTGGAAAATAAATTGGACTTTTATTATCCAGCTTTGGCTTCCTCATTTTATGTCCTCACTCCCTTTTGTTGGAGTCTTGGTTATAACCACAAATCATCCCCAAGTATTGCTGACAGTATTCAACTTACCAGTCAATATGTCTTCCCCTCCCCTCTGAGCTGCACTACCCTCACTTGCAGCACTATCATCAGGCAGTTCTGAGTTTTAAGAATGCAGTACTCTAGAAGTTACAGTAAATATAGGATTAGATGATCAAACAGATAAAAAGGGAGACCCCTGTAAGGGGCATAGAGAGCCAATATCAAAAATCAAATTTTAAATTTGATGCAGTAGGATACTAGGAGCCAGTGGTATTCCTTAAGTAATGAGATAACATGGTCATACTTCTGTGAGTGTGCAGTATATAAAACATAATGCTGTGACCAGTAGGACTTATAATACCCACATTCACAATCTTTGAGCAGCTCCCCATATGCACCATAGTCTAAATTCTGTACTTTATCAAGAAAACCACCATAGGCCTCTTTCTTCCATGTTTCTGCACTGCAGATTATTTCTCTTGGATGCAGTTGTATCAGTAGTATTGATATCCCATGCTGCATCTCTAATAGCCACCTGGGATTGCAGCTAATCCAGTCAATTCAGTACCAATATCATAAAAATAAGCTATGGGTGGGAGTGTGGAACAGCTGCACCAGAAAAGGAGATTAATGTTGGCCATCAACAAAAGACTGGAAATTGCAGCTGGCTCTGTCATGATGAAGCAGCAAATACTCATAGGCTTTATCACTTTCTTAGATCTCTCTGGATTTAGCAAGAAAGCAGCAGTAAAGGCCTACTTGGATCTGGAAAGAGAGATAAGTTGCTATGATAGGGTAATGCAAAAATGTAATATGTGGCTAAAAGATGTTCATGAACCATGTGGTGATCTGGTTTCAAGACTCAAATGACTTGCTACAAAGCCTTATTTTTACATTTTTTTCAGTAGAATTGCCCAGTTCTTGTTCTGCCTTTAGACATGCCTGCAGTTTGCTACAATAAAATAACATCAGTATTGGTTAAGCAGCTACAATAGAGAGAGAATCTGATAATGTTCTTATTTTTTTATTTTAGTGACCGACATCACAGCTCCAGTGCAATTCCTGTTCCAAGACGACATCAGAGTTCTACATTTGGTGGTCTAGATATTGGCTTTTCTATTGGGATTCCTTCCCCAGATAAAGGACTCCGCAAACGGGCCAGTTCTGAGAATGAAAAACTACAGTACAAGACACCTCCACCTAGTTATAACTCAGCAGTAACTCAACCAATTGCCATTTTAGCCACTTCAAGAGACTCGAGTACAAAGCTTGGGTCCTCATCTTTGGATGCTTCATTAGACTTTTCAAAAGAACATGACAAAGATTTGTGTGAAAATTTGAATGGAGAAAGCCCAAACAAGAATTTACCTGTGAACAGTGATCAGGATGACCAGGAGCCATCTTGTCAACCCTGTAGTGCAATAAATGGAACCTTTCTGACCAATGAATGCACTAACATTGCAAGGCAGGACCATCCTTGTAATTTCCATCTTTTACGAGCCAATGATGTTTGTTGTACTGTTGAGCAAGCAGAGGAGATCATTGGCATGGAAGCAACAGGACTTAGCACAGGTGACCAGTTAGAGGCATTTAGCTGTATACCTGTGGATCATGCTGTGGCAGTGGAATGTGATGATCAAGTCCTAGGAGAGTTTGAAGAGTTCTCACGAAGGATCTATGCACTGAATGAAAACATGTCCAGCTTTCGCAGACCACGCAAAAGTTCGGATAAGTGAATAATAGTGATTGATGTTAATTCCCAAGGAAAATTGGTGGTGGGAAAGACAAAGAAATTTGCTCTCACCATCCTTTATCAATTATGGTAATAAATTATGATGGAGGCTGTTCCTATGGTGCTGGAAAACTGACCTTTGAATCAGGCAAAATAGGGTTATTATGTGCTTACTTATAAATATCTTTTTGATTGGACTTCCAACTCTGTTTTACCGATTTTCATTATGAAACCCACTAGTATGTCATTATCACAAATACACGTTTTTTTTTTTCTTTTAGGCACGCTGTTAGAGAAATCAGGCACTTAACATTTTACATTTCTGTTTGTTATATTTGCCATTGTATTTGCTTATTTTAGTTTCTGAGAAGGAATTCAATGCGGATTAAAAAATCTTTAAGCTATTAAAGGTTTATATTTTCCTATCCAGTCATTAATAAATGTCATAAACAATGAGTGTACTAAAACAGCAAAATTGCTTTGAATTCAGTACTACTGAAGAATACTTAATTCATTTAGCCAATCACTTTCTTTCTCCCCAGTTTCCAAAAGTGATTTCTTTTATTATGTTTTAACTTTATTGTAAAGCAGGCAATCAATTTTGTATACTTTAGAAGTTTCCATTCATTTTGTGTACTCCCCAACAGATTGATTTGCCTTTGTGTTACTTACACAGCTCATCAGCCTGAAGTACTACCAGCTGGCACTTGGGTCAAGTATAGTATGTGTCTGAGCACCTACAAACTTCTGTAGTGTCATATAAAGTTTTATAGCAAAGAAAAGGCAAATATTTTGCTAAATCATATTACAGGCAGCAGTTATCTGCACCCTTTACCTTTTTTGAAATGTAGAAGAAAGTGCTTAGAGCAGTGGTTTTCAACCCAGTCCTCGGCGTACACCTAGCTAGTCAGGGTTTTTAAGATAAAGTTATTCTGAAATCCCCAACTGGCTAGGTGTGCCCCAAGTACTGAGTTGAAAAACTCTAGCGTAGAGAGAGAGAGAGGTTTTTAGAAAGCAATAGTCTAGTAAACAAATGTGTTCCTTTTCTTGGATACAGCCATCAAATACATTTAAAAGAACCTATACATCATATATATATATATTTCATTTGTATGGAAAACATATCACACATCGGTCATCTTTGCCACATCTGTTTACTACTGCACTAATGTAAAATTAGATTTGGGAAGCTGCTTGTGAATCTTGGTCTTCAGTTTGTTCATATTTCATTGTTCTCTCTTGCTTCATTGTAATCCTAGTAATGTAGTTCAGAATTTGCACTGCTGAAAGGAGGAGGAATAGATCAGCATTATATGTCAAGCCTGGTGTTTCTTTTCAGTTCCTATATTTCTTGATGACTCCTGAAACTGTTCTAATATGCTACTTTCTGACTTCACCATAAGAATGGCCTAAGGAAACTGTGGATATGTATAATGTAAGCAACCTTGACTTTTGTCCCATTATTGCATTTTTTTGTGTGTTTATACAGAGACACGCATGTGTCCGTTTTACCATTATGTAACTGTAACATTCCATGGACAGAAACACTTTCAGTGTAATGAATGTGTTGAGATCATACATTTTGCAATGAGTTTGCTCCTTGAGCTTCAGTTTAAGGATCATTTTTACGCAGTATTTTCCAACAGAGACTGACATGGGAGAAACCCTTTAGTACACAGATTCCAGTCTGTTACATTTATTTTTTATTCTTTTTAAGGTTGTTCCCAGAAAACACATTAAACAAAACAGTATATATGATAAGAATGTTAAATGAATTTTTGTGTTGTTTTTAACTTCATTAAACATGCATTCCTTTTGTACCCATATTTTTGTGGGGAAGAGAACTATTAAATGATATATCCCAAAGATGCATTATTTTATTATTTAATGTGACATGCAAGCACCAACAAAAATTAGCTTAAAAATGGATAAAATATGATGCATGACATGTCAGTGTGAGTCATATGTTACTGTTTGTTTTTGAATTGCTCAGGTTTCATCCAACCAAATAAAGCGTTAATTCCTTTTGCTGCTCTTTTGTTTTATCATCATGTTATAGAGTTGCATGAATGTATGTCACACCTATTAAATATAATGGGAAGGGTCATTGTAGTGCTTTGCTGTCTGAAAAAAATGTATCTTCTTTGATGAAATAAATTACTTTCTACTTGTTCCTCACTCACTCACTCTATTTCCAGTTTTCAGTAGTTTTTGCTCTGTCTTTTGATATTGTTAAGTACACTGTTGTATTTTGTACTTTAATTTTGCTATTCACCTGGATTGAAATTAGATTACAGCTGATTTGCAGGGCTAAATAAACTAATAAAAGATTAGAATTTCTAACTGTTATCCAGAAGAAGAGACAACACTTATTTGTAATGGACCCCTACAACATGCTCATAGAGACAAATATCAGAAGCCAAGTATTATACCGATTTATGGTGCTCAAATTGTCTTTCCTTTGTGAACAGTTTTTCCTTCAATAAGATGTATTGTGACTTCCTCAAAGAGATGTGAAATCCTAGGCAAAGCATGTCAGTTCACTACAACAAACAGAAAGCAGGGTTCTAGAAGTGAAAGTAAACTTTCTGCCTAGGGACTTACCTGATATGATAATTTTCTAATCAACGTAGCTGATATTTAAGTTCTTTCTCATTACTTTAAAACTCTGCAATGTAAAGTTAGCCTAATAATCAAATAACCTAATGTCTTATTTTAGAAATAAATATTTCTATCATATTCAGTCTTCCCGCTCATGTAAGTTTTCATCTCCAAAACAGACTGAGGAAATGTGCAGGAATTAACAAGATATTGATGCTATCACTGTTTATTTCAGCTGCCAAGAATCTCTTTATTTTCAGGTTGTTGTGAACTGTTCAAAAATTTGAAAAACTTGTATTATTTCATAACAATGTATTATTGCCTTTTCCCTTAAAAATAACCTATTTTCAGAGTATTTCTTTTGGAAGTTAACATTTAGCTATATTTTTATAGCAAGCCTAACAATATCTGCTTGTCCTGGCTTAATTAACTAAAGAAAATAAAACTGTAATTGATGGCACGTTACATTGTTTTGGTGATAAGGAATGAGCACTTGGTATCTGTATTTATAAAATAAAATGAATTAGTATCTACTTTGAAAGCATTGGTGTATATTTTCTGATGTGAAGAGTCCTTCCTCCAATAGTTTATCTGTTTTATGAGATGTTTAATATCCCAATGTCATACATAATCAAGTAATATTGTTGAAACTTAAGATCTGGAGAATCTTTTCAAATTGTCACTCAGTCACACAGCATTGTTAAATATGCTGCTTTCTTACACGTTCAAACACACTTTCTTCAAGAACAGCCGTCCGTCTGTATTCTCACATCTGGGTGGCATCATCCGACGGAACCCGGTGTGGACGCTGAATAGCAAGATGATTATAGAAATTTCTAGTAGTGTCCCACTGAACATGCGCTGATGCCTTCACACAAGTGCGAGCGCAGGTTCCTCAGTCTTCGTTTTTCCACAGAGCAGAGAACGCGCGTCTTTGTGTCTTCTCACTTTGCATTTTTTTTCTCTGCTATTGTAGTGCCTTACCATGCAGGTACTTTTGTCCTTTTTTCAATTCTTTTATCCTTTCTCTTTATTTTGTTTCCTTTTAGTTTTAGTTTTTAGTATTTTTGGCTCTTCAAGCTTCCTTTCTTTTTTGTGAGTTGCCCACTTAGGCTGGAGTACCTACCTCAGTTTGAATGCTTCCCGTTTTTACAGTTCACAATTGAGTTTAATATGGCTGCAGTTCTTTTTTTTATGTCTAAGAAGACCCCCGGTGGCTTCAAAAGGTGTGCTTAATATGATCGGGTGATTTCTGTGATGAACCTGCACTCTTGGTGCATCAGGTGCCTTGGGCCTGACCATGAGCCTAACTCTTGTTCCCTCTGTTTCCAAATGCAGTTGAAAACACAGAGGGCGTGGCAGGTTCAGCCTAAAAGGCCGATCCATCAACACTGGCACCAGTAGCATCAACCTCAATGGCGCTTTAGAAATATACCTAAAAAAAATTTTTACTATGTGTTTTTGCCTCCAACGCAATCTATTTTTCAAAGTCCCTCTTAGCCTTCCTTATCAGAGCTTTGCGTTTGACTTGACATTCCTTATGCTGTTCCTTATTATTTTCAGTCGGTTCCTTCCATTTTCTGAAGGATTTTCTTTTAGTTCTAATAGCTTCCTTCACCTCCCTTTTTAACCATGCCAGCTGTTGTTTGGTCTTCCGTCCTCCTTTTTTAGTACACGGAATATATTTGGCCTGGGCTTCCAGGATGGTGTTTTTGAACAGCATCCTCCACGCCTGATGTAAATTTTTGACCCTCACAGCCCCTCCTGTAAGTTTTTTTTTTCACCGTTCTCATTTTATCAGTCTCCTTTTTTTAAAGTAAAATGCTAACGTATTTGATTTCTTATGTGTACTTACTTCAAGCTAATATCAAATCCGATCATATTGTGATCACTGTTATCAAGTGGCCCCAGCACCATTACCTCTCACACCAGATCATGTGCTCCACTAAGGACTAGGTCTAGAATTTTTCCTTCTCTCGTCGGCTCCTGTACAAGCTGCTCCATAAAGCAGTCCTTTATTTCGTCAAGGAATTTTACCTCCCTAGCATGCCCTGATATTACATTTACCCAGTCAATATCGGGGTAATTGAAATCACTATTATTATTGTGTTGCCCAGTTTGTTTGCATCCCTAATTTCCTTTAAAATTTCTGCACGCGTCTGTTCATCCTGGCCAGGCGGATGGTAGTACACTCCTATCATTATCCTTTTCCCCTTTACATGTGGAATTTCAATCCATAGGGATTTCAAGATGTGTTTCCTGCAGAATTTTCAATCTATTTGATTCAAGGCTCTCGTTAATATAGAATGCTACCCCTCCACCAATTCGATCCATCCTATCACTACGATATAATTTGTACCCCGTTATGACAGTGTCCCACTGGTTATCCTCCTTCCACCAGGTCTCAGAGATGCCTATTATATCTAATTTTTCATTTAGTGCAATATATTCTAACTCTCCCATCTTATTTCTTAGGCTTCTTGCATTTGCATGTAGACATTTCAAACTATGTTTGTTCATATTTACATCATGTTCAGTACTTGACAGTATTAATTTGCAATCATTTGTCTGATTTTTATTTTTATTTAAGGACACCTGATCTACAAAGGTCTCTTTTGCAACCTCACTATCGGGAAACCCTATCTTCCCTGTTTTGGTGGTATCTTTGAAAGATACCTTATTCCAAACCATGCGCTTTTGAGCGACTGTTGGCCTGCCCCAGTTTCTAGATTAATGCCCCAGTTTCTAGATTAAAAGCTGCTCTATGTCCTTTTTAAATCCTGATGCCAGCAGCCTGGTTCCACCCTGGTTAAGGTGGAGCCCATGCTATTTGGAATAGGCACCCCCTTCCCCAGAATGTTGCTCAGTTCCTAACAAATCTTGAAACCCTCCTCCCTGCACCATCGCCTTATCCACGCATTGAGACTCTAGAGCTCTGCCTGTCTCTTGGGCCCTGTGCGTGGAACAGGTAGCACTTCAGAAAATGCTACCCTAGAGGTTCTGGATTTGAGCTTTCTATCTAAGAGCCTAAATTTGGCTTCCAGAACCTCTCTCCCACATTTTCCTAGGTCATTAGTACCAACATGTACCAAGACAGCCAGCTCCTCTCCAACACTATCTAAAATCCTTTCTAGGTGACGCGTGAGGTTTTTATGGTATATTGTGTGATTTATTTAGCGTTTCCTTCTTAGATGGTAATGAAATGTATTTAAAACTTTTTAAGAGCACTCCTTGCTTGTTATCCTAATTACAATAACTGACTATAAATGAAGAGTTGTCCTAGGGGTGAGCGGGTGTTGGAGAGGGTGGGTGGGAAGACTAAATCCTGCAGTTCCTGCTAGAGGCTATCTGTTAATGCTGTGGTACAAAGTTCAAGTTTTAAAACTAAGGGGAAAATACTATGGAGATTAGTTGATAAAATTTGCTTTATATTTTTATTCTGCCTGTCACTAACCTACAATTTGTCCTTTAAACCCCAATCTCTACGTTCACAAAGCAGAATAGTGTTCACTTACCAGAGAAATGTCCTCTTCTCTCAGAACTTCTCAGAAAGAAAGTTCAGTGGGACTTTTCCTCTTTATATAGTTTTGAATGTATGGGGCCTTTTTTAAACAGGCTCTTTCAAGCTAACTCAGCAACCTATGCAAATATTCTACTTCCCCACACCGTAATTAACACCTAATTGAAGTCACAGGACGTGCTACCTCTCCAGCAGCCAAAGAACAGAAAATAACTGTCTCTTAAAGCAAGAGTTTTTGGCTGTTAAATTTCTACCTCTAGAAAAGGTTTCAGTTTAACACTATGGGAAAAGGGTTGTGCACTATGGCAACTAGTTGATAATGCTTGCTTCTGTCTCTCTCTCTCTTTTTATTCCCCCTTAATACTAAACTAGATCCTGAAGTGCCTGCTAGAGGCTATCTGTTAACGCTGTGGTACAAAGTTCAAGTTTTAAAACTAAGGGGAAAGACTATGGAGATTAGTTGATAAAATTTGCTTTTTTATATTTTTATTCTGCCTATCACTAACCTACAATTCCTCCTTTAAACCCCAATCTTTAAGTTCCCAAAGCACAAAGCAAAATAGTGTTTGCTTACCAGAGAAATGTCCTCTTAGAACTTCTCAGAAAGAAAGTTCAGTGGGACTTTTCATCTTTATATATTTTTTAATCCAAGGGTCCTTTTTTTTAACAAGCTTTCGAGTTAACTCAGCAACCTATGCAAATATTCTACTTCCCCACACCGTAATTAACACCTAATTGAAGTCACAGGACATGCTACCTCTCCAGCAGCCAAAGAACAGAAAATAACTGTCTCTTAAAGCAAGAGTTTTTGGCTGTTAAATTTCTACCTCTAGAAAAGGTTTCAGTTTAACACTATGGGAAAAGGGTTGTGCACTATGGCAACTAGTTAATAATGCTTGCTTCTATCTCTCTCTCTTTTTATTCCCCTTAATACTAAACTAGATCCTGAAGTGCCTGCTAGAGGCTATCTGTTAACGCTGTGGTACAAAGTTCAAGTTTTAAAACTAAGGGGAAAAGACTATGGAGATTAGTTGATAAAATTTGCTTTTTTATATTTTTATTCTGCCTATCACTAACCTACAATTCCTCCTTTAAACCCCAATCTTTAAGTTCCCAAAGCACAAAGCAAAATAGTGTTTGCTTACTAGAGAAATGTCCTCTTAGAACTTCTCAGAAAGAAAGTTCAGTGGGACTTTTCATCTTTATATATTTTTTAATCTAAGGGGCCTTTTTTTAACAAGCTTTCGAGTTAACTCAGCAACCTATGCAAATATTCTATTTTCCCCACAACTTAATTAACACCTAATTGAGGTCACTGCACGTGCTACCTCAGAGAAATGTCCTCTTCTCTCAACCTCTGAGAGTGTCCCCGCTTTATAGGTGAATTTAGGAATACACTATCTGGGATTCCAGGGATAAACTACAGTAGGGATGAGTTCCTAGTACCCAATCTCTCATCTATTTTATTAAACTAACAATATTCTAGATTTTAATATGAGGAGTCCCAATTGCCCTTCTTAGGTATCCTTAATAGTGCAATGTACATGCACAGTATTTTCCCCATCATTTTAATCAGCTGTATTCTACCTATTAAAGGGGCAAATCTCTCCAGTTTTTAAGAAGATATCCCATGTCCCTCAACAAGGTTCTTATATTTAATTCATATAAACGGGTAAGCTGTCTAGGAATATTAAGGCTCAGGTATTTCAAATATCCCTTGACCCATTGATGGAGGAAAGGTCCCAGCTACTGCCCATCCCTTTCTGACTGTAAGTGCAAAAGTAAAGATGTGCCTTGATTAACTTTCAAATCTGCAAATTGACTAAACTTGTTGAAATGGGCCAGTACACAAGGAAAAATGTGTTCTCCTATTTGTTTTAAATGTACTACATAGTAACAATGGCATCTCCCCTAGCCTTGGTGTTTTTTTAAAACATAAACAGTCAATTTGTGTTTAACTGTTCACTCCACTCAGGATTTTATAGTTCTTTATCATGTCTCCCCTGAGCTATCTCTTCTCCAAGCTGGAACCCTTTAACCTTTCTTCATAAGAGAGTAGTTCCATCCCCTTTATCATTTTGGAAGTGGTTCTCTGTGTCATTCCTAATTCCATTCTATCTCTTCTGAGATATGGTATCCAGAGTTGCACACAGTATTCAAGGAATATTCACACCATGGAGTGATACAGAGGCGATAATTCGGAAGGAAGGAGATGGGAAATATAATAGAGATGTTTAAATATCTGTGTGACATAACTGCACAGGAGGTGGGCACCTCTCAGTTGAAATGGAGGTCATAGGATGAAGGCAAATTTGGATGTTCTCAGGAATAATCTAAGGAAATATTTCTATATGGAAAGGATGGTGGTTGTGTGGAACAGCCTCCCAGTAAAGATGGTAGAGATGAGGACTATATCTGAATTCAAGAACAGAGGATCTGTAGGGGAGAGGATGAGATTGTAGAGCTTAGATATATATGTACAGACTGGATGGGTTATATAGGGCATGTTTATTAAAAAAAAGCATTAGGTGTTTGCACTTAATGTGAGTTAACAGCCAAAAGTAACCTGCCTTAAGTGCAAAAGCTCTGTGGTAACTGGTAGGGGGGCATGTCCAGCATTCTCCCTTCAGTTTCCACACAGACAGGTTCTCTAATACACCTTACTTTCAGGTGCTATGATCGCGGATGCACCGAATACAGCCTATTGAAGTGAGGTGGTTAAACAGCCTTAACTGTACATTTGACAATACACACACTACCTCTTGTGCACTGACTGCAATGAGCAGCACATGCCCAATCTTTACCCATACCCCACCCCATTCTGCTTAGCATGGGACTTATAGCGCACTGACCATTTCAAGCAAGTTAGATGTTAGCATGGGCTAGGGCTAATGGTTAGCATGCAACAAATCCATGTTGCTGAGTGTGCCTTAGTAAACATGTCCCATTGTTTTATCTGCTGTTTTTATGTGAAATCTTAACTCAGAGAGCGTGACAGCGGAGGAGTGCCTCTTGTCAGATGAATACTTGTTAACCATCACCACACTGCCTTGTCTTAAGGGATCTGGGATTCGTCAGGTATTGCGGCTTGCAGAAGCTTTGAGCGTCTGAAATGGTCCTGGCTTTGTACAGTACTTTCTCTCCTTCAGAAGCAAGTCATATAGAGAAATGGCTCCTGAGCTGTCATCCATCACATCTGGTTACTCTCAGGTAAGAGTTTTTGACAGCTCTCCCAAGAGCACATTCCTGGTCTTGTTATTGATTTAATAATGGTAGTTTGTATGTGTATGTGTAATAAATTCAGAACATCTTAGAACAGTTTACTTATTTAACTGAGACATGAGCGGTGAGATCACCAACTGTAATATGTCTAAAATAGCCATTTGGCCAGCTCAGATTAAATTCATGTTTAAGTAACAATAATTGTGTTGTAATCTCCCCATTTATGCATTACGTTATACACAGAATTTTTTTAAAACAGGCTGTACATCATCATTTGTGTATTTTTGAGTAGTAGAAAAGGCTCGTACGTAGCTGTATATTTCAACTTTATTTTCCAGAGGGTGGTGGTGGTCTGTGTAGCTTTGTTTATAACCATCCAGTAGCCCCACAAAGTGTTTCAGATGAGCCCAATAGGTGCTAACGGAACTTTATACCGATGACAGAGATTTGGGCCATGGATATAACAAAAGAGAGGGGATATAACAAAAGAGAGGGAACGAAGTACAAACTAAAGTCCAAAAAAAAAAAAAAAAAACAGCACCACGGGCCTTTAAAAATGGAACACAGTTCTTTAATGAATGAGCCTTGACAAAAAGACCCGATACGGGCCGTGTTTCGGTGACTAGCACCTGCATCAGGGGTCACAGTGATGACGTGGAAAACTTGGGGAATAACTCGAATATATTCCTCTACAATATATTATTCCTTACCCCACATCTCATATAGTAAAAGCTACAAAGCACCAAGGCACTTTCACTTTCTGTATCCAAATGGATGAAAAGGAATAATATATTGTAGAGGAATATATTCGAGTTATTCCCCGAGTTTTACACGTCATCACTGTGACCCCAGACGCAGGTGCTAGTCACCGAAACACGGCCCGTGTCGGGTCTTTTTGTCAAGGCTCATTCATTAAAGAACTGTGTTCCATTTTTAAAGGCCCGAGATTTGGGTCATGACATTTATCATTAATTACAGAGTGCAAGATAGCATATTATAGTGGTAGTTATTGCCATAGAGCAGAGGGCACTGAACCCCTATCCTCAAGGGCTGTCATGAATTTTCCAGGGTTACAAAAATATGCAAATTAACCTAGTACCAGGCACCTCAAAGGGGGAAAGTGGCAGAAATTATCACCAGCTAAATGACTGCCATTTGGAAAAGTATTACTGTAATTAAAAAATACAAGATTCTTTTCCTCACTAATGTGATTAGCAGTTTATCTGATTTTAGTAAACATTGACATATCAAGAACTCAACCACTCAAATCGGAACACTAATCACAGCCTGCAGTGGTTTTCTTTTATTACTGTGTAGCTTAATGGACGATTTTCATTCCAACCTACCAATTTTTATAGTACTTATTTTTAATTTTTATATTTTATATTAACCTGATCAACCAGTGAAGAGTGGGTATCCTGAAAACCTGACTGGCTGGGGTGCCTCCAGGCAGTGGCGTAGCTAGGGTAGTTGACACCCCCCCCCCCCCCCCCCCCCCCCCCCCCCAAATCCAGTACTAGGCATACTGAGAATACAAAACACTCAGGACCTATAGAGCAATTCTACCATACCATAAGCAGTCATTTCTACAAGTCACACAAGGAAAAGGAAAGCATCTTAAACACTACAGTGAGCACTAGAACATCAATTCACCTATTGTAAAAACGAAACCAGACAGAATAGTACAGATAGTCGATCCTGCACAGTCAATGCCAATTGAAAGCCATGTCTTTTTCACAAACACAGATACACCCTAATCTACTATAGAATAAGTAATCATAAACTTTCTATTTAGACAAAAATTAAACTGAACCCCCGATGCCAGACTCTGCATACAATGCAACACCACAGAAACAGAAAATGTCCCCTAGTACTGTGCAAAATATAAAGACAGCAGATGTAAATTTGAAAAAACTAACAAATACCAATCACCACTTTACAAATTAACAAATAGAAATAAAACAAATACAGAAAATAAAATAATACCATTTTATTGGACTAATACATTTAGCTTCCAGAGGCCAAAATCTTCTTCTTCAGGTCAATACAGTATACTGCTGTTACAGTATCCTATCCTGACCTGAGGAAGGGGGTTTTGTTCTCTGAAAGTTAAGTCAAAATGTATTAAAATTAGTCCAATAAAAAGATTACCTTATTTACATGTTCTATTTATAAACATTAACACAGCTACAATACTATATCCTAAAGCAAAATAATAAAAATATATATTTACAGTTTTATTGTCTCTGGTTTCTGCTTTCCTCATCTTCTTTTCACTGTCTTCCTTCCATCCAGCATCTGTCTTCGCTCTCTCTCTCTCTCTCTCTCTCTGCCATCCAGTGTCTGCCCTCTCTAATGTCCCTTCCACCCACTGTCTGCCCTCTCTCTCTGCCCCTTCCATCCACTGTCTGCCCTCTCTCTTCCATCCACATCTGCCCTCTATTTCTGCCCCTTCAATCCACCATCTGCCCCAGTCTGCCATCTCTCTCCCTATTCCATCAACATCTGCCTTCTCTCTCTCCCTCCCTTCCTTCCATCCATCCACCATTTGCCCCAGTCTGCCCTCTTTCTATCTTCCCCCTTCCACCCACAATCTGCCCTTTCTCTCTGTCCCTTCAATCCGTCTACCTTCCCTCTCCCATCCATCTAGGGTCTGCCATCCCTCACGCTTCCCCTTCCATCCAGGGTCTGTCCCCACCCTCCCCAATCCCCTTCTCCCCGCTGGGCACCCATCTGGGCTCCCCCACCCTCCCCAATCCCCTTCGGGCACCCATCTGGGCTCCCTCCCCCACCCTCCCCAATCCCCTTCTCCCCTTTGAGCACCTCTCTGAGTCCCCCCTCCCACCCGACCTGACCCAACAAAATTATGAAGTCATTCTCAAGTGGCCCTTGGGAACATGGTGCATCATATGGCCAGACCAACTCAAAACAGCTAAGGCCTATGGGAGAGGTAAAAACATAGTCAGGTGTACCCCCTTTCCCCGGCAGACATTCCAAGCGGAAGGCAGTCTGTCAGTGATAGACAAGCTCACCCTTACAGCAGGTAAGGAGACTCCCACCAGAAATCCAACAGGTTCTCCCACAGAACCTACAAGTTCATCAGGCTCAGGATTGGTGACCAACTAGTGAAAAGAGGAAGCAATCCTCTCCAAGTATAGCAGAGCATCAAGAGACAAGCCAGGTCCTGAAAGTGTGCATGAGGATCAAAGAACACCATCTTGTCCAAGGGTCTCTGGCCATGTTTCAGGCAGATCTTGAGAGAAAAGTCTTCTGCCTTTCCCAGAATCCAAACATCTTCAGCACATATCACCTCACAGACCTGAGGGTCAGTCAGTTCAGACTTCAGGCTGGCACTTGTGGTCTGGAACTCCACAGGGGAACCTTGCAGTCTCTCCCAAAGGACATGACCCACCAAATCTACATAAACTCCCTGTCTGATGAGGCAATCCGAATTCAAACATGAGGGCCATTTCAGGCCTCAGACAATAGAGAAGTGGTAGACAGAAGTCCTCGTACCCAAGAGCAAGGGTAAGCTGCAACTCCCCACAAAGGGCATGGCACCTTGCCCAGGTACCTGCACAAAAGTGTAAGGACACTTGACAGAAAGAATCTGTACAGACTTCACAAGACTTCAGTAATGTGGTTCACTGATCATGGAGATGTCACTGAGTAACAACAGATAGGCTTGGAGCTGGACTGTGACTGTCAAATCATTGCTTTCTGGATGATGGTCTATAAACATGCCAGGATGTGACAAGTCAGGATTGGAAAGAGTAGAAGAGAGCATCTGAGGTACGTCCTTGGCAGCATTCAACTGATCACGTGCAGCAGGCGAGTCTTTAGAACAGTCTCCAACTTACCAGCATGAAGAGCAATGTCACCCATTAGATCATTCTTGACTCTGATTACCTTACCGTGCTGCTGCTCCCCCCCCCCCCCCCACCCCGGAGCTGTCTCGAATTGGAGCTCCAAAAGATATGGGTTTGCGGAACGCTGGAAATTTATTCAGATAGAAGCATCCCTAAGCTCTTTGGAGCGTAACTGCTATTCTATTAATAGGTGCATGTGATTGGCGCCTAATTCGGGGGTCTTTTACAAAGCATTGGTAAGCCCAACGCAGGCTTACTGAATGTGAAATTGTTGGGATGGCAGTAGTTCCACCCCGAGCGTGCGCCATTTCCAGGGGGGAGGGGAAGAAAACCCCCAGAAACGGCTTGTGTGGCGGTAACCCGGTGGTAATCTGGCATTGAAGCATGCTGCCGGGTTACAGCAGGAGCCTTTATCGTCACCTCAATGGGTTCTCTTACCGCATGGTCATGTTTGGGAGCTTTTTACCTGCTGCGGTAAAAATGGCCCCTACCACTTTTGCAGGGCCCTTTTCCCCACAGCTTGGTAAAAGGAACCCCTAGGTGCACCTTATGGAATTGCCCTTTGTAAGTGACAAGACTAACAGTAAATACCACACCAAGGGGCCATTTTTAGCAAACAGTGGTAAAACGTGGCCTTAGCGTGTCCTTATTTTATTTATCTATTTATTTATTATTACATTTATATCCCACATTTTCCCACTGATCGCAGGCTCACAGTGGCTTACAAAGTCTGTAGTGCAAGCTACAGTACAAGAAAAACAGTTATACAAATTGAAGAATAAAGTAACAATTAAACATCAAAAGGCAAGTGATAATGATAGGTAATTATTGTCCTTGGATCTGAATTTATAGTAATAGTTAATTCAAGTTAGGTTAGACCTGGGGAATAAGCCTTCTTAAACAATACTGATTTCAATAATTTTCGGAAATGTAGGTAGTTCTGGGTAGATTTTACTTGTGTGGGTAGAGCATTTCATAATTGAGTGCCTATATATGTAAAGTTGGTGGTGTAAATTGATTTGTACTTATGCAGGTCATTCCCATTTACTGAGGCCACTTTTACTGCTGGGGGTAAAATGGCCACGTGCTAATGTTGCATTAGTGCATGAGCCCCATACTAGCACCTATTTTGTAGGTGCAACAAAGTTAATGCAGAACACACCTACTCTCCACCCAAGAGACATACCTCCTGCACCAAAAAAAAAAAAACTTAGTGCATGGTTATTGTGTGCACATGGTACAATTAGCCCAGGATGTCTCATGTTATGCATTTTTTTGCTGCACCATTTTACCACAGCTTTATAAAAAGGTCTCTAAATATTTCTCAAATAATTAAGTTTTCAAGTCCTTACAAAACATTACATAAGATCGTTGCTTTTTAAACAATAGCAACTTGAAATTTCTTTATTTCTTTATTTGTTGCATCTGTATCCCACATTTTCCCACCTATTTGCAGGCTCAATGTGGCTTACATTATGCCATAATGGCGATCGCCATTTCCGGATTGATAAATACAGAGAGGTATTGCATTAAAGTTTGTACGTGACCGAGTAAATTAAGCAGTCAAGTATTAAAGGTTCATTTCTAAAATGAGAAATCAAAGGTTCATTTCCGGAATGAGAAATCAAGTGGTATTGCGTTAAAGTTCAGTTATTGACAGAGTAGGTGAAGCAGTCAAGTATTGAGAGTTCAGTTTTGTCTATTTCTGGTATAGGTTTCGTTCTCTTGTATTTGGGAAATGAATAGGAGCTTTCTTACGAGATAGTCAATTAACACGAGGGAAGTGTAATACAAACCAATCTGTTAAGTGTGAGCATCTTCCAGTACCGGGAACCTTAATCATTATCTGTAAATTGAAAAGGTGCCAAACCTGAGAAGGTGTTGAACACAAGGCAAGCCAGTTTAAACTACATTCTTGCCTGAATTGCAACCCAGTGAAGCTTTATTAGCAAAGTAGTAGAGCTATCAAACCTTTTAGCTGTAAATATGAACTTAGCGGCTATATTCTGAAGAAGTTGGATCTTCTGCAATTTGATTGGCACTCCCGAATAAAGTGAATTACAGTAATCCAACTGTGATAAAATTGTACTGTGAACCAGCAGAGCAAAATGATCCTTATAAAAGTAAGATCGTATAAGCTTACACTGCTTAAGCTTGAGAAAACATTTTTAATAAGATTCCTCGTCTCTGACTCCAAAGATAAAGAAGAAACTAAAATCATCCCCCAAACTTTAGAAGATTTCTACAGCTAAATAATCAGTAGAGCTCAGAGGAATAGAAATGGATCAAATCCTGAGAGCTGGAGAACCAAAGCACTTTTGTTAGTATTGGAAAAGGTGCAGTGAAGGGCGACTAAAATGATAGCGGGGATGGGACGACTTCCCTATGAAGAAAGACTAAGGAGGCTAGGGCTTTTCAGCTTGGAGAAGAGACTGCTGAGGGGAGACATGATAGAGGTATATAAAATAATGAGTGGAGTGGAATGGGTGGATGTGAAGCGTCTGTTCACGCTTTCCAAAAATACTAGGACTAGGGGGCATGCGATGAAACTACAGTGTAGTAAATTTAAAACAGAGAGGAGAAAATTTTCTTCACCCAACGCGTAATTAAACTCTGGAATTCATTGCCGGAGAACGTGGTGAAGGCGGTTAGCTTAGCAGAGTTTAAAAAGGGGTTAGACAGTTTCCTAAAGGACAAGTCCATAAATGGACTACTTGGGAAAAATCCACAATTTCAGGAATAACATGTATAGAATGTTTGTACGTTTGGGAAGCTTGCCAGGTGCCCTTGGCCTGGATTGGCCGCTGTCGTGGACAGGATGCTGGGCTCAATGGACCCTTGGTCTTTCCCAGTGTGGCATTACTTATGTACTTATGTATTTAGACTTATGATAGATAGAGGCCTAATGTTTTATCCTGTTAATACAATTCACTAATTTAGTATATGTTAAATCTGTCAGACAGATCAGGAACTAACATAAAAATATCATCTGCACACAAACATAGACATTCATCACTTTTTAAATTACGAGCACCCAAACAAGTCATAAAAATATTTAAAAGAATCAGTAAAATTGGGGGGCCCTATGGTACTCTACAAGGTGGGTTGCAAAGCAAGAGAAATTTTACCATTTAATTCTAACTTTATAGTTCCTATTAGTCAAAAATTGTTGGAACCAATCACAAACAGTTCCTCACGTACCAGGATCACGGAACTTGGCCAATAACAGATTATGATGAGCAGTGTCGAGGCACTTGAGATATCAAAATGTGAAAGTACAATCTGAGTAACAAAACTTGGTGCTTCCTTTACTTCTGAGATCAATGCAATGAACAAAGTCACATTGGCGCCTATGCACACACAACACATGACTACTGCATGACCCAGGTGGTAATTTATTTATTTAGATTTTGCTCACACCTTTTTTAGTAGTAGCTTAGGGTGAGTTACATTCAGGTACTCTGGATATTTCTCTGTCCCAGGAGGGCTCACAATCTAAGTTTGTACCTGAGGCAATGGAGGGTTAAGTGACTTGCCCAAGATCATAAGGAGCAGCAGTGGGATTTGAACCGACCACCTCTGGATTGCAAGACTGGTGCACTAACCACTAGGCCACTCCTCCACTCTATATAATTCCATTTTTTACATGCGCCTGCAAATATTTTTTATTATTGGTTGCACGGTGCTAACTGGGCGGTGATTGGCAGTGTACAAGCATTGACAATTACTGCCTGGTTAATGCGTGAGACCTTACCGCTAAGTGAATGGGTGCAGTAAGGTCTCAGACCCAAAATGGGCGCATGTCAATTTTAATTTTGCTGCACATCCATTTTCGGCCAATAAAAGGGCATTTTTTTACAGGCGTGCTGAAAAATGAATCTGTGTGCATCCAAAACACACATGCCTACACTTGCGCAGGCCATTTTTCAGCGCACCTTAGTAAAAGGACCCCTCAGTGCTTTGTAAACGTGTAAAACCATATTGAGTAGGATGTAAACTGTCAAAGTTTTTCTAAATAACAAACCATTTGGGTAGAAACCAATGATTCAATTAATTTAGCAAAAAGAGGAATTGAAGTGATGGGCCTATAGCAACTTGTCTTAGACAGATCTAGATTTGCAGATTTAAGAATCGGCATCAAAACTCTCCCATAATGGGTTGAAAGTAAACACAATTAATGAAATAAACAATGCAATTTTTAAAGTCCAGTGGTGGAATCTTCGCCGTGTTCAACTCTAGGGGAAACAGTGATTTAGAAGTATCGTATTGACTGACGATAGCAGGACAACTGTCCAAAATACAAGTTGATTTAGAGCATTTGTGAAGTACAGGGCTAACCTCTACAGCTGCGATTAGATTAAATTTAGGCCATACCATATCTGCAGGTACATCTTAATCTATAGCAATAGATAGAGATTAAAAATGATCAGATACACCATCTTTTCCCTGAAACAAAAGTCTCAGTTGTTTAACCATAAGTACACAAGTATTGCCATACTGGGACAGACCAAAGGTCCATCAAGCCCAGCATCCTTTCTCCAACACTGGCCAATCCAGGTCAAAAATACCTGGCAAGATCCCAAAAAAGTACAAAACATTTTATGCTGCTCATCCCAGAAATAAGCAGTGGATTTTCCCCAAGTCCATTGTAATAATGGTCTATGGACTATTCCTTTAGGAAGCTGTCCAAATCTTTTGTAAACCCCGCTAAGCTAACCGCCTTTACCACATTCTCTGGTAATGAATTCCAGCAAGTTCACTGGGGCTGGGTTATCACTATCAGTAGTAAAATGATAGTAAAATCCTTGACCAACTTAAACAACACCATCTGCTCAGGACTCCCAGTGCCAACCAAATTAGAATAATATTGCTTCTTAGCCAAAGATATCTCACTTCGTACAAACAAATCTGATGCTTCCAAATTGCTTTATTCGAATTACTACCAAATTTGTACCAAGCTCTCTCAATCCTATGGCTTTCCTGTTTACAAGAACATAGCTGTGGACAATACCAAGGGAAAGAATTGGCTTTTGAAGATTACTTCTCAACCAATGGTGCCACTAAATCTTCTTGCCCACTGTCTTAACATATGCATGTAACTATAAGCGAATTCATTCCTCTATAAAACTAAAAGTTTAAAGGAAGATCAAGCTTAGATCAAAATCTTATGTCCTGGAGTTAGGACGACTGTGATAGCATGAGGGAGGGTTGAGGGTGGGCAGGTACTATTTGGAAAAATAATACTCCATGTGCCCTCTTTTTTGTTGGGGTGTAAGGATAGGCAGCGTTTCCGTTACTGATCACCAGTTGCTGCGGGAGAGTCTAGCTGCTAATGGGCTTTAGAGGGCGGAAAAGCAGCGAGCAGAAAGCGAGCGAGTGCAGAGAGAGTACTGAGAGCATAGTAACTTCATCAGCCGTTTGTATAGGAACATCCCGAGCTACCACAACACAGGTTGAGCACCTGCCCGAGCGGATCACATTGCCCCAAAGAGGAGAAATGGGACTTTTTACCCTCCTGTATAATATCGGAATAAGTAGAATCCAAAATCCACAATAGTCCAAAAACAATTCTACAATCAACTTTGAGTGTTCAAGAGTAGATGGAAATCAAATGAAAAAATAGTGGAGAAAAAAAAGACCTCAGTAAATACCGGATTCACCTCTTTGTAAAGGACACGCCTTTTAAATAGAGAGGGAACCTCTTAATCATTAGTCTTTTTAAAAAAACTCCACTTCATTTACTTTCATATTCATAATACCATCTCACCCCTGTAAACACTCATTAAGGGCGGACACACTGCTTCATATCAAAAAGCCAAAAAATTAAGTATTACTTATCTTGGGCGGTGACCATTTCCATCTGTGAAACTTCACGAATTTCTTTCCTTTATTTCTCTTTCTCTTTCTTTGTAATTCCCCTCCCCCAGACACCCACCAGTTCGGAGCCCACTTGCTACTCTGGTGCTGGGAGCTGCCGAAGCTGTGCCGGGCTAAGCTGTGCAATCTCTCCCTCCTCCCCCCCCCCCCCCCCCCCACCAAAAGACTACCTCAGCTTTCATGCACACAGCTTGTCTGTGTGTATGACAGCTGTCTCTGGCATGCGCAGAGCAGCCACTCTTAGCGATGGGCTGCTCTGCACATGCTCAGCTGGCCGACTGGCTTCCCCCATATCACATGCAAATAAGCCTGTTTGCAAAAGCAACACAGCTCATTTGCATGCGATTCTCTTTGGGAATCCCTCTGTATTTCCAAATCGTTAGTTTTTACCGATTTTGAA
Source organism: Microcaecilia unicolor (assembly GCF_901765095.1). Taxonomy (NCBI): domain Eukaryota; kingdom Metazoa; phylum Chordata; class Amphibia; order Gymnophiona; family Siphonopidae; genus Microcaecilia; species Microcaecilia unicolor. The sequence goes on from NC_044034.1 coordinate 24,871,751, forward strand.
ATACAGAGGGATTTTTAACAGGGACCTTTGTGCATCTGGCAGGGGCGTAGCCAGACAACAGATTTTGGGTGGGCCTAAGGAAAAACTGGGTGGGCACCAACTGTTCTCCCCCCCCCCCCCCCAACCACCACCCAAACAATATCTCAGCTGGTGGGAAAACGCTTCTTTCCACCTTGGCAGTCTGCAGCAGGCATGCGCTGAAAACTGAACATACGCAGGTGCCGGTATCATGGAGAGTAGCGTTTTCGTTACCATCAGGAGGAAAGTCTTCAGCTGGCCGAGCTTGGGATCCCACCAGCTACCATTAAACATGTGCTACTGTTGGGTGGGCCTGAGCCCTAAGTGGGTGGGCCCTGGCCCACCCAGGCCCACCTGTGGCTACGCCACTGGCATCTGGGCCTAAGTCCCTCACTGCCTCACAGGAGGAAAGATCAATATGTTTTTCCCAGGGGAGGAAAAATATGTTTTGTCTAATAGTCTGCTACTGATAAGAGAAATTGCAAGAAAAACATGTTTGTTTGCACCAGTCTGGAACATCTCATTCTAAAGCAGAAAATATGCAGTAAGAAATGAAGGAAAAAAACAATCATGCTAAAACATAGCTTAGGGCCCCTGCCTGACTTTCCCATGATTTTTCCAGCCCGCATAAGCTTTGTCCTCTGGCAAAAGATTCCACAGCATAATCGTGCATTCTATGAAAAAAAAAAAAAAAAGCTATCTACCATTTGTTTTTAATCTGCCTGGTTGTTAGTTTCATGGTGTTTAAGGTCCTGTCTATTGCTTTAAAGGCTTTTTATGTATGTTTAAGGAAACTCTTATTTTTACATACGCCCTCTGCAATCAGTTATTCCCCCTTGTCTTAGCTAAATGAATCTCTGAACAAAAATAGCACATTTTCTTATGTATTATTGTCATATATTAGAATGCTCTGCCAGAAGAAGTTTAGGTTAGATGTTTAGGTCTAAATTTACTGAACCGTGTTAAAGTGTTAACCTTCTGTAGCTGAAAAAATAAATTTGAGCAGAGTGTGGAGCTGTGCCACTAATCAGGGCACTGGTCATTACCGCATATTAATGGCACAGCTACTAAAGAGTGGAGGAGTGGCCTAGTGGTTAGGGTGGTGGACTTTGGTCCTGAGGAACTGAGTTCGATTCCCACTTCAGGCACAGGCAGCTCCTTGTGACTCTGGGCAAGTCACTTAACCCTCCATTGCTCCATGTAAGCCGCATTGAGCCTGCCATGAGTGGGAAAGCGCGGGGTACAAATGTAACAAAAATAAAATAGATACTATTGGAGATTCTACATGGAATGTTGCTACTATTGGACATTCTACTTGGAATGTTGCTATTCCACTAGCAACATTCCATGTAGAAGGCTGCGCAGGCTTCTGTTTCTGTGAGTCTGACGTCCTGCACGTACGTGCAGGACGTCAGACTCACAGAAGCAGAAGCCTGCGCGGCCACATTGGTGTGACTCTGGGCAAGTCACTTAACCCTCCATTGCCCCATGTAAGCCACATTGAGCCTGCCATGAGTGGGAAAGTGCAGGGTACAAATGTAACAAAAATAAATAAATAAAAATAGCAGTTAACTACACCTCTGCACTATCTGCCGTTTTAGCAGTTAATATTTTGAATCAGCGTGGCTTTTCTTATATTCTTAGTCAAATTTCAACCAGGCGTTGTGATAAAACTTTCAGACTTTAAGCGGGTGAAAAATAAATCTATCAGCTTTCCTCTCGGCAGATCTGGTAAAACACAGATCTGATAAAACACAAGATCTACACAGATCTGGTAAAATACACACGTTTTGCTTGCCTTGTATGTGTAAGTGCACAGAAAAGTGTCACTTGTACATATGAGTGCACTAAGCACTGTGAGCCAGATTCAGTAAATGGTGGCAGAAAGATTCGTTCTAAACTAATATTCTATAAAGGGCGCTGTACGCCAAGCGCCCTTTATAGATTAGCACTTAGGGCCAAATTCTTTAAATGGCGCCTGAAAAATCGGTGCCAAAAAAACCCACATGCGTAGCGTGATTCTATAAGTTAGGCTTATTTTATAGAATATGCGCATGTGCCGATTTTGCCAGCTAAAATCAGGCCTAAATACCTATGCCACATATCATGTGTTCTATAATAGTGCACATAGTTTTTTGAATGCCCACAACCCACCCATTCCACATCCGTGAAACACCCTCTTTTCTGCTTCACGCATTAGAATTATTCGCACCATGCTATAGAATGCGCCTAGAACATTGTGTACGTAAATTCTAATTAAAGCCAATCGGTGCTGATTGGCTTGGTAATCAATTAAGTTGTATATGAAATATGGCTATGTGGCCAAATTATCACGCACAACTTAATGCGCCGTATATAGAATTCGGGGGTTCGTGCAGATTCTCACTTCCAACTTTGATTGCAAGGACTTATACCTGCGGAAACCTGGTGTAAATCCTGGTGCCTAACTGAGGGCAGTTGGGCATGGAAATTTACGTATTCTATAACATCGCACTTTATTTCTGGGAATGGCCACACCCACTTTTGAGTTGCACGCTATGAAATTTAGGCATGCATGATGTAAAATAGTTAATAGGTCAGATGCATGTACAAATACAAATTCATGCCAATTAACTCAAATTATTGATTGTTGACACCCCATTAACTCATTAATTTGCATGTGCATCTGGCCCATATGCCCAAATTTGGGCACCCAACTGGGTGACCTGTATAGAATCTGGGAGATACTATTTGTATCTTATTACATTTGATGCTTATGATTTTTAATGATTTTATATATTTTTGTGTGTGTGTGTGATTCAGTTTATGGTTTTGTGTGGTTTGTATTTTGTAAGCTTCCTTGAACAATTTTAATTGTAAAGATATCCTATAAGTATGTACATGAAATGCAATTAAAATTTAAAGGCACAAATAGTGTGGTACAAGGAGAATAACACTAAAGGGTCCTTTTACTAAGGGACACTTGCAGATCAGTGTGTGTTAAGTGCCATGCAGCCCATAGGTACTGGTATACAGTGGGCTGGGCGGCACTTAGCATGTGCCAATCATTAGCACATCTTAGTAAAAGCATCCTAAATCTGGCTGTCAACTATGCAGAGGTGTAGCAATACACGAGTGACTTATTCCAGTGCTTTATGCAGCCAACAACCTCAAAGAGGTAGAATATAATGGTAGCGAAGTGGGCCCCAATCTTAATTTCTGTATGTTTCCTTCAGCTTATAAAAGTTAATAGATTAGAAATGCAGTATAGCAAAGGGCAGGCTAAAATTATACCCCCCCCCCCTCAATATTCAGCCGGTGGCAGTGAACATTTTGTTGCCCGCTGCTGGTGGTATTACCAGATATCTAATCTAATCCAGTAATTTATATACCGCCAAATCCAAATCTTCAGACTACCCAAAACACAGCAGCCAGACTCATTTTTGGTAAATCACGATTTGAGAGTGCAACACCCCTTCGTGAAAAGCTACACTGGCTCCCTATAAGAGAACGAATAAGCTTCAAGGTCCACACAATGGTTCACAGGATCATCCATGGAGAATCCCCGAGCTACATGACCAACTTGATCGACCTACCCACCAGAAACATTTTGGAATCCTCTCAAAGCTAGCTTGACCTGTACTATCCCAACTGCAAAGGTCTCAAGTACAAATCCTCGTTTGATTCAAAGGCGGTCAACTTTGGAACGCCCTACCCAGACCCATCCGCTCTATTAAAGACTACCTACCCTTCAGAAAATCTCTGAAAACCCATCTAGTCAAGGAAGCTTACCCAAACGCCGCGTCCTAATTCTACGAATCCATCTATTCATTACCTGATCCTGCAACAACGGCAATGACTCAGACCACGTCTCCTCCAATTTTAATTATGTTTACCCTGACCCTATCCCCTGATTATCTCTATCTAGCCTAAAACTAGCACCTCCTCCTAACACCTTACCCCTTCTTCTCATATTATTACCTACCTACATATCTCCATTACTCTGCATCTCCTTTACTCTGCTAAGCTTAGCCTGTACTCTCTACACTTTAGTTTGCAATCCTACTACTATGTGGGAAAGTGCGGGGTACAAATGTAACAAATAAGTCCAAAATGGTTTACAATGAAAAAATTAACAAAGTAATAATGTCAACAATACAAAATAAAAGTAACAAGCACTGGGGTCCTTTTATTAAGGTGCACTGAAAAATGGCCTGCGGTAGTGTAGGCGTGGTTTTTGGGCGCGCACAGATCCATTTTTCAGTGCCTGCAAAAAATGCCTTTTTTTTGTATTTTTGCCGAAAATGGACGTGTGGCAAAATAAAAATTGCCACGTGTCCATTTTGGGACTGAGACCTTACCCGCCGGCCATTGACTTAGCGGTAAGGTCTCTTGCGTTCACTGTGCGGTAATCACCTACGCGTGTCAAGCCGGAGTTACTGCCTGATTTTCGCTGTGCACCAGAAAATAAAAATTATTTTCCAGCATGCGTAGCGGACGCGCATACAAAATTACCACACGGGCCACGTGGTAGCCGAGGAGTAACTTCAAATTGGCGTGCATTGGGCATGCGTAGGCGCCTACACAGCTAGTAAATGGGCCCCATTGAGAAAAATATTGAAACAAAATTTATCAATGATAGAGAACATCCACAAGATTAAGTAAACAAAAATGTATCAAACAGGTATGTCTTCAGACTCTTTCTAAAAGAAGAATAAAAAGAAAACAACCTAAGGCATTGAATATCTGTGTTTTTTTTGTTGTTGTTTTTGGTTTTTTTTTTGAGCTGGTTAAGTTGGCCTTGACTGCATAAGCCAAACCGCTTAAATATAGGACTGCTGTTTATACGGCCGGGTTTAAGTCGTTCACTTATGTGGTGAGGAGCTGAATATCGTCACTTTACCCGACTCCACCCCTGGAATGCCCGCAAGTTAGGTGCTTTTGAGTTTGGCGCTAACCAGCCATTTTCATCAAAGATAACCGGTTAAATGCCGCTAAACATGACCGGATAGCCACGAACAAACAATTTAACCCATTGGCGGCCATTTTCAGCCAGTTAAATCGCTTTGAATATCGGCCAGTTGCTATTTTAGTTTCAGGCATTGGAGTCTTGTAAAGTGGAACAGCCTGACTTTTTAAGCTCTTTGATTTTCTCTAATTGCTGATAAAACCGATCTAGGTTAGATATATTCCTGAGCCTTCATACTATCTAAAAATCACTGTTAATGTATGCATGGTCCTTAGGAGCTCTCTGGCCCTGCTTGTGACTGCTAATCCTGCTTATAATCGAATGAGAAAAACACCCAAGTTCCGACCTAAATCGGGAGATGGACGTTTATCTCACAAAAACGAATAACGCGGTATAATCGAAAGCCGAACTTGGACGTTTTCAACTGCACTCCATCGTGGAAGCGTACAAAGTTGACGGGGGCATGTCGGAGGCGTGGTGAAGGCGGGACTGGGGCATGGTTATCACCTGAACAGAGATGGGCGCCTTTCGCCGATAATGGAAAAAAAAGTATGCGTTTGTAGCTAGAATTTAGGGCACTTTTCCTGGACCCTGTTTTTTCACGAATAAGGCCCCAAAAAGTGCCCTAAATGACCAGATTACCACCGGAGGGAATCAGGGATGACCTCCCCTGACTCCTCCAGTGGTCACTAACCCCCTCCCACCACAAAAAATGATGTTTCACAACTTTTTATTTTCACCCTCAAATGTCATACCCACCTCCCTGGCAGCAGTATGCAGGTCCCTGGAGCAGTTGTTAAGGGGTGCAGTGGACTTCAGGCAGGTGGACCCAGGCCCATCCCCCCCCCTACCTGTTACAATTGTGCTGCTTAATGCTTAGTCGTCCAACCCCCCCAAACCCACTGTACCCACATGTAGGTGCCCCCCTTCACCCCTTAGGGCTATAGTAATGGTGTAGACTTGTGGGCAGTGGGCTTTGAGGGGGATTTGGGGGGCTCAACACACAAGGGAAGGATGCTATGAACCTGGGAGCTCTTTAACTTTTTTTTTGTAAAAGTGCCCCCTAGGGTGCCCGATTGGTGTCCTGGCATGTGAGGGGGACCAGTGCACTACGACTCCTGGCCCCTCCCACGAACAAATGCCTTGGATTTATTCATTTTTGAGCTAGGCGCTTTCATTTCCCATTATCGCTGAAAAACAAAAACGCCCAGCTCACAAATTGTCGAATAAAACATGGACGTCTATTTTTTTCGAAAATACGGTTCGGTCCGCCCCTTCACGGACCCGTTCTCGGAGATAAACGCCCATGGAGATAGACGTTTTCGTTCGATTATGCCCCTCAATGTGTACGTTATTCATCATAAAATATCGTTAAAGCCACATTTACACCCCCCCCCCGACTCAACAAAAATACCGTCTAAACGGGAAGAAGAAAGATTTTTCAAAGTCATGTCAGACATGTAAGACAGAAAGATTTCTCAGCACAGAACAAAGCATTGTTTCCAGACTGGTTTCATGCAATATTGACCGTTTTGGCTGTGTGTACTTTCCTGAGCTCTGCTGATGTTTATTGAGGCTGGTTAGACAGGAAATTCCATGTGCGTACACTCAGCATTATCACATATGTTTCCCTCTAATAAATGTGTTATTTATCATACCCATGTGTGAAGGATTCTCATAAGGGTATAATACTGGAAACTCCTCATTCAAATATTAATGGAGCAATTTCCAAATGTCTGCAGGTAACTTTCTTGGACCCTGCATCTGCTTTCCCTTTGAAAATTGCCTAGGGACAAAGTACCACACTTGCTTTTTTTCTGTAAATACATTTTCCTTTAAAAAAAAAAAAGAAGCATAAAAGCTTCTAGTTTTGGAAACGCAAAACAGTATGTTGATGCTTCCTCTTTTTACCCGTGCCTCGGAGCCCACCTACTATTCCATGGTGGCCAGTTTCAAACGCCTGATTACCTGGGTAAATGGTTTTAAAAGATTTGCCTTCTAAAACCTTATGAGAGTGCTTGTCAACCGAGTCTGTGGGGCACAACCAGCCAGTCGGGTTTTCAGGATATCCACATAAGTACATAAGTAATGCCACACTGGGAAAAGACCAAGGGTCCATTGAGCCCAGCATCCTGTCCACGACAGTGGCCAATCCAGGCCAAGGGCACCTGGTGAGCTTCCCAAACGTACAAACATTCTATACATGTTATTCCCGGAATTGTGGATTTTTCCCAAGTCCATTTAGTAGCGGTTTATGGACTTGTCCTTTAGGAAACCGTCTAACCCCCTTTTAAACTCTGCCAAGCTAACCGCCTTCACCACGTTCTCCGGCAACGAATTCCAGAGTTTAATTATGCGTTGGGTGAAGAAAACTTTTCTCCGATTTGTTTTAAATTTACTACACTGTAGTTTCATCGCATGCCCCCCTAGTCCTAGTATTTTTGGAAAGCGTGAACAGACACTTCACATCCACCTGTTCCACTCCACTCATTATTTTATATGCCTCTATCATGTCTCCCCTCAGCCGTCTCTTCTCCAAGCTGAAAAGCCCTAGCCTCCTTCGTCTTTCTTCATAGGGAAGTCGTCCCATCCCTGCTATCATTTTAGTCACCCTTCGCTGCACCTTTATATCTTTCTTGAGATGCGGCGACCAGAATTGAACACAATACTCAAGGTGCGGTCACACCATGGAGCGATAGAATGGCATTATAACATCCACAATGGAGACAGTGCATGCAAATGTCTCTCAGGTATAGTCATTGTGGATATCCTGGAAACCTGACTTGGCTGGGTTGAAAAGCACTGGTTTATGATACTGCAGTACTAGAAAAAGGATTAAATGCAGCTGTGCAGGGGCTAAACTATATAAACCATATAATTCTACTGTCTGTCACCTTCTGATCACCCATCCATTCCCCTTCCCCCACCCCAGCCTTTTCTCTTTCATAATATCATTATCATGCTTTTATGATTCCTCATATATTCTAGTATTGCCGTCTATTGCTTATTTTGTTCTGACCCGAGGAAGGGGGTTTTAAGTGGTGAAAGTTAATTTTTTAAAAATGTATTTAAATTAGTCCAATAAAACGACAGCACCCTGTTTTGTTTTATTCATTAACCCTTATCTCTATACCTAAGCTATTTTAGGACAGGGAATACCAGGGGCGTAGCCAGATGGTCAAATTTGGGTGGGCCTGAGCCCAAGGTGGGTAGGCATGGAATTCACATCCCCCAATCCCCCTCTGGTTTGCTCTTCTCTCCACCCTTCCCTGCCCACAGACCCCAAATATTAAATACTTGAGCAGCTGGGGATCCCCAAACTCTGCTTTCTGAAGATTTCCTCCTCCTCCTCGAGGCAGCCGGCAGCACTTGCCTCCAACTGATGCTGCTACCGGCTTGTCGTGCATGCTCAGTGCTTATGCATGTGCGAAAACTGAGCATGTGCAGAAGGGCCGGTCTCCAGGCAAGTGCCGTTGACTGACATTTGGAAGAGTTTCTGGTGCCCAAGGAGAGAAAATCTTCAGCTGGCAAGGTTTGGGGATCCCCACCAGCCACAGCAAGACTGTCACAATTTTGGGTGGGCCTGAGTCCAAAGTGGGTGGGCCCTGGCCCACCCAGGCCCACCTGTGGCTACGCCACTGGGGAATACAGAATGCTACAACATGAAATTCCAAAAGTTATAGGAAACCACCAGCCTCTTCCAAATTCCAATGTTTACTAAAATTCCCTTTTAAACCTGTTTTTTTTTTAGGTATAGCAACTAAGGGCTCCTTTTACAAAGTTGTGGTAATGATTCCCGTTGCGGCAAATGTGACAAAGCCCATTCAGTTCCTATGGGCTTTTTGCCATGCAGGAATCACTGCCATGGTTTAGTGAAAGGAGCCCTATGGTCTTTATGTTCTGGGTGATGTCTTTGTAAGTGATGTTCACCTCCTCCACTAGAGGGCAGCCAAGCCCTTCACTATAAAAGGGAATGTGCAAAACTGGAGAGAAGATTCTGGCTACCTGATGGAAGAATCCCCCTCTATCCTTGATGGTTATTGAAATAATTTGAGGCAAGAAAGATTCTTTATGCTTTTCATAATGGAGGCTTCAATTTTTTAAAGTAACATTTCTTAATGTATGTGTGGAGTAACCCAAGTTTAGCACTATAATTTTTATGTGCGGTTTTATTGATTTTTACCTGCTGTATGGACACTTGAAACCTACGGCATAAAATGTGCCCTCTGAGTGTTAGTGGACATAGAATGTGTTTTTCTGAAGCAGCAGGCCTGTGCTTACTCTAAATATTAGTTAGACAGACAATAGGGAGAGACAGAAAACCTGAGCACAACACATCTCAGCGATCCGAGCAGGGGCGTAGCCAGACACCCAATTTTGGGTGGGCCTGGGCCCAAGATGGGTTGGCAGAAGAACTCTGCCCTACCCAAAAGTGTTTTGGTCTCTCCCTCTCTCGCCTTTATACCATATGGTCTCTCAGACATCCCCCTAACCTTTTAAATAGACTTTCACCGACAGCGAGCAACAACTAATACACACTGCTCATGTTGGCCCCACAGCCTTCCTTCTGATGCAACTTCCTGTTTCCACATACAGTGGTGGAAATAAGTATTTGATCCCTTGCTGATTTTGTAAGTTTGCCCACTGACAAAGACATGAGCAGCCCATAATTGAAGGGTAGGTTATTGGTAACAGTGAGAGATAGCACATCACAAATTAAATCCGGAAAATCACATTGTGGAAAGTATATGAATTTATTTGCATTCTGCAGAGGGAAATAAGTATTTAATCCCTCTGGCAAACAAGACCTAATACTTGGTGGCAAAACCCTTGTTGGCAAGCACAGCGGTCAGACGTCTTCTGTAGTTGATGATGAGGTTTGCACACATATCAGGAGGAATTTTGGTCCACTCCTCTTTGCAGATCATCTCTAAATCATTAAGAGTTCTGGGCTGTCGCTTGGCAACTCGCAGCTTCAGCTCCCTCCATAAGTTTTCAATGGGATTAAGGTCTGGTGACTGGCTAGGCCACTCCATGACCCTAATGTGCTTCTTCCTGAGCCACTCCTTTGTTGCCTTGGCTGTATGTTTTGGGTCATTGTCATGCTGGAAGACCCAGCCACGACCCATTTTTAAGGCCCTGGCAGAGGGAAGGAGGTTGTCACTCAGAATTGTACGGTACATGGCCCCATCCATTCTCCCATTGATGCGGTGAAGTAGTCCTGTGCCCTTAGCAGAGAAACACCCCCAAAACATAACATTTCCACCTCCATGCTTGACAGTGGGGACGGTGTTCTTTGGGTCATAGGCAGCATTTCTCTTCCTCCAAACACGGCGAGTTGAGTTCATGCCAAAGAGCTCAATTTTTGTCTCATCTGACCACAGCACCTTCTCCCAATCACTCTCGGCATCATCCAGGTGTTCACTGGCAAACTTCAGACGGGTCGTCACATGTGCCTTCCGGAGCAGGGGGACCTTGCGGGCACTGCAGGATTGCAATCCGTTATGTCGTAATGTGTTACCAATGGTTTTCGTGGTGACAGTGGTCCCAGCTGCCTTGAGATCATTGACAAGTTCCCCCCTTGTAGTTGTAGGCTGATTTCTAACCTTCCTCATGATCAAGGATACCCCACGAGGTGAGATTTGCGTGGAGCCCCAGATCTTTGTCGATTGACAGTCATTTTGTACTTCTTCCATTTTCTTACTATGGCACCAACAGTTGTCTCCTTCTCGCCCAGCGTCTTACTGATGGTTTTGTAGCCCATTCCAGCCTTGTGCAGGTGTATGATCTTGTCCCTGACATCCTTAGACAGCTCCTTGCTCTTGGCCATTTTGTAGAGGTTAGAGTCTGACTGATTCACTGAGTCTGTGGACAGGTGTCTTTCATACAGGTGACCATTGCCGACAGCTGTCTGTCATGCAGGTAACGAGTTGATTTGGAGCATCTACCTGGTCTGTAGGGGCCAGATCTCTTACTGGTTGGTGGGGGATCAAATACTTATTTCCCTCTGCAGAATGCAAATAATTCATATACTTTCCACAATGTGATTTTCCGGATTTAATTTGTGATGTGCTATCTCTCACTGTTACCAATAACCTACCCTTCAATTATGGGCTGCTCATGTCTTTGTCAGTGGGCAAACTTACAAAATCAGCAAGGGATCAAATACTTATTTCCACCACTGTAGGTGGGAATACATCAGAGGGAAGGCTGTGGGGCCGGTGTGAGCAGTATGTATCAATTGCTGCTCGCTGCAGGTGAAGATCTGCTATTTGCAAGGTATGCAGGAAGGATAGTTGGGAGTTTTCGGCTGGTGGGGCTTAGGGATCCCTGCCAGCCACATCATAGGTGTGCTGCTACTGGGTGGGCCTGGGCCCACCCTTGGCTACGCCACTGGATCCGAGAAGAAAAGCCTGCCCAAAACAGAATCCAAACTAGTTGGAGAATAGACTCTCCTTGGTTCTCTGCTTGAACGTTAAACAGAGAAGCTGGATAACTGAAAGGCTGGCACAGAAGAAGAACTGAGACCCAGTGGAGAAAATTGAATTAAAGCAGTGCAAAGTATTATCAGGATTTCGATGAAAAGGAGGCCCCTGGCAAAATTTAATTCAAGATTTTGTCATAGACATTTTTGGTATACTGCTATACATGTTATTGGTCTGAGACTACATTTTCTTGGACAAGAAGAGAGAAAATGGCCTTGCTGTTGTGTATTCTTCCATGCTTCCTAATAGCAGAGCCAGATCAGGGAGAGCACCTTGCGTTTGTAGCTAGAATTTAGGGCACTTTTCCTGGACTCTGTTTTTTCACGAATAAGGCCCCAAAAAGTGCCCTAAATGACCAGATGACCACCAGAGGGAATCGGGGATGACCTCCCCTGACTCCCCCAGTGGTCACTAACCCCCTCCCACCACAAAACATGATGTTTCACAACTTTTTATTTTCACCCTCAAATGTCATACCCACCTCCCTGGCAGCAGTATGCAGGTCCCTGGAGCAGTTGTTAGGGGGTGCAGTGGACTTCAGGCAGGTGGACCCAGGCCCATCCCTCCCCTACCTGTTACAATTGTGCTGCTTAATGCTTAGTCGTCCAACCCCCCCCCCAAACCCACTGTACCCACATGTAGGTGCCCCCCTTCACCCCTTAGGGCTATAGTAATGGTGTAGACTTGTGGGCAGTGGGTTTTGAGAGGGATTTGGGGGGCTCAACCCACAAGGGAAGGGTGCTATGCACCTGGGAGCTCTTTTACCTTTTTTTTTGCTTTTGTAAAAGTGCCCCCTAGGGTGCCCGGTTGGTGTCCTGGCATGTGAGGGGGACCAGTGCACTACGAATCCTGGCCCCTCCCACGAACAAATGCCTTGGATTTATTCATTTTTGTGCTGGGCGCTTTCATTTTCCATTATCACTGAAAAACAAAAACGCCCAGCTCACAAATTGTCGAATAAAACATGGTCGTCTATTTTTTTCGAAAATACGGTTCGGTCCGCCCCTTCACGGACCCGTTCTCGGAGATAAACGCCCATGGAGATAGACGTTTTCGTTCAATTATGCCCCTCCACATGTTTAATATTTATAATGAATATGCATGAGATCTATTTGCATACAATGGAAGTATTGCATGCAAATAGATCTCATGCATATTCATTGGGGAAATGTTACCACAGTTAGACTATTGTAATCTGATATACATATGCTGTAATTCCACTGCTAGACATAAACTTCAGATGCTGCAGAATGCAGCAGCCAGATTGATTTCTTTTTCAAAATCAAAATATGAGACAGTAACGCCATTGTTTAAGTTGCACTGGCTTCCTGTGGAAGCAAGGTATATTTTTAAGTTGTGCCTATATGGAGAATTTGATCCTGTTACAGGATTGCAATAGATTGAAGACAGCAATACGTTTTTTGTTTTTGTTTTCTTTTAAAGAGTTATCATACCCTAGTCCAAAAGGTGTTGTGTATAAATCTTTTTTTATTTTTTTTCATTTACTTTCCAATATCCAGCTGCCAAGTGGTGGAACCAATTGCCAGATAAAATTAGGAAACATCTATTTATGGTATGTTTCGTAAATCTCTTAAACCTTTTTTTATTTGTGAAGTTATGTATTAGATAAAAATTGATGTGGTAAATCTGTAGTTCCTTGGAATTGCCCAGTCTTATCTTTTGTACATTTTTATTTTATTACATTTGTACCCTGTGCTTTCCCACTGATGGCAGGCTCAATGCGGCTTACATGGGGCAATGGAGGGTTAAGTGACTTGCCCAGAGTCACAAGGAGCTGCCTGTGCCGGGAATCGAACTCAGTTCCCCAGGACCAAAGTCCACCACCCTAACCACTAGGCCACTCCTCCACTGTGGCTACTATTTGAGATTCTACATGGGATGTTGCTATTCCACTAGCAACATTCCATGTAGAAGTCGGCCCTTGCAGATCACCAATGTGGCTGCGCAGGCTTCTGCTTCTGTGAGTCTGACGTCCTGCACATACGTGCAGGATGTCAGACTCATAGAAACAGAAGCCTGCGCAGCTTTCTACATGGAATGTTACTAGTGGAATAGCAACATTCCATGTAGAATCTCCAATAGTATCTATTTTATTTTTGTTACATTTGTACCCTGTGTTCAATGCGGCTTACATGGGGCAATGGAGGGTTAAGTGACTTGCCCAGAGTCACAAGGAGCTGCCTGTGCCTGAAGTGGGAATCAAACTCAGTTCCTCAGGATCAAAGTCCACCACCCTAACCACTAGGCCACTCCTCCACCGCAAGGAACTCTAGTTGGGGTAATTATAACATCAGCAAAATCCATCCCTTCATTTCTGAGCACTCTACCAGAACCCTTATCCACACTCTTATCACCTCTCGTCTTGATTATTGTAACCTGCTTCTCACCGGCCTCCCACGTAGCCATCTCTTTCCTCTTCAATCAGTCCAAAACTCTGCTGCGTGACTCGTTTTCTGCCAGAGTTGCTATGCTCACATTAGCCCTCTCCTCAAGTCACTTCACTGGCTCCCTATCCGTTTCTGCTTTCAATTCAAACTTCTCTTACTGACCTATAAGTGCATTCACTCTGCTGCTCCCCAGTACCTCTCCACTCTTGTCTCTCCCTATGTCCCCCCTCGGGTACTCCGCTCTGTAGATAAATCTCTCTTGATCATCCCCTTCTCCTCTATTGCTAATTCCAGAATCCGTTCCTTTTATCTTGTTGCACCTCACGCCTGGAATAGACTTCCCGAGCCTGTATGTTTAGCGCCGTCTTTGGCCGTTTTCAAATCCAGGCTAAAAGCCCACCTCTTTGACACTGCTTTTGACTCCTAACCACTACTCACTTGCCCTTTACCCCACCTCTTTTATTCCCTTACCTCTTAATTTTTCTGTCTTATTTAGATTGTGAGCTCTTTGAGCAGGGACTGTCTTTTCGTGTATGGTGTACAGCGCTGCGTATGCCTTGTAGCGCTATAGAAGTGATAAGTAGTAGTAGTAGTAATTATGGGATAGAAGAAATTGAATGGAATGGAAATCCAAAAACCCAACGGAGTTGAGGTCTGAGGTTTCCCCAGTGGCATAGCACACCCAGAAGCAGCACCTATGATGTGACTGGCAGGGATCCCCAAGCCCCTCCAGCCAAAAGCTCCCTAGAAATCTCCCTCCCACATACCTTTTAAATAGCAGACCTTCGCCGGCAGCGAGCAGTGACTGATACACATTGTTCATGCCAGCCCCACAGCCTTCCCTCTGACTTACTCCCACCTATGAGGAAACAAAAAGTTGTGTCAGAGGGAAGGCTGTATGCAGTGGCGTACCAAGGGGGGGGGGGCGGTCCGCCCCGGGTGCACGCTGCTGGGGGGGGGGGGGTGCCGCTCGCCTCTCGGCTCTTTGTTTTCATGCTCCCTTTGCCCCGGAACAGAGGGAGCATGAAAACGAAGAGCCGACAGGCGCACGGCACCCCCCACCCCCAGTGGCGTGCACCCGGGGGGGGTTCTTTTGCCGGGGGGAGGGCGTCACGCTGTTCTGGGGGGTGCTGCACCTGGGGGGCGGGGCGCATCGGCGATCCGCCCTGGGTGTCAGCCTCCCTAGGAAAGCCACTGGCTGTATAGCTGGTGTGAGCAGTATGTATCCAGTCACTACCCCATACTGGCAAAGATCTGCTATTGAAAAGGTATTGGGGGATGGGGGGGTGAGAGACCATATGGCATGTGGGTGGATGAGAGAAACCGAATTGCCTGTGGGCTGGAGGCATGGCGGGGTTCTTCTGCCCACCCACCTTGGGCCCAGGCCCACCCAAAATTGGGTGTCTGGCTACGTCGCCGGGTTGCCCACCCCTGGAGTAAGCAGTGCTTGTGCTGGTTATTCCCACATCCATCCTCCCACTGATTTTGTGTGCTAGAACCAATCAACAGTAAAAAGCTGGGAAACACTTTCTCTGCTTCCTGCAGTCAGCAAGGGGTGTGGGGGAGGGGCAGACAGCAAGCTAGAGGGGTTTTTTTAAATTATGAATTATAATTACTACAAAGATACATTAATCTCTTTGAAAGAAAACACCAAGATTCAGAAAGAAAAAACGTTACAATGAGGAAAATAAAATTAACAATAGACTTTTGATTACTTGGTTAATTAGACCACAATTTGGAGGATCCTTGAATTAATCCAAAGGAAGTTGGAATATAGGAAATATTACCATGAAAAGATGTAGGTGGTCTTTCCCTTATACTTTTAAAGGTTATCAATAGAAATTAAACAAAATAAAACATGGAAAAGAAAATAAGATGATACCTTTTTTTATTGGACATAACAATACATTTCTTGATTAGCTTTCGAAGGTTGCCCTTCTTCCTCAGATCAGAAATAAGCAAATGAGGTAGCATTTCTTTTCCCGTGCAAACCCTGAGAATTCAGAAAACTGCGCAATTGAAGAGGTTCAAAAAACACATGTTTCTTATCTTTAAAGAATAGAATACTTTTACAAGGATGATAGTGTGTAAGAGAAACAGGAGCAGGAACCATGAAAGGAGAGCAGAAAGTTAATAAATTGATTTTATGCAAATAAAACTTCTGAATTAATGTGTGTAAAGTTGATTTTAATGGGCATATTTTACTTTTGACGCAGTGGAGTCTGAAATGAAGCAATCAAAAAAATTATCCAAAAAGATCTGAAAGTGAACCAAATTTATTTTTGCGTGCATACTCCAGAAAGAAATGATGTAGGAAAGACTAATGGAGGAGGACTAATGGGCAAGGCAGATGATAAAAAAATGGGATAAGGAAGAACAGAGGGGCTGTTAGGGCAACAGGGTATGCTTCAGTTTCTTGCCTAATCTTAGTCCTTCTGTAGGAAAATCAATATCAAACCACTGGATTAAGGGGTAGCACAGTCAACTTGCAAAACACATTGAATTTGCTGCTTAATAAGTTGCTACTGATGTAAACCAAAACTAAAATCTAGCACAGCTTTTTTTTTTTTTTAACTCTCTGTAGTGCTGAATCTGGCATAAAATTGCAGTGCAGGAACAGAAGGTGATCTAAGGTGAAGCGTGATACTTCAGATTAGCAAACATTCCAGAAGGCTCCCGGACCCCCAACCCTGACCTCTCAAATGGCCCTTATGGCTCCCTGGACCTTCCACCCCCTGTCCCAACAAATGGCCCTGGTAGCTCTTCAAATCTACCAATCTCTCAATTTCTCAAACAGCCGTAGTAGATTCCCCAATCCCATAACAGACCAAAGCCCCTGTGCTCCTCCAAGTTGGGAGGCAGAAGCAATAAGCACTCACTCCTGTCTTCACTCCATACCATACTCTGTGTTATCTCTGTGGTACTTTGTACCACACCTTGTACCTTACTTTGTGTTATCTCTATGATACTCTGTAAGCCGCACTGAGCCTGCTATTGAGCGGGAAAGAGCGAGGTATAAATGCCATAAATAAATAAATATATTGAAAAATGGCAGTGCCTGACCCCCATGTGGTGCATCAGGATGCTCCAAGTGGGGTCAGTCTGCCAAATAAGGCAATAAGGAGGGAAGTTATCAGTGTGGGCCAATGTTAAGTTGGGTTATTTTTGCACAGGGTCCTATTTTATGCAATGAGTTTCTGTGATAAAATAACCCAATTTCTGGTAAAATAACCCAACTTAACAGTAGCCCACATTGATAACTTCTCCCCCCCCCCCCCCAATTGTCTAATTTGGCAGACTGATTCCACATGATGCACTGCCATTTTTCAAGATGGTGGCATTGAGGCAGAAGCAAGTGGTCATCTCTCCTGCCTCTCAATTTAGAGGTGTGGGGGGGGAGGGGTCAGGAATTACGAGAGAGAGCCATCTTGGGCTGCCTCAGTCAGTTGTGTGGTTGGGGGTGGGGTTTCAGGGGAGCCACCAAGGCCATTTATAGAGTTGGAGGAAGGAGAGAAGAGTGGGCAGAAATGTTGTAGGGAGGGGCCAGGAAAGGTGTCCGGTCTTCCATGGTTTTTAAAATCCCTTGCTGTCATTTCATAAGCCAATCTCCAGTCAAGCCGTAAGACCAAAGGGGCATGGATCCTCCATGAGCACCAGACCTTGCTTCAGTAGGCCATTTGCCTGCGGAGGACGGAGAGTTCCCCCATCCAGCTATTGAACCAGGTCCATGTACCGTGGCCTCAGCAGCCGATCCAGGGCTACAAGAATTATTCGACCCTGGTGCAATGCGATCCTTTTCAACATACGGCCAATTCATGTCCTCTAGTTTTACTATTTCCCCATCTCTGGAAAAGATTTGTGTCTATGTTAATACCTTGCAAGTATTTAAACATCTGTATCATATCTCCCTATCTTACCTTTCCTCTAGGTATACATATTCACAGACATGCCAAGTCAAACGCATCTGGACCCCTTCTCCAGCTCACATGTGTAACTGTAATAATCTCATGCATCGCTCCCATGGTCTACTGAACTTGCTTGAGGCCACCACCCATAGCGCTGAAGAGATGCTGCTTCCAACCAATGCAGGGCCTTTCTTCTAGAGATGGGAGCGGCAGAAGAAAGGCCCCACATTGGCTGGAAGCAGCGTCTGTCCAGTGCTTTGGGTGGCAGCTTAAGCGAGTTTGGCAGAAAACAGGAGCAAGGAAAGTCAGAGATGGTTGCTGGGTTGTAGGGAAAGGAAAGGGAGAATGAGTGAGGTAAGAGGAAGAGATGCCACGATGGTTGGGGGGGGGGGGGGGGGAGTGAGAAATAAACATAAGCTAGGATGGGGGGGGGGGGGGGTAAGAAAGAGATGCCAGGATCTTGGGGAAAGGAGAAAGAAAGAGATGCCTGGATGGTGAGGAAAGAAGGAAGAGGGAGATGTGCTGGATCTCCAAAGGGGAGCCAGAACAGGAGTCACGGAAGAGAGAGGAACACTTGCTCGATACCTGGGGAGAGAGGGAAGGGAGGGAGAGATGCTGGCCTGATGGGGGTCAGGAGGGAAAGGGAGAGATGCTGACATGTTGGGGGGGGGCATAGGGATGCAGAAAATTTATGTTGGACAAGGCAAGAATACGGACAGAGAGGGGGAAGATGCTTAACATGGCAAGGTAGGGGCAAGGATATAAGGATGATGCTGGATAGGGTTGATAGGGATACAGAGAGAAGATAGATGGTAGGCATGGAGAGAAAAAAAAGTGCCAAGTGGACGAGATCCTGGCAAGACAATTAAGAGAAGACAGAAGAAAGCAGAGCTGGGGCCAACATGATTAGAAAAGTAAAATTACTAGACTACGAAAGTAGAAAAAGGTTTTTTGTTTTTTTTAAATTTTCTATTTATTGATTAGAATGTCAGTTTTTGGAACATGAATGTGCTAGAGCTCGTTTAAAACATGGCAGGAACCTAAGAGAAATCTCACTCATTGGCCTTAAATGTCCAGTTTTGGGATGGGCCACCCTTGGTGTCTCTGTATTCAGGTCTTCCAGTCTCTTCTCGTACATCTTTTGGTACAAACTCCTTACCATTTTTGTCACCTTCATCTTAACCACTTCAAGTCTTTTTACATCCTTAGAAAGATACGACTTCCAAAACTGAACTCAGTACTCCAAGTGGGGCCTTGCATGACTTCTACAGGGGCATCAATACTTCCTTTCTTCTGCTGGTTATGCCTGGTTAGCCAGAACTGATTTTGTTTTTTTGGGGGGGAGGGATGCCGAGGTTATCATGGGGAGGCACTAGGCATACAGGTCTCAGCCATGCTTGTTATACTGGGATTGACAAATAATGCCTCCAGGTCCACCTGACAATTGATTTCTAAGTAGTCTGCAACAGCTGATGTACAGTGGGTGACACTTTTAAAAATGGAAATGGCTTGAGCAGCGGTAACCCAGTGGTATTTGGGCATCGCCATGCGCTGCCCAGTTATCACCCGGTTAGCACGGGAGCCCTTATCGCTGCCTCAATAAGTGGCGGTAAGAGCTCCCCATCTCATGGCCATGCGGTAAGAGTTCTCTTACCGCATGGCCATGTGTGCTGGTGGCTTTTTTTACCTGCTGTGGTGAAAAGGGCCCTGGCACGTGGGAAAAATGGCCCCCCGCCACCAGCGAAGGGCCCTTTTTCCCACAGCTTAGTAAAACAGACCCTTAGTGTGGGAGCTTTGCATGTTAGATGCGCCAATAGTCTCATGAAACCTAGGTGCCTTGGTTCTATTACGGACTAGATTCCTACCCCGCAGCCTTGGAGCATCTAAATGGCGACACTAGTTATAGATTTGGCCCCCTCTCTGTTATTCTTCTAGTGGAGATAGTTGAGATGATATCTGAACTCAAGAAAGCATGGGACACATACAGAAGATCTCGTAAACCTCAGCAGTTGGTATGGATGGGCAGATTAGATAGGCCCTATGGTGTTTTTCTACCATCATGTTCTATTTCTGCAATCTCTAGTGATAGAATCTATCTTGAGAGCTACTTTACATGGCTGTATCATTTTAGGGAAAGGGAAATGGGACTTGATATACCGCCTTTCTGAGGTTTTTACCACTACATTCAAAGCGGTTTACATATATTCAGGTACTTATTTTGTACCAGGGGCAATGGAGGGTTAAGTGACTTGCCCAGAGTCACAAGGAGCTGCCATGGGAATCGAACTCAGTTCCCCAGGCTCAAAGTCCACTGCACTAACCACTAGGCTACTCCTCCGCTCATGAAATTCTTGAATTACTCCTGGAGATTGATGCATTCTCAGTAAGAGACCATGCTTTTGCCTTTACCTTACCCCTCAAGCTTAATTAACATCAGTGACTTACAAAATGTTAAAGGCAGATCATAAGAAAGAAAAAGGACCAACTAGTGCTTTGCAAACTATAAGATATTTTGCCTTTTTAAGTGTCTATATAAATTTATATCACAAAGATCAACACGTGTAACTGTATATTCTTTAATATATCCAGAAATGTCTTATAATGTCTGTTACTTTAAAACTATTATGTATTTCAACACCATGTAACAAATACCCTCTGTAAACCAAATGTATATTCTCTTCTATTTCCAATTTCCATGTTGAATTGTAAGCCACATTGAGCCTGCAAAGAGGTGGGATAATGTGGGATACAAATGCAATAAATAAATAAATAAATAAATAAATATTTTGGCAATATGTGGCATCTCATGTTGAAATGACATGGCAACATGCATGCAGCTCCATTAAAGGGTGCTATGGCAGAGCATGGTAAATTCATTAGAAACTTCCGCGTTGCTGGCAGTTTTAGATTGCTGTATCTCTGTTATAAGGCAAATCATATGTACTGGTTGATTATTTTGCAAACTTGATGGTTTAGGAAATGTTAGGAATTGAAGATAAACCCAGGAGATGAGTACACATTGTAGTATTACAGCAGGAAGGGAATTCAGACACACTAGATGGATTTTTATCATCTTCATCCGATGTTATAGTCTGTTATTCAAAAAAGATATAGTGAAATTAGAAAAGGTGCAGAGAAGGGCGACGAAAATGATAAAGGGGATGGGATGACTTCCCTATGAGGAAAGGCTAAAGCGGCTAGGGCTCTTCAGCTTGGAGAAAAGGTAGCTGAGGGGAGATATGATAGAGGTCTATAAAATAATGAGTGGAGTGGAACGGGTAGACATGAAGCGTCTGTTTACTCTTTTCAAAAATACTAGGACTAGGGGGCATTTAATGAAGCTGCAAAGTAGTAAATTTAAAATGAATCGTAGAAAATTTTTCTTCACTCAACGTGTAATTCAACTGGAATTCGTTGCCAGAGAATGTGGTAAAGGTGGTTAGCTTAACAGGGTTTTAAAAAGGTTTGGACAGCTTCCTAAAGGAAAAGTCCATAGACCATTATTAAAATGGACTTGGGGAAACTCCGCTGCTTATTTCTGGGATAAGCAGCATAAAATGTTTTGTACTTTTTGGGATCTTACCAGGTATTTGTGACCTGGATTGGCCACTGTTGGAAACAGGATGCTGGGCTGGTTGGACTTTTGGTCTGTCCCGGTATAGCTATACTTATGTAGAAGAGCAGTTTATAACCCTCTACAAGGCTCTGCTCTGAAGATATTCCTATGACTTCCCTGTCCAAGCCAGAGATGTGGATTGAGTCCCAAACAAAATTGAAAATCTGAAGCTTTATGTAAATACACAAGTAACGTACTTGCAGATAGCTTTATAAACAGTGTATCCTTGTGCAAGAGGCATGCCAAGTAATGCAATTTCGAAGAGTGTATCTTTCTTGCTACAGCCAACCCTTAGGGCATGTTGTCGTGGTGTTTTCGAATTCTATAATAGCTAAAGTAGATACAGAGCATCTTGAGTTTGCTTTGTGGAAATAGGAGCCTCTTCCTGTTTCCCAATTGCGCTTTTGAGTTGATTTGTCTTGCTGCAGGATCTCTTCCTGTTTATTCTACTGAATCCTAATTTTAGACAATCTAATTCTTCAGCGAGTGAAGGAAGCAGAGTCTAGTAACTCTAATGAATTTGATAGTTAATTTGAACTTCAATTCTTAAAAGCTTAGGGAGCAATTGCAGTGGAAATTAGCACTGACTCTAGTGCTTCTTCCAAAAATGTAAATTGGCACCTCATTGGTGGTAACAGCTTTCCACAGTGCCCCCTAATTTATTAGTGGTGACTCCAGCACAACGTCCCTCTTACTCTCACTTTTTCCTCCATTCTCTCCCCAGCACCATTATCCAGTGGCGTAGCTATGGGGGGCCATAAGACACACAGAACTGGACATAGGCTCTTTCAGAGCACATCACAAGGAACTACAGGATTACATGAATTTGTAGTTCAAGGGCACAACCCAATTCCCTGCCTCTATGCAAATGTTTATTAAAATTCTTGATATACCACCTGGGCTGGCGTACAGATCACAGCGGTGTACATAAAATCATAAAATAAATGAAAAGAAGACAAGAACTCCAAATTAAAATAAGAAAGTACCAATAATACTACAGTATATAGGACGAAGAACAATTTTTCATAGATAATCCAGGAATGTATCACAGTGCTCATTGCAACAGTGCTCCCTCATAAGCACGGCACAAAAATGTGTCTTCAATAGTGTTTTAAATGTTGTGAAGGAAAGTTCAGAGTGTATAGTTAGAGGAAGGTCATTGCTCGGTCTGGGAGCCAGGTAAAAGGCCAACTGTTGAGTGGATTTATCATGAGCTTTCTTGGGAACTGGGGACCACCAGACAATGAGAGTCATTGTATCTTAGAGAATGGATAGGTGTATATAGAATAGTTAGGGATGATAAATACAATATTATTATTATTATTATTTATTGCATTTGTATCCCACATTTTCCCACCTTTTTGCAGGCTCAAAGTGGCTTACAATACATCATGGATAGTGGAAATGAGAGGGGATTAAACATTTGGTATTACAGAAGGATTTTGGGTTGCATGGTAATGGACTACATAATGATAGTATAACAGAAGGCATTATTAACATTACTGGATATATGTATTCACATGTTTTGATCTTTGTGGTATGTCTTGTCGAAGAGATGGGTCTTTAGTAGTTTGCGGAAGCTGGTCAGTTCATAGGTCGCTTTTAGGTTACGTGGCAATGCATTCCAGAATTGCGTGCTCATATAGGAAAAGGTTGACGCATGCATTAATTTGTATTTCAGACCTTTGCAGTTGGGGAAGTGAAGACTGAGGAATGTACGAGATGATTTTTTGGCATTTCTGGGTGGCAGGTCTATCAGGTCGGACACACATAGAGTCCATACTCACTGTTCATCAATGCAACATACATCCACTTCTGATCCCTCATCCCGTAATCCAGTCAATCATACATTTATTCACGGAACTATGTACACCATATGTCTTTGTGTCTAACACTGCCCTTTTAGCTTCCCATTGTCTCCTTCCAATGTTTCTATGTTGATGTCCCATTGCTATATTCCTAATGATATTCGAATGTCTCGCACAACTCTACACAATGTAATCCATAACCAAGTTGTAACAAATGTATTTCTATTATTCATATTTTATTGTAAGCCACACTGAGCCCGCAAAAAGGTGGGAAAATGTGGGATACAAATGCAATAAATAAATAAATAAACATATAGGCTGGGGCCTCACCATGGATGATTTTATGTACTAGGGTACATACTTTAAACGTGATGCGTTCTTTGAGTGGGAGCCAGTGCAGTTTCTCTCGTAGGGGTTTTGCACTTTCGTATTTTGATTTTCCAAATATGAATCTGGCTGCCGTGTTCTGGGCTTTTTGGAGTTTTTTTGAGTATTTGCTCTTTACAGCCAGCATAGAGTGAGTTGCAGTAGTCTAAGTGACTGAGTACTAATGATTGTACCAGATTACAGAAGACGGTCCTTGGGAAGAATGGTCTTATTTTTTTTTTAATTCCACATTGAATGGAACATCTTTTTGGTTGTGTTTTTCATGTGATTCTCAAGTTTTAGGTGCTGATCAATGGTGACTCCAAGAATTTTCAGGGTGTCCGAAATTGGTAGATTTAGTTTTGGTGTGTTGATGGTGGTGAATTTGCTTGTGTTGTGTTGAGAGGTGAGTACTAGGCATTGGGTTTTTTCTGTGTTGAGTTTTAGTTGAAAGGCATCTGCCCAGGAGTGCATGATATGTAGACTTTGGTTGATTTCATTGGAAATTTCTTTTAGGTCTTGTTTGAATGGGATGTAGATCGTTACATCATCTGCGTATATGTACGGGTTGAGGTTTTGGTTTCATAATAGTTTGGCCAAGGGTGTCATCATTAGGTTGAATATAGTCGGTGAGAGGGGAGATCCCTGTGGAACTCCACATTCAGGTGTCCTTGCGGCTGATATATTTGAGTTTGATGTCACTTGATATGAGCGTGTAGTAAGGAATCTTTTAAACCAATTAAGGACGTTACCTTAATTGGTAATTAAGAAACTCCATTGGCTCCCACTCAAAGAATGTATCGAGTTCAAGATTTGCACGATAGTGTACAAAATTATACACGCAGACGCCCTAATCTACATGCTAAACCTTGTGGACCTGCCTCCCAGAAACGCGGTAAGATCCTCCTGCAAATATCTCAACCTGCACTTCCCCAGTTGGAAAGGAATGAAATACAAACTGACACACGCCACCACCTTTTCCTACTTGAGCACGCAGCTGTGGAATGATCTTCCTACAGACCTGAAAGCCATTGACGAAGTAATTAACTTCCGCAAATCTCTGAAAACTCATCTCTTCCAAAAGGCATACAAGGAAAATACATAGCCTACAAACCACTTCAACAGCTCACACAATTGCCAAAGCTCATCTCTAACTGACCTAACACTTCCCTGTCTATCTTCCATTACCCAATCTTTAAACAGCAATAATTGTACTTTTCATCAGGAAACGACTATGCTTATCTTCTCTTAACAACATTCAAACTATAAGAAATGTACCTGTTAATACGAAATGACTATGTCATAACCACACTCTGTAAGCCACTTTGAGCCTACAAATAGGTGGGAAAAAGTGGGATACAAATGCAATAAATAAATAAAATAAAAAATAAATAATACCTCCAACACTGAAGTATTCAAGGATGTGCAGTAGGATTCCATGGTCACCCATATCGAAGGCGCTTGACATGTCGAATTGTAGAAGTAATATATTCTTGCCGGTTGCAATCGTTTGTTCGAATTTCGTCATGAGCGTGATTAGTACAGTTTCAGTACTGTAATTGGAGCGAAATCCTGACTGGGAGTCATGTAGTATTGCAAACTTGTCTAGATAATCTGTGAGTTGTTTGGTTACAATCCCTTCTGTTATTTTGGTTATTAAGGGAATGGATGCTACTGGTCTATAGTTGGTTAATTCACTCGCATTTTTCTTTGCGTCTTTGGGTATGGGGTATGGGTTAGGGATGATAAATACAATAGTAGACCATAATAATAGGACTTATGAGTCAAGCACAGAATTTTGAAAGATATTCTGAAAGGGACAGGAAGCCAACGTAACCGGGCTAGGAGAGGTGTGAAATGATCAAATCTCTACACTTTAAGAAGCAATCTAGCTGTGAAATCATTTTGCAATTTGGAAATTAGGATTACTAATTATAGTCTATTCTTTCATGTATGTAACTTCCTGGTAAATTTCCAGCTTCTTGAAACTGTAAATCATTGGGTGTAGGCAAATACCAAAAAAAAAGAATAGAATAGAATTATTACTACTGCTTCGGTAGGGCAAGAGTAACTAAGAATCATTCTTCCCCGTGAAGAGTCTTCATGCGGCAATGGGTAAGATAAGAGATTGTGGGGGGAAGGGGAACTGAGGGCCCAAGGAAATTTTTTGATTTGTGGCGGGCCAAACAAAACAATTTTTTTAATTTAGTTTATTTTTTTAGTATTCTTTTTGTTTTATTTTTATTTGAACCAAATGGGATTTTAATAATATAAAACACAACATGAAAAGAGAAAAGACACCAATGGTGTGGTAATATTGCAAATCAAAGGGTAGAAGTTCTGCTGACTTGTAATTCACAGATTTAATCGCTAGACACCATCTCAACTGCTTCTTTACTTACCAAACAGTCCAAAACCTTAAGTAATAACATTAGCTTTCTTTCTCCACAGACCCTGTTAGAAGCTGTCAGGAAATTCAAACAGCAGAATCAGTCCCCAGGCAACACAACATACAATCAAGGGGAATGTGTGTTTCTGAGAATCTCTGTCTAGAAAGTTCACTGGGATCTTGTTAATGAAATATGCTTTATAAAAAAAACAATGATTAGTTTTATTAAATGGCTTGTGGGAAAAAAGTAGACTGGACCAAAGAAAAGTCTTTACTGGGATTTGTCTTCCAAGCCATACGCCTATGGCACCACTTCTGCACACTGTCAGCTAATACTCTGGCAGAAATACTTCAGGTCATGGCTTTATTTCTCTAGTGAGCCTTCATCAAACCAGAGACAAAAGGATAAGAACTACAGGGTTCAGCAAAGCTGTACTAGTGGGCAGACAGCTGCATGAATGTAGTTAGCGAAACGTTCCTTATTTTTGCTTTCATAAATCCACCAATGGGACATTAGCCATCTACAGGGACAGCAAGTGAGTAGAGAACTAACGAGTTGGTATAAAATGGAAAGGAAAGAAAAACCCAGGGTGTGTGGAATGGTGATAAATAGCTGTGTCCACAGTGAGAGCTTTGACAAGTGAAAAGAAATGGTAAGCTCAGTCTTTTCTAATGAGCTTTTAGAGTTAGAATCTGGCTTTTTGTTCACTCATACTAAGGGGAAATCTTAGACGTTAGGGTTGCCACCTTATTCGGGTCAACCCAGACAGGCTGATCTGATTCTAGTTTTGTCCCATTGCTTGTACTGGGGCTGTAATGCAGATTTCCATGAGTAAAGAGGGGAAGGGGGGGAGGGGGGTATTACATCTCCATGCCTGCAATAAAGCAAACCCAAGACTGAATGAACCTCTCCAGGCTGCTGTCAGCAGGGCATGGTAAAGGTAATTCCAGCAATATTGTGTCTGCTGAGTCTGCATTTAAAAGGTACCCTAACAAAGTAGCAATCATACACAGGTGCAAAGTGTCATAAACGCATCCAAATCAAAGTAATATCTTTTACTTTTTAACAAATTCTGCTTTCCTTTCTAAGCTCAGTAGTGTCTGTTATCAAGTGTCCATCCATCTGTTGCTCTATCTGTTCATCTGTATGCATGTTTGTTTAAGCATGCACAAACATTTGCTTAGGGTAGTGTTCTTCAGTGCAAGACCCACAGGATAAAGGTGGCCCCTGGGGACCTTTGGGGTGAACCACACAGTTGCTGCTTTTTAAATTAATTAATTAATTATTGCCACTAGTTGGATGTAGGCTTTGCATCGAAGAATACTGCCTTCTCCTTACGTTGGGCCTCTCTCTATCCCACACCCCCTTTCCCCCTCCTGCAGCACCCACTGTCCCACATCACTTACTCCCCCTCCCCTGCTTCTGTCCACTCTGGTCTGGTCTTTCCATGCTCTCTCCCTGCCTACCTCCCTCAAACGCAACTGATGGTCTTTCAGAGTTGGTTGTCTTCCCAGCAGTAAATAAGCATGTGGATAAAGGTGAGCTGGTTGATGGTAGTGTGTCTAGATTTTCAGAAAGCATTTGACAAAGTCCCTCATGAGAGACTCCTGAGAAAACTGAAAACTCATGGGACAGGAGGCAATATTCTGATGTGGATTAGGAACTGGTTGATGGATAGAAAACAGAGGGTAGGGTTAAATGGCCAATTCTTTTAGTGGAGGAGTGTGAATAGTGGAGTACCCCAGGGATCTGTACTGGGACTGGTTCTATTTAAGATATTTATTAATAATCTAGAAATTGGAACGAGTACGGTGATTAAATTGCCCACCTAAACTTCAGGAAATCATTAAAAACCCACCTCTTCAAAAAAAGCTTATCCCACCGATCCAACAAAAATCTCCACACCCAGCAACACAACATAATCAATGATCGTACTACTGGACAATTTACTATCCTCTTTCCCCTCGACGCCATGATGCCTGATCACTTCTACCTCATTTGACCACAACACAATCTTGTATTTGTTATCAACCGAAATGGCAAATGCCTTTACGATACTTTGTAAGCCACATTGAGCCTGCAAATAGGTGGGAAAATGTGGGGTATAAATGTAACAAATAAAATAAAAAAAATTTAGACAACAAAAAACTATTCAAAGTTGCTAAAATGCTTGCGGATTGTGAAAAATTGCAGGAAGAACGTAGGAAGTTGGAAGACTGGGCATCCAAATGGCAGATGAGAATTAATGTGGACAAGTGCAAAGTGATGCACATTGGAAAGAATAATCCGAATCATAGTTACCTGATGCTAGGGTCCACCCCAGGAGTCAGCACCCAAGAAAAGGATTTAGGTGTCATCGTGGACAATAAGCTAAAATCTTCTGCCCAGTGTGTGGTGTGTAAGCAAACAGAAAGCTAGAAATTATTAGGAAAGGGATATAAAATAAGACAAGGAATATTATAATGCATCTGTATTGCTTCATGGTCTGACCACACCTTGAGTATTGTATGCAGTTCTGATCGCAGTATCTTAAAAAAGATATAGCAATATTAGAAAAAGTTCAAAGAAGGGAGACCAAAATGATTAAGGGGATGGAACTCCTGTCATATGAGGAAAGGCTAAAGAGGTCGGGACTCTTCAGTTTGGAAAAGAGACGGCTGAGGAGTGATATGATCTACAAAATATTGAGGTCTACAAAATATTGAGTGGTGAAGAACAGGTAAAAGTAAATTGATTTTTTTACCCTTTCAAAAAGTACAAAGACTAGGGGACACTCAAGGAAGTCACATGGTAATTCTTTAAAAATGAACAGGAGGAAATATTTTTTTCACTCAACAAATAGTTAAGCTCTTGAACTTGTTGCCAGAGGATGTGGTATATCAGTGGTTTGTGTATCTCGGTTTAAAAAAGGTTTGGACAAGATCCTGGAGGAAAAGGCCATAGTCTGCTATTGAGATAGACATGGGGAAAGCCGCTACTTGTCCTTGGGATCACTAGCATGAATCTTGCTACTCTTTGGGGTTCCGGAATCTTACTACTCTTTGAGGTTCTGGAATCTTACTACTCTTTGAGGTTCCGGAATCTTACTACCCTTTCGGGTTCCAGAATCATGTTATTCTTTGGGATTCTTGAATCTTGCTACTATTTGGGATTCTGTCAGGTACCTGTGACCTGAATTGGCCACTGTTGGAAGCAGGATACTGGGCTAGATGGACCAGTGGTCTGACCCACTGTGGCTATGCTTATGTTTTTATGACTCAGCCAGGCTAGTTCTAGCCACCACTGTTCCCTCTAAGCTGAGTGAGAGTCCTCCACCTAGAATTCTGCCATTAAGGATTAAGGGGGGGGGGGGGTGCTGCTGATTCACTATCACATTTTCAATAGTGAGGGACAGGCAAGTTCTACAGGACTCCAGGAAACCTGTCTGTCCCTACAGATTGAAAACAACATTGAAGCACCACACCATACTGGTAGCAATGCATAAGACATAAGAACATAAGCATTGCCATACTGGGACAGACCGAAGGCCCATCAAGCCCAGCATCCTGTTTCCAACAGTGGCCAATTCAGGTCCCAAGTATCTGGCAAGATCCCAAAACAGTACAATACATTTTATGCTGCTTATCCTAGAAATAAGCAGTGGATTTTCCCCAAGTCCATCTTAATAATGGCGTATGGATTTTTCTTTTAGGAAGTTATCCAAACCTTTTTTTTAAACCCTGCTAAGCTAACTGCTTTTACCTCATTCTCAGGCAACAAATTTCATCTTTTAATTACACGTTGAGTGAAAAATATTTACTTTGATTTGTTTTAAATATACTACTTTGTAGCTTCATTGCGTGCCCCCAAGTGCTGAAGGGATTCTTGTCTACTCGTTGCAATCCACTCATTATTTTATGGACTTCTATCATTTCTCCCCTCAGCCATTTTTCTCCAAGCAGAAGAGCCCTAGATACAGTTGGAGGACACCCGCTCAGCTTAGAAGGAACAGTCCCAGTCACCCCAAGGGCCTTCCATCTGATGCAACTTCCTGTTGCCACGTGGAAGGGATGCACAAAAGGAAGGCCCCCCAGGGTGGCCAGAAAGTAGCCTGGCTGAATCACTGCCAGGAAGACAACCAACTCTGTAAGATTGTTGGGTGCATGGGAAAGAGGTAGGCAGGGAGAGAGCTAGAACCGCTGAAGGGTATAGAGAAAGAAGGGTGGTGAAAGAGAGGGCAAAGCTACTGGAGTCAGAGAGGAACATGGTGAGCGATTCCAGATTGTGGGTGGGAGGAAGTAGGGAGAATTACTGGACACATGAAGGGGGAGGAAATGAGGGCAGAGAAAGAAACAGAGCCTAGATTGGACCAGGCAGAAGAGAGGGAAAGAGGGTCACAATGAGAGCTACAGGCCTGCCGGGCAGGGGGATATGCATTTTGGGAGGAAGAAAGTAGAGAACAGAGAAGCTGGACATGGGGAAGGAAAGAAACACAGCAAATAAAATGCTGGAGGGGGAGGGAGCATAGGGACAGGGACATGGAGTAATGCTGGAAACAGGGAGGGATAAGTATACAGACTGGTGATGCTGGATTGAAGGGAGGAGATGGCACACATGGATGGAGGGGAGGGGAAGAGAAGAGAGATGAGGAGATGGTGCACTTGGATAGAAAGGAGTGGAGGGGAAGAGAAAAGAAAAGAATGGGAGGCGAATTTTGCACATGGACGGAAGAGAGGAGGAAGAAATGGTGCACATGGATAGAGGGCAGGGGAAGAGATGGAAAAGTAGATAGATTTGAGATGGAGGCAGAAAAATGGAAGAAAACAATGTGAAAAATCAGTGCCAAAGAAGAATGTAGGCCAGAAAGTGAAGGAGGGAAAAGAAACAGCAAATGGACAAGGAGGCCCTGGAAACAGAGTTAAGAGCACAGACGGAAGTGCAAGCAGAGACTGGGAACAAGATGATCAGAAAAATAAAATCACCATACAATAAAGGTGGGGGAAATGATTTGATTTTCAGTTTAGTGAATGAAATATGTCAGTTTTGCGTATTTTGTATTTTGCACTGTACAGGAAGAAATGCTTTTTTTTTTCTATTTCTCTCACGATGCAGTGCATGCAGAGTCCGGCATCTTAGGGCAGGGCACAAGGGAAGTAGTGCCAAAATTGCTCCTCATCCATCGGCCTCCCTTGTTTGGCATTAACCCTGTGGACAGGGTAGGAGTGATTGGGGATGTGCCGCACAGGGCATGTCTCCGGGCTGCTGCGCTCCTATCTTAGGGTTTTATTTGGCCGCATTAGTACTTTTCATTTGTGATCACTTGTGATCGACATGGTTGACCACGGAATTTTATTACACATCCTTGAATACTTTGGAATCGGAGGCAACATCCTCAATTGGTTCAAAGGATTCCTAACCACAAGATCATACCAAGTAACATCTAACTTGACTATTTCAGTCACATGGGTACCTGAATGCGGAGTACCACAAGGATCCCCCATCTTGCCGACTGTATTCAATTTAATGATGATACCCCTGGCAAAATTACTATCAAATCAAAACCTTAATCCATACATTGATGCAGATGACGTAACGATCTACATCCCATTCAAACAAGACCTAAAAGAAATTTCCAATGACATCAACTAAAGTCTCAATATCATGCATTCCTGGGCGGACGCATTTTGGCTAAAACTCAATGCGGAAAAGACCCAATGCCTAATACTCACCTCCCAACACAACAAGAAAGAATTCACCGCCATTAACACACCAACCCTAAACCTTCCTGTCTCAGAAACCCTAAAAATTCTTGGAGTTACCATTGATCGACACTTAACACTAGAGAACCACACGAAATATACAACCAAGAAGATGTTCCACTCAATGTGGAAATTAAAAAGAATACGACCTTTCTTCCCAAGGAGTGTTTTCCGCAACCTGGTACAATCAATGGTGCTCAGTCATCTAGACTATTGCAACGCACTATATGCCGGCTGCAAAGAACAAATAATCAAGAAACTCCAAACAGCCCAGAACACTGCAGCTAGACTCATATTTGGCAAACCAAAATTTGAAAGTGCCAAGCCCTTACGAGAAAAATTACACTGGCTCCCACTTAAGGAACGTATCGCGTTCAAGGTATGCTCACTAGTTCATAAAATTATCCATGGAGATGCACCAGCTTACATGTCAGACCTGATTGACTTACCACCTAGGAATGCCAAAAGATCATCCCGCACATTCCTTGATCTGCACTTCCCCAGCTGCAAAGGAATGAAATACAAACTAATGCATGTGTCAAACTTCACCTACCTGAGCACGCAGTTATGGAATGCACTGCAGCGCAGCTTGAAATTGATTCACGAAAGAATGAACTTCCGCTCATTACTAAAGACCCATCTCTTTAATAAAGCCTACCACAAAGATCAACCAATGTGAATATGCACAACTCACCCATTTATATTCAGAATTGTCTCTTAATATCTGCTTGTATACTATTATTTTGTTTTATTATCATTATGCTGACCAAAACCCTGCAATACTAAATGTTTATGGTAAATCATTTTTATTGCAACAAAAAGATATCACATTGTTACAGAAACGCAATAATCATAACTTGTTTTATACAAACTTCCCCCCCCAACCAACCCCTTCCCTTCCCCCTTTCCCCCCCTGCTCATCCTCCCCCCTCCCAACTTCCTTATGCAGAATCCACAGAGTACCATTAGTAGTTCAGTAGTCTACTCCTAGCTGACGGGGACAATGTGTTGAAAAAGGGGCTCCATACAACTTGAAATTGTAATCCAGCTTTGGAGTTAAAGTCCACTATCCCCACTCTCTCCAACCTCAATAATGTTATCATGCGCGTCCTCCACTGACTTTGTGTGGGGCATCGCCGAGATAGCCATCCAGCCATGATCACTTGTTTGGCAACTATAATTGCTTTCTGGACAAAAATTGTAAATCCTGGTGGGATTGGATAGATGAATTTTGGGTGTCCCAGCAATAACCCAGAGTCACACTTCCACTTTGCTGACCAAAGACTAGAGGAATATTGGATCAAAAGTGACCAGAATCTCACCACCTCCCTGCAACTCCAGAGCATATGTCCCAGCGTGGCTCCAACTTCTCTGCATTTGGGGCATTCTCCCCATGCAGAGAGCCCCATGTGGAAGGCTCTTCTCGGGGATATGTATAAGCGGAGTGCTATTTTATATTGCAATTCCCAATGGATAGTCATGCTGGATTGTTTCCGCATTCTTAACAGATGTTCTTTAAGTTGAGACACCGTCAAATCTAACTTTATGTCATTTTTCCACATGTCTAGTAGTTTATTGTAATCTAGTTCTTCTGCTGTATCTCTAATATGTCTGTGATGGAACTTAAGTGGAACCCTTTGCTGTGCCGTGAGAGAAAAAGCCGAGGTTAGCTCCTCTTGGACGTCCTCTGCCAAGTCCTCCCACGGCAAAGACTGCACATAGTGCCTCAGCTGGAGGTAATGAAATTCATCCGAGGGACGTAAAGAGTATTCTTTCTGTAGTTCTGGAAAAGATTTGATTTTGCCTTCAGGGGTAAGGACATGTAATAAATATCGCATCCCACTGCGTCCCCATCTCTCAAATGCTGGATATAGTAGGCCAGCCTCAAAGGCCGGGTTTCCACATATGGGTAGGTAAGGAGTGGTCCTTGCTGAAAAGTTGTGAAGTTTACAAATCCACTTCCACACCAGTCTCGCTGTCTTCATTATTCCAGAAACCCTCAAGATATAAGGTATCTGGGGCCCCCTTACATGTAAGTAGGTGCTAAAGTGTATTTCAGGGTGCAGCTGTAGCTCAATTGCTGTATTTGTAAAATCCTGAGATCCTCTGAACCAGTCGTTCACATGGCGCATGCCACTAGCCACTGTCATAAATTTGATGTTCAAGAGTCCCAGACCACCATATTCTGTCGGGGTACACAGCACTGAGTACGGGAGACGTGGCTTCTTCCCTCTCCATAGGAAGGCTTGCACTGTTTTTATCAGTAGTTGCTCGTCGGTCCTCTTTAAGAAGAGTGGGAGGGTCTGAAATGTATACAGCCATCTAGGAACTATGACCATATTAACCAGAGCGATTCGTCCCATTAGAGAGAGTGGCAACGCCTTCCAGGCCAACAACTGTTTTTTAGTATCTCGCAAAAGCCGTAGTACATTGAGGTCATAAAGTTTGGACAAGTCCATGGGGATATAGACTCCCAGATAAGTCAGCGAAGTCTGCGCCCATTGTAGTGGAAAAGTTCCAGGCCATGTAGTTTGTATCTCCGGGAACATCGGAAGTGCCATGGATTTGTGTAGGTTTAATTGGAAGCCAGAGAGGTTCCCATATTGTTCAATAATCTTTAGTAGTCGCCCTAGGGTTCTGGAGGGCTCCCCCAGCACCACCAGTAAATCATCTGCATAGGCCAGAATTTTTATAGTATGACCCACTAAAGTAACCCCTTGAAGGTCTGGAGCTGCAAGGACCATTCGTATCAGGGGCTCCAGAGACAATAGAAACAGCAGGGGAGACAGGGGGCAGCCCTGCCTGGTGCCCCTGTAAATCTGAAACTCTGGTTCCCTGATACCATTCACCAATACGCTCGCTCTGGGTTGGCAGTAAAGAGTTCCTACTGCCCGTGTAAACCATCCCTTTATACCCATCATTTCCAGCGTTTGAAACATAAAGTCCCACCCAACTCTGTCGAAAGCTTTCTCAGCGTCAAGGCTCAGAATAAGGGTGGATACTTTGTTCTGCCTACTTGCTGCCATCGCCAATAGGAGCTTTCTAACATTATGTACCGCCTGCCGGCCTCTCACAAATCCCACCTGCTCTGTGCCTATTAGTGAAGGCAAGCATTGCGCCAATCTGTCTGCCATCATTTTCGCCATTAATTTTGTGTCTACATTTAATAGCGATATCGGTCTATAGGATTCCACTTTATCTAAGGGCTTCCCTGGTTTAGGAATGAGCGTTATCAGCGCTGTGTTCGCATATCTTGGAAAACTCCCTTCCTCAATAACCTCTTGGAAATATTCCAGGAGTGCTGCCAAGGATTTACCGGGCAGAATTTTATAATATTCCCCAGAAAAACCGTCTGGGCCCGGTGCAGACCGCAATTTTAACGCTTTGACCCCCTTCTGCAGCTCAGACATTGTCAGTGGTTGGTTTAAAGTTTCCAGCTGCTCCTCCGTTAATTTGGGGAGGTCTATTTGCTGTAAATAATCTCGTATTGCATGCGCAGTTGGGGGTAATTGCTTTTGATATAAAGTGGTAAAATACTCTGTAAACGCCTGTCCTATCTTTCTATTGTCAGTTATGAGATCTCCCTTGTGATTTTTTAAAGAGGTCACTGTCCGTGGACCACCTATAGTTTTAATTAATCGTCCCATCATTCTGCCTACTTTATTCCCAAACCTCTGCAATTTGTATTTATAAAATTGAGTGGATTTCACCTCCTTCTCATGTAGCAGACTATTTAATGCTACTTGAGTGGCTTTTAAATTTTCCAGGGTAACCAACGAGGGATGATGTAAGTGTATCTTTTTCGCCCGCTGCAGCTGGCGTTCTAAGTGTAATATGCTAGCTGCTTTCCGTTTGTTCCTAACACTACAGTAAGCTATAACAGCGCCCCGCAAAACTGCCTTTGAGGCTGACCAGAACAACTCAGGTTGAAGATCTGCATGCATGCCATTATGCTCTATGTATTGTTCCCAGTGCTTCTGCACGTGCGCTCGTAAGTGCGGGTCAGAGTACAAATGAGCCGGGTATCTCCATCCCGTCCCCCCCCTAAACTCAGACCTAAGCTTAAGGTCTACCCACACCAGGGCATGGTCGGATATTTCTTCGGGGCCTATAGTTGCTGCCTCTACCAAATGAAATAAGGGACGAGCCAACATAACATAGTCTATCCTGGCATGAGTGCCATGTGCCCTTGACCTATGTGTATAGTCACTCTCCCCGGGGTGTAGCACTCTCCACGCGTCTACTAAATCTAGTGTTTTGTTAAACATTTGAAACTCTCGCGCCCTCGTCCCTCGGTAATAGGAGGCCAGGGTGTTAGTGCAATCTTGACGAGGGTCTATAACCGCATTAAAGTCCCCTACTACTATCAAATCCCCTCCCCCACTCTGCAAACATTTCCCGGCCAGATCTTTAAAGAATGTAGCATCAAAATTATTGGGCCCATATAATACCAGCAGCAACAAGTTCCTCCCTTCTAGCCACACTTTTAACAGAATGAAATCCCCTCTATCCCCCTTGTCCAAAACTGTGGCTTTATAGGGGAGTCCTTTTCGAAATAGTACAGCAACTCCCCCCTTCCTACCTCGAGACGGGGCAGCAAATACTTCACTAACCCATGATTTTTGCAGTTTTAAGTGTTCTTTCTCTGTGAGGCGGGTTTCCTGCAGGCATGCCACATCAGCTTTATGCCTTTTCAGTGCAGTTAGGATCTTAGATCTTTTAATAGGGGAGCTTATACCTCCTACATTCCAAGTTACAATTCTAGTGGACATATTTACTGGATTTACCAATTTTAGTGATCTCGCCTCTCTTCTCTACGGTCTCTCGCTGTTCCTTAACTGTGAGGTCCCCCCAACTCCCAGGCCACTCACCCCAACTACCGGATTTGCCTGCGTGTTCCGTGCAACTCCATTGGTCCCTGACATTCATCAATTTTAAACTTCTGGTACTCTTTGATTTTAAACTCAATAACATCCTAAATCCCCATCCCCCCCTTATCCCCCACCATTCCTTCCGCCCTTTTGCCATTATCCAGACTCAAACCTGCGTCTGGGTACGGCTAGAGTCCACCTGAGTAGCGGGGAGCCCTCCCCCCCGTATGATTTATAATTTCTGTACTTACTGCTGCTGCTATATATATTATGCTCTGACTCACAGCAAGCTCTATAAGTATTTCAATCTCCCTCAGAGATGCCCTTCTCCTGCAATCCAGACTTGGCTTCCTCCGATGTTTTAAAGGTATGCCACTGTCCTTGTAACAGAACTTTCAGTGAGGCTGGGTACTGGAGCCTAAAGCGAATTTGCTTCTGTGCTAATAGTGAACATATCTGATGGAATTTTTTCCGTTGCTCCTGTACGCCGAAGGAGTAGTCCTGGAACATCAAAATTGGGCGCCCCTCATGTGTTAGATCTCCCCTCCTGATCTTAAATCCATTCAGTATTTCCATTTTAGAGCGGTAGTTGAGCACTCGTGCCACTATAACACGAGGCCTCTTTTGACTGTCCGTTTTGCGTCCCACGCGATGTGCGCGCTCAAGTACTAAAGGCCCAAGGGAGTCTGATAAAGCCAATTCCTTAGATAACCAGTCTGTGAGCCAAGGCACTAAGTTTCTGTCTGAAATGTTTTCCGAGATGCCTACAATTCGCACATTGTTCCTCCTGGAACGATTTTCTAGGTCCTCTAGTTTATCGTAATGTTCCTGGAGCTGATGTTTGATTTCGCGGATATCAACATTATAGGCCTGCGAGTCGTCTTCAAGAGCCGAAATCCGCACTGAAAGATCCTCTGTGCGGGTCTCCAGTCCCTCCAACTTAGCGTGGAAAGCGTCGATTTTTTGTTCCATAGTGTCCCATTTAGGCTGCCAGGCTTTCACCACCGCGGCTGTTAGTTGCTCTAACTGCGACGTCGAAAATGCTTGCTCGCATTGCTGTGGTTCGCCCGCCATTTTAGAATCAGAGGTAGGTAACTTAACCTTTTCTTTCTCTTTTTTTCCGGTCCGAAGCGCCATTCCAATCGGGGTTTTGTTCAGGTATTTGTCCATGCAGTTATGCTGTATCCAGTGGGTATTTTTTAATGTTTTTGAGCAGTATTTATAGGAATACGGGGTTAGGGCCCACGAGCTGCAGCACTGCACGTCTGCTCAGCTCATCGCATCACGTGGACTCCACACAAATCATACTAAATGTTTATTTACTAACATTCTTCCACTACTCATGATGTATTGTAAGCCACTTTGAGCCTGCAAAGAGGTGGGATAAGGTGGGATACAAATGCAACAAATTAAAAAAAAAAATTCTGTATTTGAAAAGGGAATATCTGTGTTTTGCATGTGTTCTGGAGGGGTTGGATGTCTATGTGCATTGGATGGTGCCATGGCCCCATGTAGAAAGATATTTGTTGCCTTTCCTTCAACCCTTCTGGACCCAAAGTGTCCCCGACTTAAAAATTAATAAAGACAGACTGGCATAGGGTCTTAGAAGAAGACTGCAGGAGGACACCAGGCCCCCACCAACCAAAGATCATGAGGAGCCACTAGTGCAGGCTGAGAAATCACTAATGTACAGTGTCTTGCACTGTGTTCAGATAAATATGCAGATCACTTTTGAAACAATTAAGTAGCCTGAGTCTAAATGAATCAGAAATCTAGATGAGCTGGACTGAAGTTTAATCGGATAACAGTTTGCAGTAGGATTGACAACTGGTTTCATATCATAAGAAACCAACTATTCCAGCCCTGGCTTTTCTCCAGTCCATTCATGGATTTGTATTTATGATTCCCCTGTTGATTTTGTAAAGGAAACCAGAACAGAAGAGTCTTTGCAGGAAATAAGGTAGAGGAGAATAGGGAAAAGGCAAGAAACACCACGGAGCATGTCAAACAAAATAAGAATGACATGGTCGTCTTCGCCATCAAGCAAGACGCTTTCTACTGCACATTGATGACTCCCTCCCATGAATGTGTGTGGTACTGATTCCAGAAGAATGAACTCATGCAAAATAGAGTTGCGGATTAACGTATTTTCCTTTCTAGTTTTTTTCTTTAACATAGCTATGCCTCTCCGACAGCAGAATGGTGTGATTACTTTCCGCTATGGTCAACCTGGCTCAGTCCGTTGTCTGATCTCGTTTCTTGATTAGACAATGGCTCTTTGCAGTTCTTAGGAGGAGATAAATTCTTCTGATAAGTGTACAACCATAATTTAAAATAACTATTAGTAAAATAATGCCTATTCCCATCTCTTTACTGACATGTTCATTCGGGGCAGAATAGGTTCAACCTTGACTTCTTTATGACCTTCTAGGGATGTACCAAGCTGACCAGAACGAGCATGGCTATCCTCTCCAGTGATTCACTGCATGTCTGTGCTTCCTGCTTGTTTAACTATTATTTATGTAGATTTTGCTCACACCTTTTTCAGTAGTAGCTCAAGGTGAGTTACATTCAGGTACACTGGGTATTTCCCTGTCCCCGGGGAGCTCACACTCTGTTTGTACATGAGGCAATGGAGGGTTAATTGACTTGCCCAAGATCACAAGGAGCAGCAGTGGGATTTGAACCAGCCACCTCTGGATGATAAGACCAGGGTTCTAACCACTAGGCCACTGCTCCACTATCTTTTGCTGTTGAATTTTATGGCATATGCATACCTAGCATTGAGACATATTACTCAACAATTTGTACAAAGAAGGCACATTGACCATCTCAATAATTTTGTTTTCTCTAAAAAGAAAATAAATAAGCAATACAACATATGTCTGTCTCACATTTATAATAATCATGGCAAATACCCTCGGTGTCTCTACAAGTTAAGACCAGCGGTGACAAAGTCTTGCAAAGTTCATCAACCATTAGGCCTGTCACAAAGAAGTTGGCTGCTGGCCAACAAATACAGCTCTTGTCAGGTTCAGACAGAAGTTGAAGCTGATATAAGTCATTAATTAACACAGAGTTTTAAAACGTTATCATTGACATTTTTTCATTCCCCTCCTCCCCCTCCCCAAATAGGCTACAGTATCTCAGTAGTGAAGAGTTATGAGAATTTGTGTTTAGCAGGTGTTGAAAGAAGCACACTAATACATCTTCATGAGGAGATAGCCAACATTTTTCCTCCGTCCCATTAGAATAGTTCTACAGATACGGAGGTGCTCACACAGACAAGAGCACAGAGCAGATGTCTGCCCCACTGTGAGCATGGAACCAGCTAGTGAATTACTTTGCTTTGTATGTTTAACTTGTGTCTTATGTAATCATCGCCTAAAGGAAGAATAGAACCAGTTCGTCCTAAGCTACATTTTTCTTGGCAGGAAAGAACTGAAACTTAAAAAAAAGAAAAGGAATTCATAACAAACAGATGAAAATAAACCAGCTTTTCATAACCGGTCCACAGAGTCATGTCTGTTTTCACAAGATTTTCAGTAAATGGTAAAATTGTCCACACACCCAAGATACGCTTCGACCGCAAGTGAACACAACTGATTCACATCAAATTAACACAATGTGTTAATTTGATGTGAATCAGTTTTGTCCACTTGTGGTTGGTGTTTTCGTAAAATGCCAGTCCCAGCCCTTGGCACAACTCGGTGAGGAGAGAGTTTCTTTCCACTGACATAGGACTACTGAGAACCTAAATGAAAACAAACCACAGCACTTTGGCACCATCAGAGGCAGGATCAGGTCTGATGGGGCCTGGTTGGGCCTGGGAATGTTGCATAGTTGGTGCAACTCAGGCCATGGAGAGGAAGGAAGATGGCTGGTTTCTCTAGCCAGCCAATGGTGCTGAAGATGCATCTCAGAGGAGATATTTCTCCAGATCCTGTGGTCAATTAGGAGTCTCTGTACCACACAAACGTGTCCACTTTGAAAGGAGGAAGACACCATAGATACCATGGAGGGGTAAAATAAAATAGAAAACCTTCAATTTTACTCAGCAGCTGAGTGGCATCACCACTAGGTGTTTTGTATTCCACTATTTTGACCCAACATTATGGGAAAGGGAGATGGGACTTGATATACCACCTTTCTGAGGTTTTTGCAACTACACTCAAAGTGGTTTACATATATTCAGGTACTTATTTTGTACCAGGGGCAATGGAGGGTTAAGTGACTTGCCCAGAGTCACAAGGAGCTACAGTGGGAATTGAACCCAGTTCCCCAGGATCAGAGTCTGCTGTACTAACCACTAGGCTACTCCTCCACTAGCAACATTCCATGTAGAAGCCTGCCCTTGCAGATCAGCAACGTGGCCGCACAGGCTTCTGTTTCTGTGAGTGCAGGACGTCAGACTCACAGAAACAGAAGCCTGCGCGGCTGATCTGCAAGGGCAGGCTTCTACATGGAATGCTGCTAGTGGAATAGCAACATTCCATGTAGAATCTCAAATGGTAGCAACATTCCTAGAATCTCAAATAGAGAAAGGGAACTGGGACTTGATGCACCGCCTTTCTGAGGTTTTTGCAACTACATTCAAAGCGGTTTACATATATTCAGGTACTTATTTTGTACCAGGGGCAATGGAGGGTTAAGTGACTTGGCCAGAGTCACAAGGAACTACAGTGGGAATTGAACTCAGTTCCCCAGGATCAAAGTCCAATGCACTAACCACTAGGCTATTCCTCCATTGGCAGGTGAGGTAATTGAAATTCAGAATGAGCCAAATTCCTTGCTCTTCTGAAAGATTAAGGCATGGCTCTTTGTCTCTTTGTCCAAGTACTGAGAGACAAAGCAGCTATTATTGAGCACACTGATTTACAGGAGATTGGACGCTGGGTTGAGATGAAGCTTGCACTTATAGGTTGTTATATGGAAGACTAAGAATTGTGATTGTTCATTGGCTGCAACAATGTGTGCTATTTTTTTGATGGTGTGTATTGTAACCAGGGCTTTTTTCGAGGGGGTACTTGGGGGTACTGAGTACCGGCACCTTTTCCATTGTCTGCTAAAATTGACCCATGGTCCCCAAGTTTTAATGAAAGAGCTCAGGCTCTACACACCAATTCCGCTTTGTCATAGATTCTGTGACTGGTTGCAGGGAGCCTGGCTATTGTGGGGTGGGTCCCTCAGTGATCACCTCACCCCTGAAGGGTGGCCTGGCATTTGAGTACCGGCACCTTTTTTGCTAGAAAAAAAGCACTGGTTGTAACTTTCTTTGATATTCACAGCAAATGATGGGTGATCACATTGTAGTAGAAAAAATAAATCCTGTTCTCCATTATTTCAGGGTGCCTTATAAGAAACAGCTACTCAGATTAATAACGGTCCAAAGTTGCTTGATGGGTGGGGCAACAATCGCATCAGGCACTAAAACTGATAGAATTTGCACCTGAGAAGTAACTATGTGCAAATTTCTGACCTGATGTGCAGTGGCGTTCCTGCCCTGGATGGCACCCGGGGCGGATCGCCGATGCGCCCCCCCGGGTGCAGCGCCCCCCCCCCCCGCTAAATGACACCTGTTCCGGGGCAGAGGGAGCTGCAGCGAACGAGCGAAGTTAGCGAAATCGGAGCAGGCGCGCGCCGCGGCACCCCCCAGCGGCGTGCATCCAGGGCGGACCGCCCCCACCCCCCCCCTTGGTACGCCACTGCTGATGTGTTCTGTTGTAAAGTGTGGGCTGGCATCTATTTTGGATAAGAAGTGTTACAGAAATCAAAATTGAAAGACTTGCCTGCTGTGTGTTTCTGCCGAATAGCTATATATATGTTTCTATCATATTTCCACTCTCCAGCCTTTCTTCTAATGAATACGTCATCCTGGTGTCTCCAGTCCAGGCACCAGCTAGCTTATCCCGAGTCAGGGGGCACCTGAAACCAGGCCCACAAAGAAAATG
Organism: Microcaecilia unicolor; assembly: GCF_901765095.1. NCBI lineage: Eukaryota > Metazoa > Chordata > Amphibia > Gymnophiona > Siphonopidae > Microcaecilia > Microcaecilia unicolor. The sequence goes on from NC_044034.1 coordinate 24,914,255, forward strand.
ATTTTTAGTAAAAGCACTGCAGCTTTTCTAGTCCCATAAACTGAGATGGGTGCGCAGGCCAGGCCTGGATCAAGATCCGGAAATCCGTAGGATATTAAGCTGGGGCTTTTACTCTTGAAGCACTGTTAGTTCAGAAAGCAAGTAGATTCTCATTCTTATGCAAAGAGACTTCAGACCACCAGCTTATTACAAAGAACAACAGGAACTTTACTGTAACTCTCTGCAACAGGCAGTTCAAAATCCTTTCAGGCATAAATCGGAGCAATTTGTTATCCAACATGGTATCAGATGCAAACAATAAATCCAGAGCCAAAATCAGAGATATGGTGTATCTTCTCAATTGCAATTTTTATAATGGTACAGTGTTTATATATTTAGTATTTAGAACTTCTCCAGTCAATACCCATCACTTCTGGGTGTAACAACCTAAGGCTGTGACCGCAGCACTTGTGCAGCAAGCAAATCTTCCTTTGAACCAGACCGCCCTGTCTCTCCACACTCTCCTCCAAACAGGGCCATGCCTAGGGTCTCTGGCGCCCCCCTGCAGTTGGCGCCTCCGGCGCCCCCCCCCCGTTGGCACCGTGCCGCTCCCCTCTGAAAACGATCGCTACACTGCCCGCCCTCTTCTCCCCAGATCCTTTTCCTTTTGTTTAAATTTACCTCTGTCCGGTGGCAGCGTAGCGTCAGTGAGAAGGAGGCGGCGCTCCCCCACCCCGACGTGTCTACTAGTCTTCTTCCCTTCGCTAAGTGTCCCGCCTTCTTCTGACGTCATTTCTGACGTCAGAAGAAGGCGGAACACAGCGAAGGGAAGACTAGTAGACACGTCGGGGTGGGGGAGCGCTGCCTCCTTCTCACTGACGCTACGCTGCCGCCGGACAGAGGTAAATTTAAACAAAAAAAAAAGGAAAAGGATCTGGGGAGAAGAGGGCGAGGTAAGCATGGTGCGGCAGGGCGCCCCCCAGAGGATGGCGCCCTCCTGCCATGCTTACCTCGCTTACCGTGTTGGCACGGCCCTGCCTCCAAAGGACTACCTCACCGGGCTAGCACCTTTGGCTCTGGACAGATCTTTCCTTTTCCTGCTCCCATGTGGGTTTTCCAGCTTTAGTAGCGGAGTATCCTTTGGCGATTTAGACAGATAAACAGGACTCACCATATGTGCTGGTTTTTCTTTTTCTTTTTTTGAGCCTTATAATTGTTCCTATCAGAAGGTTCCATTTTAGCCCCTGATGCAGCCCCTTTGGGCGAAACACGGCCTGTGTCGGGCAACTTTCTGATATACGGTATGAACAAATCATAAAGAAACTCCAGACAGCACAAAACACAGCAGCCATGTCTTCAAGTACAAACGCAGTAACTATATCAATATTCCAGCCTCCTACCCAATACTTAGAAACAACTCAGACCCCATGGCACTTAAAACAACATGGTTCCCATTTTGGTGATCTATTTTTAATTAGCTTCCAAAAGTTAGACGGCTAAAGTTATTCCTTCTATTTTCTTTGGGCAATGTCTTCAAATGGGTTTATAAAATTGCCTCCATAATGTGTATTGAATATACAATGCAAAACTCTCAATTTATTGTTTATGAAAATGACATCATCAAATAATTGACCGGGATTGCATCACTTCCAGAAAGAAAACCCCTGTTTCTTTTTTCTTTTTAAATTTTTATCAATTTCAAAATCTTACAATCACATTATTTTATTTAATTATTTATTGCATTTGTATCTCACGTTTCCCCCCCAAACCCACCTCCCCGCTCCCCCCGTTTTCTATTTCTGTTGATGGCTCTCTCATTCTCCCTGTCTCCTCAGCTCGAAACCTTGGGGTCATCTTTGACTCTTCTCTCTCCTTCTCTGCTCATATCCAGCAGACCGCCAAGACCTGTTGTTTCTTTCTTTACAACATTCGTAAAATCCGCCCCTTTCTTTCCGAGCACTCTACCAAAACCCTCATCCACACCCTTGTCACCTCTCGTTTAGACTACTGCAATCTGCTTCTTGCTGGCCTCCCACTTAGTCACCTCTCCCCTCTCCAGTCGGTTCAAAACTCTGCTGCCCGTCTCATCTTCCGCCAGGGTCGCTTTACTCATACTACCCCTCTCCTCAAGACCCTTCACTGGCTCCCTATCCGTTTTCGCATCCTATTCAAACTTCTTCTACTAACCTATAAATGTATTCACTCTGCTGCTCCCCAGTATCTCTCCACACTCGTCCTTCCCTACACCCCTTCCCGTGCACTCCGCTCCATGGATAAATCCTTCTTATCTGTTCCCTTCTCCACTACTGCCAACTCCAGACTTCGCGCCTTCTGTCTCGCTGCACCCTACGCCTGGAATAAACTTCCTGAGCCCCTACGTCTTGCCCCATCCTTGGCCACCTTTAAATCTAGACTGAAAGCCCACCTCTTTAACATTGCTTTTGACCCATAACCACTTGTAACCACTCGCCCCCACCTACCCTCCTCTCTTCCTTCCCGTTCACATTAATTGATTTGATTTGCTTACTTTATTTATTTTTTGTCTATTAGATTGTAAGCTCTTTGAGCAGGGACTGTCTTTCTTCTATGTTTGTGCAGCGCTGCGTATGCCTTGTAGCGCTATAGAAATGCTAAATAGTAGTAGTAGTAGTAGTAGTAGTTCCCACCTCTTTGCAGGCTCAATGTGGCTTACAATACATCGTGGATACTGGAAATGAGAAGAGGATATACATTTGGTTTTACAGAAGGATTTTGGGTTACATGGTCATGAAGTACAAGATAGTGGTATTACAGAAGACATTATTAGACCTTAAAATACAAGATAGTGGTATTAAAGAAGACATTATCAGACAATAGAAATACAAAATAGTGGTGTAGCAGAGACATTGTAATACATTAGACGCATTACGACGTTACTGGGTGTGTTTGGAGATTTTACATGTTTTGATCTTTGTGGCAAATATTTTCAAAGAGATGAGTCTTTAGTAGTTTGCGGAAGTTGGCCAGTTCATAGGTCGCTTTCAAATAGCGTGGTAGCGCGTTCCAGAGTTGCGTGCTCATGTAGGAGAAGGTAGAGGCGTGTATTAATTTGTATTTCAGACCTTTGCAGTTAGGAAAATGAAGATTAAGGAATGTTCGAGAAGATTGTTTTGCATTCCTGGGTGGCAGGTCTATTAGGTCCGACATGTAGGCTGGGGCAGCTCCATGGATAATTTTATGAACGAGGGTGCATACTTTGAACGTGATTCGTTCTTTGAGTGGGAGCCAGTGTAGTTTCTCTCGTAGGGGCTTCGCACTTTCATATTTTGGTTTTCCGAATATTAGTCTAGCCGCCGTGTTTTGGGCTGTCTGGAGTTTTTTGAGTATTTGTTCTTTGCAACCGGCGTAGATTGAGTTGTAATAGTCCAGATGACTGAGTACCAGTGATTGTACCAAATTGCGGAAGACGGTCCTCGGAAAAAATGGTCTTACTCTTTTTAATTTCCACATTGAATGAAACATCTTTTTGGTAATGTTTTTCTCGTGATTCTCAAGTGTTAGGTGCCGATCAATGGTGACTCGAAGAATTTTTAGGGTATTCGAGATTGGTAGATTTAGTTTTGGTGTGTTGATGGTGGTAAATTTGTCCTTGTTGTGTTGCGAGGTGAGTACTAGGCATTGGGTTTTTTCTGCGTTAAGTTTCAGCTGAAATGCATCTGCCCAAGAATGCATGATATGTAGACTTTGGTTAATTTCATTGGAAATTTCACTTAGGTCTTGTTTGAATGGAATGAAGATCGTTACATCGTCGGCTTATTTGTACGGGTTGAGGTTTTGCATCGATAGTAGTTTGGCCAGGGGTATCATCATTAGGTTGAATATGGTCGGTGAGAGGGGGGATCCCTATGGAACTCCACATTCAGGTATCCATGTGGCTGATGTAGTCGAGTTTGTTGTCACTTGATATGAGCGTGTAGTTAGGAACCCCTTAAACCAATTGAGTACTTTGCCTCCGATGCCGAAGTATTCGAGAATGTGTAGTAAAATTCCATGATCAACTATGTCAAAGGCGCTTGACATGTCGAATTGTAGAATTAGTATGTTCTTGCCAGTTGCTATCATTTGTTTGAATTTGGTCATGAGCGTAACTAGTACGGTTTCAGTACTGTGGTTGGAGCGAAATCCTGACTGGGAGTCGTGTAGTATTGAGAACTTGTCTAGATACTCTGTGAGTTGTTTGGTCGCCAGCCCTTCTGTTATTTTGGTGATTAAGGGAATGGATGCTACTGGTCTATATTTGGTTAATTCATTGGCATTTTTCTTTGCGTCTTTAGGTATGGGGGTGTGTAAAATGTTTCCTTTCTCCCTTGGGAAGAGTCCATTTTGTAGCATAAAGTTCACGTGGTTCGTTAGGTCTGTTATGAATTGCTGAGGGGCTGATTTCATAAGGTTATTTGGGCATACATCTAATTTGCAATGTGATTTGGCAAATCTTTTAAGTGTTTGTGAGATGAGATCCTCTGATAGTGTTTCGAATTCAGTCCATATCCTATCTGCAGGGTATTCTCCGGGGTCTGGGTCTAGGCAGTCTAGGAGTGTAGTGTATTCGATGGGACTGACAGGTATTTTGAGTCGCAGTTGTATGATTTTCTCTTTGAAGTACTTCACAAGGTTGTCAGCTCCTGGTGTGTCTTTGCTGTTATTCGTGACTGGTGTGGTGTCTAACAATTTATTCACGAGTTGGAAGAGTTTGTGTGTGTCTTTGTAATTTGGTCCAATTTCAGTTTTGTAATATAGTCTTTTGCAATGCAACTAAAGAAATAAGGAAAAAGAAACTACATATCATCAATTATCATGAAAACGTTAATAATCAGTTAGTTCAGAATTATTAGGTTATGAGGCCAAGATAATAGAGAATTAAATTAAAGGAAAAAGAAAAATTAACTGAATAGACACCAATATCAGGAACAATCCTCAGCTGGCCTAACGATATTCCCAAATAATTGCAGGATTCATGTCTGAACTTTCAATTCCTCTTTAAGGTTATCAATAGAAATCAAACAAAATAAAACATGGAAAAGAAAATAAGATGATACCTTTTTTATTGGACATAACTTAATACATTTCTTGATTAGCTTTCGAAGGTTGCCCTTCTTCGTCAGATCGGAAATAAGCAACCTCTAATAGTTGCTTAGGAACAGTAAAGGCATAGGAATTATTTTGAAAAGTAAAACAAGTACAAGGAAACCGAAGCAAAACATTTATACCCAGAGCTTGTGCCTGAGAGCGCAAGACCAAGAATTCCTGGTGTCTCTTCTGAGTATTCTTACATAAGTCAGGAAAGATCCTAAAAAATCACAATTCACATAAAAATGTAACTTGAGAACAGTATCCCTGTCCGGTTGTAAGGCAAAAGTCATCGATAAAGTGGTATGATGAGTTATAAGTTCCAAAGATGATGACTCCCAAAAAACTCTGTTAAATTAGCATCTTGGTTATCTTTTTGCTTAGCTCCAGATATCATCAGGTAGTTAACTCTGACTACAGGTGGTAAAATTTCAGATGGGAGTTTTAAAACTTCCCGAAAATATTTTCTAGTCATTTCAAATGGAGCTATCAAAGCTGAACATGGAAAATTTAAGAATCTTTAAAAGTATTCCTTCTTAAACTGATTTTTCCATATAGTCCATCTTCCTACTGGTTAAGTTCTTATCTTTAATAAGAATTCCACATATTCCTTGTAGTTCAAGCTCAGAGGAAAATTTAGTAGCTACTTGTAATAAAAAAGAATTGATGGCATTCATCGCGTCCCACTGTGTGTCCAAAGTGACTATGGCCTGTCTAGTCAGCGTGTCCACCTTTAAACCAGAAGCTCCTTCCCCCAAACCAGACTCTGTACTCATGGTTTGTAGTTCTAACCGCTGCTGCAGTGGGTAAGGGTCAAGGGTCACAATAGGGGAGGAGGTGAAAGCTGGCAAGCCCTCCTGTGTGATCCCAGACGGAGATATTATTTCCTCCTGGTCCACATTTTGACCAACCATCAGAGAGCTTCTGGGTTGCGGCAGGGCTGACCTAGGAGCAGGGCTTAGGGAAACCCTGCATACATTGCTGCTGGTTTCCACTGGAACAGCTGAAGGGGAGAGTAATCCTGAGTGAACAGCATAGCCGCCAAGAGGGGGGGTGGGTAGGGGGGGGACAAAATTCCCTGGGCCCGGGCCTCCAAGGGGGGGCCCGGCGCCGCAGTTCCATCCGCCCTCCGTTGTCGACCGTCTGCCACCGGGCAGGGCCCCCTGCATTGAAATCACAGCACCTCTCACCTCCGTGTGAAAGCGCTGCAGGCAGCAGGGCATCAGATCGCCTCCTTTCGGGCCTCCTTCCTTCCCTGTGTCCCGCCCTCATCTGACGTAACTCCCGCGAGGGTGGGACACAAGGAGGGAAGGAGGGCCGAAGGGAGGCGATCTGCTGCCTGCAGCGCTTTCACATGGAGGTGAGAGGCACTGTGATTTCAATGCAGGGGGCCCGGCCCGGTGGTGGACGGAGGGTGGCAGGGGGAGGGGGAGGTGATGGCGACCTCGGGGGGGGGGGGTGGAGTGGAATGGGGGGTGGGGAGCGGTGGCAGCGACCTCAGGGGGGTGAAGTGGAGGGGGGAGTGGCGGCGGCGATCTCAGGGGGGGCAGCATGGGCGTGGGTGTGGCCCCGGGGAACGGCCTTGCCCCGGGCCCGGCCCTGGTGAACAGGAATGCCGAAGGACTCCAGCATGGCTTGCTTCAAAGGCTGGGGTCCACCTGGCAGTGGGGGCAACTGCCTTGTCTTCCCTCTCCTTTTCCCCATCGAGTGATAGGTAAGGTGCCTGCTCGGCAAGCTAGATGTGAATCAAAACAGAGCTTCCGCACTATCTTTGCCTCTGTGTTCCTGTTTCATTGTACAGTAAATGAATGGTTGACGATGATTTTAACTAGTACATTCAATGAGTTCGAAGGCACAAAGCAGCTACGTGTGAGGGACAGCTGAGTTTTATTTTTAAAGCATGCCGTTTTTGTATAATTTGTGATTGTATCTAAATGCTATACAGTTTTGAACAAACTACAACCTTTAAAAACGTAAAATGTAGGTGTAGTGATATGGAGTTCATGATTTTGTTGGAGCCTGGAGTACTTTGATGTCAAGCTTTCATAATATGAAGCCCAACAGCATGGCCTACATTGTATTACTGTATCAGGGCTGAGTATAAGCCAGCATTCCTGGTGTGGGTCTTGAACTCATGACCATGAGACAGAAACGCTACCAACTGAGCTGTGTTGACAGTGATGTATGTGTATATAGCAAAACTTAATGTGGGACCTTGCAGGAGTTAGGTTTCTAAATAATTCAGAAACTGATGAAATCTCTTGTCAGAGTTCAGAGGTCTTAACTTATTGCATGTTTGTCAGGCCAGTGAATTTCATTTTTGGCAATAAGAGACATTGGCAGTAGTTGAAGTTAATTTGGCTTAAATTCAGCCTTTTCTAAGAATATTACTAAATGAAAATCATCCCTTTCTGAATCACGTTTCTGGATATTTCCAGCATCTCTCTCTCTCTCTCTGTTAGCTAGGTGAGTTTGATTGTATGTTATTAAGATGTAGTATTTAGTATTTACTAGTATTAAAGTCATACCAGTAAAGAGTGATATATTAAGAACATAAATACTATATGAGCATCGAACCCAGCATCCTGTCTCCAACAGTGGCCAACCCAAGTTAGATGGAAAAAACACCCATTCAATCCTAAAGGAGAAAACCATTCTCAGTTTTTCACTCCCACCTTTCACAAGTAAGAGTCTCCATTTCCCAAGTCTACCTGGCCGATGATTGTTAACGGATTTGTCCTGTAGAACTTGTTCAAATCTTTTTAAAAATCTAGCTATAATACTGCCCTTGACCACCTCCTCCATTAACAAATTTCACATCTTGATTACATACTAAGGGCCTCTTTTACTAATCCATGCTAGCAATTTCCGCTCGGCAAATGAGAGGAAGCCCTATCAATTCCTGTGGGCTTCCTCTCATTTGCCACATCGGAAATTGCTAGCGCGGTTTAGTAAAGAAGGCCTTATGGGGGTCTTTTACTTAGACAGGCTGGTGTTTTTAGTGCACGTTAAAAATAGGTGTGCACTAAATGCTAAAGACCCCCATGTATTCCTATGGGCGTCTTTAGCATTTAGAGCATGACTATTTCTCATCTGCTGGCAACCTAGGAGTCATCTTTGATTCCTCCCTTTCCTTCTCCGCTCATATCCAGCAGACGGCCAAAACCTGTTGCTTCTTTCTCTTTAACATAAAAAAATTTGCCCTTTCCTCTCTGAGCACACCACACGCACCCTCATCCACACTCTTATTACCTCTCGCCTAGATTACTGCGACCTGCTCCTCACTGGCCTCCCACTTAGCCATCTAACCCCCCTTCAATCTGTTCAGAATTCTGCGGCACGTCTTATTTTCTGCCAGAGCCGATATGCCTCCATCAGCCCCCTCCTGAAGTCACTTCACTGGCTTCCGATCTGTTACCGCATACAGTTCAAGCTTCTCCTACTAACCTACAAATGCTCTCACTCTGCTGCCCCTCCTTACCTCTCCACTCTCATCTCCCCCTACATTCCTACCCGGAACCTCCACTCACTGGACAAATCCCTCCTTTCTGCTCCCTTCTCCACCTCCGCTAACTCCAGACTCCGCCCTTTCTGCCTCACTTCACCCTTTGCCTGGAGTAGACTTCCTGAACTGATACGTCAGGCCCCATCCCTACCCATCTTCAAATCCTTGCTCAGAGCCCATCTTTTCGACTCTGCTTTTGGCACTTAACCTAACCATTTCTCCTCTATTCAATACCACTACCAATCTGTCTGTATTATGCATTTGCATACCTTAATTGTCTTTAGCTGTTTAGATCTATTAGTCTGTCCCTATGAACTATTGTGTAATCAGATGTACTATGCTGTCCTAATTTGATTGTCTCTGTTGTTATGTCCTTTACATTGTAAGCTCTTTTGAGCAGGGACTGTCTCTCTCTTCATGTTTGACTGTACAGCGCTGCGTAAGCAGGGGCGTAGCCACGGGTGGGCCTGGACGGGCCCAGGCCCAGCCAGTTTCCCTCCAGGCCCGCCCAGCCCCGGGTGTCAGCAGGTGGGGAGGGGGGTGCTCTGCTGGCGCTGCAGTCTCCACCAGCCTACCAGCTCCACGATCGACGAGCAGACGACCCTCGTCTTCCATCCGGCATCGAGTCTTAAAAAAAAAAAAAAAAGCCCGAAGAAACGCCTCGCGTCTGCTGTGCACTGCTGTAAAGCAAGCAGCAAATCGTCTCGTCGGTCCTTCCTTCACTGTGTCCCGCCCTCTGATGTAACTTCCTATTTCCGCAAGGGCGGGCACAGTGAAGGAAGGACCGACGAGACGATTTGCTGCTTGCTTTACAGCAGTGCACAGCAGACGCGAGGCGTTTCTCCGGGCTTTTTTTTTTTTTAAGACTCGATGCCGGATGGAAGACGAGGGTCGTCTGCTCGTCGATCGTGGAGCTGGTAGGCAGGTGGGGACTGGGTCGTGCAGGGGGGCTCAGATGGGATGTCGGGGTGGGGTGGGGAGGGGTTCAAATTTATAGTATTTAACTTTTAAAGTTCATGGGGGGGGGGGTACAGAAGGGAAGAAGAAATGCATGCCCACCCAACCTACCCACTGGCCCACCCAAAAATTACATTCTGGCTATGCCACTGTGCGTAAGTCTGGTAGCGCTTTAGAAATGCTGAGTAGCAGTAGTAGTAGACTATTTTTAACGCGCACTAAAAACGCCAACATGCCTAAGTAAAAGACCCCCTCAGATAGCAAATGAAGACAGAAAAAAACTATTGGGCCCATCCATTCTGTCCAGTTCTTTCATTCATGATGCTCTAGCTGCCAAACACAAAACTTGACCCATTGTAAGATTTGTTGTTGACATTTATTTATTTGGATTTTACTCACACATTTTTCAGTAGTAGCTCAAGGTGAGTTACAATGGGTATTTCCCTGTTGGGCTCACTATCTAATTTTGTACCTGAGGCAATGGAGGGTTAAGTGACTTGCCCAAGATCACAAGGAGCAGCAGTGGGATGTGAACTGGTGTACCTCTGGGCATCAAGGGTGGTGGTCTAACCATTAGGCCACTCCTCCACCTCTCTTGATTGCTCCTTTGTTCTCCACCATCTTGGGTAGAGCATGAGAAGGGTTCCTGCAGTATATGTGCATCCACGTTTGACTGCAGCATCATTGGGAAAAACTGCTTTGACAGGTAGGTTCTTATTTTTCCCTTTCAAACAAATGCAGTCTGGAACCATGAACCCTTACGTAGCTCTCATTCCAGGCAGGATGGAGGAAGTGGTCCGAGTTTCTTTTTGTTTTCTTGGAGTGCCATCACTGGCTTCTCTTTGGGACCCCCAACCTTTCCTGCACAGTGTAGAACAGCAAAGATACCACCCCTCCATGATGTCACTCACTATTTACAATTATGTGAGGTTTCCCTGGAGGTAGGGGCGAGGGGCTGATACTGAAAGGAAAGTGTTAGTTGGGAAAAAGAGTTTCTCAGGAGAATGAAACAACTTTGAGATATTGTATTGAAACTTGAGAGATGAAGATGGGGTTAAAATAGGGGAGAACCAGGTTACAGGGCAAAGGGAGGCACAAGTGCTTGTTGGCAAAATGCAAACAGTTCCCGTCTTGACAATATCTCAAAATACAACAATGCATCGACTACAATATATGCTTGACTCAAACAAGGCTAGGACTTGCTTTCCCAGCTAACCAGTTTCTGTTTTTGTAAACTCAGTGAATAGTATTAAACATAAAAGCCTTTGGCTTTGAAAAGCCCCACAGAACCCCCTTTGCGAATGGCTTTCTCTTAATCAAAGTTCTGCTGTGTCTCCATCAGTTATATTTTTCATCTACAGCAACCTTGTAGTCTGAGCTCTGTTATGGTGAAAACACTGGCCAGTGGCACCCCGACATAATAGACCATACAAAAAAAAAACCCGACAAAAAAACCCCCAATAAAACAGACTAAAACCAAAACAGACCATGACCAAAAAAACCCCACAACAAAACAGATTTATGATTCTCACTAGATACCAAATGTGGATAGTGAAGTCAAGCCGTAGGCAGGAGCCAGGACTTTCAAGTGACAAGCCGTGGACTTTCTCAGTAATTTATGGCTCCTCCACTTCTTTGTACCCTTCAAATTCGTACCATTCAAAACTAAATCTGTTTCATCAGGCCGTTTTGTTGGGAGTCTATTTTGTCAGGGACTTTTATGTCGGGAACTTTTTTGTCTGGTTTCTTTTGACCGGGTGCCCTGGCGAGTGTGTATAGTTGGAAACAGAAGTCTCGCCACCAGCCATATTGACACAGTTTGTTCTCCACTGAGGATCCACTTAATTCTCATGGTTTCTAGGTGTGGTAACCCCACAGTGCAGGCTGCAAGAGCCTCTGGTCTCATGACATTGCCTATCTAAAAAATTTACCAAACAGGCCCTAAGAAAAGAATAGGCCTGACCCAGGTGTGTACCCTCTCTAAATTAGAAGAAAGCTAGAACATGAGGCTTGCAGTGCTTGCATCCTTGGGGGTCGCCTCAGCCCTCCATGGCTTGATGGTTCTGACACAACTGCTGTCTTTCCTTGACTTGTAATGATAGTTGTTTCTACTGTACTGGCAGGCTCTTCTGCCCTGCGGACAGGCCCTGTCGTTTGCTGCTGCAGCTCTGCCGTAGCCACCTTACAGAGACTTGCTCTCAAGGCCTCAGTTGCAGTTTTTCACTGGGCTCTTTACAACTATTTTTTTTTAACTACAAACTAGATCCTTGGGCTTTGAAATCCCACAGTGCGTCCATTGCCGTCCTGCAGTTTTAGCTTGCTCTTCTCGCTCTGCGCTGTCATTTTGTTTTCCATTCCTGCTGGACTCTCCTGCTTTTTATCCCCTTCCATTTAGTACTGGATTTCTGCTCTGCCTCAGTACTCTACCTTCTGTCTTTTACCCTCCAGGTGCCTCTCTCTGCCTTCTCTGGTCTCTGTCTAAAAGAAAACGAAACACAGGACAGCAAGGAAGAAAAGGATTTATTTAGTTTATTTACAACATTTATATACCATCTATAACTAGACAGTTTCCATAAAAAACACACATATATAAAACAACATTACACTAATAAAACAAAAAATATAATAGAGTACACCCAACAATAAAAGGTCAAGTCCATATATGATCAAAAAAACACAGACACAAACCGATATGTTTTCAAAAGTTTTTTAAAGTGTGCAAAATTTGGGCAACGATGAAGCTGGCCAGACAACTCATTCCATAAAGAGATTCCAGCAGATGAAAGGAGGTAGTGATGCCTCTCTGCAAGTCGTTGATGAGGCCCCACTTGGAGTATTGTGTTCGGTTTTGGAGGCCATATCTTGCTAAAGATGTAAAAAGACTGGAAGCTGTGTAAAGAAAAGCTACGAAAATGGTATGGGATTTGCGTTGCAAACCGTACGAGAGACTTGCTGACCTGAACACGTATACCTTGGAGGAAAGGAGAAACAGGGGTGACATGATACAGACGTTCAAATATTTGAAAGGTATTAATCCGCAAACGAACCTTTTTCGGAGACGGGAAGGCGGTAGAACTAGAGGACATGAATTGAAGTTGAAGGGGGGCAGACTCAGGAGTAATGTCAGGAAGTATTTTTTCACGGAAAGGGTGGTGGATACATGGAATGCCCTCCCAAGGGAGGTGGTGGAGATGAAAATGGTAATGGAATTCAAACATTCATGGGATAAACACAAAGGAATCATGTTTAGAAGGAATGGATCCACGGAATCTTAGCGGAGATTGGGTGGCAACATCAGTAATTGGGAAGCAAAACCAGTGTTGGGCAGACTTCTACGGTCTATGCCCTGAGAATGGCAAGGACAAATCAAACTTGGGTATACATATAAAGTATCACATACCATGTAAAATGAGTTTTTATCTTGTTGGGCAGACTGGGTGGACCGTACAGGTCTTTATCTGCCATCATTTACTATGTTACTATGTTCCAGCTGGAACAAACATTGACATCCGCGTCTCAGCATAGCGCAACTGCTTCACCACACTATTGGAACCAGCCTCTTGATATGACCAGACAGGGCTATGTTTCAGCATGCTCTTAATGCACTGTGCCCATAACTGTATGATCCGTATAATCTATCAGCACATTGATGAATGTTCAGAAAGATGTATGGTCCCAAGAATAGCTGTGACATCTTTCCCATTTACCACGCTAGAATAATAAACTTTGCATGAAACAAAGAACCACAACTGGCAACGGTCTGTCAAGCTTTCTGAAGCTCTTACAGCTCTGACGAGAACATTAAGCAGATCATCTCTCTGAAGGACATTTCAGTTGTATTGAGTGATATAGGACTGACTGTTGAGTTGAAAGGACCAGTATGTTGGTTTTTGTAAGAGCTTCAGAAAGCCAATTGTGACTGATGAGGAAGCCTAGCGGTACTGCTGTCCTGGACTGAGTAGGGACATGAGCAGCCACTTCTGAGGGTCTAAAAAGTTTATTAAAAATTAATAAAACCAATGAGTTTTGCATGTATTAGTAAGAGCAAAAGCAGACAGGGTATTGATTACGAGACGTTAATGAGCTGAAATAGTTTGGGGGGCGTTTTGAGGTTGTGACATTGTAATGTAGCATACTATAGAAATACAAATCCAGAAGGCTTGAATGTAAGAGAACACCAAAAAACGAACACTCAAAATACAAAAAAAATTGGTCTCTCTCAGCAGGTAAGTAAAAAGTTCTTCACATCTTTATTATACAATTGTGCTTAAAACTCACTCAGTCCCAAAACAATTCAAAGAAAGAGATGGAAATGGCATTCTATTGTTCAATAAATTCCATTTGCCAAAAAGGCCGAGCTTCAATCTTTTTAATTCCAAAACAAACTGGATTCAATCATCGAGACCAACATTAAGTCTGTCGTGAACTTTAAAGCGCCTTCAGTTTGGCTCCTGTGACATCCTTATCTTCTTTTGGCCTTCGCTCTGTCTGTCACGCTTCCTCCCTCTTGAGTAGGGAGAGTGAGGGGCTCCTTTCAGTCCAGCTGCTCCCAGCTACACGGGCTTTTCCTCTTCAGCTTACATCTTTTGAACTTCTAGTATGTGCTCTGCTCTTCAGCAACTGTCACCACACAGTCTCTATATTCTTCTATGGCTGGGACTGAACTTCATGTACTGATCATACTTTCTCCAAATATGGTTGGACGTCCCTCCTTCTCTCTTCATTGGTGGTGGTGGGGGTGGGGGAAGGGTCATGTAACCAAGTTGCTTCTCTGATGTCAGGGGGACTCTTCCTATGCCTGGGTTCCAGGAGCACTTTTCATTTCTGGCTGCCAAGCGTCAGATTCCACCTGCTAACCGTGAGCCATCTGGTGGTGGCAAGACCTCTGTTGTATTCCTGTTTCTGGCTAGGGCTCCACAGACTATTGGACTTTTTCTTACACTGGTACTGTCCTGGCCCCAGTGCTTCTGTATGTAGCTGCGGTGGGGGGAGGGGGGAGGAGGTCCTAGGGTTCTTTTCTGCAGGATTCCTCTCTCCTTTAAGGGATTCTGTGGGCCAGGGTATGTCATTGGGTTGTCATGGCTTTGTCTTCCATGCAAGACCGCTCCTCTCCCAGATCTCCCATCTGCTGCGGTTGCAGCCCTGTGGCTTGGCTCCTGCTGCTTCTGTTCGCTGCACTTGAGGCCCAATGCAGCCATATTCTGCAGCTCTGTCTCTTTAGGAGACCGCATCTAAGAAAAGATATAATCAGGATGGAGTCGGTCCAGAGGGCGGCTTCTAAATTGGTCAGTAGTCTCTGTCATAAAGTGTATGGGGACAAACTTAAGGCTCTCAATATGTCTACATTAGAAGAAAGGCAGGAGAGAGGGGATATGATAGAGACATTTAAATACCTCTGTGGCATTAATGTACTGATTGTTACATTTGTACCCTGCACTTTCCCACTCATGGCAGGCTCAATGTGGTTTACATGGGGCAATGGAGGGTTAAGTGACTTGCCCAGAGTCACAAGGAGCTGCCTGTGCTGGGAATCAAACTCAGTTCCTCAGTTCCCCAGGACCAAAGTCCACCACCCTAACCACTAGGCCACTGAGGTGACCCTCTTTCAAATGAAGGAAAACTCTGGAATGAGAGGGTATGGGATGAAGTTGAGAGGTTATAGGCTCAGGAGTAATCTAAGGAAATACTTTTCGCGGAAAGGGTGGTGGATGCATGGAATCGCCTCCCAGTGCAGGTGGTGGAGACGAGAACTGTGTCTGAATTTAAGAAAGCGTGGAACAGACACGTGGGATCTCTTAGGGAGAGAAGGAGATAGTGGTTGCCATGGATGGGCAGACTGGATGGGCCATTTGGCTCCTATCTGCCGTCATGTTTCTTTTTCTGCTCCCTATGGCCACAGGCTCTCACTAGAACAGGGAGGAGAACAGCACAAAAGAGGGAAGAACAAGTCCAGCCTGGTCAGGAGGCAACAAAGAGGCCAAACATTACAGAATACAAATGGACAACAGTCTGGCAGAGAAACAGAAAGTTTATTAGCACTGGAGTACCTGACACAGCCAGGGTTTGGCATGGATCGATTGGTCCAGCTCTTGTTCATTGGAATCCGTCCTTGAACTGAATAGGTATATGTCGAATACAAAAAGTGGTATAATAATAATATGCCTGAATCATGGTTAATAATTCTTTACTATGAAAAGTGCCAAAATTAAACCACCGCAAGAGAGGAGGAGTGGCCTAGTGGTTAGGGTGGTGGACTCTGGTCTTGAGGAACTGAGTTCGATTCCCACTTCAGGCACAGGCAGCTCCTTGTGACTCTGGGCAAGTCACTTAACCCTCCATTGCCCCATGTAAGCCGCATTGAGCCTGCCATGAGTGGGAAAGCGCAGGGTACAAATGTAACAAAAATAAAATAGATACTATTGGAGATTCTACATGGAATGTTGCTATTCCACTAGCAACATTCCATGTAGAAGGCTGCGCAGGCTTCTGTTTCTGTGAGTCTGATGTCAGACTCACAGAAGCAGAAGCCTGCGTGGCCACATTGGTGATCTGCAAGGGCCGACTGCTACATGGAATGTTGGAATAGCAACATTCCATGTAGAATCTCAAATAGTAGCAACAGTGGAGGAGTGGCCTAGTGGTTAGGGTGGTGGACTCTGGTCTTGAGGAACTGAGTTTGATTCCCACTTCAGGCACAGCTCCTTGTGACTCTGGGCAAGTCACTTAACCCTCCATTTCCCCAGGTACAAAATAAGCACCTGTATATGTAAGCCACATTGAGCCTGTCATGAGTGGGAAAGCATGGGGTACAAATGTAACTAAAAAAAAAAAAACAATATTAGATGCAAACATAGATTTAAAGTGTAATGGAAAAGTTTTGGGTGCACTAGTTCAGAGAAACAGCATTATGGGGACCTTTTACTAAGCCGCGCAAGCGTCTGTGCACGCCCAATGCGCGCCAAAATGGAGTTACCGCTCAACTACCACGTGGCTCTTGTGGTAATTTCATTTTTGGTGCACGTCCAATACGCGCGTCTGAAAAATATTTCTTAGTTTTGGGCGCGCGCAACAGATGCGTGCCAAGTGGCATTTTGGCGCACGTAGGCCATTACCGCCCAGTTACCGCGTGAGTCTTTACCGCTCGGTCAATGGCTGGCGGTAAGGTCTCAGACCCAAAATGGGCGCACGGCAATTTTCATTTTGCCGCAAGTGCATTTTTGGCAAACATTTCAAAATAGACCTTTTTTTTACAGGCGCGCTAAAAAATGGATCATCGTGCACCCAAAACTTTTCATTTAATTGTATTGTAACTATTATAAACTATTAACTTTTGAAGCCTGCTATTAGGGGACCATTATTAATCTGTGTGAGAAGTATTGGGAAAAATAGAGTGCACTTTGGCCAGATACTACTAAATTGTACAGTACCTATGGGGTATCCCTCAGTCTCACTAATCTGAGAGGTCTGAACATTTCTTGGGAATTACTAGTGCTTAATAAAAGTCTGAATCCTTTCTACTTGAACCTCTGGTGTAGCCCTGGGGGGGGGGGGGGGGGGGGGGGTAGCCTTGGGGGCTAGCTCCCTCTCCAAATCTGCAGCACCTTCTTAAACAGCTGGCGGGGATGCTGAAGCCCTGCCAGCTAAAGAAATGCAGAGCCTGAGTCGCTCCGCTCCTCCTTGTGTTGCTTCTATAATGCAGAATTAAGGCTTTTTACGCATGCTCAGTTCCCACCAGCAAAGGTATGTTTAACATGGGAGGAGGGGTGAGAGGAGGAATGTGTTGCCCCCAAGTCCACCCCTGGGCCCCCCAAAATCGGAGGGCTGGCTACGCCCCTGATGGACGCCGTTGTTGATGATACGTTGAAACCCTCTGCTCAGTGTGCTGCGGCAGCTAAGAAAGCAAATAGAATGTTAGATATTATTAGGAAAGGAATGGAAAGCAAAAATGAGGACATTATAATACCTTTGTATCGCTCCATGGTGCGACTCCACCTCGAATATTGTGTTCAATTCTGGTCGCCGCATCTCAAAAAAGATATAGTGGAATTAGAAAAGATACAGAGAAGGGCGACAAAAATGATAAAGGGGATGGGACGACTTCCCTATGAGGAAAGGCTAAAGCGGCTAGGGCTCTTCAGCTTGGAGAAAAGACGGCTGAGGGAAGATATGATAGAGGTCTATAAAATAATGAGTGGAGTGGGACGGGTAGATGTGAGTCATTTGTTTACTCTTTCCAAAAATACTAGGACTAGGGGGCATATGATGAAGCCACAAAGTAATACATTTAATACGAATCAAAGAAAATGTTTCTTCACTCAACGTGTAATTAAATTCTGGAATTCATTGCCAGAGAATGTGGTAAAGGTGGTTAGCTTAGCGGGGTTTTAAAAAGGTCTGGACAACTTTCTAAAGGAAGTCCATGGATCATTATTAAATTGACTTGAGAAAATCCACTGCTTATTTCTGAGATAAGCAGCATAATATGTATTGAACTTTTTCGGGATCTTTCCAGGTATTTGTGCCCTGGATTGGCCACTGTTGGAAACAGGATTCTGGGCTTGATGGACCTTTGGTCTGTCCCAGTGTGGCCTCTTTTTGTTATATAGGAGCCATGGCTACAGGGGCACGAAAGGCAGAGAAACTCAAATGTGTAATATTATCAAACCAGATACCAAGCACCATGGCTCCCCAAGCAAAGCTGAACAGCATGGGGCAAAGAGAAGCTTTCCAAGCAAACACAGGACCAAAGAAAATCTTAGTTACTTCAGTATAATTTGATCTTTAGGTGGGGTTTGGGGGGGTTCTGGTTGGCTGAAATGTATTAGGTTTACATTTCCAGATTTTAGTGTAACCATTATCACAGTTAAGCTAAAACTAATGACCTGTGAATGGGTTTGCAAACAATAAAGAAACACATTTTTCTTTCTCCTACATAGTTACAAAAGTCTGCGCGGGACAGAGGACTGTGCAGGAGGCAACATTTTGGTTCCTCTTTGTTCTTAGCCTAACTAGAGCCAAGTGTTTGCCAGACTCGGCTTTTACAGAGGGAGCTGTGATTTGTGTGAGGGGCTAAAGGGAGATTTAGAGTGTCAAACCCCCATGGTGCCTTGTCAATGCCAGTCAAAATAACAGCTGTGTTGCCTTTCTGTGCTTCTGCTAGCTTTAAGCTACCTCTGGGAACACCCCTGCTATCAGCCAGTGTGTAACATTCAAGGGAAGGGCTTAGCTAACAGCAGCGTTGGTTAAAGGAGTGAAGAATTACATGCATTTCCTACATATGGCAGAACAGCAAAAGCATTCACTGTTGGTGTTTTAAGAGATTACAGGCCCTGGGACTATAGACTATAGGCTAATGCGAATGTATCTGAAGTTTGCATCCTGGAAAATGAATAGTACTAATTACCTGATTCTACAATGAAAGGGCTTGGAATTTTTGATGGATCTCTGGGTAACGAGGAAGCACGTTATTGGCTTGATGCAAGCAAACTATTATTAATATTCTTTTTTTTTTATTCATTTGCATTTCAGATATAGCATAAAGCATATCTCAAGAAAGATATAGTAGAATTGGGAAAGGTGCAGTGAAGGGCGACTAAAACGATAGCGGGGATGGGACGACTTCCCTATGAAGAAAGACTAAGGAGGCTAGGGCTTTTCAGCTTGGAGAAGAGACAGCTGAGGGGAGACATGATAGAGGTATATAAAATAATGAGTGGAGTGGAACAGGTGGATGTGAAGCGTCTGTTCACGCTTTCCAAAGATACTAGGACTAGGGGGCATGCGATGAAACTACAGTGTAGTAAATTTTAAACAAATCGGAGAAAATGTTTCTTCACCCAACGCGTAATTAAACTCTGGAATTCGTTGCCGGAGAACGTGGTGAAGGCGGTTAGCTTGGCAGAGTTTAAAAAGGGGTTAGACGGTTTCCTAAAGGACAAGTCCATAAACCACTACTAAATGGACTTGGGAAAAATCCACAATTCCAGGAATAACATGTCTAGAATGTTTGTACGTTTGGGAAGCTTGCCAGGTGCCCTTGGCCTGGATTGGCCGCTGTCGTGGACAGGATGCTGGGCTAGATGGACCCTTGGTCTTTCCCAGTGTGGTATTACTTATGTACTTAATAAGGCATGCAACTGGATAATTGTATTTAAAAAAGCAATCTTGGCAAACATAACTATGAAAAAGTTAAATACTGTAAATCATAGACGCCTGGTATAAAAGGCTTGGGGAGGCTTAGCCCCAACTCTAACCTTCCCCTCCCTCCTGCTCCCACTGATGCAGAGCCTACTGTCTTACCAGGTCGCTGGCAGTGGCAAAAGGAATCTAAACGCACAGGACCAGTTTCCTGCATGCACTGGTGCCTCATCCTGCCGGTCATGCCTCCTTGATATATACTGTCTGCATTGGAGGGGTGTGACTGGCACAGCAGAGGTGGCACGTGCAGGAAGCTGGTCCTGTGGGTCTTCAGATTGCTTTTGCTACTGACTGCTTCTGACCTGCCCTGACTAGGATTGCCTGTAAGAGGACAAGAAGGAGAGAAGGAAAAGGGGAGAGAGAGAAAGCCAATGATGCTGGATTGGGGGATGGGGGACAGAGAAAGAGATGGAAAGAAAGAGAAGAGAAAGAGACACAGAGAAAATGGAATAATGCTGGATGGGGAGAGTGGAGGAGTGGCCTAGTGGTTAGGGTGGTGGACTTTGGTCCTGAGGAACTGAGTTCGAACCCCACTTCAGGCATAGGCAGCTCCTTGTGACTCTGGGCAAGTCACTTAACCCTCCATTGCCCCATGTAAGCCGCATTGAGCCTGCCATGAGTGGGAAAGTGCGGGGTACAAATGTAACAATAAAATAGATACTATTGGAGATTCTACATGGAATGTTGCTACTATTGGAGATTCTACATGGAATGTTGCTATTCCACTAGCAACATTCCATGTAGAAGGCTGCGCAGGCTTCTGTTTCTGCGAGTCTGACGTCCTGTAGGACGTCAGACTCACAGAAGCAGAAGCCTGCGCGGCCACATTGGTGATCTGCAAGGGCTGACTTCTATGTGGAATGTTGCTAGTGGAATAGTAACATTCCATGTAGAGTCTCAAAGAGTAGCAACAGTGGAGGAGTGGCCTAGTGCTTAGGGTGGTGGACTTTAGTCCTGGGGAACTGAGGAACTGAGTTGGATTCCCACTTCAGGCACAGGCAGCTCCTTGTGACTCTGGGCAAGTCACTTAACCCTCCATTGCCCCATGTAAGCCGCATTGAGCCTGCCATGAGTGGGAAAGCGCAGGGTACAAATGTAACAAAAATAAAATAGATACTATTGGAGATTCTACATGGAATGTTGCTACTATTGGAGATTCTACATGGAATGTTGCTATTCCACTAGCAACATTCCATGTAGAAGGCTGCGCAGGCTTCTGTTTCTGTGAGTCTGTAGTGCAGGACGTCAGACTCACAGAAGCAGAAGCCTGCACGGCCACATTGGTGTGAGTCTGGGCAAGTCACTTAACCCTCCATTGCCCCATGTAAGCCGCATTGAGCCTGCCATGAGTGGGAAAGCGCAGGGTACAAATGTAACAAAAATAAAATAGATACTATTGGAGATTCTACATGGAATGTTACTACTATTGGAGATTCTACATGGAATGTTGCTATTCCACTAGCAACATTCCATGTAGAAGGCTGCGCAGGCTTCTGTTTCTGTGAGTCTGACATCCTGCACATACGTGCAGGATGTCAGACTCACAGAAGCAGAAGCCTGCGCGGCCACATTGGTGTGAGTCTGGGCAAGTCACTTAAGCCTCCATTGCCCCATGTAAGCCGCATTGAGCCTGCCATGAGTGGGAAAGCGCGGGGTACAAATGTAACAAAAAAAAAAACACAAAGGGAGATGGTAATGTTGGATGGAGGAGAAGAGATACAGAGAGAGAGAGAGAGAGAGAGAGAGAGAGAGAGAAATGCTGGATGGAGAAAAAAGAGAGTGGATGGGGTAATGGTAGACGGGAGAGAAGAAACATAGAGCATGGGGTAATAATGGATAGGGAGAAGACACAGAGTGTATGGGGTAATGCTGAATGGGAGAGAAGAGACAGAGAATGGAGAAATGTTGGATGGGGGAGAAGAGAGATGGGTTAATACTAGATGGAGAGAAGAGAGCAGGATAATGCTGGATACAGAGAAGAGAAGAAGAAAGATGGGCTAATGTTGGATGGGGAGAAGAGATAGATAAAGAGGTGGGGAAATGCAGAATGAGGGAGAAGTGGGAGAGAGAGAGAGATGGGGTAATGCTGGATGGGAGAGAAGAGACACAGAGAGAAGAACAGGGTAAGGTTGCATGAGGAGAGGAGAGAGAGAGAGGGTTAATGCTGGATGGGAACAGCGAGAGAGAATGG